>NC_072435.2:126525000-127150000 GCF_028878055.3 Symphalangus syndactylus
GGGCACTAAATCCCACTAGCTGGTCTCACTGGTTCCCTATAGCTATCTGCCTTGTCTTCTCAGCTGTGTGGTCTGAGGCGCAGGGCCAGGAATGATGGAGTGAAGCATCACCGCGTTAAGTCATTGACTGACTGTGCATTCACCCAAATACCAATGGAGGGGGTGGGGAGGAGGGGTGGAGAGCTGAAACTGAGCTGCAGACTGCGCTTGTGGCCCTGAGCCCCGGGCCATAAAAGTGCTTCACCCCACCCTGGAGGTGCCACATGGCTCTCGGGGAATCTCATACCTCCCTGCTCTGCCAGGAACTTTAGGTTCTAGATTCAAAGTCACCTCATTTTTGTTTGTTTGGAAAACTGTAAACATATACAAAAGTAGAAGGAATACTATGGTGAGCCCTCAGTGTCGCCGTCACCCAGGCTCAACAATGGTCAAGCTACAGCCTGTCTTGTTTCCGGTGGACACCCACCGCTTCCCACTACTTCCTACCCCCACACCACAAGACCATCTTGAGGCAAATCCCACGAGGCAGATGCTACTGTGGAGACTGCACCTGCGGCTCCAGGAAAGAGGCTGCACCCATCTCAATGCTCCCCAGCACCATGCTTCCCTGTGAAAGCAGGCCGCTTTCCCATGGTGACCGTCCCATGCTGTGTGATGCACCCCCACAGTGGCGTGGCGTAAACAATCAGACTCTCAACCCTCCTCTCCCATGGTGACCGTCCCATGCTGTGCGATGCACTCCCCACAGTGGCGTGGCGTCAATCCTCCTCCACTCTGAACCCACGGCACGGGCAGATTTTTGTTCCGAGTCATTCGCCTGCTGGTAAACAGTTTGTTTCTCTACCTGTAGACCAGGAAAGATCCACATGACTGGAATATGTTTCCTCTATTGTCTTATTTCTTATTCTTAAGCCTTGACTTATATGTCTTATTTCTACCTGGAAGTCTCAAAACTGATTAGGTAACAGGAAACAGAAATAATACCGTCCTTGCTTTTCCATTCAAAAAAACAAAACAAAATGACCAAAGCAATCTTTTTGGCTTTATCCCTAAGCTACATTATTCTTGTCTTCAATGAATGTCCATATTCAGTCTTTCAAGCTGAGATAGTGCAATAGCCATGATTATGAGAGGGTATTTATCGTAAATAACCAAACTGCTTGTGGCAAATGTTTACTAAAAGCCAGGGAATACTCTCCTATATGACATACTTGATTTCCCAAGTGTCAAAGTACAGGATAAACATTTAAATATCAACATTCCATTTCTGTTAAATGTTAACAGAAGTCTCCTTAAAAGTAGCATTATAGTAAAATCACAACTCTCCCTGTGTGAATACTATTGTCAGGAACAGGTAGCAGGTAGCTTCCTGGTTTAGAGACTATTTAACAGAAAAGAGTAACTTGCCATTGGAACGATCATCATTTATAATTCAACAGAATCTGAACTACCACAAATGGCAGAGTCCAAAGCTGGACAGAATCCTGGCTTTCTTCTGCCTGTTGTTCACACACACGCTAAGGACCTTCCATACAAATAATAATTGTGGGCAAATAAATTATAAACCTTGGCATATACACCGTGGTTTTAGTACTTTGTTGCTAGAATACTTTGACTTACTTTTCACAATTAAATCACTTGGGTAAAGAAAGAAAAGAATACTTGTAATTAAACATAGGTAAAAGCTGGCCAGGTGCGGCAGCTCATGCCTGTAATCCCAGCACTTTGGGAGGCTTAACTGGGAGGATCACTTAAGCTCCAGAGTTTGAGACCAGCCTGGGCAACATGGTGATACCCCATTTTTGGTACAAAAAAAATACAAAAATTAGCCAGGCGTGGTGGCTCACACTTGTGAGGATCCCTTGAGCTCAGAAGATTGAGGCTGCAGTGAGCAGTGATGCTGCCACTCCAGCCTGGTGACAGAGAGAGACTTTGTCTCAAAAAACAAATAAATAAATAAACATGTAAATGCTGACTCTGGGCCAGTTTGTAATTACGGTGCTAAACGTAACCTACTTTCTCATATTTTTGTATGCTTAATTACACTTTTATACCTATAATAAAATGTTATACTTTTTTATTTTTTTTGCATTTTTACTAACATTTGTTTCCATTATTATTATATAAATACTTTTTAACAGGCACTTAAAATTTATGTAAATAGTATTATACTTCTGCAATTTTTTTTTTTTTTTTTTTGGAGGCAGGGTCTTGCTCTGTCACCCAGACTGGAGTGCAGTAGTGTGATCATAGCTCACAACAGCTTCGACCTCCTGGGCTCAGGTGATCCCTTCGCCTCAGCCTCCTGAGTAGCTGGGACTACAGGCACACATATTTTTTTAGAGATGAGGTCTGGCCATGTTGCCCAGGCTGGCCTTGAATTTCTGGGTCCAACCAATCCTCCCACCTTGGTCTCCCCAAGTGCTGGTATTACAGGTGTGAACGACTACACCCCGCCTGCCTCTGCAATTTAATCACTTTTTTTGTTTTTCCTCTCAGCTATACATTCAGATTTCTCCACTCAGCATATATCGCTCTAGTGTTAGGTGAAACCACACCATATGGTTCAACCTCATACATTCATCTTATTGCTGCATACACTCCATTATATAAGAAGCCATGATGTATCCATCCAGGCTCCTATCGTGCCTAATATTTTTCCATTACCAACAATGTAACAAACCAGTTACATGGCTGCACATGCATGTCAGGATGGTTTTCTGGAACACACACACACATGCAGAGAGAGGACCACTGAGCCATGGGGTTTAAGCATCATTAGCTTCACTAAACAATGCCAAATTGCTCTCCAAAGCAGTTGCAATAAATTGGATGCCCCCAGCATGGCACGTGGACATGAGACACTGCCAGGCTAATCTTGAGCTACCAAGGGCCCATCACATGATCTTGCCCCAGGAATGAGGATCAGAACTGACATGATGAAGCCCTGAGAACCTGAACTAGAGAGCATTTAAACTTGGGGGCTGGGGGCCGCCTCCTTACACCAGGTTGCGGAGACGAAGAGAAACCCACATGATCTGGCTCCAGCCAACCTCTCCAGTTCACTCATGTCTCACCTCCGCCCACTACTGACCATCCACTCACTACCGACAGCATCTTTCTGTCCCTTGCATGAACTCATTCCCAACTCTGGGCCTCTGGACTTGCTATGCCTTCTGCCCAGGGCACCCTCCCCCAGCCCTGTCCACGGCCGCTTTCTTATCCACAGCTCAGCTCAGCTCACGGGGTGGCCCCCTGACCCGCCCGGCCAAGGCAGCCACACCCACACCCTCACCCTCACCCTGCTTATTCCTTCACAGCAAGGACTGAGAAAGACACTTGATTCATCTGCTCAGCTGCTGTCTATCTCCCAGCTGCAGATTGCACAAGAGCAAGGACTTCTGTCTTTTCACAACCCAGGCATCCTGCCCACAGCAGTGCCTGGCACACAGCCACTAGTCAGTGATGACCAGGTCAACAAACGACTGAATGAATGAATGAAGAGCAAGAGAAGGGCAGACACAGACAAGGGGGAGGAGAGTGGGAAAGTACACACAAATGACAGAAGCCAAGAAACGGAAACAGAGACACACACACAGAGACCCGGCAAGTGCAAAACGGCCACGACACAAGGACAGGAAGGACCTCAGTGGCTCGCTGCGTCCTAACTCCATCCCTCATGAGGGCTGATGGTACTACGTGCCCTCAAAGCCTGGGGGAAATCACTCTACCTTTTTTATTTATTTATTTATTTATTTTTGAGATGGATTCTCACTCTGTTACCCAGGCTAGAGTGCAGTGGCAGGATCTTGGCTTACTGCAACCTCCACTTCCCAGGTTCCAGCTATTCTCTCACCTCAGCTTCCCAAATAGCTGAGATTACAGGCACCTACTACCCCAGTTAATTTTTGCATCTTTAGTAGAGACGGGGTTTCACCATGTTGAGCAGGCTGATCTAGAACTCCTGACCTCAAGTGATCCTTCCACCTCGGACCCCCAAAGTACTGGGATTACAGGCATGAGCCCCCCCACCCAGCCCACTCTGCCTTTTAATAAATCTCCCTTTTCTGCTTTAGCTGATGGGTTTCTGTCCCTTTTAACCAAAAGGCCTTGAAGACAACAGATTCCAGTGGCATCTACATTTTTCTTACCATGGGCATTTTCAAATGAAAACACACTGATTCAATAAATACCTAGCAGATGCTCTGGATCAGGCACCATGCAGAATACTGAGGCTTCAGAGCACAAATGACAGCATGCATCTGCCCTGAAAAGGTTGAAGAGCCAGGGAAAGGGTGCAGGAAAAAACAGGACTGCATCTGTGTCCAGAATGCCCCAAGACAAGATGTGCCATCTCTGGGAACATGTGAGGAAAGGGAGGCAGGAAGGCTTCCTGGTGATGCCTAACCCGAGACTAAAAAAGGTGAGAGGCTGCGTGCGGTGGCTCACACCTGTAATCCCAGCACTTTGGGAGGCCGAGGCAGGTGAATCACCTGAGGTCGGGAGTTCGAGACCAGCCTGGCCAATGTGGTGAAACTCCATCTCTACTAAAAAATACAAAAATCAGCTGGGTGTCATGGGAGGCTGAGGCGGGAGAATTGCTTGAACCCTAGAGGCAGAGAATGCAGTGAACTGAGATCGCACCATTGCACTCCACCCTGGGCAAGAAAGTGAGACTCTGACTCAAAAAAAAAAAAAAAAAAAGGGTACAAGGCAAGAGAGAAGGCACAGAGGGAGAAGTCCAGTGGTTGAGACAAAGGGAGCAGCACCTGCAAGGGCAGGGAGGAGGGGGCATATCAGTCCGGAGGCAGGAGCGAATCCTGCCACCACAAGGCAATAGATCTGGGCTCCCAGGGAGCTCTTCTATGGATCAGTTATTTTTTAGAGTTGCTACTCCTTAAATTCAGAATAGACCTCAAGTTAAAAACAAGAAGTGATTAATCTGTGAAAATGTATAGATTTTGCTCTTCAAACCAAAGGACATGTTTAGATATACAAATGAATAAACCTATTATAGTTAAGAATAGAGAAACTACAGACTCCAACTGCAGGAACTGTTTGTATGAGAACACACAAAATATAAAAATTTGGCAGGATTGCATAAATTATGAAATTCTAAACTATAAATATATGCATATATAAAATTATGTTCATATATGAAATTCTTAGTATTTTAAGTTCCAATGAAGTTTTTTAATCTTCTTATTTTATGAATTGGAACCTGAATCTTCTACAACATTCTGCACTACATGGGCAACCATGAGCTGTCAAAAAATAACTTTTAAAAATATCTGAGCAGTGTTTTCCACCATTTAAGAAATTATATTTGCAGGCCGGGCATGGTGGCTCACGCCTGAAATCCCAGCACTTTGGGAGCCTAAGGTGGGCAGATTGCTTGAGCTCAAGAGTGGAAGACCAGCCTGGGCAACACAGCGAAACCCCATCTCTACAAAAAATACAAAAATTTGCTGGGTGCAGTGGCACACACCTGTGGTCCTAGCTACTCAGGAAGCTGAGGTGGGAGGATGGCTTCAGCCTGGGAGATCAAGGGTGCAATGAGTCGTGATCGTGCCACTGCACTCCAGCCTGGGCGACACAGTGAGATCCTGTCTCAAAGAAAAAAAAAAGAGATTATATTTGCAGTTCATCACTTTGAAACCAGGATGAAAAATAACGTTCTCATTTCTTTTAGGTCTACTAAAACACCACAGAGCTACTGTGTATTTATTGTTTATTATCATGCAAACAATTCCCACAGATGAAATATGTGGTTTATCTATTCCTCACTATAATAAATATATATATCATAAATATATATCAAATATAATAAATATATCAATGTTCATAAACTTTTTTTAAAAAGTAATCAAAATATGTTTGGGGTGGTTATCTTATAGAATAGCTATTCCGTTTTGCTTACATCCTAAAGTGAATTTCGTTACACCTCGGTCACTCTTCCTTCCCAGGCTGCATGCATCTGCACCCACACTCAGTTCACTGCTGTGTCTCTCTGCACCCAGCACATGATCTGCTAGAGGCCTGACATTCAAGTACCTGTTGGATGGGTGAGTCTTTTACTTTCTGTAAATCAGAAATATCTTTCTGGATTTAAGAGAGTCGGAGATCTGGACCAAGTCACGCAAACTTTCTATGCCCAAATGACTGGTTGCTCAAAAACAGAATCACTGATTAGAAACGACATCTGTCAATACAAATTCTATTGAGCAAATTAATTTTTAAGCCCTTTCCATGTAATTATCAGAGGTACATTTTTCACAGGAACAAGCATCAACACCTAATAAAATAAACTTTTTGGAAGCACCACAAATATTTTGTTAATATGGACATTGTAGATGAGGCATTTTAACCAACAAAATATTAAACTTTACCTAGAAAAAAAACACCAGCCATTTAGAAGCATGGTTGTGAATACACATTCAACTACTCTAAGAACTATCTGGAAAGGACGCATTTCCTGGGGCGGGCGGGGAGGGAATTAAACTTGTATCTGGTAACTTTAACATGGGTTTTTAAATATTAAAAGTTATTAAACTTCAAATTCAGTTTTAACTTATTATTTTATATTAGGGAGAAAGTTGTTCCTTTTTCTTTTTTTGAGACAGGGTCTCAATCTGTCTGTCGCCCAGGCTGGAGGGCAGTGGCAAAATCTTGGCTCACTGCAACCTTCACCTCCTGGGCTCAAGCAATCTTCCCATCTCAGCCTCCTGAGTAGCTGGAACCACAGGCATATGCCACTACACCTGGCTAATTTACTGTATGTTTTTTGTAAAGACAGGGTTTTGCCATGTTGCCCAGGCTGGTCTTGAACTCCTGAGCTCAAATGATCCGCCCGCCTCAGCCTCCCAAAGTGCTGGGACTACAGATGAAAGCCACTGCGCCCAGCCAGAAGGCTGCTTTTTATAACTCCCTAAAAACAAAAATTCTGGTAAACATTAATCACACTTATAATTACATAGCACTTGCTCCCTCCCACCTTCTCCCAGAGCTTCACACATTAGATAATTTTATGCTTTGTAACTCCCTCTATGAGATGGACAAGAGAGATACCACTGTCCCCACTTTATGTACAAGAAAAAGTTGTGAGACATGTAAAAATTATTTGCCCAAGATGAGAAACTCCAGAAGTGGAAACTTCCACGGATATACTCTCTGACTGCTCAGTGGCTGTATCTAAAGCAGGATAGTATTGAAGTAGATGAGCTGACTTCTGAGCTCTGCCATTCTAGAACAAAACTGATTGACATGTTCTACTGTTTCAGGAAGGGTTGGGATATATAGAAACTGAGTGACAAATAATTGCCTTATTTGCTTTTTGCTATTCAAGCCAAGAAAAGGTACTTTCTCACGATTCCCCAACATATAAATTTGGCTATATTTTGCCAAAATAGTCACAGCTCTCATGTTCAATGACATTACGCTTTTTTTTTTTTTTTTTTTTTGAGACAATGTCTCACTCTGTCACCCAGGCTGGAGTGCAGGGGCATGGCACAATCATGGCTCACTGCAGCCTCTATCTCCTGGGCTCAAGGAATCCTCCTAGCTTAGCCTCCTGAGTACCAGGTTTGAGTCACCACACCTGGATAGTTTTTTTTGTGCGTGTTTTGTTTTATTGGTTTTTTTGAAACAGAGTCTCCTTCTGTTGCCCAGACTGGAGTACAGTGGCACAATCTCGGCTTTCTGCAACCTCCGCCTCCTGGGTTCAAGCGATTCTCCTGCCGCAGCCTCCAGAGTAGCTGGGACTACAGGTGTGCGCCATGACATCCGGCTAATTTTTGTATTTTTAGTAGAAACGGGGTTTTGCCATGTTGGCCAGGCTAGTCTCCAACTCCTGACCTCAAGTGGTCCACCCAACTCGGCCTCCCAAAGTGCTGGGATTACACGCATGAGCCACTGCGACTCACCTCCTGCTAATTTTTCAATTTTTTTTGACAAACAGAGTCTCCCTGTGTTGCCCAAGCTGGTCTCCAATACCTGGGCTCAAGTGATCCCCCCCACCCTGATCTCCCAGACTGCTGGGATTACAGGCGTGAGCCACGGCTTTTCTTCATTAAATAAATATCTGAGCTCCTACTACACGGCACTGAAAGATAATCTATCGGGCAAGACAACACAACTATAATTTGCTGTGTTTAAGATGATATTGACCTGCGGACCACAGGGAATATTTGTCCATTAATAAAAAAGGAAAAATCACTGTGAAGAAACTTCCCTGGAATGAATATAAAGCATAATTTCCATGATCCTAAGGATGAAATCATTGCCTTTCTCAACCAGAGCTCCTCGTCTGAACCACAGAACACAGATAATGATTTAAGTGGCTCTTTTCTCTATTCTCCCACTCGGGGGTACATAACAGCTCCATTCTAGCAGCAGAGGAGAGAGAATAATTTATTACACGCAATGGGTGCCGTAGGGCTGTGGGCCTTAGCACCCCTGTTCTGAGGCTGCCAACAATTTAGAGACCAGGGGCTCTATCTGTGCACACACGCAGCATGAATTAGTACCTGTATTGTAAAGGGAAAAAGTCATAACTACTTCTGTTGGCCTAAGCCGTCTTGGGTTAGACAAACTTGAAAGTGCACGACCATCACTACCATTTCGCTGTCACTGCACCATGCACAGTCCTGTCACCTTTACACGTGTAGAATGCATCAAAATCCTTCCAAAATTTTTATTGACCTGCTTTTCCCTTGCTAAAGTAAACAGTAATCTGCTGTGTGCCCGGCTGCTGGGCGCGTTAGGTGCGTTCAGAGTCAACACACGGCCCCAGTTCCCAAAGCAAACTAGTAGGAGACCAGACACGAGCTGTTGTTCGCGCTCGCCCCACCCCATGCACCCAGCACTCTAAGGCGCCCGCATTTCACACCCATCTGTTGCCTCCCGCTTGGTGCAGAGTCCTGTGTGAAGCCCCAGGGATAAAGCAGCGACCAAGAGGACCCGGCCTGCTCCCCGGGGCTGACGCCCGCTGCGGGGACCCCGTGGGGCGGACCAAAGTTAGACCGGTGGGCTCCGGCTGGGTAAGCGCCAGATAGAATCCGCCAGGCGGAGTGACGGACAGGGAGCCACGCTTGAAGAGGGGGTCGAGGCCGGGACCTGCCCCGCTCCCTCCTCCTGCCCCAACCCGCCCTGAGGACTCCGCCCAGGAAGCCCTGGGGACCCCTCCCGGAGCCCCCACCCTAGGACTCCCCGAGACCCCCGGAGCCCCCACCCTAGGACTTCCCGAGACCCCCGCCCTGGGGACCCCGCCCGGAGCCCCCACCCTGGGACTCTCGGGACCCCCGCCCTGGGGACCCCACCAGGAGCCCCCGCTCAAAACTCCCTGAGACCCTGCCCGCAGCCCCCGCCCCAGAACGCCGGAGATCCCCGCCCTGGGGACCCACCCTGAGCCCCGCCCAAGACGCCCCGAGCCCCCGCCCGCCCTCCACACCCTGCCCCGGCCGGGCCTGAACCGCTACCCGCGGCTGCCGCTCACCGCCGTCAGGTCTGGCAGCCGGTCCCGCATCCCCGCCGGCCGGGCAGCGCGCCCCGCCGCTCAAGCCTGTCCCGAGCTGCCTCCGGCCCGGCCGCGGGCTCTCCGGTCGCCACCTCAGGCCCAGCGGTCCCGGCCCAGCGCCAGCAGCCCTCTCCGGAGCCGGCGCTGCCACGGCAACCGCGCCCCGCGCGCTCTGCGCATGCCCGGCCAGCGCCGCGCCCCGCACCCACCCACACGGGGGCGGTGCTTTCCTGCGGGAACCCGGAGGGGCGGGGCCTGGTAGGTGGGGCCTAGGCGGGGAGGGGCGGGGTCTGGCCGAGCCCCAGGCTGGCAGTTCCGCTACAGGTGCTGTTTGTCCCTTCTTGATCTGCTTTTATGCTTTCACATTCATTGTTTTATTTATCAAAATATAGAGCATTCAACGAATAGTGACAAAGAGCAAAGCTCCCGGAATGTGCTGGGTGCAGCTTTGAGTAATACATATGCCGAACCTTCTCTTTAACGGTCCACGCCCAGCCTCGGGTGTGAATGAAGGAGAAGAGATCGTGTACCACACATGATGCTTAAGGAGCACAACATGGCAGGGGGCGGTAACGGGAAGAGCCCCCGCAGGCCCAGCCCTGGGATGCCGTTCTGGCAGGAGAAACAGGCAATACAGACACAGACAAATAAATGATAGATGAGAAAAGAAAGTAAGGGCATGGACACAGAGAAGAACTGGCAGAGAGGCCGTCATGAAGGTGCAGGAGCTTAGGTGAACTACACAGGCTGGGGGAACAGTCCCCAAGACCATTATCGCCTCTGACACCAACGGCAAATTCTGGCGGTTTCCAAAACCACCTTCAAGTTCCATAATTTGCTAGAAGGAATCACAGAATTCACTAAAAACTACTGTACTCACAACTATGGTTTCTTAGCAGGGAAATGATACAGATTAACATCAGCCAAGGAAGAAGGGCAGAGGGGGAGTCTGGGGATTACAGCGTGGAGCTTCGAGGTCCTCCCGTGGTCCTCTCCCTGTGTAGTCAGGCCTCATTACTTGCCCTGCACTGATGTGTGGCCACACACACAAAGTACTGCCAGCCAGGGAAGCTCACTCGAGCCGCAGTGTGCAGAACTTTTACTGGGCTCCATTGCATGTGCGTGATTGATTGATTGTTTGATTGCTCTCATGGCTGATCTCAGCCTCTTGGTTAAGTGATATCCATGTAACCCTAAGCCCCCACCATAAATCACACTGTTAATCTCTGGCTAGCCGAAGACTCCCAGGCAAACAAAGATTGCCTTCCAGGAGGAGAAGGCAAGGCAAGACTTCTTTTTAAACAAGGTTAAAGTCTTTACTGCCTCCTGGAGGAGGTGGCTTTGATCTGACCAGAAGGCAGCGCTAAGAAATCTGCTTGAGAACAACAGGCTACACAGAAAAGAACAGGACGTTTTGGACTTGGTTCTAGGTGTGATGGGGTTCTGGGGGACAGAATAAGACCCTGTCTCAAACAAACAAACAAAAAGTTTTGGTTGCCAATTCAACACCATCCAGCTGCTGCCAATATTATTATTATTATTATTATTATTATTATATGTTTTAGAAAAATCTGCTGGGGGAGAGGGAGAAACGAGGGAGGGGCCAGTATTTACTGGAGAGGGAGAATTAAAATGGTGGTGGCTGAGGCAAGAAGGCTGAAAGAAAAGTGCTTGCCTGTTGCACGGTCCAGGAGGCATTCCGGTGGGGAAGTTCAGGATATGGAGAGAAAAACCATATCTTTTCTTTCTTTTCGAGACGGAGTCTCACTTTACTGCCCAGGCTGGAGTGCAGTGGTGTGATCTTGGCTCACTGCAAGCTCCGCTTCCCGGGTTCAAGCAATTCTCATGCATCAGCCTCCTGAGTAGCTGGGATTACAGGCACCCGCCACAGATCCTTCCAATATGTGATGTCTCCCCCCGGGACACCCAGCTTTAAAATTTCTCTCTTTTGTACTCTGTCCCTTTATTTCTCAGACCAGCCGACACTTAGGGAAAATAGAAAAGAACCTACGTGAAATATCGGAGGTGAATTTTGCCCGATATCTGGCTGAATTTCCCCTAATAAATAATAATGTGTAATTTATCATTTTTGTTCGTATTACATACATACATATGTAGTCAAGGTGTCTTCGGGGTCAAAGCATCAGGCAGATCACAACAGTGCGTTCAAAACACCATCGTAACAGCCAAACACTAACATTGAGTGAAATCTACATGGAGGCTGAGGTGGGAGGATTGCTTGAGCCCAGGAGTTGGAGGCTGCAGTAAGCTGTGATCATGCTACTGCTCTCCAGCTGGGTCCACAGAGCAAGACCCTGTTTCTAAAAAATAAATAAATAAATGTTAAAAAAAACTTAAGAAAACATGAAAGAGGCAGAGGAAGAGGAAGAAGGAAAAAAGAAAGGAAGAAAGAAAAAAGAAGGAAGGAATGAGAAAAAAGGAAAAAGGAAGGAAGGAAGGAGAAATATGGAAGAAAGAAAGAAGAAGGAAGGAAGAAAGAAAAGAAAGAGAAAAGAAAAGAAAAGAAAAGAGAAACAAAGGGCTAAGTTACATTCCTGAGAAAATCTGACTGGAGCCTGGGCAACATAGCAAAACCCTGTCTCTGCAAAAAGTTTTTAAAAATTAGCTGGGCATGGGGGCATGTGCCTGTAGGCTACTCAGGAGGCTGAGGCAGGACGATTGCTTGAGCCCAGGAGGTTAAGGCTGAAGTGAGCTGTGATTGTGCCACTGCACTCCAGCCTGAGCAACAGAGTGAGACCCTGTCTAAAAAAATATATATATACACACACACACATGCACTGTAAATATATAGTATATACATACTATACACACACATATAGTATATACATGCTATATACACACTTATAGTACATACAAGCTATATACACACGTATAGTACATGCAAGTGATATACACACGTATAGTGTATACATGCTATATATACACATACAGTACATGCTATATATACACATATATAGTATATACTATGTAGTATGTACTACTATAGTATATATATACTATATATACACATATATAGTATATACTACATAGTATATAGTATATATAGTATATATACACATATGTATATAGTATATACATGTGGTATATATACACATATGTATATAGTATATACATGTGGTATATATACACATATGTATATATGTATATATAGTATGTCTATATACCAAATAGTATATACATACTATAAAAAGTATGTCTATAGTATATACATACTATAAAAAGTATGTCTATAGTATATACATACTATAAATAGTATGTATAGTATAGTGTATATACTATATAGTATATACTACAGTATATGTGTGTGTATAGTATGCATATACTATATGTGTGTATAGTATGCATATACCATATGTGTGTATAGTATGCATATACCATATGTGTGTATAGTATGCATATACCATATGTGTGTATAGTATGCATATACCATATGTGTGTATAGTATGCATATACCATATGTGTGTATAGTATGCATATACTATATATGTATAGTGTGCATGTGTGTGTGCATGTGTGTGTGTATATATATGTATGTTTTTTTTAGACAGAGTCTCTGTTGCCCAGGCTGGAGTGCAGTGGCACAATCACAGCTCACTTCAGCCTTGACCACCTGGGCTCAAGCAATCGTCCTGCCTCAGCCTCCTGAGTAGCCTACAGGCACATGCCACCATGCCCAGTATATACATATAGTATGTATACACTGTATGTATAATATGTATATACTGTATGTGTAACAGGTCAAGTGCCCCGTTTAACTGTGATTCTAGGACTTTCTATGCTGGGCCACCTCTGGCATCTTGCGCCCCTTTCCCGTGATTCTTCCCTTAGGGTGGGCTGCCCACATGTGTAGTGCTTTCTTCACGCTGGGGAAGTGAGCATGTGCTGTATGTTTAGGAAGCTGTACACATGCCCATCTGAGGCTTTCTTCCCTTTCCCAGCAGAGAGCCCCCCAGGAGGTCATACTCCGCCATTTTGTCTCCTAATGCACATGCTCAGGCTCCCTTGCCCAATACCTGAGATTTTACTGGAAGCCGTTTCTGCTTCTCCCTGGCACCTGCCTTCAATTAACACTCTAATATAACAGCTGCAGACCATCAGGAGATTGTCTCTCCCTGGCGCTAGCTGCTGAATTATCATTTTGAGAGAGGCAGTGTGATCATTGTTGAACCAGCACCTGATGATCTCCTGACATTCCTGGGGGGTCAGGGGAGAGCCCTCTCCTGCCCCACTCATGCCTGTCTACCTGTAACAGGCTGAAGAATGGGCCCCAACAGAAGTACACCCTAATCCCCAGAATTTGTACCATGTTACCTTAGATGGCAAAGTCTATAATCATAGGTCATTGTCTTTCCTGGAGTACTGGGATTTAGCTCAATCTATCACACAAGCCCTGAAAAGCAGAGCACTTTCCCCAGCTGGAATAAAAGATGTAGCAGAAGCGGAAGTCAGACCCCACGTGTAAGGATTTGATGCACTCTTGCTAGCTCTGAAATGTAGGGACCCCACGCAAGGGCCCAAGAGGGACCTCTAGGAGCTATGGGTGGACCTCAGTACACAGCCAGCAAAGAAATGGGAACCTCAGTTCTTGAGCTGCGAAGAACTGCATTCTGCCAGCAATAGGAGTGGGTTTGGAAGTGAATTCTCCCTTGTGCCTCCCAACAAGAGCCCAGGGGCTGCACCTTGATTTCAGCCTTGTCTAGAGAGCCAGTGGAGCCCACTCAGGCTTCTGACCTACTGAATTGGGAGCTAACAAATGTGCCTTATTTAACGTTGCTACATCTTTTTTTGTTTTGTTTCGTTTTGTTTGAGACAGAGTCTGGCTTTGTTGCCCAGGCTGGAGTGCAGTGGCATGATCTCTGCTCACTGCAACCTCTGCCTCCCACGTTCAAGTGATTCTCTGTCTCCTGCCTCAGCCTCCTGAGTAGCTGGGATTACAGGCGCCCACCACCATGCCTGGCTAATTTTTGTATTTTAAGTAAAGACGGGGTTTCACCATGTTGGCCACACTGACCTCGGGCTCCTGACCTCAAGTGATCCGCCTGCCTGGCCTCCGAAAGTGCTGAGATTATAGACATGAGCCATTGTGCCTGGCCCTAAAGTTGCTACATCTTTATCATTGTTACAGCAGCAACAGAAAACTAACAGTCATTTAGTAAAATTAGGTATTTAGCTCCTGAAGAATAGGGGATATAGCCTGGAGGATAGATAATATATTATGTACCCCTTGTCAAGAAATGTTACAAGTGAATGAATGAACAGGGCAAGGAAGGTGATTTATTGATCTTGGTAGCCTTCCTTACCCCACACAGCTATGTTTCTGGTGGACATGAACTGAATAAATCAAATATTCAGTTAGTCCCCAGGGAATGAGAAGGGCCTATATAAAGTTAGAACAGAGCTGAATGTATTCTGAAATCACAATAGGAAACAGATGTGAGAGTTCACAGGCTGCAGACTCACAGGCAATATACACATCTTCTATTCAATCTAACATACCCCAGCTTTTCTCTGTGCAGTCTAGGATTTTCCTCTGCACCACTGGTTTTATTTCTCCTACTTGACTCACCCATCAGAAATGGTTGTTGGCCAGTGGTTCATGCCTGTAATGCCAGTACTTTGGGAGGCCAGCTGATCAGTTGAGGCCAGGAGTTCGAGACCAGCCTGGGCAACATGATGAAACCCCATTTCTACTAAAAATACAAAAATTAGCCAGGCATGGTGGTGGGTGCCTGTAATCCCAGCTACTTGGGAGGCTGAGGCAGGAGAATAGCTTGAACCCAGGACTTGGAGGTTGCGGTGAGCCGGGATCACACCACTGCACTCCAACCTGGACAGAGCAAGACTCTGTCTCAAAGAAAAAAAGAAAAGAAAAGAAATGATTTCTTTTTTTTGCTTTTAAGTTCAGGGGTGCACGTGCCAGTTTGTTATATAGGTAAACTTGTGTCATGGGGGTTTGTTGTACAGATTAGTACATTACCAGGGTACTAAGCCTAGTAGCCATTAGTTATTTTTCCTGATCCTCTCCCTCCTCCTACCCTCTACCCTCCAAAAGGCCACAGTGTGTGTTGTTTCCCTCTATGTGTCCATGTGTTCTCATCATTTAGCTCCCACTTCTAAGAGAGACCATGTGGTTATTTGGTGTCTGTTCTTGTGTTCCTTTGCTAAGGACAGTGGCCTCCAGTTCCATCCACATTCCTGCAAAGGACATGATCTTGTTCTTTTTTTTATAGCCTTGATTCATAAGCACACTGAAGTTTCAGCCCACACTCTAAAGATTAGAGCACATTGGTAACATGGCATGAAGATTTATGGGATTCTTAGATTCATATTCGTAGTGTTTGTGTTCCTTGGTGTACAAGCCTGGCTGAACACCCCGACTATACAGAATAAGGTTTCCAGCAAGTAGGCAGAGAAGCCGGCAGAAAGGGAGATGGGGGAACAGGGGCTTAGCATCATGTTTTTTGTTTTTGTTTTGAGGCAGGGTCTCACTCTGTGGCCCAGGCTGGATGCAGTGGCACCATCTCACCTCACTGCAGCCTCTATCTCCCTGGCTCAAGCAAGCCTCCCATCTCAGCCTCCCAGGTAGCTGGGACTACAGCTGTATATCACCACAACCCACTAATTTTGTTTATTTTTTCTACAGATAGGGTCTCCCTATGTTGCCTAGGCTGGTCCTGAATTCCTGGGCTCAAGTGATCCACCCTCCTCAGCCTCCCAAAATGCTGGGATTACAGGCATGAGCCACCATGCCTGACCCCTGGCCTGTTGTTTTAAAAGCACTGAAACCTTAAGAACATAAGTCCTTCATTATAAGGAATGATATTGCCTTATAAAAGATGATGACAAATGTGCTTCATAAAATGAAGAAAAGATTGAAAAATACTCTTTACTGCTTCCTACAGGAAATCTGAGAAAGTTAATAGGCACTGAGCAAGGGAGGCCAGCATCGTGGCTTGCACCTGTAGTCCCAGCACTTTGGGAGGCAGAGGTGGGAGGATCACTTAAGTCCAGGAGTTCAAGACCAGCCTGAGCAACATAGCAAGACCCTATCCCTATAAAAAATAAAAAATTAGCAAGGCGTGGTGGTGCATACCTGTGGGCCCAGGTACTTGGGAGGCTGAAGTGGGAGGATCGCTTAAGCCCAAGAGGTCAACTGCAGTAAGCTGTGATTGTGACACTGCATTCCACCGTGGGCAGCAGAGTGAGACCCTGTCTCTATTAAAAACAAAAAACAGGGCCAGGCACGGAGGCTCACACCTATAATCCCAGCACTTTGGGGGGCTGAGGCGAGTGGATCGTGAGTTCAGGAGCTGAAGACCATCCTGGCTAACACGGTGAAACCCCATCTCTACTAAAAATACAAAAAAACGAGCCTGTAGTCCCAGCTACTCAGAGACTGAGGCAGGAGAATTGTTTGAACCCAGGTGGCAGAGGTTGCAGTGAGCTGAGACCGCGCTATTGCACTCCAGCCTGGGCGACAGAGTGAGACTCCATCTTAAAAAGAAAAACAGGCTGGGCATGGTGGCTCATGCCTATAATCTCAGCACTTTGGGAAGCTAATGCAGGCAAATCACTTGAGGTCAGGAGTTCAAGACCAGCCTGGCCAACATAGTGAAACCCCATCTCTACTAAATAAAATACAAAAATCAGCCAGGTATGGTAGTGGGTACCTGTACTTCCAGCTACTCAGGTGGCTGAGGCAGGAGAATTGCTTGAACTGGTGAGGCAGAGGTTGCAGTGAGCTGAGATCATGCTACTGCACTCCAGCCTGGGTGACAGAGCAAGACTCCATTTCAATAAATAAATAAATAAATAAATAATAAAAACAAAAAACAAAAGCACAGTGAGTGAAGCCATTTTGGGCATTCCACCGCAACCCAGCTGCCAGCTTAATGTAGCAAGTGAGTGGACCCCAACCAACACCACCTGGAGTAGAAGAACCAGCAAGCTGAGCCCTGCCCATATTCCTGACCCTCAGAATTGTAAACCAAAAAGTACCTGAGACAGGTCTCAATCAATGTAGGTTAAGGACATGCCTGGAAGAAATAAACACAGACTCACAGAAGCAATCATCTGTGGCCTCTGCCTTTCTCCAAAGATGATTTTGAGGGCTTTAGTGTTTAAAGGGGAAAAGCAGGCTTCAGGGGAAAAGGGAGGGCGTGGTCATCCACATGCTGTGAGAGAAAAGGAGCAGGTAGGGGAATCATCAATTATGTATTCATCTAGTGCCCAGTAAATCAGCACTTTATTTTTTATTTTTGTATATATATTTTAGGCAGGGTCTCACTCCATCACCCAGGCTAGAGTGCAGTGGTGTGAATTCAGCTCACTGCAACCTCCGCCCTCCAGGTTCAAATGATTCTCCTGCCTCAGCCTCCCAAGTAGCTGGGATCATAGGCACCCACCACCACACCCAGCTAATTTTTGTATTTTTAGTAGAGATGAGGTTTTTGCCATGTTGCCCGGGCTGGTCTCGAACTCCTGAGCTCAAGGGATCTGCCCACTTTGGCCTCCCAAGGTGTTAGGATTACAGGTGTGAGCCGCTGCACTTTATGTAGATAAGGTGAATGCAGAGTAGCAACCTGAGGAGGTGTTTAACCTTCGATCTGTAGCTGTCTGCTTCAGAACAAAAGGAAAGGCAGTTTCATTCATGACTCTGTCTCAGCTTAATGTTTTTCTTTTGGCAGAGTGAATTGGGGTCCGAGTATTTATTTTTCCCTCACGGAATCATGAGAAATTACAAATCATTGTTGTATTATGCCATTAAGTTTTTGGGTAGTCGATTATGCAGTAGATAACTGGAGCAAATAATTAAAGAGAATCTTGTTCATTTATGTAGAAATGTGTATTTAGTACCCACTGTAAACCAAAAATAAAATTCTAAGCCCCCCAACCACCTAAATGGACCCCTCTTCTCAGCCAAGGGCATTCCAAAATTAACCTGAAAAACCAGTTCAGGCCACGATGGGAAGTGGAGTTGGACCTGCCTCATGATGCCCTCCTCCCTTCGGAATTCAGGAAAAGCCGAACAGCATTAACATCAACACAGACCTTAAGTCTGTTGAAACATTTACAATCTATTCTCTCTGAAGTCTGCTACTTGGAGGCTTCATCTGCATGATAAAACTTTGGTCTCCACAACCGCTTATTGTAACACAGACATTTCTTTCTAGTGACAGTAACTCTTTCAACCAATTGCCAATCAAAAAAGTCTTAAATCTACATAGGACCTGGAAGCCTCCCCCTCCACCATTTCAAGTTGTCCCACCCTTCCAGATCGAACCAACGTAACTCTTACATGTATTGATGTCTTATGTCTCCCAAAAATGTATAAAAGCAAGCTGTGCCACAACCACCTTGGGCATAAGCCATCAGGACCTCCTGAGCCTGTGATGGGTGCATCCTTAAGCTCAGCAAAATAAACTTTCTAAACTGGTTGAGACCTGTGTCTCAGAGACTTTTGGGTTCATATCAGTATGTGCCATAGACCCTTCTATGCTCCAGGAATATAGAATTGTATACATATAGAATATAAAATTCGTGCCTTCGCAGAGCTTATATTCAAGGGTGGAAGTGTGTGTGTGTGTATACATGTGTATGTATGTGTGAGAGTGTGTGTGCATTTGCATGTGTGCATGTGTGTGCACGTGTGTGTGCTTATATTCAAGCGTGGAAGTGTGTGTGTATTCATGTGCATGTGTGTGTGAGCATGTGTGTGCATTTGTGTGTGTGCATATGTGTGTGTGCACACGTGTGTGTGTGTGTGTAAGAAACAAGATAAAAGAGAAAGGCCAGGCACTGTGGCTACACCTGTAACTGCTGTGCTTTGGGAGGCAAGGTGGGAGGATCACTTGAGGCCACGTGTTCGACGCCAGCCTGGGCAACATAGCTGGGCTCTACAAAAAATCCTTTTAGGCCGGGCGCAGTGGCTCACGCCTGTAATCTCGGCACTTTGGGAGGCTGAGGCCGGCGGATCACGAGGTATGGAGATCGAGACCATCCTGGCTAACACGGTGAAAACCCATCTCTACTAAAAATACAAAAAAAATTAGCCGGGCTTGGTGGTGGGCACCTGTAGTCCCAGCTACTAGGGAGGCTGAGGCAGGAGAATGGCATGAACCCGGGAGGCGGAGCTTTCAGTGAGCCGAGATCGCGCCACTGCACTCCAGCCTGGGCGAGAGAGCAAGACTCTGTCTCAAAAAAAAAAAAAAAAACCTTTTTAAATTAGCCAGGTGCAGTGGCATGTGCCTGTAGTCCCAGCTACTCAGGAGGCTGAGGCAGGAGGATTGCTTGAGCCCAGGAGTCCAGGAGGCCGTACTGAGCTCTGATCACACCACTGCACTCCAGCCTCGACAACAGAGCAAGGACCCATCTCCCAAAAAAAAAAAAAAAAAAGTAAAATACATAATAAGTTCTGGGTGTAAAGTGCTCCAGAGAAAAATGATGCAGGAAAAGGGGACAGCGGGTGTCGGGGCAGGTGCAGTTTCAGGCAGGTCGACTGGGAAAAGCATCACTGAGATGACGCCCTGGAGATGCCACTGTGGGCCCCCCAGATCCTTCTGGGGCCTCAGGGACTCCCTGCTCACTGCTCCGTGTGTTGCGGGAGCCACGGCATCACCTGAGTCCCTCGCTAAGCTTCCTGGGGGCGGCTGCATGCCACGATGCCCACTGGTGTGAAGTGGGAGAACTCCAGTGGCCGCGCGGATGTCGGAGCTCAGGGCAGGAGCACCTCAGTGAGGCCTTGGTGGTCAAACCCACTTCCCAATCCCACTTTCTTCTCTCCTCCCTGAGTGTCAACCCTCCCAATGACTTCCTGTTTCCCAGGAACTGGACCCAAGACAGATGGGAATGGGGGAAGGAGACTAGTCATACTCTCCACGCAGGGAGAAGGGAGCAGGGCAAGCGCGGAGCAGAGGACTCGGGGAGCCTGCAGAGGGTCAGATGGCTCCTCCGCGCCAACTTCCAAGCAATACCCTGACAGCAGCAGCGGGGCCTGCGCACTCCGAGCTCAGCCAGCGCCTCTCAGGCCTCATCCCTGCTACCCTGGCATCCTCTGCAGAAGCTGCTCTGGCCCCACAGGGACCAGCTCTGTCCCGCGCCTTCTTCGGGGTTTTGGTTCCATGACCTTTCTGTGAGGTTTGTTCAGACCCATCCGGTTAAAAATTGCCACCCCCTTTGAACTGTTCTATGCACAGCACTTCAGACAAGAGACTTGCAGGCTTTTCCACCCCAGCAACCCAGTCTCCAGCTCTCCAGACCCCAAGAGAGTGTCCAACGGTTCCATTCCATTCTGCCCCAAACTACCTGGAATTGGTCCAGACCCCACAGGTCAGGGACTCAGCCCACAAGACGGCCCCGCACTTCAGATGCCAATCACAGGTCAGGGCCTCCAGTGCGTCTGACTGACTGGCCCTTAATAGAAGGCTCCTGCAGCCCCTCCCTCCTCAAGTTTGATAATTTGCTAGAATGGGCCACAGAACACAGGGAAGTGCTTCACTTACTATTACCAGTTTATTATACAGGCTTTAACTCAGGAACAGCCACAAGGAGAGGTGCCCAGGGCCAGGTAAGGATGGGAGGGGTGTGCAGGAGGTCTCGGGACCGGACTAGGCAGCACCTCTCGGCCTGCTGAAATGCTAAATCTGAAAATGATCTTGAAGATGAATCCTTTTGTGTGTGTGTGTGTGACAAGGTCTCATTCTGTCACCCAGGCTGGAGTGCAGTGGTGCAATCGTGCTTCACTGCAGCCTCAACCTCCTGGGCTCAAGCAATCCTCCCACCTCAGCCTCCCAGGTAGCTGGGACTACAGGCTCATGCCACCACCCCTAGCTAATTTTGTTTTTCTGTAGAGATGGGATCTCACTGTGTTGCCCAGGCAACAATGCATTGCCCAGGCCTTCTCCCTACCAGCTGCCCCTCTCAGCGCCACCTGGCATTCACCAACCCAGAGGCTCGCAAAGCCCCATAGTTTCGGGTTTTACGGAGAGCCCATTCGGTAGACATGATTGCTGTCATTGGCCAGTGGTGATTAATGCAATCTGCAACCACCAGAGATCAAGGGTGGAGCTAAAAGTCCCAATCCTCTAATCCCAAGGTTGGTTCCCCTGGCAACCAGTCCTCATCTGGGGGCAACCTAAGACCCTCCAGGAGTCACCTCATTAGCATAAACACTAGAACGGGTGAAAGGGCCTGTTATGAATAACAAAAGCCGCTATTGCCACATCACTTGGAAATTCCAAGGATTTCAGAAGCCCTGTTTTGGGAACCCAGAGGAAGACCGAATGCACGTTATTGCCCACCTGGGACACCCTCACCATCCCCTCCCCTGTGCGCTTTTCCCGCTGCACTTGCAACCTCCTCAGGCTCTGCTCAACACAGGGACGTCTGCTGTTTCTCACCTGCCTTCCTCCTCAAAAACCTACGGGCAGGGATTTTTGTCTGCTTTGTTCACAAATTATCTTCCATACCTAGAATGGTGCCCGGCACACTTAAAGTTTTTTGTTTGTTTTTTGTTTTCTGATTTTTTTTTTTTTTTTTTTTTTGACAAAGTCTCGCTCTGTCACCCAGACTGGAGTGCAGTGGTGCGTGATCTTGGCTCATTGCAACCTCCGCCTCCCAAGTTCAAGTGTTTCTCCTGCTTCAGCCTCCTGAGTAGCTGGGATTATAGGCGCCCACCACCACACAGGCTGATTTTTGTATTTTTAGTAGAGACACGGTTTCGCCATGTTGCCCAGGCTGGTCTTGAACTCCTGACTTCAGTTAAGCCACACACCTCAGCCTCCAAAAGTGCTGGGATTACAGGTGTGAGCCACCACACCCGACACACCTGAGGTTTTTAATATTTTTCGAGTGAATGAATAAAGAAAAAGGTTACACTGCAAAATTTGCTTAGTACGTTTATCCATTCAAAAGTAAATGGGTGAGCAAATGTGGTGGGTGAGTTACAGCAAATTACAAGTTTGTGAACTTCACGGCCTCAATTTGCAGAGTGAATACTTTGGTTCCGATCACATTCATGGCTTAATGAGCGCTCACCCTGTGTGGGTATCACAGGCTGACGGGTTCTTCTTGCCTGCTGTCCTGGAGGAGCCAATGAGAACAGCAGGTGCCGCAGCAAAGAATGAGTTAATCACCACAGGGCCAGCCACACGAGGGGAACTGGGAGAAACTTCTCAAGCTCCTCTCCCTGCGACTTGGAGGCTCAGGTTTTTAAAAGATACTTTGACAGGCAGGGGTCTGGGGAACTGGAACAACTGACTGGCTGGGTATGAAATCCCAGGGGTGTGTTTGCACAGGTGAGTCCCTTCCCAGGAGGGGAAGGGGATTCTCAGGACTAGGTGGCATCTCTTGGTCTACCAAAATGAAAAATCTGAAAATGATCTCGAAGACCAATTCTTTTTTTTTTTTTTTTTTTTGAGACAGGGTCTTGCTCTGTGGCCCAGGCTGGAGTGCAGTGGCACGATCTTGGCTCGCTGCAACCTCTGCCTCCTGGGTTCAAACAATTCTCCTGCCTCAGCCTCCCAAGTAGCTGGGATTATAGGCACCCACCATCACGCCCGGCTAATTTTTTGTATTTTTAGTAGAGACAGGGTTTCACCATATGGCCAGGCTACTCTCAAACCCCTGACCTCAGGTGATCCGCCCACCTCAGCCTCCCAAAGTGCTAGGATTACAGGCATGAACCACTGTACCAGGCTGTCTTTGTTCTTTTTCTCTTTCTTTTCTTTTTTTTTTTTTTTTTGAGACATGGTCTCACTCTGTTACCCAGGCTGGAGTGCAGTGATACAATCATGGCTCACTGCAGTCTCGACCTCCTGGGCTCAAGTGATCGTCCCACTTCAGCCTCCCAAGTAGCTGGGACTACAGGCGCATGCCACCACACCTGGCTAGTTTTGTGGTTTGTAGAGACGGGGTTCTCACTCTGTTGCCCAGGCTGGTCTCAAACTCCTGAACTCAAGAGATCCTCCTGCCTCAGCCTCCCAAAGTGCTGGAATTACAGGCATGAGCCACTGCATCCGGCCTAAAAGACCAGTTCTTTAGGATTCGCAATAGTAATGTCATCGATAGGAGTAGTTGGGGAAGTTACAAATTTTGTGACTCCCCCCCCAACCCCCGCCAGGTTATGTGATTCTGGGGCAGTCAGCAACTTCTAGGAAAAGACGCCAAGCAGTCGGAGGTCATCCTTTAACTGTGCCTATTCTTTAGCAAAGTCCAAGCCACTACCATAATTTTTAACTTTGCCTCATGAATGAGGCTTCAGTCTCCAGACAAGAGGGGCATCAGTTTCCCTAGCCTCCAAGTTTCATAAACTAAATCCCTTTCATAGTTATCATGGCCTCTGTGCTAGAATAAGAAAAAAAAATATTTAGCCTGTGAGGTTAGAAGCCAGATGGAGCCTGTCATGTTAGGCTTCTCTCATTGCTTATAATTCTGCAAAGGCAGTTTCTGTATACAGCCTTCTAACCCATTCAATCTCCTGTCACCCCTAGGAGGAGGCTTCTGTTTGGCAGCAATGTGGATAGAAACCCAGCAAGGTTCCTATTTTAAAATCCTGGCTGAGAGCAGTGGCTCATGCCTGCAATCCCAGCACTTTGGAGTCTGAGGTGGAAGGATCTCTTGAGGACAAGAGTTCAAGACCAGCCTGGGCAACATGGAGAAACCCCTGTGTCTACAAAAATGTTTTTAGTTAAAAATAAATAAATAAAATTCTGTGATTTCAAAGCATTACATTTCTCTGGACTTATGAAATAATAGGGAAAATTTAAAATTCATCCCCATTACCCCATTCACGGTGCTAAAGAATTGAGAATATCAGTCAACCACAGCAGTGTTTTTTCTGCTTGTAAGTTCAAGGCTGGCTTAGAATTCATTGTGTCTTCTCCTCATCCTGGATACAGAATGTAAATTTAAGTGGGTATGAAGCTTTAACGATATCTGAAAATCCAATCGCCTTGTTTATCATTATTATAGAATAAATTCCTCTTCAAAGGTTTTAGCCTGTACATTGTTTAGTACAATGAGTTCTGAGATCCTCTCCAAAGAACCAATGTATCCATATGTTCAGCTCCCCTGTTCTTTGTTCTTCATTTTAAACTTCCTCGTTCTCTTCGTCTGCTTGCCCCTAGTTTCAATAAACAACCCCTACCTAGCCTCTATCACCTGCTCTGACCTTAGTCACCCTTGTCCCCTGCTGTGACCTTAGTCATCCTTGGTGAACTGCTCTGTTCTTAGTCATCTTGAGTCACCTGTTCTGTAACCATCCTTCTCGCCAAACTATTCCCCTGCCGCTCCGACTCGTACCCCTGCTCTCTTTATTTTTTTTTTATTTATTTTTTTTGAGACGGAGTCTCGCTCTGTCGCCCAGGCTGGAGTGCAGTGGCGCGATCTCAGCTCACTGCAAGCTCCACCTCCCGGGTTCACGCCATTCTCCTGCCTCAGCCTCTCCGAGTAGCTGGGACTACAGGCGCCCACCACCACGCCCCGCTAATTTTTTTGTATTTTTAGTAGAGACGGGGTTTCACTGTGGTCTCGATCTCCTGACCTCGTGATCCGCCCACCTCGGCCTCCCAAAGTGCTGGGATTACAAGCATGAGCCACTGCGCCCGGCCACCCCTGCTCTCTTTAAAATAGCCACTCAGAATTAGCTTAGACTGTGCAGTCCAACCCTAGCCAATAGGAGAGCCACACAGCAGTAGGGGCTGCCTGTGTCAGGGATAAGAACCCTGTCCCCTCCCTTGCCCAGGTGTGCTCTTGCCATTGCCCCATCTGTGAGATGCACCCTTCTATAGTAGTAAATTGCCTTGCTGAGAAAATTTATGCTCTAATGCTATTTCTTTTGTGTCACCAAAAATTTATTTCTAACAATTATGCAAAGTTTAAGTTTAGAAATAAGCTATCCTAGGCTGGGCACAGTGGTTCACGCCTGTAATCCCAGCACTTTGGGAGGCCGAGGTGGGTGGATCATGAGGTCAGGAGTTCAAGACCAGCCTGGCCAAGATGGTGAAACCCTGTCTCTACTAAAAATACAAAAATTAGCTGGGCACTGTGGCAGGCACCTGCAATCCCAGCTACTCGGGAGGCTGAGGCAGGAGAATCGCTTGAACCCGGGTGGCAGAGGTTGCAGTGAGTGGAGATCGCATTGCACTCCAGTCTGGGCAACAGAGTGAGACTCCATCTCAAAAAAAAAAAAAAAAAGAAAGAAAAGAAATAAGCTATCCTTTTAAAGATGAGGCCGAATACATTATCTGGAAATGGCTTTCAAAGTACAATGTCACTTGCTGTATCAGGTTCGTATGCCTGATGTCAGAAATGGCTGCAAAGTTAGTGGCCTAAAGCAACCCGGATTTGCCATCTTGCAGTTGGCGGGGGTCAGATGTCAGGTGCGGGCATCCGTGGAGTGAAGGGGGCTGCTTTCTGCCAGCTCCCAGAAAGAATCCATTTCCTTGCCTTTCCTGGCCTCCAGAGGTGCCCGTACGTCCTAGCTCCTGACCCATCCTCCGTCTTCAGCACCAGCAATGCGCCACCACTTTGACCCTTCTCCATGCATGTGTTTCTCTGACCACAGTCAGAAACAGGCTCCACTTTTGAGGAGTCAACCGATTAGACAGAGTAGAGTTGCCCAATCCAGGATCATCTCCCCATCTGAAAATCTGTACCTGTCATGCAAATACAAATTCTCTCTCGCCATAGAAGGGGACATTGAGACTTTCCGGCGACCAGGGCAGGGACCTCCTTGTGGCCATTATTTGCCAACCACAATTTTCAGAGAATTATTTCATGTATCAGTTTATGTGAATGAGAAGGAAATAGTATGAAATTCTTCATACATATTGACTTTTGTTTAACTTGTTTATTTATTTGCTTACTTATTTATAGAGGCTGGTCTCGAACTCCTGGGCTCAAGTGATCCTCCCACCTTGGCCTCCCAAAGTACTGGGATTACATGCGTGAGCCACCACACCCAGGGACTTTCCACGTTAACCAATCAAATATTTTCTATTTATTTTAAATAGAATTTAAAAATTGAAACCATGGTGTGACACCATTTTCACAACTTCTAGTGAAAGCAGAAATAGAAAACACACACTTTCAGTTGGGCATGGTGACTCATGCCTGTAATTCCAGCTACTCAGGAGTCTGAGGTGGGAGGATCCCCTGAGCCCAGGAGTTTCAGGGACACCTGGGCAACATAGTGAGACCCCATCTCTACTAAAAAAAAAAAAAAAAAAAAAAAGGCCAGGCACTGTGGCTCACACCTGTAACTCCAGCACTTTGGGAGGACGAGGCAAGAGGATCACTTGAGGTCAGGAGTTCAAGACCAGCCTGGCCAACATGGCAAAACCCCATCTCTACTAAAAATACAAAAAGATTAGCCAGGCATGGTGGTGGGTGCCTGTAATCCCAGCTACTTGGGAGGCTGAGGTGGGAGAATTGCTTGAACCCAGGAGGCAGAGGTTGCAGTGAGCCAAGATCGCACCACTGCACTCTAGCCTGGGCGACAGAGCAAGACTACCTCTGAAAAAAAAAAAAATGCACACTTCTTTGACCTAGCAATTTCCCTTTAGGAATCTAAAGGTCCATAAAATAAAAGCCCCGGTGTGCAAACATACATGTTTAAGGATATTAACTGCTGCATTGTGTTCGTGGGAAAGCGAGCTAGAAAAGCCTGAAGGTCTATTGGTAGTGGAAGGTCTGAATAACTTGGGCTTCAGCAATGCAGTGACTCTTGTGCACAGCAGAGAGTCATATCAGATGAGTCAGCAGTGCTGCGGCTTCCCCATCTCCACCCAGGTGAGGTCATGTACCAGGCTCCTGAAACACACTGTGAGGACCCACAGGGGAAGGCGGCCATCCGGCTAGCCTTCAAGTCGTGCCCTAGTTCTCAACTATTCTACCAAAGTATATTCTAAATTTATATATAAGCAAATATAATATATTTACATGTGTATGTAATACACATATATTTATTTCATTTTGTTTTGTTTTTTGAGGTGGAGTCTCCCTCTGTCACCCAGGCCAGACTGCAGTGGCATGATCTCGGCTCACTGCAACCTCCTCCTCCCGGGTTCAAACGATTCTCGTGCCTCAGCCTCCTGAGTAGTTGGGACTAGAGGAACATGCCACAACACCTGGCTAATTTTTGTATTTTTAGTAGAGATGGAGTTTCACCATGTTGGCCAGGCTGGTCTCAAACTCCTGACCTCAGGTGGTCTGCCCACCTAGGCCTCCCAAAGTGCTGTGATTACAAGTGTGATCCACTGTGCCCGGCCAATATACATGTGTTTATGTATTTATTTTTATTTTTTTGAGGTGGGGTCTCGCTCTGTTGCCCAGGCTGGAGTGCAGTGGCGCAACCTTGGCTCACTGCAACTTCTGCCTCCCATGCTCAAGCGATTCTCCTGCCTCAGCCTCGCAAGTAGCTGGAATTACAGGCACGAACCACCACACCCGGCTAATTTTTGTATTTTAGTACAGACGGGGTTTCACCATGTTGGCCATGATGGTCTCAAACTCCTGACCTCAAGTGATGCACCCGCCTCGGCCTCCCAAAGTGCTGTGATTACAGGTGTGAGCCACCATGTGCCTGGCCAGTATACACATATTTCTAAAACCTGTGCTGTGGGTTGAATTGTGTCCTCTCAAAGATGTGTTGAAGTTCTTCTCCCCTGTACCTGTGAATGTGGCCTATTTTGGAAACAGGATCTTTACAGAGGTAATCGAGTTAAGATGAGGTCATCAGGGTGGGCCCTAATCTGGTGACTGGAGTCCTTCTAAGGAAAGACAGAGACAGAGATACATAGAGACAGAGACGCCTCACGTTCATAGGCCACAGGGAGACACTCAGGGAAAAGACTGCCATGTGACTGGAGTGATGTGTCTACAAGCCAAGGAGAACTAAGGGTTGCCCACAACGCCAGAGGCTAAGAGAAAGGCACGGGACGGAGTCTCCCCTCGAGACGCCAGAGGGCCACGGCCCTGCCCACACCTCAATTTCAGGCTTCTACCCTCCTGAACTGTGAAAGAATAAATTTCTGTTATTGTAAGGTACCGGTGTGTGGTGTTTTGCTACGGCAGCCCTGGGAAGGTGATGGTACCCTATAATTATCTTATGAATAGCACAGTTATGTTGCACTGGGTGTTGGTATGTGTTAGAAGAGTCAATTTATTAAAAGCAAGCATTCAAAATGGTCCACAATTTTTGAAACCCTAAAAATAATACTGAAAATTTAACTACACAGTGGAAAATGTAACAGGTAAAGTTTGAAACTCTGTGTCTGTGAAGTATCCTAGGCATCTCTCAACCTTTGAGAAGTTCTGTTATATTCTTATGTTTTCCTACATTTTTTTCTGTCCTCCTTAATTAGACTAGATTCTCCTAAAGTGACAGGTAACACCGAACGAAAGACGTTACTGGCTGGGTGCCATGGCTCACGCCTGTAATCCCAGCACTTTGGGAGGCCGAGGAGGTCGAATTACTTGAGGTCAGGAGTTCAAGATCGGCCTGGCCAACATGGTGAAACCCCATCTCTACTGAAAATACAAAAATTAGCCAAGCATGGTGGGAAACCTGTAATCCCAGCTACTCAGGAGGCTGAGGCAAGAAAATCACTTGAACCCAGGATGGGGAGGTTGCTGTGAACCGAGATTGTGCCACTGCACTCCAGCCTGGGTGACAAAGCGAGATTCCATGTCAAAATAAAAAATAAAAAAGACATTACTGTTGTTCCTAACAGGGGCGGTTGTCTTACTCCGTTTAGGCTGTTATAACAGAATACCATAGACTGAGTGGCTTATAAACAATAGAAACTCCTTTCTCATAGTTCTGGAAGCTGGGAAGTCCAAGATCAAGGCATCAGCACATAGGGTGTCTGCCGAGGACTGGCTGTCTGGTTTAAATATGGTGCCTTCTGGTTCATAGACTTTTCACTGCTATAATCTCCACTGGATTTGATAAATTGAAAAAAGTGAATTATAGATTATATAATTCATAAACGTATTGGTAAATATACTTTAAAAGATTACCAAAAACAGCAATATGTGGAAATAGTCAAAGAACCCAGAAAAATACACCCAATAAGTGAATTAATAATAGAGTTCATTTAACAACAACATATACAGAAATAAAAGCACTAGCAATGAAAACACACAAAGTTGTAAATTATATTGTGCCATGCACAAAATTAAGAATTTTTTTTTTTTTTTTTTGAGACAGAGTCTTGCTCTTTCACCCAGGCTGGAGTGCAGTGGTGTAATCTTGGC
Source organism: Symphalangus syndactylus (assembly GCF_028878055.3). Taxonomy (NCBI): domain Eukaryota; kingdom Metazoa; phylum Chordata; class Mammalia; order Primates; family Hylobatidae; genus Symphalangus; species Symphalangus syndactylus. Next base: position 126,554,795 of record NC_072435.2, read on the forward strand.
TCACTGCAACCTCCACCTCCCGGGTTCAAGTGATTCCCCTGCCTCAGCCTCCCGAGTAGCTGGGACTACAGCCATGCGCCACCTCACCCAGCTAATTTTTGTATTTTTAGTAGAGACGGGTTTTTACCATGTTGGCCAAGATGGTCTCGATCTCTTGACCTTGTGATCTGCCCACCGCAACCTCCCAAAGTGCTGGGATTACAGGCATGAGCCACTGCGCCCAGCCAAAATTAAGGATTTTTAACATTCATTCATTGACAGGGTTTTGCCATGTTGCCCAGGCTGGTCTCGAACTCAGGTGGTGGAATGGGTGAGGGAGCTCCCTGGGGTCCCTTTGTTAAGGGCACTGATCCTATTCATGAGGGCCCCACCCTCTTGACCTAATCACCTTTCAAAGGCCGCACCTCTTGGTACCATCACCTTCAGGGTTAGGATCAGAACAGATGAGTTTTTGGGGAGGAAACATTCAGACCACAGCAGAAGCTCCTTGCCTCACCCTAACCCCGAGCTTCCACAACAACAAAGCCAGCATGTTCTCCTCTCTGCACCTGGCTGAGCCCTCCTCCTTCTCTCCTGTGTGTGCTCACCTGCCTCAGCCAGCTGGGTTCCTTGCTGTCCTAGGACAACTTCAGGCAGTCTCCCGCCTTGGGGCCTTTGCACTTGCCCCTCCCTTTTGCTGGAATTCTCTTCCTCCAAATATCTGCATGGCTCCTTTCTTTGCCTTCTGTGGGCCTCTGCTCAAACATTACCATCTTAGGGAAGGTCTCTTGGGCACCCGACCTGCACAACCACCTCCTTCCTTTGACCTTCTGTATGTTTTTTGTTTGTTTGTTTGTTTGTTTTGAGATGGAGTCTCCCTCTGTTGCCCAGGCTGGAGTGCAGTGGTGCAATCTCGGCTCACTGCAACCTCCGCCTCCTGGATTCAAGCAATTCTCCTGCCTCAGCCTCCTGAGTAGCTGGGATTACAGGTGCTCGCCACCACACCTGGGTAATTTTTGTATTTTTTAGTAGAGATGGGGGTTCCACCATGTTGGCCAGGCTGGTCTTGAACTCCTGACCTCAGATTATCCACCCGCCTCGGCCTCCCAAAGTGCTGGGATTACAGGCGTGAGCCACCGCGCCCGGCCTGTATGTTCTTTTTTATACAGAGTCTCACTCTCTGTCACCCAGGCTAGAGTGCAGTGGCGGGATCTCAGCTCACTTCAACCTCTGCCTTGCAGGCTCAAGTGGCTGTCCTGTCTCAGCCTCCCGAGTAGTTGGGACTACAGGTACACACCACCATGCCCAGCTAATTTTTGTATATACTGTAAAGATGGAGTTTCACCAGCCCAGGCTGGTCATGAACTCCCGGCCTCAAGTGATCCACCCACCTCAGCCTCCCAAAGTGCTGGGATTACAGTTGTGAGATAGGCCTGTATTTTCTTTAACTGCTTTATTTTTCACCTTAGTAATCATCACTATTTCATAGATGTTACTTAATTCTCAGGTTCATTTTCTGTCTGTTTTACTCAATGTCCCAGTCCCTGGAGAGTGCCTGGTACACAGCAGATGCTCAATCAATATTAGGTGGGTGAACTAATACATCTGTGCATTTTTCATCCCTCTTAGACTCAGCAGAGTTTCGCAACTCAAACAATTCAGGGCTCAGGCAGATAAGCAAATACGCAGAAAAGGCTGAGCATCAGAGGACAAGGGGCAAATGGCTTGAGGCCTGCGTCTGAGATTTAACAGAGAATGGCGGGCTAGCGCAATGGCAGCTGGCAGCATTTGCCCCGTCTGTAGGGGGCAGTGGCTATATACCTCCAGAAGGTTGTAGCCACACAAGAAAGGAGGCTCAATGCCTCCCAATCTTATTATGATTTTCAAAGGAATCCAGATACCTGGATTTTATGTGAAATATCCTTTTCTTTCATATTAGTTATCTATTACTCTGTAACAAAGTACTCAGTACATTAACAAAGTTAATGGCTTGAAACAGCAATCAACCCTTTTTATCTCACACAGTTTCTATGTGACTTAACTGGATCCAGGTCTCATGAAATTTGCAGGTGAGATGTCAGCTAAGGCTACAGTCACCTGACGGCTGGACCAGTGCTGGAAGATTTTATTTCAGGATGGTGCGCTCGTGTGGCTGGCAGGTTTTCTGGTTTGTTTTGCTTTGTTTTTTTTAGACCAGGTCTCTCTCTGTTGCTCAGGCTGGAGGGCAGTGGCAGGATCATAGCTCACCGCAGCCTGGATGTCCTGGGCTCAAGCAATACTCTGGCCTCAGCCTCCTGAGTAGCTGGGACTACAGGCGCAGGCCATCATGCTCAGCTACATTTTTTTATTTTTATTTTTTGTAGAGACAGGGTCTCACTATGTTGCCCTGGCTGGACTCAAACTCCTGGGTTCAAGTAATTCTCCTGCTTTGGCCTCCCAAAGTGCTGGGATTACAGGGATGAGCCACCACACCTGGCTGGCTGGCAGGTTTATATAGGCTCTTTGCAGTGGACTTCAGATTTTTGTCACAAGAACCTGTCCGTAGGGCTGTGTTTGTCCTCACAATATGGTGACTGGGTCCCCACAGAGTGAGTGATTCTAGCCACAGAACCTCTGTGACCTAGTTTCCAAAGTAACACACTGTCAATTATGACATATTCCACTTGTTATAAATAAGTTGCTAAGTCCAGCCCGCACTCAAGGAGACATTAATTAGAATCAACCTTTTCAATGGAGGGGGATCAAAAAATTTCCAGACATAAAACCATCCAATCTTAAAACGCTGTCAATGAGTTCAGATGGAGAGCATGCTGTGACTCACCCCAGCACAGGTCAGATGACGCCCTTGAAGGTTCTGTTTCGTATGGGCCACCAAAAAGTACACTCAGCACTATTTTCATCTTTTTATGTATTTTTTATTTTTTAAATATTTATTAAAATTTTTTTTAATTTTTAAATTAAAAAAAAATTACAGGCCGGGCATGGTGGCTCATGCCTGTAATCCCAGCACTTTGGGAGGCCGAGGCGGGTGGATCACGAGGTCAGGAGTTCGAGACCAGCCTAACCAACATGGTAAAACCCCGTCTCTACTAAAAAAAAAATACAAAAATTAGCTGGGCGTGGTGGTGTGCACCTGTAATCTCAGCTACTTGGGAGGCTGAGGCGGGAGCATTGCTTGAACCCGGGAGGCGGAGGTTGTGGTAAGCTGAGATCGTGCCATTGCACTCTAGCCTGGGCAATAACAGCAAAACTCCATCTCAAAAAAAAAAAAAAAAATTACAGGCTGGGCACGGTGACTCATGCCTGTAATCCCAGCACTTTGGGAGGCCGAGGCGGGTGGATCACCTGAGGTCAGGAGTTCAAGACCAGCCTGGCCAACATGGTGAAACCCCATCTCTACTAAAAATATAAAAATTAGCTGGGCATGGTGGCACATGCCTGTAGTCCTAGCTATTTCAGAGGCTGAGGCAGGAGAATCGCTTGAACCCAGGAGGCAGAGGTTGCAGTGAGCTGAGATTGTGCCACTATACACCAGCCTGGGTGACAGAGTGAGACTCTGTCTAAAAAAAAAAAAATGATAAAATAAAATTTTAAAAGATTATAAACAATTCTATTCAAACATTTTATTAAAAACTTAAGGGCCGGGCAAGGTGGCTCACACCTGTAATCCCAGCACTTTGGGAGGACGAGGCGGGCAGATCACGAGGTCAGGAGATTGAGACCATCCTGGCTAACACGGTGAAACCCTGTCTCTACTAAAAACACAAAAAATTAGCCGGGCGTGGTGGTGGGCGCCTGTAGTCCCAGCTACTCGGGAGGCTGAGGCAGGAGAATGGTGTGAACCTGGGAGGCGGGGCTTGCAGTGAGCCCAGATTGCGCTATTGCACTCCAGCCTGGGCGACAGAACGAGACTCCATCTCAAAAAAAAAAAAACCTTAAAAAATTATAGAGACGAGGTCTCACTATGTTGCCCAAGCTGGTCTTGAACTCCTGGATTCAAGTGATCCTCCCACCTCAGCCTCCCAAAGTGCTGGGATCACAGGCATAAGCCACTGTGTCCAGGCTTTATTTTTAAATTAAAAAAAAATTTTTTTTGAGTCAGGGTCACACTCTGTCACCCAGGCTGGAGTGCAGTGTATGCAAAGATTAGTCTTTGCCATGAAGCACCATTATTAACATTCAGTAGGCCTGCATATTTATTATTTATTATTTTTTTATTTTTTTGATAGAGTGTTGCTCTGTCGCTGAGGCTGGAGTGCAGTGGCTCGATCTCAGCTCACTGCAACCTCCGCCTCCCGGGTGTCTCCTGGGTTCAAGCAATTCTCCTGCCTCAGCCTCCCAAGTAACTGGGATTACAGGCACCCGCCACCACGCCTGGCTAATTTTTTGTATTTTTGGTAGAGATGGGGTTTCGCCATGTTGGCCAGGCTGGTCTCGAACCTCTGGCCTCAGGTAATCCACCTGCCTCAGCCTCCCAAAGTGCTGGGATTGCAGGCGTGAGCCACCATGCCCGGCCTATTATTTTTATTATAATCTAATGCTGCTGTGTCTCATTCCTCTTTCTGTATTCAGAAGGAGTCAAGAGTCATTCATTCACCCAGGAGGCACACACCTGTAATCCAAGCTACTTGAGAAGCTAAGACAAGAGGTTCATTTGAGCCCAGAAGTTCGAGGCTGCAGTGAGCTATGATCATGCCACTGTACTCCAGCCCGGGCAACAGAGCAAGACTGTGTCTCTAAAAAACAAAAACAAAACAAAAAAAGTAATTCATTCTATATTTCAATAAATATTGTTTAAGCATACATTATATGACAGGCGCTGTGCTAGATACTTTGAATGTCATGACATGGTATGCCACTTATTTTAGTGAAGGAAAGAAAGATTGAAAAACGAGCATGTAAATAAGTAAGCAATATGTTCTCAATAGTGTGCTCTGAAGAAAAGAAAATGGGTGCTGAAGTGGAGAAAGCCTGGGGGTGGTCAGGGGCCTGAAAGGTGAGAAGGAGCCAGCCAGGCTAAGATGTGTGGAGAAGAGCATCTTGTTTATTTGTTGATTTGAGACAGGGTCTTGCTCTGTTGCCCAGGCTGGAGGGCAGTGGCTCGATTATGGCTCACTGCAGCTTCCACCTCTCAGGCTGAAATGATTCTCCTGCCTCAGCCTCCCAAGTAGCTGGGATTACACGTGTGCGCCACCACACCTGGCTAATTTTTGTATTTTTAGTAGAGACGGGGTTTCACCATATTGGCCAGGCTGGTCTTGAACTCCTAACCTCAAGTGATCTACCTGCCTTGGCCTCCCAAAGGGCTGGCATTACAGGCATGAGCCACCATGCCCAGCCAAGGTAAGATACTTTTTTTTTTTTTTTGTAGTTTTAGTAGAGACGGGGTTTCACCGTGGTCTCAATCTCCTGACCTCGTGATCTGCCCTCCTCGGCCTCCCAAAGTGCTGGGATTACAAGCGTGAGCCACCACGCCCGGCCGGTAAGATACTTTTAAACAGAGGGACCAGTAAGTGCAAAGGCCCTGTGGCAGGAACAAATTTGGCTGGGGTAAGATACAGAAAGTCTTGTGAGGTTACAGGGAGAGAGGCAGGAGATGAGGTGGGAGAGGTAGGCATGAGCTAGAGCCCATAGTACCTCCCTGGCTACAGATTTCATGGATCTAAGTGAGACAGATAGAAAACTACTGCAGGTTTTACCAGTGGCAGAGGATGATCTGATATTTTTTTTTTTTTTTTTTTTTTTTTTTTTTTGAGACGGAGTCTCGCTCTTTCACCCAGGCTGGAGTGCAGTGGCGCAATCTCGGCTCGCTGCAAGCTCCACCTCCCGGGCTCACGCCATTCTCCTGCCTCAGCCTCCTGCGTAGCTAGGACTACAGGCGCCCACCACCATGCCTGGCTAATTTTTTGTATTTTTAGTGGAGACGGGGTTTCACCGTGTTAGCCAGGATGGTCTCAATCTCCTGACCTCGTGATCTGTCCGCCTCGGCCTCCCAAAGTGCTGGGATTACAGGTGTGAGCCACCACGCCCGGCCTCTGATATGGTTTTAAAAGATCACTCTGGGTCACATGCAGTGGCTCACACCTGTTTACTCAATACTTTGAGAAGTTAAGGCAGGAAAATTGTTTGTGGCCAGAAGTTTGAGATAAGCCTGGGCAATGTAGCAAGACCCCATCTCTACAAAAAAGAAAAAAAATTGCTGGGTGTGGTGGTGCGTGCCTGTATTCCCAGCTACTCGGGGGGGCTGAGGTGGGAGGATCATTTGACCCCAGGAGCTCAAGGTTGCAGTGAGTCATGATCTCGCCACTGCACTCCAACCCTGGTGACAGAGAAATACCCTGTCACTACAAAACAAACAAAATCCACCCTGTGCCTCCTGATCTGAGACACTAAGAAGGACACAACATCACTTTTGTGGTTTTCCTACCCAAACTGCATAACCTGTATCTAATCATGAGGAAGTATCAGAGAAATCCAAATGAAAGGACAATCTACAAAATAACTGGCCTCTAAAATACTCTGCAAGGCCAGGCGCAGTGGCTCACGCCTGTAATCCCAGCACTTTGGGGGGCCCAGGTGGGTGGATCCCCTGAGGTCAGGAATTTGAGACTAGCCTGGCTAACATGGTGAAAACCCACCTCTACAAAAAATACAAAAATTAGCCAGGTGTGGTAGCAGGCAACTGTAATTCCAGCTACGCAGGAGGCTGAAGCAGGAGAATCACTTGAACCCGGGAGGCAGAGGTTGCAGTGAGCTGAGATCACACCACTGCACTCCAACCTGGGCGACAGAGCGAGACTCTGTCTTGGGGGAAAAAATACTCAGCCGGACGCAGTGGCTCATGCCTGTAATCCCAGCACTTTGGGAGGCTGAGGCGGGCAGATCATGAGGTCAAGAGATCGAGACCATCCTGACCAACATGGTACATGGTGAAACCCCGTCTCTACTAAAAATACAAAAATTAGGTGGGTATTGTGGCGTGCGCCTGCAGTCCCAGCTACTCAGGAGGCTGAAGCAGGAGAATTGCCAGAACTCGGGAGGCAGAGATTGCAGTGAGCCAAGATCACGCCACTGCACTCCAGCCTGGCAACAGAGCGAGACTCCGTCTCAAAAAAAAAAAAAAAACTCTGCAAAAAGTGTCAAGGTCATGAAAGATAAAGAAAGGCTGAAGGACTTGCAGATGGAAAGAGACTTAAGGAGGCTGACAAGCAAACGTTCCATGCAATCCCGGACTGGATCCTGAACCAGACAAATGGCATTAGTGAGACAACTGACAGTTAAAGGTCGAGATTAGATAATGAAATTAGAGCAATGTTAACTGCCTGATTTTGGTAAGTGTACAGTGGTTATGTAACAGAATGTCCTTGGTTTTAAGAAATGCACATCAAAGGGCATCGTGTTTGCCACTTACCTCAATTCAGAGAAAAAAAGTCATATATATACACACACACCTAATTATGTCTTTATAAAATCACATATAGGTATATAGGTGAGATCAGCCGGGGCAACATAGTGAGACCTCATTGCTACAATAAAATAAATAAAAAATTAGCTGGGCCTGGTGGCACATGTCTGTAGTTCCAGCTACTCAGCAGGCTGAGGTGGGAGGATCACTTGAGCCCAGGAGTTCCAGGCTGCAGTAAGCTATGATTGGGCCACTACGCTCTAGCCTGTGTGACAGAGACCCTGTCTCTAAAAAAAAAACTAGAGACTAAAGGAGGCCTGAGAAACAAGTTAAAAGTGTAACATGCAATCCTGGACTGGATTCTTGTAGGGGAAAAAATGCCAAAAGGTATAAACACTGACGTTCTCATCACCCAGAATTTTACAAATGGTTAATATATTGTCACCTTGCTTTGATTACCATTTTTTAAATTAATTTTCTTTCTTGTTTTTTTTAGAGACATGAGTTTCGCCATGTTGCCCAGGCTGGTCCTAAACTCCTGGGCTCAAGTGATCCATCTGCCTCGGCCTCCCAAAGTGCTGGGATTACAGGCGTGAGTCACTGCACCCAGCCTGATTAGACGGAGTCTTGCTCTGTCCCCCAGGCTGGAGTGCAGTGGTGCGATCTCCACTCACTGCAAGCTCCGCCTCCCGAGTTCACGCCATTCTCCTACCTCAGCCTCCCGAGTAGCTGGGACTACAGGCACCCGCCACCACGCTCGGCTAATTTTTTGTATTTTTAGTAGAGACGGGGTTTCACCGTTTTAGCCAGGATGTTCTCGATCTCCTGACCTCGTGATCTGCCCGCCTCAGCCTCCCAACGTGCTGGGATTACAGGCGTGAGCCACTGCGCCCGGCCCTGATTACCATTTTTTAAAAAAAGAAATGGAACATTGCAGGTAAGGTTAAACTCTTCTATGACCTCTCTCCCCAGTTCCTGGGCGACAAGAGCGAGACTCTCTCCCCAGTTCCTGGGCGACAAGAGCGAGACTCTGTCTCAAAAAAAAAGAAAAGAAAAGAAAAAAAATTGTCATCCTTGCGCAGGGGCCATGCTAATCTCCGTATCATTCCAATTTTGGTATACGTGCTGCCGAAGTGACCACTCGATTACCTATTCCAATATAATGAAACCCCGTTTCTACTAAAAATAAAAAAAAAATAAAATAAATAGCTGAGTGTGGTGGCGCATGCCTGTAATCCCAGCTACTCAGCAAGCTGAGGCAGGAGAATCACTTGAATCTGGGAGGCAGAAGTTGCAGTGAGCCAAGATCGCACCACTGCACTCCAGCCTGAGTGACAGAGTGAGGCTCTGTCTCAAAAAAAAAAAAAGAAATAGAACATTGCAGGTAAAGTTAAAGTCTTCTTTGACTCCTCTTCTCAGTTCCATCACACTCCTTTCTACCCTTTTTTGAAGCAATAACCATCAGGATGTGGTATATAGATCCTTGCAGTCAATTTAAAAAAAACAAAATACATATATATCCAATAGCCAATGTGCTTTTGTTTTATGTGTACTTGTAAAAAACTTACATAAATAACATTATACTATAGATATAAAATCCCTCTAGATAAAGTTTCATATAGTGTTAGGCTTTATGTATTAATTTTTGAAAACAGGGTCTTGCTCTGTCTCCCAGGCTGGAGTGCAATGGTGAGATCATTGCCCATTGCAGCCTGTAACTCCTGGGTTTAAGGGATCCTCCTACCTCGGGCTCCCAAAGTGCTGGGATTACAGGTGGCCTAGACTTTATAAAGCTGTTATCACCTCTTTCTTCTTTTCTCAACACTATCCTTTTGACATCTCTCTAACCCTGTTGAAACAGATGACCGTCATTCCTTTTAAATGTTATACAGCATTAAATGTTGTGCACATGCGTGAGGCATGAGTTTAACTCTGGGGCCTCTCCCTAGAAATGGAAATCCGGGGTCACAAGCAACGGGCATTTCCGTTTTACTGTTAGATTCTGCTCTCCCGCCAGCAGCGTCTGAGAGGTGCCTGGCGTTCCCCTGAGGGTTCTGGGGGAGCTCGGACTTGCGTTCCCAGCAGGCCGGTTCTCGCCTGCGTTGTGCCCCATTTGCGTCACTGGGGTTCCTAGCGGACTCGCCTGCAAATGTGCTCAGGACTGCAGGGAGAACTTCTCGGTCACTGCGGCTCTTTCCCCATGGTGGACTCTTCTGAGGCGCTTGACGGTGCTGATTTGGGTCTTTATCTGTCTGCATGTCGGCAGGGGCGCCCAGGAAGGCGGGTCCCTCTAGCTCAACCTTGTTTGGGCTCTTACAGCTTCAGGCCAACAGGGGGCTGGAAAGCTGAGCACTTACTCATTCCGTCCCCGTTGGTAACTAGGGCTGGAAGACGCGTCCAGACTGCAAACAATATTTCATCATTTTGTCTGTAGCATGCAGCGGCCAAGGCTGCCAACCTATGAAACGCTTTGAGAAGCGGGACGCTTTGGGAGGCCGAGGCGGGTGGATCCCCTGAGGCCAGCCTGGGAGACATAGTGAGATTCTGTCTCTCAAAAAATTTTTAAAAAACTACCCCGGATGTGGTGCACGCCTGCAGTCCCAGCTACTCGGGAGGCTGAGGCGGGAGGATCGCTCGAGCCTGGGAGTTCGAGACCAGCCTGGGCAACATAGCGAGACTCCGTCTCTTAAAAAAAATAAGTAGCCGTTTTTCTGGGTGGGTGCATCCCTCTCTGGTTCCTCGCTCTCCAACTGGCCCTGGTCCTGGGGGCGTGAAGGCTACGATCTGTAGAGACGGGCTGACTCTGGAGGACGGGCCTAGAACCCATTCATTCATTCATTCGTTCTGTCACCCACCCGTCCTGCGCGCACGCCAGCGCCACCCTATGCCCCAGGACCTCAAGAACGCCCACCCCACGGGGCACAGACAAGGACAGGCTGGCCAGCGCCTGGAAGCCGCGTGCCTGACCGCGCCTGCCCGAGCGAGTACCGCCTCCCACCCGGGAGGCAGCAGGGCCGCGACTGTCGGAACGCGCCCAACGTCTCCCGCCCAGGGGCGCGCCGCCTCGCTTTCAGCGCATGCGCGCCCGGGAGCCCGCCCTGGGCGTCGGCGCACGTGGTCCCCCACTGGCCGGCTTGCGTGCGCGCTCCCGGCTCGCCCTCCCACGCGGTCCACCGCGCCTCCCGCCCCACCCTAAGCGCAGCGCCCGCCGGAGCGGCCGACCGAACGGGGTTGCGTGCGTGCGCGCACGCGCGGGCCACGTGGGCGGGCGCCTCGCCGTTGCCCCGCCCCTTGCAACCCCGCCCCGCGCCTGCCCCGCCCCTTCTCGCGCGCCGGCGTCGGCTGCGTCTCCGGCGTTTGAATTGCGCTTCCGCCATCTTTCCAGGCTCAGTCGGACGGGCGCGGAGACGCTTCTGGAAGGTAGCGAGACCTGGTGGGCTGGGCTGGGCTGGGCTGGGCCGGGCAGGGCCGGGCGGGGACAGGGGCAGGGGCGGCGGCGGCGGGATAGGGGTCGGAGCCGGGGCCAGGGCCGGGGCGGGCGGCGGGCCCAGGGGCAGCGGGCGGCTGTGAGTAGGTGGGTGGTGCGGGCCCGGCCGGGCCGGGGCAGGAGACGGGCGTGGGGTCGGCGCCAGCCCCCGCGAACCCCCGTTTCGTCCTCCGCTCGAGTCCCCGTCCTGGTCCCAGTCCCGTTCCCTTCCCGACACCTCCGTCCGCCGTTCTCCGGGCCCCGCCGTCCCGGATGCCGGCCCCGCCCGCTGCCTTCCCGCTCCCAGGCCCGGCCGCCATGGCGCCGCGGGCGAGAGGCCTTTGTGGGGCGGGCACGTGGGGCGCTGGGGGCGCGGGAGCGGGGCCGCCATGGGCTGCGGGGCCGCGCGAGCGCTCGCCTCCATCCTCTGCCTCCGCAGGAACGCCGCGATGGCTGCGCAGGGAGAGCCCCAGGTCCAGTTCAAAGTAGGTAACCCTGCGGGGCGGGAGGCGGCCGAGCCCGACCGCGTGCGACTCGCGGGTCCCTCCTCCCGGGGCCCACGATGGCTGTAATGGGGCCCCGCATCCACATTCTTTGTTTTAAGTGAGCCTGTGGTGGTTAAAGTTCCGTGACTCTGGGATCTTTAGAGGTGAAGTGTTTAGGGTTTACTTCCAAAATATGTTCTCCAACAGCTTGTATTGGTTGGTGATGGTGGTACTGGAAAAACGACCTTCGTGAAACGTCATTTGACTGGTGAATTTGAGAAGAAATACGTAGGTATGTGCTGGAAAACTTTGCTTGTGGAAATATGTGAGAAATCGGTAAATTTATCTACTCAATCGCATCGTTTCCGTTTCAGCCACCTTGGGTGTTGAGGTTCATCCCTTAGTGTTCCACACCAACAGAGGACCTATTAAGTTCAATGTATGGGACACAGCCGGCCAGGAAAAATTCGGTGGATTGAGAGATGGCTATTATATCCAAGGTAGGCATTTGTAACTTGCTGAACAGTTTTTAAGAGGTTTTGTGTACTTCAGTCTTAAAGGTTATAGAAAATCAGGTCTGTTCCAACAAATAGTGTCATTTTTGGGTTAAAAAAAGACGTGGACTTCAGGGAGTTGACCACCATTTTGGTGGCAAAGAAAATTTTATTAAAGTTGTGTCATTTGCATGCTGTGTCATGCTAGGCATGGTTTAGAAAAAACTATGACTTACAAGTCATATTTAAAAGAATAATAGGCTGTTAACAGCAGTTTCACTATTTGAAAACTTAGGTTCATTTATGTATTTTGGTGTGGTGATCAATGAATGTTTCTACTGTATGAAAACAATAAACACCAGATAGACCAGAAGAGATAGGAGATCTTAACAAGTGTTATAAAAGACTAGCTGATTTCTTGTTAAATTGTTTGTACTAAGTTGTGCAGAGTATTTTTCTCAAATAGTTTGATTTAAAGATTGCAAAGAAAATGTTCATTGTACCAAAAAGAGGAATAAAGAAAATACTCATCTCTCTTGGAACCTCATGTTGCTGATAACATATTATCTGGAATCATTCCATGCCTTTTGCTTTCCTTGAGCATGTACAAATAAACACAAGAATTTCCACCAAAAGAATCCTTTAACCAAAAAGTTGTGGTTTCTTGCCTTACTAACTGTACCATAGTTATTCCTGCAGGTGAATATATAGACTTTATCTGGGTTATTTATTTGTTTAATTTTTTTTTGATACAGGGTTTCGCTCTGTTGCCCAACCTGGAGTGCAGCTTCCGCCTCCTAAGCTCAAGCCATCCTCTCACCTCAGCCTCCTGAGTAGTTGGGACTACAGGCACGTGCCACTATGCCTGACTAATTTTTGTATTTTTTTGTAGAGATGGGGATTCACCATGTTGCCCATGCTGGTCTGGAACTCATGAGCTCAGGTGATCCACCCACCTCAGCCTCTCAAAGTGCTGGGATTACAGGCGTGAGCCACATTGCTTGGCCTATCTGGATTTTTAAAGACAGGAATAATGTTTTCTAGTATAGTCGGCCATTTAAAGACCTTCTGAAGAATATATTTCCAGGCCCTACCTCAGAATATGAAAGCTTGGTTATCCAGAATCTCAGTTAGTATTAATTACTTCAGATACTTTTTTGGGATGAGGGGAGTATTAATGGTGAAGTATATCAGGGAGATTTGATAGGGTCAGCTCATCTCTCTTGGGAGGAATCGTGTATTAACATTTTTAGAATTGACAGAGACCTTGAAGGTGAGGGGAGATAGACAGGTGAGTCGTTGAGGTCTAAGACTATAACTAGTTGAATCCTAGTCTGTGGTTCTTAGCATTCTTCACTTGTGCAGTAAACTGAGTGTACTAATTACCACAAATGTGTCTTTCAGCCCAGTGTGCCATCATAATGTTTGATGTAACATCGAGAGTTACTTACAAGAATGTGCCTAACTGGCATAGAGATCTGGTACGAGTGTGTGAAAACATCCCCATTGTGTTGTGTGGCAACAAAGTGGATATTAAAGACAGGAAAGTGAAGGCGAAATCCATTGTCTTCCACCGAAAGAAGAATCTTCAGGTGTGTAAAATTAAAACTTCCTGAGTTATTTCTCTTAGCGGAGATTATATGTAAGACCATGAAATTAACCAGTGTCTATTATATATGGAAATGATTTTTTTTTTTCCCTCAAGACAGAGTCTTCCTCTGTCCCCCATGCTGGAGTGCAGTGTCGCAATCTTGGCTCACTGCGACCTCTGCTTCCCGAGTTCAAGCAGTTCTCTCCTGCCTCAGCTCCCCTAGTAGCTGGATTACAGGTGTGTACCACCACACCTGGCTAATTTTTGTACTTTTTTTTAGTAAAGACGGGGTTTCACCATGTTGGTCAGGCTGATCTCCAACTCCTGACCTCAAGTGATCCACTGGCCTCGGCCTCCTAAAGGGCTGGGATCACAGGCGTGAGCCACTGTGCCCGGCTGGAAATAATTTTGTCTTTTTTATACTATTGTTGTTAAAGAATGATAGAGATGGGGTTTCACTGTTGGCCGGGTTGGTCAACTGAAATGTGTATTTATATATTCTTTGTTGTTCAAGACAGGGTCTTGCCCTGTTGCCCAGGCAGGAGTGCAGTGGCATGAACATAACTCACTGCAGCCCTGAACTCCTGGGCTCAAGCAGTGCTCCCACCTCAGCCTTCTGAGTAGCTGGGATCCCAGGCACTCAACACCATGCCCACCTAATTTGTTTTTTTGTAGAGATGGTGTCTTGCTCTGTTGCCCAGGCCTGATCGTGTACTATTGACCTCAGGCAATCCCACCTCAGCCCCCAAAAGTGCTGGGATTTCAGGCCTGAGCCACCATGCCTTGCCAAGAGTCTTAACATTTTCTTATGTTGCAATGTCCTAGAAAAATGGTTATCTTAATAATGAATTTTAAAAAGTAATTTTACTTTTCTTTTAAACAGTACTACGACATTTCTGCCAAAAGTAACTACAACTTTGAAAAGCCTTTCCTCTGGCTTGCTAGGAAGCTCATTGGAGACCCTAACTTGGAATTTGTTGCCATGCCTGCTCTCGCCCCACCGGAAGTTGTCATGGACCCAGCTTTGGCAGCACAGTATGAGCACGACTTAGAGGTATTGTGGCCACTTTGCTGTTCAGGTTGTTCTGTTTGGCTTGTTTATTCCTGGCAGTTTTGATCTGGAGTGTTCACATTTTTTCATCTCTTCGTCTAGGTTGCTCAGACAACTGCTCTCCCGGACGAGGATGATGACCTGTGAGAATGAAGCTGGAGCCCAGCGTCAGAAGTCTAGTTTTATAGGCAGCTGTCCTGTGATGTCAGCGGTGCAGCGTGTGTGCCACCTCATTATTATCTAGCTAAGCGGAACATGTGCTTCATCTGTGGAATGCTGAAGGAGATGAGTGGGCTTCGGAGTGAATGTGGCAGTTTAAAAAATACCTTCATTGTTTGGACCTGCATATTTAGCTGTTTCGGAACGCAGTTGATTCCTTGAGTTTCAAATATAAGACTGCTACAGTCACATCACAATATTCAGTGGTGAAATCTTGTTTGTTACTGTCATTCCCATTCCTTTTCGTTTAGAATCAGAATAAAGTTGTATTTCAAATATCTAAGCAAGTGAACTCATCCCTTGTTTATAAATAGCATTTGGAAACCACTAAAGTAGGGAAGTTTTATGCCATGTTAATATTTGAATTGCCTTGCTTTTATCACTTAATTTGAAATCTATTGGGTTAATTTCTTCCTATGTTTATTTTTGTACATTTGAGCCATGTCACACAAACTGATGATGACAGGTCAGCAGTATTCTATTTGGTTAGAAGGGTTACATGGTGTAAATATTAGTGCAGTTAAACTAAAGCAGTGTTTGCTCCGCCTTCATTGGCTAGGTAGGGTCACCTAGGGAAGCACTTGCTCAAAATTTGTGACCTGTCAGAATAAAAATAATGTGGTTTGTACATATCAAAATAGATATTTTAAGGGTAACATTTTTTTTTAATGGCGAAAGTAATCATGTTTTAATGTAGAACTTCAAACAGGATGGAACATCAGTGGATGGCAGGAGGTTGGGAATTCTTGCTGTTAAAAATAAGTACAAATTTTGCACTTTTTTGTTTGAATGTTAGATGCTTAGTGTGAAGTTGATATGCAAGGAAAGTGGTCCATGTTTACCCACAGTTTTCAGGTACTCCCAGACTTTAAAGATGTCTTGAACATTAAGTTCTTAAGCAGTACACACTACACCGTTTGGTTTTTTTTTCTCCCCCCCGGAGGATTTTTTTGTAGGGCAGCACAGCAGAGCAGGACACAGATGAAATACTAGGAATATGCACAGTGGGGCAGTGTGGGGGCTTCTCAGTAAAGGAGAACAGTTGGTGAAACCTTTTTTTTTCTAAACTAAGCATTTAATTTATATATTTTCCACATTTAAAAACGAATTAGGTCTATTAGGATAATTAGGAGTTTGATCCCATCAACACTATTCTTGTAGCAGTTAGGAATCTTAAGAGCTATTTTTTTCTCATACAATTACAACTATAGTCCAGCTTACTAGTTTTCTTTAGATGTCTGATTATCTTGAGATGATTGCTTACCTTAAAAGGTATAGAAAGGATCACTTAAATATATGGAAAATGAAATAAGGGTGAAGCTGAATAAAGTTCTACTTACTGTATTAACTGGCAACAGTTTAGTTTCTTAAGATCTGAATTGCTGTGTATGTTACGCTGTATTCAGAACCAGTTTCTAACCAGCCTGTGAGATGGGAAGTTTTTTTCCCATAATTGGGATGAAACCTTTCATTCAGATATTTTGAATTGAAGGTGTATGTGTTCTTTGTAACCTTGTGGAGATTGCAAGTGGTGTTGACATTCTGGATCTTCTATGTAACAGTTGAAATTTGGAAGTGACGTCACTTACCTGTCTAACGTGGTGTGGGAGAGAATTTACAAGTCCTTTATTGAAAGAATAATTGTTGCAAAATATATTGCTTCTACTTTGCCTGGATTTTTTGAATCATCTCTAGTATTTGCTTTAGGAAATATTGAATAGTTAGCAGAGATTATTATCTTTTGGTGGGGGGTGGGGCGGGGAAGGGGTCAGTTCTCTCCAGATTGTACAAATGGGAAAAGTCTGCTCTCCGATTTTTGAAATCTCGTGTCTAATGGGGGAAGCCTTGAAAGCTTTATACGAAGTTACTGCAAACTAGTAATAGCTTATTAGAGCAAAGTCATTAAGAAAAAGCATAGTTAATGCATAGGTCTTGTGTGGATATAATGTGAAACACTGGTAAATTAGTAGTTTCAATTTACGTGAGAGCCAGGTTTTTAAAAACAATGGTTTTTTTTTTTAATTGTATCAATCAAAATGTCTGGAGAAGATGAGACTCCAAAATAGCCTCCAAAGAGGACTGGTTTCCTGGCTAACTGTTCACCTGAAGGAACTCAAGTACAGCGAATTTCTGGTTTCTTTTGCAAAAACAGATCAGAAACAAAAAATTGCCTGCTGAGCAAATGGGATGAGGGTTGGATTCAGCTTTTCGTGCCAGCAAACTGACGGACATCGTCTATGATGTCTTCTGCCACACTGGGGCTATACAGGGCTATCCTGCCCAGCAAGATAACATGAGACTAAGCTTTCCCTGTGCGAGGCAGACCCTGTACTAGGACAGCACCCATCCTAACTCCTTGCAGCACCTTTTAACCCTTGAAGCCGAGGGTATGGTGGGGAGAAACCGCAGCTAACCATGGAAACCTTATCTTTAGTTAAGGGGTCAGAGTCCTATTCAAAAAACGTGATGTATCTCCCCTGCTCCACATTTCCTACAAGGTCTTGCAGGCTCTGGTCACACGTGCATCCTGAGATCACACCTGTGTGCATGCTGCTTTCCAGAACTCCCCCTTCCCTCTCCTGAAGTCAGTCCTACCAGTTAATGCTTTAGCTCCTTTAGAATTCACTCTGGTTTTTACCTTGAGTTAGATGTCCGACTACAGACATCATAAGATTGCCCTCAGCCCTAGTCAGCAGGGCAAATTTGCGATTGCGACTTTCCCTTCCTAGTCTAATTGCCACAAGGGCAAGGGCCATGTCGCTGCTCTCTCATGTCCCTAGTGTTTATTAAATGTTATATGGGCACCGAGGAACAGAGAACTTGGGGGTTAGAGAGAGGGTGGGATTGATGGAGGTGGGTGGAGAGGAGCTGGGAGAACTTTATACACCATTAGGTCTGACTATTCTGAAGTCATGCTGGTATTTCCTTCCTGAGGTTTGTAGCCTACACTATCTTTTTAATTTTATTTATTTATTAATTTAATTTTATTTTTTTTAGAGTCTCGCTGTATCTCCCAGGCTGGAGTGCAGTGGTGCCGTCTCGGCTCACTGCAACCTCTGCCTCCCGGGTTCAAGCGGTTCGCATGCCTCAGCCTCTCGGGTAGCTGGGACAGGCATGCGTGTACGCTGTCTTTTATCCATTTATTCTGGCTTGTTTCTTTGGCGTACAGGAGTAGGGAGAGCCAGTGTGGACAGTCGGGAAGCTTGCGGGTTGGAACTCAGTTAAAATGGTGCCGTCAGCAGGTGTTGGGGCTGTGATGCTTGAAGTTTAGTCACAGGCATTGGAAGAGGCACCTTGGATTTAGTTGGTTTTCAGTTCCCTGCCTTGAGGAAGCAAAATAGAAACCATTCCGTATACCTCGGTCTTTGGTAATGTGGACAGTTGAGTCCTTCTGTCAAGTCAGCCGTGCTCAGAGGTAGACTGTGCGGTGCTGCAGTGGCTTTGCTCATGAAGCCTTCGCCTGGGGAGACAGGGAGTCGGGTTCCTGGGATGAGGCTGAGCGCCGCAGTGAGTGCGAGGATGGACAGCTGAGGCTCTGGGAGCATCGCAGGGGCCTGGTCTGAGGCCTGAGAAGGAGGGCGGTGGAGTCCAGGAAAGACCCTAAGGGGAAGCACCCCTGGAGAGCAGGAGGGAAGGTGGGGTGCGCAGGTGGAGGCTCTCAACCCAGATGTGCGGGTTTTTTATAAGCCGCTTTACAGGTTTGGTATTTAGAACACAGTGGGAAGCCACAGAAGGCTCAAGCGTCATAAGATTTTGACAACAGGAGTGGGTGCCCAGGGTCCAGGGCACCCAGCCTTGCCCCCGCCAAGCCTGTGCTCTAGGAAAGGGAGGGTCGCACCGTGACCACCACAAAGCCTCGTCGTCCAACCCCTCAGCAGACTCATCCCTTGCGTGAGTGCCACTGCGAATGCCAGGTGCGGGCCCCACCCACGCAGGTGGGCTTCTTAACGAGGCAGGAGAAAAGGATTCGGGGCTTCTCCAGTAGTCAGTAAGTGTGAGGCGTGAGCTGCGGTGCCTAAAGCCACCAATACCTGCGGTCAACGTCAGTTTCCAGTGACAAAACCATGGGTCAGGTAGGTGGTCGAGTGGCTGTGACAAGGTAGCACTGTGACCGCCCCCCAGGCATGAAGGATGGGAACCCAATTGCCGGGAATAGCAGCAGAAAGCCGGGCAGGGGAGCCGGTGGGGCAGAGCTGCAGGTCTTGGGGAGAAGCGTTTGCTTCTTGCTTCCTCCCTCCCCTGATGTCTGACCTCCTTTTCCCCCACCCAGGGAAGAAGTCGTACATGCTGGGTATTGACAGTGTGGGGATTGGAGCAGTTAAAACAGACACAGTCGGCACAGTTCCCCCACTAGAGGTAACTTGTCGACATTTTGTCATCTATCCTTTCAAATGTTTTCTAAAAAGAGAGGATTATACTATCATGCAGTTTCCTAACCATTTTTCACTTTGTGTGACGGGCTTTTCTATGTCAGTGAGTTTTACAGCACTATTCATAATTACCTAGTGATCCAGAGCGCAGCCAGGCCGTCATTTAGTGTGACAGCCTCTGTGGTTCCTGTCAGATCGCGTTGCTGTCTAGTCCCACTCCTCTGCATGCCGCGTAGCGGAGTGGGTTTAACTCTTGCAGGGAAGTTTATTTCCAGATGTGTAGACCATCCGTGGTCTTTTTCTTCCACGTGCTTCTCAGGTTGTTGTGTTTGTTACTTTTTTTTTTTTTTCTCTTTTGAGTCAGAGTCACACTCTGTCAACCCAGGCTGGAGTGCAGTGGTGGGATCTCGGCTCACTGCAGCCTCAACCTCCCAGCCTCAAGCAATCCTCCCACCTCAGCCTCTGGAGTAGCTGGGACTACAGGTGTGTGCCACCACACCCAGCTAATTTTAAATTTTTTTTGTAGAGACGGGGTTTCACCATGTTGC
This sequence comes from Symphalangus syndactylus, assembly GCF_028878055.3. Classification (NCBI taxonomy): domain Eukaryota; kingdom Metazoa; phylum Chordata; class Mammalia; order Primates; family Hylobatidae; genus Symphalangus; species Symphalangus syndactylus. The sequence goes on from NC_072435.2 coordinate 126,574,403, forward strand.
CCATGCTTTGGTCTTGAACTCCTGGGCTCAAGCAATCCTCCCACCCCGGCCTCCCAAAGTGCTGGGATTACAGACGTGAGCCACTGTGCTGGCCATATGTTTGTTACTTTAAACTTCTGAGGGTGTGTCCTGCTTTATAAACTCCTAATAGATGGAAAACCAAACTTACTTTTAAAATAAACTCTCTGGGTGTGTGTGTGTGTGTGTGTGTATCTGTGTGTGTGTCTTTGTGCATGTGTCTTTGTGTATCTGTCTCTTGTGTGTCTGTGTGTGTGTCTGTGTCTCTGGGTACGTCTGTGTGTGTCTGTGTGTATGTGTCTCTGGGTGTGTGTGTGTGAATGTGTGTGTCTCTGGTGTGGTGTGTGTGTCTATGTGACTCTGTGTGTGTGTGTCTCTGTGCGTGTCTGTGTGTGTGCGTTTGTTGATTTTTGCTGTGTGAGCTTCCACTTTGCATCCCCAGCATTGGACATGGGGAAGAGGCAGAAGTCCTAACACATACTGAATTAACACACATTTTATTACATGGTTCCCTTCATGTGATTTATTCTATAAATTCACATTTATGGCCATGCCCAGTGGCTCACACCTGTAATCCCAGCACTTTGGGAGGCTGAGGCAGGAGGATTACTTAAACCCAGGAGTTTGAGACCAGCCTGGCAACATAGACCCCATCTCTAATTTTTTAGAAGTAAAAAATATATATTTTTATTAAAAAAATTCACACTTAATTTTTCAGAGATGTGCAAGGTCAGTGTATGCTCTTACCCCTTCTCACATATTCATATTCTGTGATGCTCCAATTTGGAGCTCAGAAAATATTGATTGACGATGTTGGATTTGGACTTACAAGAACAGGCCAGGCGTGGTGGCTCACGCCTGTAATCCCAGCACTTTGGGAGGCCAAGGCAGGTGGATCACGAGGTCAGGAGATCGAGACCATCCTGGCTAACACAGTGAAACCCCGTCTCTACTAAAAACACAAAAAATTAGCCGGGCAAGGTGGCAGGCGCCTGTAATCCCAGCTACTCGGGAGGCTGAGGCAGGAGAATGGCGCGAACCCCCGGGGGGCGGAGCCTGCAGTGAGCCGAGATCGCGCCACTGCACTCCAGCCTGGGCGACAGCGAGACTCTGTCTCAAAAAAAAACAAAACAAAATCTGTGGAAAAATAGTGTTAACCAAAGGAAAATGTCATAACAGGAGGAAACTGAAAGCTTAAATTGCAAAAATAAAAAGCACATAATGGTCCAGATCCCAGGAGGCCCAAATATGAGAATACATTAGAGATCAATTGATTAGAGATGGGGTCTATCTCTGTTGTCCAGGCTGGAGAGCCATGGCGTCATGATCACAGCTCACTGCAGCCTCGACCTCCTGGGCTCAAGCCATCCTCTAGCCTCCTGAGTAGCTGGGACTACAGGCATGCACTGGCACACCTGTCTTTCTTGCTTTCCTTTTTATACAGATTTCTCACCTCTAGGTACTCCTGAGAAGGCTTCCTCCGTCTGTGGATCCACACGGTCTCCATCACTGATCTCACCTCTAGGTGCTCCCGAGAGCGCCTCCTCCATCGTCACGGATCCGCGTAGCCTGCATCACTGATGTCACCTCTAGGTACTCCTGAGAACGCCTCCTCCGTCACTGTGGATTCGCGTAGTCTGTGTCACTGAGATGTGTTGCATCATTTTTGTCTTCCTGTTGTGCGTTCCTTTGGCTGCAGTGTAGAAATTGCATAAATCCACTGCCTTTTACCCCCGGCGAATATCTTCCTAGGGCCACTGTAATAAATTACTACACACTGGGGGGCTTAGAACAATTTTATTCCTCAGCCTCCTAGAGGCCACACGTCTGAAATCAAGGTGTCAGCAGGGCGGTGCTCCCTGTGAAGGATCCAGCGAGAACCTGTTCCACGGTGTTCTCTTAGGTCCTGGTGTTGCTGACCACTCTTGCTGACCCTTGGCTGACAGACATCACTCCCATCTCTGCCTCCATCATCACAGGGCCCTCTCCCTATGTTGTGTGTCTGTCCCTCTGTCGCCTCTCCTAATAAGAACACCAGGAATATCCACCCACATGCCAGCACGGTGCTCCATGCCTGTAATCCCAGCTCTCTGGGAGGCCAAGGCAGGCAGATCACTTGAAGCCAGAAGTCTGAGACCAGCCTAGGCAAACTGGCAACACCTCCTCTCTACAAAAAACAAAAAAATTAGCCAGGTGTGGTGACCTGCACCTGTAGTCCCAGCTACTCAGGAGGCTGAGGTGGGAGGATCACTTGAGCCCTGGAGGTCGAGGCTTCAGTGAGCCATGATTGCACCACTGCACTCCCGCCTGGGTGACAAAGCAAGACCCTGTCTCAAACAAAACAAAACAAAAAAACTGAACCACACTACTCCAGTATGGCCTCATCTTAACCAATTACATCTACAATGACCCTCTTTCCAAATAAAGTCACATTTTGAGATTAAAGGGGTTGGGACGTGAACATGTCCTTTTGGGGGACACAGTTGAACCTACAGTTGTGGTGAGTGAGTGTCTCCAGGCTTTTGATCTCCAGAAGCGTGTTATACATTCTCCTTTACATCTTGTGTTGTAAATGTGCCAGAGTTTCTCTTGGCTGGACACACACACCCATACACAGCATTGAATGGCTGGATCAAAAGGACATTTACAACACATGCTCACCAAAGGAACGTTACAAAATGTTCCCCAGTTTGTAACGTCTCTTTTCACTTAAAGTCTTCCTGATTCACAAAAGTTGTTAATTTTAATATGGTTCAACTAATTGGTACTTCTTTTAGTTCACATTTCTATGTTTAAAATATCCTTTCCTATCCCATAGTTGAAAAGATATTCACTTAACATTTTATTTTATTTTTTTTGAGGTGGAGTTTGGCTCTGTTGCCAGGCTGGAGTGCAATGGCCCGATCTCTGCTCACCACAACCTCCGCCTCCCAGGTTCAAGCGATTCTCCTGCCTCAGCCTCCCGAGTAGCTGGGATTACAGGCACGCGCCACCACTCCCGGCTAGTTTTTGTAATTTTAGTAGAGACAGGGTTTCTTCATGTTGGTCAGGCTGGTCTCGAGCTCCCAACCTCAGGTGATCTGCCCACCTTGGCCTCCCAAAGTGCTGGGATTACAGGCGTGAGCCACCGCACTCGGCCTTTCACTTACATTTTATACTAGGAATTTTTAAGTTTTGTTTTTGACAGATGAACCTTGATCCATCAGGAGTTGCTTTTTGCATATGTGTAAGATAGGGATTTTCTTTTTCTTTTCTTTTTTTTGTTTGAGACAGAATTTCACTCTCACCCAGGCTGGAGTGCAGTGTCGTGATCAAGGCTCACTACAGCCTTGCCCCTGCAGTGTCAAGCAATCTTCCTGCCTCAGTCTCCCAAGTAGCTGGGACTAAAGGTGTGCACCACCATGCCTGGCTAATTTTTTTTTTTTTTTTTTTTTTTTTTTTTTGGTAGAGGTGGGGTTTCACCATGTTGTCAGTCTGGGCTCAAGTGATCTGCTCACCCCGGCCTCCCAAAGTACTGGGATTACAGGTGTGAGCCACCATGCCCAGCTGTAGATACGGGTTTGATTTTGTCTTTTTTTTGTGGATGACCAGTTTTTCCAGTTCCAGCTAATGAATTGTTCCTTCTCCTGTGCTGATCTGACATGCCATCCATCCCACAGTCACATCCATAATATGACTGTTGCTGGCCTCCCTGTTCTCTTCCATTGGTCAGCATGCCTTTTCCTGGGCCAGTATCACACTGTCTTAATTAATTACTATAAGCTGGGCTCAGTGGCTCACGCCTGTAATCCCAGCACTTTGGGAGGCCAAGGTAGGTGGATCACTTGAGGTCAGGAGTTTGAGACCACCCTGGCCAACGTGGTGAAACCCTGTCTCCACTAAAAATACAAAAACAAGCCGGGCATGGTGGCACATGCCTGTAATCCCAGCTACTTGGGAGGCTGAGGCAGAAGAATCACTTGAACCCGGGAGACGGAGGTTGCAGTGAGCCAAGACTATGCCATTGCACTCCAGGCTGGGCAACAAGAAAGAAACTGTCTCAAAAAAAAAAAAAATTTACTATACTTTGATAAGTACTTATATTTGATAAACCAAGTCCTATCTCTCTGTTCTTAAGAAGAGTTTTGGTTATGTTCGATGCTTCCATGAAAATTCCACAAAAAACACTGGGAATTTTGATTGAAATCACACTGAATATACAGCTATTTTTGGGAAGTTGACATATTTCCTAGGATGAATTCTGAGGAGCCAGATTGCAGGTCAAAGACTGTATGAACACAGGGACTTTGGACAGACATCGTCCAGTTGCTTTTCACTGGCTGTACTCAGCTACGTATGGGCAGGAACTTGGCCGGCTCACCTTTATGTCTTGAGCTCCTAGCTCAGTGCCTGAAACACTTATCAAACCAGCAATGTCTCTTATGCCAGCTGCACCCCAACTTCTCCAGTATAATTTTGTTTTATTTTTTATTTTTATTTTTTTGAGATAGAGTCTCACTCTGTCACCCAGGCTGGAGTGCAGTGGCACAATCTCAGCTCACTACAACCTCCACCTCCCAGGTTCAAGCGATTCTCCTGCCTCAGCCTCCTGAATAGCTGGGACTACAGGTGTGCGCCACCACACCCAGCTAATTTTTCTATTTTTAGTAGAGACGGGTTTCACTCTGTTGGTCAGGCTGGTCTCAAACTCCTGACCTCAGGTGATCCTCCCACCTTGACCTCCCAAAATGCTGGGATTACAGGCATGAGCCACTGCACCCAGCCTCTAGTAGAATTTTGAAATGTGTAGCTACTTTTTATCATGACTATCTCTAAACATAACCGGAAGAAAACAGCACCTTCTATGGGAATGGTGAAAATTCAGGACACAGACAACACCAAATGCTGGCGAGGATGTGGAGCCACAGGAACGCTCCTTCATTGCTGGTGGGAATGCAGATGGTGCAGCCACTTTGGAAGACAGTTTGGCAGTGTCTTACAAAACTGAAGAGTATCTTACCATATGATTCCTCCATCCTGTTCCTTGGTATTTACCCAAATGAGCTGAAAGCTTAGGTCCTCACAAAACCTCCACCTGGATGTTTATAGCTGCTTTCTTCATAAATGCCAAAGCTTGGAAGCATCCAAGATGTCCTCCAGCAGGTGAAAGAATAAGCTGTGGTGCATCCAGAAATGGAATATTATTCAGCACTGAAAAGAACTGAGCCATCAAGCCATGGAAAGACATGGGAGAAAAATGCACTTTACTAAGTGAAATAACCTGAAAAGGCCGCAATACCAACTATATGACATTCCAGAAAAGCCAAACCACGGAGACACTAAAAAGATCAGTAGTGACGGTGCGGGTAAGATGAGTGGGTGTCATGCCGAGGGTTTTTAGGGCAGTGTATAACATGATCACAGGGATACATGTCATTTCACATTTGTCGAAACCCACGAAATGTGCACCACCGGACTGAACCCCAGTGTGAACTGTGGGCAATAATGGTGTGTCACTGTAGGTTCATCCATTGTAACAAATGGACCACTCTAGGGGGATGCTGATATGGGGGAGGCTGTGCATATGTGGGGGGTAGGGGGTGTGCTAGAATTCTCTATACTTTGCACCCAATTTTGCTGTGAACCTAAAACTGCTCTAAAAAAGTCTATTGAAAGTGAGTTACAAAACTTGTTTTATTGAGGTCAGGTTAAAGCCATCTCAGCAACAAGTCATGGAGTTGCCAGTCTCCAAAATAAGCCACGTGGGTGGAGAGCAAATCGTTAATAACTTCATTATTTCTATGCATAGAACCAGGGAAGTAATGTCTTTAAATACATCTGCATCTTGAAATATCTGCCACTAATTTAGGCACATTGACTACTGAACTATAATAGAAGCCTCTGCAACCTTTATTCTGAGTTTACTGATCCTATTTATAGCAGAGCATCAGAAAAAAAAGTAGTACTATCTGGTGTACTAGGTGACCTTGACAGTGATGTGTGTCTGATGTAATAGGTGACCATGATGGTGATGGGTGACCGTGACAGTGATGTGTGTCTGGTGTAATAGGTGACCATGATGGTGATGGGTGACCGTGACAGTGATGTGTGTCTGCTGTAATAGGTGACCATGATGGTGATGGTGATCGTGACAGTGATGTGCGTCTGGTGTAATAGTCGACCGTGATGGTGTAGGTGATGGTGACAGTGATGTGGTCTGGTGTAATAGGTGACCGTGATGGTGATAGGTGACCGTGACAATGACGTATGTCTGATGTAATAGTTGACCGTGATGGTTACAGGAGAAAGTTGTACTGTCTGTTTCCATGGGAACATCTGTAGAGCATGTTTGGCTAATGTTTCTCTTAATGCACATTGGAACCACACCACGCTGTTTTCCCTGCCCCCACATGACGGCACAGTGCCCAACACACATGACTTAGTCAATAAAACATTGAATTTAAAAAAAAATTAAGCATTTTAAGTGTACGATCCAGTGATGTTTAGTACAGCCACAGTGTTGTGCGAACACAACTATCTAATTCCAGGACATTTGCTTCACCCCCAAAGGAAACTCCATACTCATTGGTAATCACTCCTGTGGCCCCCTTTCTTCTGCCCCTGGCAACCATGAATCTGCTTTCTGTTTTTATGGACTGGCTTATTCTAGACATTTCATAGAAATGGATTCTTGCAATGTGTGGCCTTTTGTGTCTGGCTCCTTTCATCAGCATCATGTTTTCAAGGTTCATTCACGTTGTAGATGAATCAGTACTTCATTTCTTTTTTTATTTTTAATTCTTTTTATTTTTAATTTTTTGCAGACAGGGGTCTCGCTGTGTTGTCTGATGAACTCCTGGCCTCAAGCAGTCCTCCCACCTTGGCCTCGCAAAGTGCTGGGATTATGGATGTGAGCCACTGCACACTTTTTTAATTTTTAATTTTTTTTTGTAACCAGGAGGTGAAACAATTTTATTTCACAGTTGTCTTTAAAACTACAAAGATACCTTTTCTTCATATACAAACATTAGTACAGATACCTATACTTTTTAGAAAATGATTATAGACACTCTCAAAGAAAAATGTATTCTGTGATACGGTTTCAGTGAGGTTGCTTGAAAAAACCCACATCTGGACTGATTCCTAAAACATAGCATTCCACCACTCTGCAACTTTTGGTTCAAAGTATAGATTATTGTCATCAGTATGTGGTGCCTGCTTTCTAACATATTTGATAATACATATATAGGTTGGCTTATCACCTAATGTTCCATTGGTTTATCAGCCTTTTCTGCAGGTTTGTCAGCAGGTTGAGCAGCTGTGCCTTTCTCTGTGGCCTTTCTTCAAGACCTTCAGGAATGGAGACACATCATCATCATCATAGATTGTAAACTCCAAGTCTTTACCAACAATTCCAATGGGAACATTCTTTATAGTTAGGTCCCGTTCTGCAGGAAGTGTCTCTCTCTTTTTTTTTTTTTTTGAGACGGAGTCTTGCTCTGTCGCCCAGGCTGGAGTGCAGTGGTGTGATCTCGGCTTACTGCAACCTCTGCTCCCTGGGTTCAAGCAATTCTCCTGCCTCAGCACCCTCTAGTAGCTAGGATTACAGGCACATGCTACCACGCCCAGCTAATTCTTTTTGTATTTTTAGTAGAGATGGGGTTTCACCATGTTGGCCAGGCTGGTCTCGAACGCCTGACCTCGGATGATCCACCTGCCTTGGCCTCCCAAAGTGCTGGAATTACAGGCGTGAGCCACCACACCCCATCCGAAGTGTCTCTTTTAAGGCACGCAGACCATGTTTAGCCAGTTCCTTTAAATTGCACTCCATAAATTCATATATATGTCTCTCCAAGTAAGTACGAGCTGACTGAAAACAGGCTCCAATGGACATTAGCTCTGTGGTCAAAATAGTTACCAGATAGACAGATTTGGAAAATGTGAGGACCCATAGGCATCATAACCAGCAATAAGCAGCCCAGCACCATATGGTCTCTGGCCATATCGCAGTGTTGGCATCTGGGTTTTGTTTCCAATTAGAGGTACAAGACGAGACACAGGAAGTGGTCTATCAAATACAAATCTGGAATCCAAACACTCCTGGTGCATAAAATTACATAAGAGTCAGCTCAGGCTGGTCTCGAACTCTCAAGCTCAAGCAGTCCACCCAGCTTGGCTTCCCGAAGTGCTGGGTTTACAGGTGTGAGCCACCGCGCCTGGCCCAGTTCTACTTTTAATACTCTCTCCATATGCCTCCTTTGAATCCTTTCTGAAATTGATATGTAAGGAAATTCAGTAAAGTGCACAAATTTTTTTTCTTCATTTTGATAGAAGTGTCTGGTGTACTAAGTGATCATGATAGTGATGTGTGTCTAGTGCAACAGTCGACCGTGATGGTGGTAGGTGATGGTGACAGTGATGGTAATAGGTGACCGTGACAATGACGTATGTCTGATGTAATAGTTGACTGTGATGGTTACAGGAGAAAGTTGTACTGTCTGTTTCCACAGGAACATCTGTAGAGCATGTTTGGCTAATGTTTCTCTTAGTGCACACTGGAACCACGCCATGCTGTTTTCCCTGCCCCCACCTGACAGCACAGTGCCCGGCACATGTATATGTACTGTATTGACATTGTCAGAACACGTAGCTGTGACATGACATCACTCTCTTCCCTACAGGCATTCATCCTAATTCTGCAAGGAGATGTATATTCCATGCTAACCAGCAGTCCCTGATGTCTCTCCAGTCATTTAGATGGTCTGAAGCAACATGGGCTTAGCCATTTGGGATTAATTTCCCTAGATATTGTGCCCTTTCAATACCTAATTTCAAGTCTTTTTTCATTTCAGGAAACAGTTCTCAAAATATACTTTTTTTTTTTTTTGAGACAGTCTCACTCTGTCCCCAGGCTGGAGTGCAGTGGGGTGATCTCAGCTCACTTCAAACTCTGCCTCTCAGGTTCAAGTGATTCTCCTGCCTCAGCCTCCCGAGTAGCTGGGATTACAGGCATGCACCACCACGCCTGGCTAATTTATGTGTGTGTGTGTGTGTGTGTGTGTTTTTTTTTTCAGTAGAGATGGGGTTTCACTATGTTGGCCAGTCTGGTCTCGAACTCCTGACCTCAAGGGATCCACCTGCCTTGGCCCCCCAGAGTGCTGGGATTATGGGCGTGAGCCACCACGCCAGGCCCAAATATACGTTTTAATATTATTTTGTATTACTGCCTTGGTTTTCCTCTTCAGCAACTCCTATTAAATTTATATTAGATATTTTTTTCTGATCTTCTATACTTATTCCTCATTCTGAATTGGTTTCATCTTGTCATGTATTTTTAATTTCAATTTTATGCAGGTATAATTGAAATACACTAAAACACAGGTATTGATGGTGTAACCTTTGTTTTTGAGGTGCATGTGGAGTTTCACATCCATAACACTCAAGGTAGCAGCTATTTCTATGACCCCCAAAAGCTAGTGTCCATCTGTATCCATCCCTACCTCCACCACATCCCCAGGATGTGTTTTCTCATCTGTTTTTCATCCCCAGGATCTGGTCTCTGTCATTATATGCTAGTTTTCATGTTCCAGAAATTTATACAAATAGAATCATACAGTATATTCTGTTTTTCTTTTCTTTTCTTTTTTTTTTTTTTTTTTTTTTTTTTTTGAGACAAAATCTCACTGTCACCTAGGCTGGAGTGCAGTGGCGTGATCTCGGCTCATTGCAACGTCCACCTCCTGGGTTCAAGCCATTCTCCTAGGCTGGGGTGCAGTGGCGTGATCTTGGCTCATTGCAAAGTCCACCTCGCGGGTTCAATCCATTCTCCTGCCTCAGCCTCCAGAGTAGCTGGGACTACAGGCACCCACCACCACAACCGGCTAATTTTTTTATTTTTAGTACAGACAGGGTTTTGCCATGTTGCCCAGACTGGTCTTGAACTCCCAACCTCAGGCGATCCGCCCGCCTCAGCCTCCCAAAGTGCTGGGATCACAGGCGTGAGCCGTCGCGCCCGGCTATGATTCTGTCTGGCTTCTTTCACTCTGTGTACTTCTGAGGTTCAACTGTGCTATCACTTGTGTCAGTAGCTTGCTTTTTTAATTGCTGAATAACATCCCACTGTATGGATACATCACCCTTCCTTTGTCCATGAAGTGCCCGCCCACGTCATTTCATGGGTATTTCAGTTGTTTCCAGCTTTTGGCTATTAGAAATACAGCTGTGAGGGATATTTGTATACCAGTCCTTATGTGGGCATGTATTTTTTTCCTCTGGAGCAAGTCTGAAGTGATTGGGTCATATGGTAGTGCATATTTACTGTTTTAAGAAAGAAAGTCCTATTTTTTTCTAGGATTTATACCATTTTATGTTGCCACCAGCCGTGTGTGAGACAATGCCTGTTGTTTACAAGTGTGTGGTGGTGTCTCACTGTGGTTTTAATTTGTGTTTCCCTGATGATGGAGGGAAACATTTCTTCTTCTTCCTTCTTTTTTTTTTACTTGTTGTTGTTTTTGTTGTTGTTGTTGTTGTTTGAGATGAGTCTTGTTCTGTCCCCTGGGCTAGATAGAGTCCAGTGGTAGGATCTCGGCTCACTGCAACCTCTGCCTCCCGGGTTCAAGTGATTCTGCTGCCTCAACTTCCCAAGTAGCTGGATTACTGGCGCATGCCACAGTGCCTGGCTAATTTTTGTATTTTTAGTAGAGCTGGGATTTTGCCGTGTTGGCCAGGCTGGTCTCAAACTCCTGACCTCAGGTGATCTGCCCGCCTTGGCCTCCCAAAGTGCTGGGATTACAGGCGTGAGCCACCATGCCTGTCATGGGGCACATTTTTGCATGTGCTTATTGGTTATTTATAAATATTATTCTATGAAATGTCTGTTGCCTGTTTTTTAAAAAGTGGGTTATTTGTTTTCTGGTTATTGGCTTTTAAGAGTTCTCCCATGTTCTGGATGTAAGCCCTTTGTCTGGCATGTGTGGTGCAAATGTTTTCTTCAATGGATGGCTTGCCTTTTTATTTTTAAAAATGGGTTATTTCAAAGAGCAAGATATTTTATTTTATTTATTTTATTTTATTTTATTTTTTTATTTTATTGTTTATTTTTTGAGACCGAGTCTTGCTCTGTTGCCTAGGCTGGAGTGCAGTGACATGATCTTGGCTCACTGCAATCTCTGCCATCCAGGTTCAAGCAATTCTTGTGCCTCAGCCTCCCGAGAAGCTGGGACTACAGGCGCGCACCACCATGCCCAGCTAATTTTTGTATTTTTAGTAGAGTCAGGGTTTCACCATGTTGGCCAGGCTGGTCTTGAACTCCCGACCTCAAGTGATCCTCCCACCTTGGCCTCCCAAAGTGCTGGGATGACAGGCGTGAGCCACCGCGCCCAGCCAGAGCAAGATATTTTAATTTTGATGAAGTCTAGTTAATTTTTTTCTCCTGTGGTCTATGCCATATCACTAAGATTTTCTTCCCGTTCTAGAGACTCATAGTTTTGGATTTTACATATACCTCTGTGATATATTTTGGATTAAACTTGTATATGGTGTGAGGTGTTAAGAGTCATTTTTATTCCCCACATGAGTATCCAGTTGATACAGCACCGTTCATTGAAAAGAATTTCTTTTCTGTGTTAAATTACCTGGATATCTTGTTGAATCAATTGACAAAACATGTGTGGGTCTGTTCCTAAACTTGCAGATTCTGTGTCATTGATCTCTGTGACTATCTTTCTGACAAGATATTTTGATTTATGTAGTTTTGTTGTTGTCGTTTGTTTGTTTGTTTGTTTGAGATAGGGCCTCACTTTGTCTCCCAGGCTGGAGTGCAGTGGCACAATCTTGGCTTACTGCAGCCTTGATCTTCCAGGCTCACGTGATCGTCCCACATCAGCCTCCCAAATAGCTGGGACTATAGGTGTGTACCACCACACAAGGCTAATTTTTGTATATTTTGGCCTCCCAAAGTGCTGGGATTGTAAGTGTGAGCCACCACACTTGGCCTTTATTTATGTAATTTTAAGCCTTGAAGTCAGGTAGGTTAAGTATTTCGGTTTTTTTTTTTTTTTTTTATGACTGATTTTAGTTGGGCACGGTGGATAATGCCTGTAACCCCAGCAACTCAGGAGGCTGAGGTGGGAGGAGCACTTGAGGCCAGGGGTTTGAGACCAGCCTGGGTAACATAGGGAGACCCCACCACTACTAAAAATAATTAAAAATTTGGTTGGGGGTGGTGGCTCACGCCTGTAATCCCATCACTTTGGGAGGCCAATGTGGGCAGATCACTTGAGCTCACAAGTTCCAGACCAGCCTGTGGGCAACATGGCGAAATGCTGTTTCTACAAAAAAATATAAAAATTAACCAGGCATGGTCGTGGGTGCCTATAGTCCCAGCTACTTGGGAGGCTGAGGTGGGAGGATGGCAAGAGCCTGGGAGGCGGAGGTTGCAGTGAGTCGAGATCACGTCACCACTCCAGCCTGGGTGATACAGCCAGACCTTGTCTCGAAAAATAAATAAATAAAAATGAATGATGGATTTGAGTCCCACCCCTAGGCCTTATGGAACCTTAATTCCTGCCTTACTCCAAATACAACCACACTGGGAGTTAAGTCTCCAACATAGGAATCTTGGTGACAGAGACATTCAGTGCGTAGCAGCTGCTCAGAGGTACAGACGCCCCGGCACCTGCAGGGCTCCCTGGACTCCTCACAGCAGCCCCCACTTTGCTCTTGGCCTCCGCGGAGAAGCTTGTTGACTTGTTGCGATTCTGTTTTCAGGAACTGCAGATGCCCTGTTGCCTTTTTATGCCTTTCTTACCAAGATGCTGGTGCTGAAAATTCCACCTGCAAAATTTCATTCCAAAATGTTGAATCCAGCTTTTAAACTACAGTTTCATAGGAATACAGGATCTGAAAGATTAGGTTAAATTACACTACACAAAATCAGCAAAATCCAGAATGTGTGGAACTCAACAGAACAGCAATTTTCCTAGAAAAACTACAACAAAGACCAAGGGGTGGAATTGTAAAATTGTAGCTTAAAAGAGACTTAAGAACCTGGTGAATTGAAGGCCATCTCTGGATCTAGTTTGGATCTTGATTTTAACAGTGAAGAAAAATATTTGCTAGATAAATAAATTTGAGGACTCTATATTTGATTATTCTAAGGAATTGTTAATTTTTTGTGTGATAATAAGTTTTTAAAAGGTCTACTTTGGTATATGTATGAAAATGTCTGTAATAAAAAAACTCATTGACCAGCCTGGGCACCATGGTGAGACGCAGTCTCTACAAAAAATGCAAAAGTTAGCTTGGTGTGGTTTTGTGTGTCTATAGTCCCAGCTACTTGGGAGGCTGAGGTGGGAGGATCATCTGAGCCCAGGAGGCAGAGGTTGCAGTGAGCTATAGTTGCACCACTGCACTCCAGCCTGAGTGACAGAGTGAGACCCTGTCTCAAAACAAACAAACTAACAAAGAAACAAAAAATAACAGCAACAAAAACTAATTGAAAAAAGTTTCACAGCAGTCATTGATTATTAATAGATCCACCATTTTATCTATCAATCAATGACTGCAATCATTGATGATTAATAGATCCACTATTTAATCTATTAATCAATGATTGTGATGTGTTACTTGCTTATCCTATTACACCTGCATTTGTCAGGTGTGATTGTCTTGTGCAGAATGGCTTTTCTTCATCAACCATTTGGTTATCCTAAAATACAGTTCATGTAGAACACACAGAATTAATACTTGATTTTTTTCCTTATCAATTTTCTGGATACTGATTTGGTGCCCTGGTCACTTGCAGAAGCAGCTGATGAGTATTTCCCTTTGCAGTCTCGTGTGGGCGTAGATTTTTGTGTTTGGTGTGGTTCCACATATTGCAGTCATTATTTTTCTTTTTCTTTTCCTCTTTTCTTTTCTTTTCTTTTCTTTCTTTCTTTTTTTTTTGAGATGGAGTCTCACTCTGTTGCCCAGGCTGGAGTGCAGTGGCGAGGTCTTGGCTCACTGCAACTTCCATCTCCCGGGTTCAAGCGATTCTCATGCCTCAGCTTCCAGAATAGCTAGAATTACAGGCTTGCACCACCACACCCAGCTAATTTTTTTGTATTTTTAGTGGAGATGGGGTTTCACCATGTTGGCCAGGCTGGTCTTGAACTCCTGATCTCAAGTGATCCGCCCGCCTCCTCGGCCTCCCAAAGTGCTGGGATTACAGGCATGAGCCACCATGCCTGGTCATTATTTTCTTTTTTGATGGTCAAATTACACTATCTTTGGCATCATTGCAGTATGACACTTTTCCTGTTTAATAACGTTTTTGCTTTCAGTCATGACAAAATGTCCTGGGATCATCGTACATATTTCTGGCTCCAGACTAAGTATCATTGTTTCCCCAGCAAGCCCTGACTCTTGTTAACGAGAAATGCTCTGCAGAGACCTGGGTCTAGGGGCTCAAGGTGTTTGCTGTTACCAGTTTGTCATTGCTACTTGACTGGGGGACAGAGGTAGGAAACATTTTTTTTTGAAAGGGAAAAATATTAATAAATCCCTGGATCTTTTGAATTCATTTTTACAACACCATAGGTATTACATCGCATCATGTTATATTCCAGGATATGTTCAATTAGACCCTCTTGAAAAACATGTGGGTGATTTCCAGTCTTTTGTAATGAAAGTTGATATGGTGTAGCTCTGTGTCCCCACCCAAATCTCACCTTGACTTGTAATAATTCCTATGGGTCAAGGGCAGGACCAGGTAGACGTAATTGAATCACAAGGGCAGTTTCCCGCGTGCTGTTCTCGTGATAATGAGTGAGTCTTACAAGATCTGATGGTTTTCTAAGTGTCTGGCATTTCCCTCTTCACTCAGCACTCATTCTCTCTCCTGCCGCCCTGTGAAGAGGTGCCTTCCGTCATGATTGTAAGTTTCCTGAGGCCTTCCCAGCCATGCAGAACTGTGAGTCAATTAAACCTCGTTTCTTTATAAATTACCCAGTCTTGGGTATTTCTTCATAGCAGCATGAGAACAGATGAATACAGAGTCTTGTGCACTTATAATTTCATATAGCTGTGCCAGAGCATCTTTGTGGCAGAAGTGAGACTGGGGTCAAAGGGTAAATGCATATTCAATTTGGCTAAATACTGCCAGATTCTTCCCTTTAGGGGTCATAACCATTTTCATTCCCACCAGCAATGTATTCTGTTCTGGCCAAGGTCATTTAAAAAAATTTATACAACTTAAAACTTTTCAGGACCAGATGGAATGACTCACGCCTATAATTCCAGCACTTTAGGAGATGGAGCTGGGAAAATCTCTTGAGGCCAGAAGTTCGAGGCTGGCCTGGGCAACAAAGCAAGGCCTTGTCTCTAAAATTAAAAAAAAAAAATCATGAAAGCGTGGATTTCCATTTTCTCTCAAGAAATGAGATATCTGGCCATGCCTGTTTCTGTCTGGAGTTCAGCAGATCACCAGGACTCCAGCTTCTGGAAAATGTGGACCTGCTTGCTCATACTTGGTGTAGGCGTTAGCTGACAGGCATTTGAATTTGTGAGTTCTTGTTATAAGCTGGACTTTGCCGTTTTCCTGTGAATGAGACACACATGTCTCTGCTCTAATGGTGCTTACGTGTGTGTGTGTGCATGCATGTGTGTGTGTGCATGCGTGTGTGTGTGTGTGCATGCATGTGTGTCCACATGTGTGAATACAGAGGGGGCTCAGCATGCCTTATAACATGTTTATATAACATAGAAATTGTCAGCCTGGGCAACATGGTGAAACCACGTCTCTACTTAAAATACAAAAATTAGCCAGGCATGGTGGCACTCACCTGTAATCCCAGCTGCTTAGGAGGCTGAGGTGGGAGGATTGCTTGAGCCCTGGAGGTCGAGGCTGCAGTGAGCCATGATTGCACCACTGCAGTTCGGCCTGGGCAACAGAGTAAGACTCTGTCTCAAAAAAAAAAAAAAAGAAATCAACCTATGGTTAAATTTGTAATGCCTTCCTCAGAATTTTATAAATTATTTTCATTGTAGAGAAATTGGGTCGAATTTGAAATAGTGGGAGTACTTGCTCTTCATCTTAATGAGGCCAGCACAGAAGGAAAGGCGGGAGTGTGTGGGGTCTATGGCCTGGACTTGAAGGCTGAGGGCACCTGGAATTTTGTGTCTGACAACTGAGGATTACTGCAGGGGCTGAGGAGGGCAGGGCCAACGGTGCTCATTGGAGGCAACATCACTGCTGAGATGTTGAGAAAGATGGAAATTGTGCTGGCTCGGGATTCTCCTATGATTAAATCACCCAATATTTAATCCTATTAAATCCTCACAGTGCTCTAGTTTAATAAAGCTCTTTAATATATGTCATAGGAAGGTCTTGTTATCTGAAGATAATTGGTATTAAAAGTAGCCAATTGAAAAGAGTCTACTTAACACAAGGATGGGAATCTTATAGTGACAATGTAACAAGTTTTGGATTTGATGCTATGGATTTCATAATTGAAATTATATTCTGATTCTTGGAACAAAGCAAAAAACGAACTGCGTTCATTTGGGAGGAACGTAATTTGTATGGTAGAATTATAGTTTATTCTTCAATTCGCACTTGGTTTTCACAGCATAATCATAAGAACATATTTCTTTTTTTTTTTTTTGAGACGGAGTCTCGCTCTGCCACCCAGGCTGGAGTGCAGTGGCACGATCTCGGCTCACTGCAAGCTCCGCCTCCTGGTTTCACGCCATTCTCCTGCCTCAGCCTCCCAAGTAGCTGGGACTACGGGCGCCTGCCACCGCGCCCGGCTAATTTTTTGTATTTTTTTAGTAGAGACGGAGTTTCACCGTGTTAGCCAGGATGGTCTCGATCTCCTGACCTCGTGATCCACCCGTCTCCGCCTCCCAGTGTGCTGGGATTACAGGCGTGAGCCACCGCGCCCGGCCAAGAACATATTTCTATGAAAATACTTCAGGGCTTCATCAGCTTCCTGGAGGCCCTTCCTTCATCTTTCGTCCTCAGAATATTCTCTTATGGACATCGATTGTCCTTGGGATAGTTAGGCAATTCTCCCAAGGGACCTTCTGTTTTTTTCTTTCTTTCTTTTGAGACAGGGTCTCACTCTGAGGCCCAGGCTGGAGTGCAATGGTGCGACCTCACCTCACTGCAACCTCTGCCTCCTGGGCTCAAGCCATCCTCCCACCTCAGCCTCCCAAGTAGCTGGGATTACAGGGGCTCGCCACCACACCTGGCTAATTTCTGTAGTTTTTATAGAATCGGGATTTCGCCATGTGGCCCAGGCTGGTCTTGAACTCCTGAGCTGAAGGAATCCACCTGCCTTGGCCTCCCAAAATGCTGGGATTACAGGCATGTGCCACCGCACCTGGCCCCAAGTGATCTTCTGTTGCAGGATTTGCAATGTCTCTTTTAACTGATTTAACTCCAATTCCATTCATCAGAGAGGGCCAGGATGACCAAGGCCAGGGATTTTGCCTCCCTGACTTGGACAATAGGTGCCAACACGAGGCAGGGGGAGAGGCTGAGGAGCCGTTTTGTAGGTGATCAACAGTGAATGACGTCAGGTGTTGATGACTTTCGCCTCCTCTTGCAACCTCGATGAGGATATTTGGATAATGAGAAGCTGTTGTGCTTCATTGGATTCTTATGATAATCCTGATAACCAGCCGAGGTCCTACAGCCAGGACATGCAGAATGTCATCCACCCTGTGCCTATGAGCCTCTGTGACACCATTAGGCCCAGCACTGCTGTAGGTACTGTGAAAAGAGGGATATTTTTAGGTCAATCAACAATGTTAACGTATGCATATATTTAAAAAGTCTTAAATTATTATTATTGGCCGGGCACGGTGGCTCCCACCTATAATCCCAGCACTTTGGGAGGCCAAGGCGGGTGGATCACCTGAGGTCAGGAGTTCAAGACCAGCCCGGCCAACATGGCGAAACCCCGTCTCCACTAAAGACACACACACACACACACACACACACACACACACACACAATTAGCTGGGTGTGGTGGCGGGCACCTGTAACCCCAGCTACTAGAGAGGCTGAAATCCACCACATCTGGCCACTTTCTTTTTGTATTTTTGTAGAGACAGGGTTTCATCATATTGGCTGTTGTTAAACTCCTGACCTCAGGTGATCTGCCTGCCTCAGCCTCCCAAATTGCTGGGATTACAGGCGTGAGCCACTGCGCCAAGCTAGGAAAAGAAAATTACTATTTTTTTTTATTACACGAGTGGATGTTAATTATAAAAATATTCAGACAGTATATAGAAATACCACAGCCATCCACAGTCCCGCCCTCTGAGACAAGCTTCTGTGCGTTATGGCGCAAGTCATTGTACGTGACCGGTTTCTTACAGACTTTTAAAAAGCACAGTCATTTTATTTTCCATCTGTCAGCCTGGTAGTCTATCCTTCTCCGTTGTCACACTGTGTATGTGTGCTTGTGTGTGTTGTGTGTGTGTGCACAGATTTGATGGTGTATTAGGGTTCTTTAGAGGGACAGAACCAACAGGATGTATATATACATGAAAGGATCTTAGGGAAAATTAGCTCACTCAATCACAAGACGAGGTCGCAGGATAGGCCGTCTGCAAGCTGGGCGAGAGAGAAGCCAGCAGTGGCTCAGTCCAAGTCCAAAAGCCTCAAACCGAGAAAGCCGACAGTGCCACCTTCTGTCTGTCGCAGAAGGCTCGAGACCTTCCAGAAGCCACTGGTGCAAGTCCCAGAGTCCAAAGGCAGGAGAACCTGGAGGCTGATGTCCAAGGGCAGAAGGAGAGGCAAGAAGCATCCAGCACAGGAGAGAGAAGGAAGCCAGGAGACCCAGCAAGCCAGGCCATCCCATCTTCCTCTTGCCTTGTTCCAGCTGCACTGGCAGCCCATTGAGTGGTGCCCATCCACACTGAGGGTACGTTTCCTCTCCCAGTCCACCGACTCAAATGTCCATCTCCTCTGGCAACATCCTCACACCCAAGAACCATACTTCACCAGCCATCTAGGCCTCCTTCAGTCCAAACAAGTTGACATCTAATATTTACCATCGTAGATGAATTTTAATACTTTGGATTATTTGAACAGGGAACACTTAGACACTCACATGATCCACAGCCCACGAAGTGCTGACAGGCTCACCAGTGGGAAGTCTCTCCCTATCCGTGCAATCTTTGTCTCACCCCGATAGACACTGGTTGGTGTTGGTTTCCTAGATGTCCTGTCATAATTTGTTTATGCCCAAACACAAAAGAATATAGACTCTTATTCTTCCACCAGTTATAAAAGCAAACAAAAGCTAGTTTGTTTAGACAATATGCATTTGGCTTTTTCACATAAGAGCATATCTTGGAGATAATTTCACAGTGAGTATTGAGATCTCTCTAAGTAGTTGTATACCATCGAGGCTGGATGGATGCATCAAAATTTAATAACCAGCCCCCTATTGAGGACATTTGGGTTGGTTATCATATTTAATTATTACAAACACTGCTGTGAATATATTCTTGCACATTTGTTATTTTGCATATGTGCAAATATATCTGCAGGATCAACCCCTAGAAGTGGAATTGTTGGGTCACAGATGAACGTCGGTAGCTGTTTCTTTTTTTTTTTTTTTTTTTTTGAGGCGGAGTCTCGCTCTGTGGCCCAGGCTGGAGTGCAGTGGCGCAATCTCGGCTCACTGCAAGCTGCGCCTCCCGGGTTCACGCCATTCTCCTGCCTCAGCCTCTCCGAGTAGCTGGGACTACAGGCGCCCGCCACTACGCCCGACTAATTTTTTTGTATTTTTAGTAGAGACAAGGTTTCACCGTGGTCTTGATCTCCTGACCTCGTGATCCGCCAGCCTCGGCCTCCCAAAGTGCTGGGATTACAAGCGTGAGCCGCCGCGCCCAGCCGGTAGCTGTTTCTTAACGGCCTGCACTGTTGTGCTGTTCATATTCCCATTGGCAGGGTGGGAGAGCTCTCATTCTCCCATAGCTTTGATACCAGCCTGTGTTAGTAAACTTTTGGAACTCTGCCATTCTGATAAGTGAAAACTGTAATTCTGTGTGGCTTTAATTTGCATTTATCTTATCACTGGTGAGATTTAACCTCTTCACTTGTGTAACGGCTATTCCTAGTTCTTTGTAAATTGCATGCCCGTAGCCTGCCTTTCTCTATTTTCTTTGTTAGTTGTCTTTCCTTTCTGAAAATCCATTTCTAGGAGCTCTTTATTATGAAGAACATCGTTTGTAATGAGATGCAAACATTTTTCCCCAGTTCATCATTTACCTTTTGCTTTTGCATTTTTATTTATTTTAATTTTTTTTGAGACAGAATCTTGCACTGTCATCCAGGCTGGAATGCAGTGTCGTGATCTCAGCTCACTGCAACCTCCGCCTCCTGGTTCAAGAGATTCTCGTGCCTCAGCCTCCCGAGTAGCTGGGGTTACAGGTGCACTCCACCATGCCCGGCTAATTTTTGTATTTTTAGTAGAGATGGGGTTTCCTCATGTTGGCCAGGCTGGTCTCAAACTCCTGACCTCAAGTGATCCACCTGCCTTGGCCTCCCAAAGTGCTGGGATTACAGATGTGAGCCACCATGCCTGGCCTATAAAAGTTTCAAAGAGTCCATTAGGTAAAGTCCCCAGAAGGCTTTTTTTGAAACCTTAGAAGTGATGTAAAATTGGACTTTAGACCTAAAAACTGCCCTCACCTTGCCTCAAACCTTAAAATCAAGATCTAAAGGGATTAAATTGTTTCCAAGTAACGTGTATCCCAGGACAAAATAACATTCCAGTACAAAGCTCAAGAATATTTATAGGGATACACAGATACACAAATATCCAGCCACCAACAATGTAAAATTTACACCACTTGACACCCAATGAAAACAATACAAGGAATGCAAAGAAGCAGGGAAATGTGATGCTTTTTTTCTTGTTGTTGTTTTGTTTTTTTTTGTTTTGTTTGTTTGTTTGAGACAGAGTCTCACTCTGTCGCCCAAGCTGGAGTGCAGTGGCACAATCTCAGCTCACTGCAACCTCCACCTCCTGGGTTTAAGGAATTCTCCTGCCTCAGCCTCCCAAGTAGCTGGGACTACAGGTGCGTGCCACCACGCCTGGCTAATTTTTTGTATTTTTAGTAGAGACATGGTTTCACCATGTTGGCCAGGATGGTCTCGATCTCCTGACCTTGTGATCCGCCTCCTCGGCCTCCCAAAGTCCTGGGATTATAGGCATGAGCCACCATGCCTGGCCATGTGATGCATGTTAAGGAGAAACATCAATCGACCAAAAAAAAAAAAAAAAAAAAAGAGTCCAGAAATGACAGAGATGATAGAACTGGTAGTAAAGGACATTCAGTTATTGTAAATATGTTCTACATGTTCAAGAGGCTAGGGGAAAGACTGATCATGGTAAGCAGTGATATAGAGAGTATTATAAAGACCCATATGATCTCTCAAGATGAAAACTATAATTCAATTAAAAAATACAGGCCGGGTGTGGTGGCTCATGCATGTAATCCCAGAACTTTGGGAGGCCAAGGTTTTAGGATCCCTTGAGCCCAGGAGTTCAATACCAGCCTGGGCAACATAGTGAAACCCTGTCTCTTCAAAAGATAAAAAAAATTAGCTGGGTATGCTGGCACATGCCTGTGGTCCCAGCTACTTAGAAGGCTAAATCAGGAGAATTGCTTGAGTCCAGGAGGTCAAGGCTGCAGTGAGCTGGGTTTGTGCCATTGTTCTCCACCTGGGTGACGGAGGGAGACCTTGTCTCTAAAAAAAAAACACACACATATTTGATAGGATTAATGGCAGAAGAAAATATTAGTGAACTTGATGACATAGCAATACAAAATATTCAAAATGAAATCAATAAAAAGGACAAAATAAAAATAATCATAGCATTGGTAATCTGTGGGATTACTGCAAGTGTCCAGATGCTTCTCAAATTACAATAGGGCCACGTCCTGATAAACCCATCGTATGTAAAAAATACTGTAAGTTGAAAATTCATTCAATGTCACAATAAACCCATCTTAAATTAAAAAAGTCATAAGTTGAACCACCGTTAAATCCAGATACCCTCAATATATGATGTGGTTATGTCCCAACAAGCCCATCATACAGTTGAAAAATGTTAACTCCTCCATTGTAAGTCAGGGACCATCTGTAGATATAAAAGGAATGGGGTAGACAGACAAAATATTTGAGAAGATAATTGCTGAAAAAGTTCTATATTTTATGACAGCTATGAACTCACAGGCCCAAGAAGCTCAATAAACCCCAAACATAAAAGACCTGAATAAAACCACAGCAAGGTGCATTATATTTAAAATGCTTAAAACTAGTAATCAAGAGAAAATCTTCAAAGCAGCCAAGGAATGGCAGGAAAAGGAGAAAGAAAGACAAATTTTGTTTAGAGGAAAAAAGATAAGGAAGACAGCAGATTTTGCATCAGAAAAAATGTTAATGGAAAAGACAGTGGAACAGCATCTTTAAGGCACTGATCATGAAATAAACCCCCCAAATGACAATTTAGAATTCTACAGCCAGAAAAAATATCTTTCATAAACAAAGGTGAAAGAAGGTTTTAGACAAACACATGCTGAAAGAATTAATCGCCAGGAGACCTGTACTATAAGAAATGCAAAAGGATAGTGATACCAGGTGGAAATCTGTATCTACACAAGGGAACAAAAAACACTGGTTATGGTCACTATGTGGGTATATAAATATTTTACCTACTTTTAAAATTTCTTCATATCATAATCGATCGTTTAAAGCAATGTCATATGAGGTTTATGACATATGTAGAGGTAAAATGTATAATGGCAATAGTACAAAGACCAATAAGGGAGAAATGGAAGTGTATTGTTACAAGGCTTTTATACCATACATGAAGTGACGTAATGTTACCTCAAGGTAGAGTGTGGTAGGTGTAAGATGAATGTGATACATTCTAATGCAGCTACTAAAATAATACAGTAAAGACTTATAGCCAATAAGCAAAGCATGGAAATACAATAGAATCATTTAAAACATTTAATCTAATAGAAGGCAGAAAAAGAAGAAGGAACAAAGAATAGATAGGATAAATAGAAAATAAATGGCAAGATAATAGATTTAGATCTAACCATACCAATAATCACATTACATGTAAATGGTATAAATACCTCAAATTGAAAGAAAGAGATGCCAAATTGGACAATCTAGGATGCTGCCTACAGGAAACTCACTTCAAATATAGAGGCTCAAGTAAGTTAAAAGAATAGAAAAAGTTACAGTATGCTAATACTAACAGCAAGGAAGCTCACTACTATATTAACATTAGAGACAGTAGACTTTGTAGCAGAAAAATCAGGAATTAAGAGGATCATTACAAAATTATAAAGGGGGTAAATTCATCAAGAAATCTTAATAATCATAAACATTCATGCACCTAATAAAAGAGCATCAAAATATACACAGCAAAAACTGATAGATGTGCAAGAAGTAGAAAAACTACAAATATTGTCAGAGATTTTAACACCCTCACTCAACAACTGATAGACCAAGTGGACAAATACTCAGTAAAGATGAACATCATCATGAACAACATGAACATCATCACCCAAGTTGACACTTTTAAAACGATCTACTCGGCAATGGTAGGACACGTTCTTTTCAAGTGCACACAGAACATTTACCAAGGAAAACCATATTCTGGCCATAAGAAAAGTCCCAGTAAATTTAAAAGACTTCAAGTCACACAAAATATATTTTTTAGTCATGTGGAATAAAAAATTGGAAAAATTGGAAATCAATTAAAAAAAGTCAGCAAAATCTCTAAGTATTTGGAAACTCAATAACACATGTCTACCCGTAAGTCAAAAAAGGAACCGAAATAAAAATTAGCATTTTGAAGTAAATGAGAATGAAAACACAGCATATCAAAACTTATGAGTTAAAGTGGTCTTAGAGGGAAATTTATAGCATTACATTCTTAGAGGGAAAGTTATAGCACTGAACATCAATATTTGAGTAAAATTCTTAAAATTTTAGCAAATCCAAACTAACATATATATAAAGGATAATACATCATGAACAAGTAGGCATTACCCCAGAAATGTAAGATTAATTTGACATTTAAAAATTAATCAATATAATTAAACATATCAGGAGCTACATTACACGATCATCTCAATAGAAGCCTAGTGAGCATTTGACAGCCTTCAACATCCATTTCTGATTAAAACTGTCTGTCTGCAAACTACAATTAGAAGGCAGCTTCCCCATCATAATGAAAGAAATCTATGGAAAATTTACAGTTAATATATATTTATACTTAAGCAGTTAAAAAGACTTTCTCCTATGATAAGGGCAAGGCACGGGTGGGTGCCTGTTCTCATCATGTCTACTCAACGTTGTACTGGAGGTGCAGTGCAATGTGCAATTGTCCATGCAATAAGGCAAGAAAAAGAAATAAAAGGGAACTGGATTGGGAAGGAAAGTGTAAAGGCGTTATTTATTTGCAGATGGTATATTGTATATGTAGAAAATTCTATAGGATCTACAAAAAAGGTGCTATAACTGAAAAGTGGGCCAGGTATGGTGGATCACGCCTGTAATCCCAGCATTTTGGGAGGCCGAGGTGGGCAGATTGCCTGAGCTCAGGAGTTCGAGGCCAGCCTGGGTAACACAGTGAAGCTCTATCTCTACTAAAATACAAAAAATTAGCCGGGTGTGGCGGCATGCACCTGTAATCCTAGCTACTGGGGAGGCTGAGGCAGGAGAATCATTGGAACCCAGGAGGCGGAGGTTGCAGTGAGCTGAGATCACGCCACTGCACTCCAGCCTGGGTGACAGAGCAAGACTCTGTCTCAAAAAAAAAAAGGATATAAAACATGTATTGAATTTTTATATACAACATGTATTGAATTTTTATGTAATCATAATGAACAAGCAGAAATTGAAATAGAAATATAACTTACAAAGGCATAAAAATGATGTATACACAAAAGATGTAAAGGACACCGCACTACAACCCACTACTAAGAGAAAGAAGGTCTAAATGAATGGGCCATAGACTGTGCTCTTGGTTGAAAGTTTCAGTATTATTATGATGTCAATTCTTCCCAAACTGATCTATTGATTCAATGCCATTCCAATAAAAATCTCAGCAGATTCTGAAGAAATTGACGTGGCGATTATAAAATTTACATGGTAGTTCAAAGGACCTAGAAGAGCCAAAACAACTTGGAAAAAGATCAGTACGGTTGGTAGACTTACATTACCCGACTTTAGAATTACTACAAAGTTATCATAATTAAGACAGTGTGGTATTGGCATAAAGACAGGCAAAAAGATCAATGGAATAGAGTAGAGATTCCAGAAATGAACTCATAGGCATATGGTTAATTGATTTTTGGCAAAGCAGCAAAGGAAATTCAACGGAGAAAACATAATCTTTCCAACAAATTATGCTGTAGAAATTGGACATCCATAGGCAGAAAAAGCAAGCTTCAATTAATATTTCGTATCATCTATAAAATTAACTCAAAAAGGATAATAGAATTAGCTGTAACACCTAAAACTGCTAAAATTCAGGAAGACAACATAGGAGAAAATCTTTGTTATCTTGGGTGAGGTAAATAATTCCTAGATATGACACAAGTATGATCTATAAATAAAAAAGATTATAAATTGTACTTTATCAAAATTCAGAATTTCTTCTCTTCAAATGATACTAAAAGAATGAAAATGTATGTATATCCCAGAGTGGGCAAAAATACTTGAAAGTCACATATCTGATACAGGACTTGTATCCAGAATATACCAGAACTCTTCAAACTCAAGAAGAAAAACATGCAACCACATTTTTTTTTTTTTTTTTTTTTGAGGCGGAGTCTGGCTCAGTCGCCCAGGCTGGAGTGCAGTGGCTCGATCTCTGCTCACTGCAAGCTCCGCCTACTGGGTTCACACCTTTCTCCTGCCTCAGCCTCCCTAGTAGCTGGGACTACAGGCCCCTGCCACCACACCCAGCTAATTTTTTTGTATGTTTTTAGTAGAGACGGGGTTTCACCGTGTTAGCCAGGATGGTCGCGATCTCCTGACCTCGTGATCTGCCCGCCTCGGCCTCCCAAAGTGCTGGGATTACAGGCATGAGCCACCGTGCCCGGCCCATGCAACCGCATTTTTAAAATGCATAATTTCCTTTTTTCTTTTTTTTTTTTAATTTTTGAAATGGGGTCTTGTTCTGTCACCCAGGCTGGAGTGCAGTGGTGTGATCATAGCTCACTACAGCCTCGACCTCCTGAGCTCAAACCATCCTCCTGCCTCAGCCTCCTGAGTAACTGGGACTACAGGCATGTGCCACCATGCTTGGTTAGTTTTTATTTTTTAATTTTTTGTAGAGATGGGGTCTTACTATGTTGCCTAGGCTGGTTTCAAACTCCTGGTCTCAAGACGACCTTGGCCTCCCAAGGTGCCAGGATTACAGGTGTGAGCCAACATGCCTTGCCCAAAATGCATAATTATCTTTTTATTTGTATTTGTTCATTTGATACATATTTATTGATCACCTGTGTCAAGCCCTTTCTAGATGCTCAGTGATTATTGGTAAACCAAGCAGGAGGTCCCTGTCCTCTGGGACTTGTTTGTGGAGCACACAGATATTTGCTGTCCAGCTGAAATATGTGCTATGGGGATAGGGCGCCTGTCTGTCTAATGCACGTCCGCATCGCCGGCACCCAGGACCCTGCCCGGCTGCAGCCTCTCAGAATCCCTGTGCAATTGGTGATTGCAACATTCATGGAATAAATTCCCCTACACGACACATGGGGGTGCCCACGCTCCATGCTGTGGCCACACTCTTACGAGCATTTGTTCAAATGGTCCGCGGTAATCATCCCTCCAGCTTACCTTCTCAGAAAGGGGACATGGATGAGGCTCTTACGATTAATGATCGCAGTACGGATTTGTAACTTATTACGGAAGAAAAGCCACATCAAGCAGGTGTCGTTTGGAACAAGAGAGATTCAGCTGCCTAAGCGGTACCAAAGGACGGTGTCCTTTTCTGGGTCACATTTTTTTTTTTTTTTTTTTTTAGGTCTTGCAGAACAGTGATTTGTTCATTGCTAATGAAATCCTTAAGTGCTTCAAAGCATTACAACTTAGGGGAAGAAAGACTGGTGTGTCTTCTGAGACGTCCTGGGCAGCACAGATGACTAGAAATGCGTTTACGCTCGGCTACTTGGGCTGATTGCCTTTGCAAAGAGGCGCATGAAACCGCAGATATCTGCATGCACAGCCAGCAAAGGAATCGTAGAAATAACAACGTTATCAGGAAGTCATATTTTAAGCCGAGAGAGACTTTGTGCCACTGAATACCTAGGGTAGTTCAGATGCGCCTAATATCCAGGTTTTTAGGGAGACTAAGATGTGTGTGTGGAGCTGTGTCTTGAAATAATTTAATGTTCCAAGCCTCAGTGAAATCGTGTCTCTGGAAGGTCAATCATTGAAAGCATAACATAAAAACTCAAGAAAACAAGAAGACTTTGTGGCAGCTCTTAAGGTCGTGACGCCAGCTGCAGTAGCTCTGTCAATTGTGGGGCTATCAGATAAATCATTTTAAGCTGGAAAAGTCCTTTGAGCTATCCAGGTGGTTCGTAAGGCCACGTAACTCTGTCAAATATCATCGCTTTAGGGATTTCTAAGATTTCAGAGGATATTAGGTCTTGATGCTTGGAAAGAGGCAATCGGCAAGATTTTAGCAAAGGGACTCTGAGACAACAGCCACAGGTGTTTGTTCGTTCATGCACGCTTTCCTCAGTTTCACTGTGCAGCACCTCTCAAACTTTCATGAGAAATTGGGGGTGCCCTGGCGCTCTGTGTTTCTAACCGGCCCCCGGCCGACACTGATGTCAGTGGTTCTTGAACCACGCTTTGGTATTAGGGTGCCATGCAGTATGTACCTCGAGGAGAGCACTTCCTCACAGGGCAGTAGCCTACCTCCACCCTGTTTACCACCTGCAGGATTCATCTCATTCCTTTACTCAAGAAAATTGGGCAGCCCTGTGCGGGAGGCCCGACTTGCGCTAGTGGCTGGAGACAAAGTGTGAGTCAAACTCAACTTGGTGCCTCTCCTGTTGAGGCTTATTATTTTGGTTTGGGAGACAAGCACAGAGATTGGCAATTCCTAACTTTTAAATGCTGTGCAGTGAGAAAGCGCAGCGGGCAGCTGTGAACGCCTCTAACGGGGGCTGTGAGCTTAGAAGTCAGGGAAGTGCTGAGGTTCAAGGAAGAATCGGGGTTCATTGACCAACAGAGCCACAGGTGGGGCGGGGTAGATAATATTCCAGGAAGAGGGGGCGTTGTGCAAAGCCTCTGAGGCAGGAGGGATGCGGGCTGTTGGAGGACCTGGCTGGTCCCTGTGGTTGGAACATGGTGGGCACACGCTGGGTGAGCTTGGAGTATCTGGAGGTGAGGCTAGGGTCAGTGGGATCCTGGGAATCCTGCTAGGACACCAGGTCGTCGTCCGTCATTAGATGATGGCAAAGATAGTGGATATTAGGGGAAAGTGAGGACTGACGGCTCCCCTTTTCACGATAAGGGTGGCGTGTTTCCATTTGACGAACGGACCCCCTTACTCAGTACCTGTTAGCACAGGTGCGCCCACCTGCTCTGCGAGCTCAGTAGACACCCGTCTCCACGAGGGGGCAGCAGAGCAGAACGCTGAGGCTCACAGTCTAAACTGCATGAGAAAGGTTTTGTCGTAGAATTCTAGAATTGACAGTTCTGCAGACATACTCTAGATGTCTGGAAAGAAGCTGTGCGCTAACAGCGGCCCACACGCACCTGCTCACTCCAGCGGTCCTGTTTCAGTTCCTTCAGGGTGGCTGGGCTGGTGTCTGGGTGAGAACGGCATCTGGAGAGGGAAAGGTCACCCCTCCCTGACCCACATTGCACTCATCAGGAACGTGGCACAACCTCCCAGTATTAATTCCCACCGCGCCCTGTGGCGGGGCCCTGGCAGACATGTAGATTTGCCAGACGGCCAACGTGATTGCATCCTGCATTAAATATGAGGTAGGGCAGGAGGAGCCGTTGACGCCGGGGGTGGCAGGTGGTTTGGGGGCCAGGTGGCCAAGTTTATTGAGTGCCTATGGTCTCACCCCACCTCGCGGGCATCGGTCCCCGGCTTTCTGCACTCAGAGAAGGGAGCTGGTGGCAAACAGGCCTTGAAGAAGGAGAGAAAGTGCTGTCAGGTGCGGCTACTCAATGCTGCCATCAGCTTAGAATTGTAAAGGGAACTGTTTGAACTGGGGCATGAGAAGAGTGGTTTTCTTTTATTTTCTTTTGTTTGTTTTGGTTGAGGCTAAGAGTCCCCCTTGACCTCAGAGCATCCAGGGCCGGCCCATTTCCAAAGGGTCTGCCAGTCTAATGTCTCTGCTGCTCATACTTAGCACCTAAAAATCATATTCCCCCACGTCGAAGTCATATTTCTCTATTTGAAATCATATTCCCTCATGTTGAAATCATATTCTCCCATGTTGAAATCATATTTCCCCATGTTTAAATCATATTTCCTCATGTTAAAGTCATATTTCTCCATGTTGGAATCATATTCCCTCATGTTGAAATCATATTCCCCCATGTTGAAATCATATTCCCCCACGTTGAAATCGTATTTCCTCATGTTGAAATCGTATTCCCCCATGTTGAAATCGTATTTCCCCACGTTGAAATCATATTCTCTCATGTTGAAATCATATTTCCCCATGTTGAAATCATATTTCCCCATGTTGAAATCATATTCCCCCATGTTGAAGTCATATTTCCCCATGTTGAAATCATATTCCTCCATGTTGAAGTCATATTTCTCCATGTTGAAATCATATTTCCCCATGTTGAAATCATATTTCCCCATGTGGAAATCATATTCCCCCATGTCGAAGTCATATTTCCCCATGTTAAAATCATATTCCTCCATGTTGAAGTCATATTTCTCCATGTTGAAATCATACTTCCCCATGTTGAAATCATACTTCCCCATGTTGAAATTGGAGCATCAATTGGGGTCACACTTTTATCATCTTGTCCTGGACTTTAGCTCCCAGGGGCAGACCAGGCAGTCATCAGAAACACCAACCTATTTAGAGAACTGCCTTCTTTCAACACACACCTGCTCCGATCATTCGGGTTGGAATATGGCTGCTCGCGGTGTTTTCTGCGCTCTCAGCCCCTGACCATTCGAGTTGGAATGGTTGCTTGCGGTATTTTCTGCACTGTCAGCCTCCACATTGGAGAGTCTTTGCGTGGCTGAGTGTCAGCACTTGCCACCCGTTTCCTCTTCCTGGGCAAATGGCCTCACTCTCTGGGCACGTGGTAAGTGTCCTGGCCTCACCGCACAGTTAGATGTGGCCGATGGGATGTGAGTAGAAGCCGTACGTGACACTTGCAGTCGTGACCCGCAAATATTTCCTCCACAGGGCCAGCCATTCCCTTTCTCTGCTACTGGCTTGATGTGACTAACAAGGCAACTTCACTGGCCACACATTACAAAGGGAGCCACGGATGGAAGGGACCAGGGTCCCTGAGTCACCACGTGAAGGACACAGTTGACAGCTGCATGGAAGCACCCTTTGGACTTGTGAGAATGAGAAAGAAACATCCACCATGTGTGAGCCATTCTGTGTTTGGGTTTGTTTGCTGCAGCGGTGGCCACAGCATTAGATTTTCGTTCGGATCTAGGGACACTACAGTTGGAGGAGAGTTAATGGATCCAGAAGTTGTGTGAACTGCCTGGTGAGCCCAGGCATTGGTGAGACCACGGCAGGGCTGAATGGAGAGAACAAAACTCTGTCCCCTGGGCGTTCACTCTGGCCATCTCTCCTGTTCTGCCCTCTTCAGAGTGGAGGTCCATGTGCTCAGACGAAGGAGGCGTTGTCCTGACCTTCCTCCACCCCGAATCGAGTTTTATCACTTACGCTCAGAAATCTCAGATTGCTCTTGGAATTCAGCACTGGCTTCATGGATCCTTCTCTGCCAATGTGCATTTTATGGCCAACGGATGACCAGAACTGGCTGGTTGGATTGTCGTAAATTCACAAGACATGTTCATGGAGATCTTGCCAAGGGTGTGGCCACTTCGGCCGTTGCATCAGAGCTAGTGGAGGGGAGGTCGGGGTGGCCAGCTTGGCCGTGGATGCACGAAGTATGTGTAAACATTCTTTCTCCACTGATATCAAGTGTATTAGTCAGGGCTCTCGACTGCAAACACTCTGACTTTCTTAGGCAAAACGGGAATTTTTGAAAGGATGTCAGGGGTTCACAGCATCATTGTGGAGCTAGAGGGTCTATCTTGGAAAATGGAACCAACCAAGGGCACTTCAGAAGGCTGGACAGCAGGAATCACAGCCGAGGCCAGGTCTGTTCTCACACCACTGTAAAGAAATACCTGAGACAGGGTAATTTACAAAGAAGAGAGGTTTAATTGGCTCACAGTTCTGCAGCTCTACAGGAAGCCTGGCAGCACCTGCTTCTGGAAAGGCCTCAGGGAGCTTTTACTCATGGAGGAAGGCAAAGCGGGAGCAGGAGGAAGGGGGTCGGTGCCACATGCTTTTAAACAACCAGATCTCACGAGAACTCTATCACGAGAACAGCCCCAAGGGGATGGTGCTAAACTATTCAAGATAAGCCACCCCCATGATCCAATTACCTCCCACCAGGCCCCACCTCCAACACTGGGGATTACAATTCAACGTGAGATTTGGGCAGGGACACGGATCCAAAGCCTATCAGTCGGGAAAGGAAGGATTTTACCCAGAGATTTGGGCAGGGACACAGATCCGAAGTGTATCAGTCGGGAAAGGAAGGATTTTACCCACTTCAGCTTTCACGGTAGGTGTAAATGTTCCCTCCTACTCCACCCACACACAAAGGCAAATTCCTCCAGACATTTCAGGGGCTTCACCTGATACAAGTTCATTTTCTGTGTCAGAGTCTAATGCAGGTGTTCCTAGTGAGTGTATTCCCTTCCATGCAGTGACTCAGGGATCCAGGCTCTCCCAACCTGGGGCTCCATTTCAGGACCCTCTTCTTTCAAGCAGAAAAGGAGGGGAGTTACCTCCAATGCATCTTAAATGCCCTGGTTTGGATAGAGCAGAGGATGGGGATGAATGATATTCTTCACTTTTGCTTATATTCCCATAACTCATTACAAGGCTAACATAATTACAAGGGATGCTGGGAGAGACAGAAGCAGAAGGATGCTGCGTGGTGCCAACCACTTCTGCTATAAGCCTTTACAGGAAGGGAGGATGTTTGGTTTCTGGACAGATAAAAAAAAGTAATTGATATCTGCTCCTAGGGCTAAATATATGTGGGGATGGGGAACTCGAGAATATGGTCCTTTCTTGAGCTTTGAGGAGAGAGGGATGGGTGCTAATATTTGTTGAATGGCTACTACACGTGGGAACTTTGCAGATGTAAGCTCACTTAATCCTTAGGGGTGCTAATTTACCCTTTGGCATAAATACCATTCTTTCCACTTTACGAATGAGAAAACTCAGTTAACAGGTGGTGGAGGGATTTTTTTTGGCTAGGCAGTGACAGAGCTAGGATTCACACATTCCATTCACCACCCAAACTTAAGGGTCGCTGGGCTGCAGCCTTGACTTGAAATATAGTCTACTTTGCACTGGGAGGGTTTGGAATGAAACGCTACAATTTGGATCAAGATAAACCACAGGCAGTGAAAATAAGCTGCAGGGGCCAGAGGCTGGATTTTCCCACAGAAGGAATTTTGGGAAAAGCTGTACAGTTTGGAGGGGCCGGGTAGGGAGGAAGAAGGGAAGGGGGATAACCTCATCCAAGCGAGAGAAGTTATGGTCACCAAATATTTCTCTAATTGCAAAAAAATAAGGGACTTAGGGATGCCAAAAAAATAAAGTACAAGTGTACTAGGCGTTGGCTTTTTTGGCAAAGCAAATTTGTCTGTAATCACTCTTAAAAAGATATAAAAGGAATTGCCTCACACAATGTGATCACTTAAGCCTGGCTTTTATCTGTTTCTTCAAAAACATTGCATTTTAAAGGAAACCATATTAGCTGGAGATGGTGAATTTGTCTGGTAATGGCTTTCTATTATAAATCTAAGCAACATTTAACACCACTAGGGAATGTAAAATTATCAAGAAAGCTGAAAGAAGAAAAAGTCTTTTTCTGAGTTGAAAGTTCTGTTTTCCTAGTTGAAAATAGATGTTTTAAGGTTCACAGAACACCATTTTGTATCACTTAGCAAGATTGTGGGGCAGAGCTTGTAAAGTTCCAAAACTCCCTGCTGGTTAATAGATCTTAGAAAAAGCGTCTGAGGCAGATCCCTTGACCGGCAGCCATGGTCTGCAGTATTCAGCTGTAATAATAACAATTATTTAAAAATGGGCGTGAGATCGGGGGCAATTGTGATGCCTCTTCTGGCCTTAAACATCTGCGATGATCTTTGCTATGGTCTGAATGTTTGTTACTGCTCTCCCTGTAAATTCGTATGTTGAAACCTAGAGCCCCAGGTGATGGTATTAGGCGGTGGGGGCCTGTGTGAGGTGATAGGTCATGAGGATGAAGCCCTTAAGAAGGGGATTAGTGCCCTTATTAAAGGGGATCCAGAGAGCTGCCTCGCCCCTTCCACCAGGTGAAAACACAGTGAGAAGGTGCCTTCGATGAACCAGGAAGGGGGTCCTCACTGGACATGAAATCTGTCATGCTTTGATCCTGGACTTCCAGCCCTCAGAACTGTGAGAAACACATTTCTGCGGTTTATAATCTACCCCACTCATGGTATTTTGTATAGCAGTCAGGATGGACTAAAACAATCTTTGACCCACTTGCTATTATTTTCGTTGTCAAATCCATTTTGTACATAGGTCAGCTTCACTATCTTTATGAGATCAGGGCACTGGATGTCCCCAGGACTTACTTGACTCCGGCATCCTTTTTTTTTTTTTTTTTTGAGACAGAGTCTTGCTGTGTTGCCCAGGCTGGAGTGCAGTGGCATGATCTCGGCTCTCTGTAACCTCTGCCTCCTGGGTTCAAACGATTCTCCTGCCTCAGCCCCGAGAGTAGCTGTGATTACAGGCACCCACCACCACACCAGGCTAATTTTTGTATTTTTAGTAGAGACGGGGTTTCCCCATGTTGGCCAGGCTGGTCTCAACTCCTGGTCTCAGGTGATCCGCCCATCTTGGCCTCCCAAAGTGCTGGGATTACAGGCATGAGCCACCGTGCCAGGCCCCAGTACATCTTTTCAGAGCACTTGAATGGTCAGTGTTGAAACATCAGAAGGTTTTACACAAAATTCTGAATTTTCAGCTTCTCCAAAAAACCCCACAAAAATCAGACAATCTTACCAAACTGAGTCCTCACTTCTGCCTGGCAGAAAGGACTATATTCCCAAGATCCCCACACAGGCGCGGCGCCTCTAGAGCAGATACTGATGACTTTTTGGCTTCCAGAGCCACTGTCTTCTCTTCCGGTGAGCACTCCGGAGCAGAAACATTCAGGGCTGCCGGCAACCAAGAGAGAATTCTGACTCCTCCATACCCTCGCTGACATTTGGCGTCCTCAGTCTTTTATGTTAGCCTTGCTCGGAGTGTGTGTGATGTGTTCAGTGGGAAATCATTGTGATTTTGTTTTCCTAATGACCAGTGACGTTGAGCAATGGTTCCTGTGCTTATTGGCCATTTGGAATTCTTTTCCATGAAGTGTCATTGTCCCAGAAATGGGTCACTATGCTGGTATGTTCAGCTTCTTCTTGCCTTTATAGAACCAGTCTTCTTCTTCTTCTTCTTCTTCTTTTTTTTTTTTTTTTTTTTTTTGAGACGGAGTCTCGCTCTGTCGCCTAGGCTGGAGTGCAGTGGTGTGGTCTTGGCTCACTGCAACCTCCGCCTCCCAGATTCAAGCTATTCTCCTGCCTCAAGCCTCCCTAGTAGCTGGGACTACAGGCGCCCATCACCATGCCTGGCTAATTTTAGTATTTTGAGTAGAGATGGGGTTTCACCATGTTGGCCAGGCTGGTCTCAAACTCCCAACCTCAGGTGATCCGCCCGCCTCTGCCTCCCAAAGTGTTGCAGGCGTGAGCCAACGCACTCGGCTGAACCAGTTTTCTTAATCCCCAGCTCAGAGAGCCCAGCCCTGGTGAGGCAGGCCCCACTTCCTGGAGGTCTGACTCCAAACAGAGCCAACCAGAAGCTAGAGGGCAAGAGTTCCTTGTCGATGGCAATGGGGGAGATCAGCCTCCTGGTGCACAGAGCGCAGGGGAGGGCGCGGCGTCACGTGTGTGAGTCTGATCTCGGCTTCCATCAGCTGACGTGAGCCTTCGAGTCTGGGCTCAGGGCAGGAGTGAGTGAGTGAAGATCGTCACACCCCAAATGACCGCTTAGATGGAGGGGCTAAAAAGGGAAGCCGTGGGAACAACACGCCAATGAGTGCCTCAAGCATGACCCCACCAAAGCACTGGGCTCACGTGGCAGAGGAAACCCCCACTAGACTCTCGTGGATAGAGCAGACGAGAAGACCCAGTGCCCGTCCCCACTGCCTGTAGATCTGTCCCGTTTCCTCCTGCAGATAATTTATAGTGAGGTCGAGATGCCCTCCAGCTGACAGCTGGTGCCTGCTGTGGCTGCTAATCACACACCACATTTGTGTTCGTTCTTAACTGGAGTTCCCTGTGGGTTTGTGTTTCCAGCAAGATTGAGAATTCTTTGGGTCAGAGACCACGCAATCTCTGTTCCTTCTGGCCCTCAGCAAGAGACCAGGCACCATCCTTGATCCTTATTTCTGACCCACAGCTAACTGCAACAAGTGCCAACCAGGCAATGAAAAATAAGAGACTTGTGGTTTTCCAAACATAGGCTGGTTTCTTACTACAGAAGGCAGCTGCTTCAACAGGTCAGCAGATGCTGGCCCCAAACAAGCAATGATTCACAGCATCCTAGGAACTTCATGCTAAAGATAGAAGAGGAGAGAGGTCGGAATCTTGAAGAACATGGCGTTCTTTCATCTGCTATTTTAAAGTCTCTAACTTAGTGAAGAATCCTCTTTGTTTTCTGGTTCTGCGTGAAAGTAAGGGATAGGTTTGGTTGATGTGGTTTGGGAGGAGCGTGCTTTCCCGCCGGGCTTCTCCCTCTGCAAAATGCTGAGATGTTGTTAAGAGTGAATTACACAGATTTGGAAAAACAAAAGATGGATGAAGAATTGAATGTATAATAAAGAAGAGTGCCACAGGCTGGTTTCTTAAAATGAGAAGTCTTAAGATGTGCTTGAAACTTTTATAAAACAGAATTTTTGGCCGGGCACGATGGCCCACACCTGTAATCCCAGCACTTTGGAAGGCCGAGGCAGGCAGATCACAAGATCAAGAGATAGAGATCATCCTGGACAACATGGTAAAACCCCGTCTCTACTAAAAATACAAAAATTAGCTGGGCTTAGTGGTGCACGCCTGTAGTCCCAGCTACTCGGGAAGCTGAGGCAGGAGAATTGCTTGCACCCGGGAGGCGGAGGTTGCAGTGAGCCGAGATCGCACCACTGCACTCCAGCCTGGGCAACGGGAGCGAAACTCCATCTAAAACAAAAAGAATTTTTATTACGTAAGTCATTGGCTGGATACATTCTTCTTGTGAAGATGTAAAATGTCACGACAAGGCTAGAGAGCTCTTTTTTTAAACTTTATTAATTTATTTGAGACGGGGTCTTTCTCTGTCGCACAGGCTGCAGTGCCAGTGGCACGATCTTGGCTCACTGTACCTTCAACCTCCCAGGCTCAAGCGATCCTCCTGCCTCAGCCTCCTGAGTAGCTGGGATTACAGCTACTCAGCTAATTACCACCACACCCAGCTAATTTTTCTATTTTTATTAGTGATGAAGTCTCACTTTGTTGCCCAGGCTGGTCTCAAATTCCTGGCCTCAAGTGATCCTCCTGCCTTGGCCTCCCAAAATGCTGGGATTACAAGCATGAGCCACTGCACCTGGCCTTAATTTTTTTTTTTTTAAGACAATGTCTTACTCTGTCACCAAAGCTGGAGTGACAATCTCAGTTCACTGCAGCCTTGAACTCCTGGGCTCAAGTGATCCTCCCACCTCAGCCTCCCAAGCAGCTGGGACTGTAGAATAGTCCCAGACACACCCCTGGGCAGTAAAGACCTGTGACTTCTGGCCCTTCTCTCCATTCTCCAGAAGTATATTCTCTTTTGGTTTGCATCCTATCCTTCCAGAACTTTCCCTATACCTTTGCGTAATATGTACCCAGGTGTCATTTACGTATATGCTGTATGTAAATAATATCACATGATCTTAATATTTCTGTAACTTATTTCTTTTGTTTCATTTTTGTTTTCATGCGACATGTCTTGGAATTCTTCCCATGTTAGTCTCGTGTATTCTATAAACTGCCACCCCAGGATTGAAAAATATTATCAGGTTATTTAGGCCACTCTAAAGCTTTTGGAGAATTCTAGAGCCTCAAATTCATACCTTTTGACAACTTGCTTCCTTTACCTGGCAATAGGTCATCTTGAATTTCTCCAAGCTTCCTAAAATCGCCATTATTTTACGAATTTTCCCCTAAATATCTGCAGCAAGTCAGAGTTCCTTCTTGGAAAAATGGCCACCTTCTCTCTTGTGTGGACCCCCTCTTCTACGTATTCACTTGCTTGAATTAATGAGTTGCTATTTTCTATTCTATTTCTTACTAACCAACAAGAAAATGATTATGATTTCTCTGTCATGTTTGTCAGAAAACTCGTCTAATGAGGCCTGGCACAGTCACTCAAACCTGTAATCCCAGTATTTTGGGAGGCTGAGGTGGGAGGATCGCTTGAGTCCAGGAGTTTGAGACCAGCCCTGTGAACAACGTAGCCAGATCAAATTTTTTAATTTGTGGGGACAGGAGGTCGAGGCTACAGCGAGCCGTGATCACACCACTGCACTCCAGCCTGGGCGAAAGGGCAAGACCCTGTCTCAAAAAAGTAATAACAGGCCAGGCACGGTGGCTCATGCCTGTAATCCCAGCACTTTGGAAGGCGGAGGCGGGTAGATCACTTGAGGTCAGGAGTTTGAGACCAGCCTGGGAAACATAGTGAGACCCCTGTCTCTACAAAAAATAAAAGAATTAGCTGGGTGTGGTAGTGCACGCCTGTGGTCCTGGCTACTGGGGAGGCTAAGGTGGAAGGATTCTTTGAACCCAGAAGGTTGAGGCTGCAGTGAGCTGTGATTGTACCATTGCACTCCAGCCTTGGTGACAGAAGGAGACCCTGTTTCAAAAAAGAAAAGAAAAAAAGAGAAAAGAAAAGAAAAGCTGGTCTAATGATATAATTAAGAGAAGTCAGAGAGTGACTCCAGGCTTGGCACTGCTTGTAAATATCTGCAGCAAGGAAAGGGTCTGAAAAGAAGGGCAAAGCTGAACTCCAGGATGTCACCTAAGCCCTGGATCCAGTTGTGCCTGCAGCCAGAATCACCACTGGCCTTTCCTTCCATGGACCAGTTTGTTTTCCTTCTGCTTCTGTCAGATGGGTTGGTAACTGACACAGCCCTGACAGACAGGGCCATAGTGTCAGATCCCATTGCTGTCTTCTCATGCCTCTTTCTGGTTTCAGCATCTGCCAGGAGCTTCTGTTATTCCTTCTTGGATGCTCTGCCTCTGTTCTCTATTTATTCCAACCCTGCAAAGAACCAAAAACGTCAACAATCTGTACACAGCGTAAATCGTTACTTGTCTGACTGCATTCATGGTTACTGTGTGTACTTGTGTATTAGTTCATATTTGGCTTAGGTAACACAGCAAAACACACACACACACACACACACAGAAAACAACAAACCCAGCAATGCTTTGTATTTATGCAGCAATAGCATAACTTATTTGGCAACACATTTTTGCCATGATTTTAACTCTAGTGTGTGGGGAGTGGCATATGGAGAAGTGTCACTCCTTCCTGAGTTTTCTTGTATTTGTCATTCTTGAGTTCCTGCCAAAAGTTTACATCTAATTGCCCTGACGTCATCCTTCCTTCCCCTCAAATAGAAAAAACTATGAGTCCTGGACATTTTTTTTTTTAAACAGGGTCTTGCTTTATCGCCCAGGCTGGAGTGCAGTGATGCGATCTCGGCTGACTGCAACCTCCCTCTCCTGGGCTCAGGCGATCCTCCTGCCTCAGCCTCCCAAGTAGCTGGGACTACAGGTGCGTGCAACCATGCCTGGCTAATTTTTCTATTTTTAGTAGAGACAGGGTTTTGCTGTGTTGCACAAGCTGGATGTAAATTCTTACAAACATGTTCCTTGCACATTTATTTTCTCATCCACCCGACTGTCACACTGGAAATTCTTCCCGAGAAGCTTGTGACTGTATCAGGCAGAGCGGAGTGTGAGTGGTGCTCTCTTCACGAGGACACGGCTGGGTGTCTTGACCACCCGTTTTTATTCTTCATTACTGTGGCTGAGGAACAGGGACTATTGTTAAAAAGACTTGAGCAAGGTCGGACTAGGAAGGTTTTTTTTTTTCCATGGGTTAAAGAAAGAAACATTCTCTTGAAGATGCTATGAGATGGGAAGGTTTCCAAAGCCTTTGAATAGCTGCACAAGAAATCATCATAAAAACGTAAAAATAATCCTCTTGGTGGTGCACGTGATTGTGAGCCTGTGTGTCCGTCTGAGATGTTTAGAGTGTGAGAGAATTGAGTTAGAGGTGACCACAGGTCATGTGTCTGGTGATGATACTGTCTTCAAGCACCACAGAATATAATATCAAGGTAATGATAAATTCTACTTGGGCACTTCTTTTTTATAACATATTTTTCTT
This sequence comes from Symphalangus syndactylus, assembly GCF_028878055.3. NCBI lineage: Eukaryota > Metazoa > Chordata > Mammalia > Primates > Hylobatidae > Symphalangus > Symphalangus syndactylus. The sequence continues at coordinate 126,614,216 of NC_072435.2, forward strand.
TCAGAATGTTTAGGACACACGGAAAGGATGTGGTGGAGTGGTTAAGAGCTCAGGGGCTGGAGCGCGGCTCCCTGCTCTGGAACCTTTAATCCTCCACTCACAAACTGGCCTTGGGGAACTTACTTTACCCCTCAGAACTTCATCTTTAAAAGAAGGTTTTAAAAATAGTGGCTCATCTCTACAAAAAAATTTTAAAAAATTACCTGGGCATGGTTGCACGTGCTTGTAGTCCCAGCTACTTGGGAGGCTGAGGCAGGAGTATGACTGGAGCGCAGGAGGTCAAAGCCGCTGTGAACTGTGGTCACACTACTACACTCCAGTGGGGGCGACAGAGCAAGACGTGGTCTCCAAAAAGTAAAAAAAAAAATAGCATAAACTTCCTAGGGTTGTCCTAAGGAATCAGCAGATGCGTGCAGCTTGGCACTCGGAGCAGGGTTGGCATGGGGGGCTGCCCTACCAGTGATCACTTTGAGGATGAGGATGACATTGTCTCTGATCATGAGATGAAAATGGTGAAGGAAGGGGATGGTGATTTAGCCTTTACTAAGACTTGGCCCCACTGGACAGCCTGCTTGACTGAGGAGTTTCTCTCTATAAATTCAGAGACACAGAGCTTAAGAGCAGTCTAAAAGTATGCTCGTTATTAAAAATCTCAAAAAGGTCATGGTTTCAGGTGTGCGTTCTTATCTTCCAGGATGAGTTAAAGCCTCCTCATTCCAGTGCTTCCTCTGTGGCACTTACAGGTCTGGGTGTGCTGGGGTCCTCTGGATGTTCAGCTCAGCAGCTGCACAGCTCAAGGTTATTTTTCTCCCGGAGGGAAACAAGGTGGGCTGCAGACACAGCGGTGAGTTTGGAGTAGGGCCGTGTGCAAGGGTCATCCCTTCTCACTTATTTAGTGGCTGTTCCTGCAGGTCTCAGTGAGACGTGTGGCTGGCTGCACAGTAACTGCCAACTGGCTCTGCTGGTTATAATCAATGGTTCAGCCTTCTCTCTCTCTCTCTTTTTTTTTTTTTGAGACGGAATCTCACTTTTGTTGCCCAGGCTGGAGTACAATGGCATGATCTCGGCTCACCGCAACCTCCGTTTCCCAGGTTCAAGCAATTCTTCTGCCTCAGCCTCCCAAGTAGCCGGGATTACAGGCGCACACCACCACACCTGGCTAATTTTGTATTTTTAGTAGAGACAGGGTTTCTCCATGTTGGTCAGGCTGGTCTCAAACTCCCAACCTCAGGTGATCCACCTGCCTCGGTTTCCCAAAGTGCTGGGATTACAGGCGTGAGCCACCTCGCCCAGCCTCTCTTTCTCTCTCACACACAATATCTTTCCCAGGGCTTTTTACTCCTTAGAAGTACTTTATTCTGATTTTTGTAAACAATTTTGAAAATATTTTCCTGAAATTGTCAGTGTACAGATTGGGAGCCCCAGTTCTCAAGGGGATTTTGGCAAATCCATCACCCCTAACAGGATATGATCGGGATCCTAGGCCAAAGGCTCTCAGAAGAATGTGCTGTTCTGTAGCTTAATATGATTCATGTAAATAGATTACAAACTGTTACTTCCCACATTTATCATTACCACTTGGCATGCTTTGTGTTTAATAATCTCTGAGCACATGTACAAAAGAAATAAATTTAAAAAGAATAGTTTCTGGGCTGGGGATGGTGGCTTATGCCTATAATCCCAGCACTTTGGGAGGCTTAGGTGGACAGATCCCTTGAGCCTGGAAGTTTGAGACCAGCGTGGGTAACATAGTGAGACCCCATCTCTACAAAAAAATTAAAAAATTAGCTGGGTGTCATGTCACACGCCTATAGTCCCAGCTACTCAGGAGGCTGAGGTGGGAGGATCGTTTGATCCTGGGAGGTCGAGTCTGCAGTGAGCCATGATTGCATTATTGCACTCCAGCCTGGGAAACAGAGCAAGACTTTGTCTGAAAAACAAAAACAACAGAAAAAAGAACAGTTTATACCATTATAGGAATAATGTGACAAAGAACCAGAGAAGGAGTGAGGGCCGGGCATAGTGGCTCGTGCCTGTAATCCCAACACTTTGCGAGGCCAAGGTGGTGGATTACCTGAGGTCAGGAGTTTGAGACCAGCCTGGCCAACATGGCAAAACCCTGTCTGTACTCAAAATACAAACATAAGCCGGGGCGGTGGCGCATGCCTATAATCCCAGCTACTCAGGAGACTGAGGCATGATAATTGCTTGAACCTGGGAGGCAGAGGTTGCAGTGAGCCAAGATCACACTTGTGCTCCAGCCTGGGCGACAGAGTGAGACTCTGTCTCCAAAAAAAAAAAAGGAGTGAGGCACACAAGCGACGCCCCTGCAGCCACTGCATTTCTACTAAAAATGGTAATTAATGAGTTTAAAGTGACATGCAAGAGGTTATGCTCTGGATCAGGGTTCAGGAAATACGATCTTTGGTAATTGCCTAAATAGCATATTTTTCCTCAGTGATGTGGAACCACATGGTGTTGGTAAATGGGAGGCAAACGAATGAGCTCAGGGCATAAACATTTTCAATTTCCCAAATTCCTCACATTCTGAGTTAGAGAAATTTTTTAAAGTGTGGTTTATAGACATCCAAAATTTAGGGTCAAGGAAATAAATAAAATCATTGAGACACAGAAATCATTATTCATCCCTTCACATGTGTTTTCTGTTGTCCCTCTCCCCCTGAGGCTGGGAGGCTGCAACTTCGAGAGCGAGGTTGAACGCTGGGATGCTGGGACACACACTTACACTCTTCCCGCTCCCCTCCTTGTCCCCTGTACCCTGAGCCACAGAGATACCAGGAGAGCCTCTGGTTCTGCAAACCGTGCTCCCCTAAACCTGAAACCCCCAACCGCAAAGTCGTCTCCGTTATGGCATCTCTCTTATTTCCCTTCTAATGAGAGAAGTCTCAGACTCATTAAACAGCCAATAGCTTTTGCCACTTTATTTTAGAACAACACGATGTGAGATAACCCAGCTCCTCTGGAGTTTCCGTGGGTTGTAAGTCTTTTTGGGAAATGAGGCCAACTAGAAATGCAATCTAACAGCTGGGAAGTTTATGAAACCATTTTCTTCCAGATTTACTAAATATTTTAGCACCAGAGATGGCACAGGGATCTCTTAGCTATATTATCGACTAACCTCCGAGTAAAATGAAACTATAGATTAAAGCGAAAGATAAAAACACCAACCCTGATGAACTTTCTGCCAGCCAGGGAGAGTCTCCTAAGTTCATTCCCCTTCTTTTTATCATAACTGTAGTCAAAAGTGACATTTGATCTATTGCCTTCCGTGTGGCATCATGAAAGGACAGAGCGTGGCTGGGGTTTCAGGGCTCTGAGGTACATCTGGGGTCTAGCTGTGCTCTAGGGACTCAGCAGGTGCCTTTCATTCTGGAAAGATGAATGACAGCTGAGGACAGAAGAGAAACTGACAGAGAAACAGCCAGGGTGCTGCTGCTTCCTTGTTTTTTAAGAAATGATTTTTAAGGAATTAACGGCGCTGATGGCCGCCTCCTTCTCTGTTCTATTCCAGCTCAATTGGCAACCGAGACACATTCCACGGACACTTAGCAAAACACCACATCGAAAACAAATAAATACGGGTGAGCCCTGGAGAAGAGATACAAAGGCAACCTCTAAGGGGCGTGAAGGGCTCTTTTGTTTGCAGCTCGCGGGGGCGGGAGGCAGGGAGGTTCTCACCAGTGAAGTGGACGTGAACACACGTCAGACGGCGAGCCCAGACGTGGTGTCACCACCCCCTTCAATGACAAGCCCCACAGTAGACAAGGACGTTTTTGGTTGTGCAGGCGGCTTCTGAAGTGGTTCCCGTGGGCACTGCGGGAATTCCCCGGAGCCTCACAGTCCCCGATGTGGGATAGACCCAGAGAGCTGGGAAACGGGAGCCCGTCTGAGATGGAGGATCCAGGCCCCTCGGGGCGTCCCCACGTCAGATCCCGGGGTTGAAGCCTGTTCCCAGGATGACTCCCCAGGTGTTCACCTGATCGCTGCACCCGTGAGTCTCCCGGTGTCCGGGCACTCCTTAGGGCCTCGACGCGGAGGCAGGCTTAGGATGGCTGCAACCTGCTGTCATGAGTCACAGCAGGTGCCTGTGGAGACCCACACGGACCCGGGCGGGCAGGACCTCGGATGCTGATTCCCTGCGGGGTCAGGACCTCCTACCTCCAGGTTCTGCCGTCTGAGGCCACAGCCTGCTCCTCCCCAGCCTGCTTCTCATCCAGGGCACGCCCGCTGCCCCTGCTGGCTGCTTATCCCAGAGCTCGGGAGTCAGTCCCACTCCCCGGATTCTGCGCCTGGTCTCGTCCACTCCATCACTGCATCTTTTCAGCTCTGTTTCCAAAAGGATGCCTTGACTTGACCCACGTCTCTCTGCTCCACTCCCACCTCCACTTCCCTGGTCCAAGCCGCCATCAGTCGTGGCTGGATGTCCTCAAAGGCGTCTCAGCTTGACTTCCAGGGTTGCTGCCCTCCACCCCGGGAACCGAGGATCTACAGCGCAGCCAGAGCAATCTTCTGGCAGTGTCCATTGGCGAATGCATCCGGGCTTCCGTTACCCTCTGAGTCCAGTCCAGCCTCCTTCCCATGCTCTGTGGAGCTGCTCGCGCCTGGCCCCTGTGCACCCCCAGCCCCTTCTCAGCCTCCCCCTTTGCCTACTGCTTCTGGTCATGCCAACTTTGCCAGCTGTCATAAACACCAGGCTCATTCTTGCCATGGGGAATGTGAAGATCTCTTTATCCAGCACACTCTTTTTTTTTTTTTTTTTTTTTTGAGATGGAGTCTCGCTGGAGTGTGCAGTGGTGTAATCTCAGCTCACTGCAACCTTCACCTTCCAGGTTCAAGCAATCCTCTGACCCCAGCCTCCTGAGCAGAGCAGCTAGGATTACAGGCATGCACCACCACACCCGGCTAAGTTTTTTGTATTTTTAATAGAGACGGGGTTTCACCATGTTGGCCAGGCTGGTCTCAAACTCCTGACCTCAAGTACAGGTGTGAGCCACAGCGCCCGGCCAGCACTCTCTTTCTTCAGATCTTTGCACGCCCGGGCTCAGCTCAAATATTACCTGTTCAGCAGAGTCTTCCCTGGCCCTCAAACTGCAGTAACACTTCCCTTCACCCAAGTCACGCACACCAAGCTGTGCTTCTTTCTCCCTTTTTCCTTTCCTTTCCTTTCCTTTCCTTTCCTTTCCTTTCCTTTCCTTTCCTTTCCTTTCCTTTCCTTTCCTTTCCTTCCTTTCCTTTCCTTCCTTCTCTCCATCTCTCTCTTTCTCTCTTTCCTTCCTCTCTTTCTCTTTCCTCCCTCCCTCCCTCCCTTTCTTCCTTCCTTCCTTCCCTCCTTCCTTCCTTCCTTCCTTCTTTTGTTTTGTAGGTTGATTCCCTTTTACAATTTTTACAATTTAAATGGACTACACTGATAAGCTGACAGGTGACGTGTAGCTCCTTGCTGATCTGTTGTTACCCAGTGATAGCTGAAGCCTCTTTAGAACACAGATATTAGTAAAACATGCTTTGTTTCAGGGAGGGAGGTGGTGATGGTGAGAAGAAAGGCTGACGCTGAGAAAAATCTCATGATATCAGATCTCTACAATTTTGTGCAAGTTCAGAGAATTTTCTCCATTGGATAAGGGTCAGCCTCACTTGTCCTCTTAAAGCACTTACGACACCACCTGAAGGCTTTGGTGGCCTTCCCTCCCTCCTCCATCCCACAAATATGTATAAAGTCTTAATTTAATTCAATAAAAAGTTGATATGGTCTGGTCTTTGTGCTCTGGAGACTAAGAATCTATTAAGGGAGTTGAGATAAGGATACAAAGACTGAGACTTCAGGCAGAGTTTGGTAAGTGCCATGATAGGTGCAGACGTGATACTTTGGAAGTTCAGAGAAGGGAAGCAGGGCCCTGAAGTGATTAGGGGCATTAATGCAGGAGGAGGCCTGTCTGGGTTCAATTTTCTATTTCTCTTTTTACTACTTGTGTACTCTTTGCTAAGTTATTTAACAGTTCTGTGCCTCAGTTTCCTTACTTTCTAAAGATATAGAAACTATCAATACCCACCTCTTAGAATTATCAGAAATATTAGATAAAACGATGCACATAAGACATATATAAAACAGCATCTTACTGCTAAATATTCAATTTGTAGGACTAAGGATAGAGACATTTTATCTTAAGGTTGAATAGAATTTAAATGTAAGATAAAGGTGGGCAAGGAACTTCCAAATGGGACCATGTAAACAAAAGAAGCATGAGGAGCAAGAAAGCATGGTTGGCAGTAGCTGGAATACTCAGTTTACTTGAGAAAATGGGAAGGAGAAGATGATAATATTGGGAAGTTATGTGGGATCATAATGGGGAAGAACATTAGTAACCATTCTCTTTTTGGTGAGTGATTATATGTCACCGAAGATCTCTAAGCAGGAAAGATGTTGAGATGGCTTAGTTTCTCCAACAATTATCTTCCTCAGAAATCATTGGCAACATATAATAATGTAATAAAACTTATTTTTTCCCTTCTGCTTGATTTAGGTTTATTTTGCTCTATCTTCCCCAGTTGCTTAACATGACAACTTACTAGATTATTTATTTGAGGCTCTTTTTTCTTTTCTAATATATTTTGCTCTATTTTCCCCAGTTTCTTAACATGGCAACTTATTAGATTATTGATTTGAGGCTTTTTTTTCTTTTCTAATATATGGATTTGATGCTATAAATTTCCCTCTAAGCACTGCTTTAGCTATACCCCACAAATTATGGTATGTTGTATTTTCATTTTCACTTAGTTCCAAATAGTTTCTAATTTCCATTGAGAGTTAATACTTTACCTATGGATTAGTTGGGAGTATATTTGTTAATCGCCAAGTGATTTGAGATTTGCCTACTATTTTTTCTGTTGTTGATTTCTAGCTCAATTTCATTATGTCCAGAGAGCATATTTTGTGTGGTTTTACTTCTTTTAAATTGATTAAGGTCTGTTTTATCTTGGTGAATGCTTCTCATGTGCACTTGAGAAGAATGTGTATTCTGCTGTTGTTGGGTGGAGTGTTCCATAAATGTCAATTAGATCCAGATGGTTGATCATGCTGTTCATTTCTTCTAAATCCTTTGCGGATTTTCTGCCTCATAGTATGGTCTATTAGTCTATAGTCACAGCTCTTTGGAGAAACGAAACCAATAGGATATGTTTCTATCTATCTGTCTACCTATCTACCTACCTCTCTATAAATAAGAGAGATTGATATGGAAATTGGCTTATGTGATGATGAAACCTGAGAAGTTCTACTATCTGCTCTCTGCAAGATGGAGAAATAGGAAAGCAGGTGGTGTGTTTTTGTCTGAAAGCCTGAGAACCAGGGGAGACAATGGTGTAACTCCCAGTTTAAGTACAAAGCCCTAAGAACTTAGTGGGGCACTGGTATAAGTCCAGGAGTCTGAAGGCCCAAGATCCAAAAGCTCCCATGTCTGAGAGCAGAGAAGATGGATATTTCAACTCAGGAAGAGGGCAAATTCTTCCTTCCTCAATGTGTTGGATCTTGGCTACCTACATTGATGAGGGTGGATATTCTTTATTCCGTCTACTGATTCAAATGCTAATCTCTTCCCCAAACATCCTCACTGACACGCCCAGAAATAATGTTTTACCAGCTATCTCTGTATCTCTTTGCCCAGTCAAGTTGACACATAAAATTAACCATCATAGTTACTGAGGGAGAAATGCTGAAGTGTCTGATTTTAACTGTGGATTTGTCCATTAAGCCTTTCAATTTTGTCAATTGTTTATGTGTTTTGAAGCTCCGTAGTTAGGTGCATACACATTTGGTATTGTTTTATATTCTTGATGAATTCGCTTATATATTATCGTTCTTTATCTTTTATAATTTTATTTGTTCTGAAGTCTATCCTGTCTGATATTAATATAACCAGTCTGATTTTTAAAATTAGTGTTTGTCAATAGCAAAGACTTGGAACCAACCCAAATGTCCATCAATGGTAGACTGGATTAAGAAAATGTGGCACACATACACCTTGGAATCCTATGAAGCCATAAAAAAGGATGAGTTCATGTCCTTCTCAGGGACATGGATGAAGCTGCAAACCATCATTCTGAGCAAACTGTCACAAGGACAGAAAACCAAGCACCACATGTTCTCACTTATAGGTGGGAAATGAACAAGGAGAACACTTGGACACAGGGCGGGGAACATCACACACTGGGGCCTGTCATGAGGTGGGGGGCTAGGGGAGGGATAGCATTAGGAGAAATACCTAATGAAATGATGAGTTAATGGGTGCAGCAAACCAACATGGCACATGTATGTCTATGTAACAAACCTGCACGTTGTGCACATGTACCCTAGAACTTAAAGTATAATAATAAAAAAATAAAATTAGTATTTGTGGGATATATACATATATATTTTTTCCATTCTCTTACTTTTAACTTACCACTATTGTCGTGTTTGAAGTGAGTTTCTTGTAAACAGCATATACTTACATCAGTATATAAAATTTAATCTGACAATTTGTATCTTTTAATTGGCATATATTAAATTTAATTATGGGTAAGTTTGGATTTAGGTCTATCATTTTAATATTTGTTGTCTGTTTATTGGATTTTTTGGTTCTTCTGTTTCCCCTTTTCTAACTTATTTAGGTTTATTGAAGCATATTTTAGCAGGTCATTTAAACTTGTTTTGATTTTGAGTATTTTTTGGTATATATTTTTCAGTGGTTAATCTTGGGATTACAAAATACAGTCTTAACTTTTCAGTTTATATAGAATCAATATTTTATAACTTCAATTTGTTTTTTCTGTCTGTTTTAGATACAAGGTCTTGCTATACTGCCCAGGCTGCTGGTCTTGAACTCCTGGGCTCAAACTATCCTTCCCCTTCAGCCTCCCATACAGGCCTGTGCCACCATGCCTGGTTTTACTACTTCAATTTGAATGTAGAAATCTTGTCACTCTAAAGTTCCTTTGTCCTCTTGTCTTTATGCAATAGTTGCCTTACATATTACATTTACATATATTAAAAACTCCACTAGACGATGTTATATTTTTTCCTTTCAACTGTCAAACGTATTTTTTAAAATTCTGGAAGGGAAGAATATTCTATCATATTTACCCAGATACCTACCACTTCTGTTACTCTTTCGCTATTCCTGATGTTCCATTTTTTTTTTCTTCTGGTATCGAAAGAACTTTCTTTACCATATCTATTTTTTTTTTTTATTTAAGATACAAGGTCTTGCTCTGTTCCCCAGGCTGGAGTGCAGTGGTGCAGTCATAGCTCGCTGCAGCCTTGAACTTCTAGAATCAAGTGATCCCCCCACCTGAGCCTCCCAGGTAGCTGGGACTAGAGGTGTGTGCCACCGCACCCTTCTAATTTTTAAATTTTTTGTAGAGATGGGATCTTGCTTTATTGCCCAGGCTGGTCTCAAATTATTGACCTCAAGTTACCCTCCTGCCTCCCAAAGTGCTGGGGTCACAGTCATGAGCCACTGTACCTGGCCTCTTTAGTATATTTTTAGAGCATGTCTGCTGGATATAAATTTTCTTAGCTTTTCTTTATCTCACAATGTTTTTATCATCTCCCTGAAGAATATATATATATTTTGAGACGGAGTCTTGGTCTGTTGCCCAGGCTGGAGTGCAGTGGTGTGATCTCCATTCACTGCAAGCTCCACCTCCTGGGTTTACGCCATTCTCCTGCCTCAGCCTCCCAAGTAGCTGGGACTACAGGCACCCGCCACCACGCCCAGCTAATTTTTTTGTATTTTTAGTAGAGACTGGGTTTCACTGTGTTAGCCAGGATGGTCTCAATCTCCTGACCTTGTGATCCACCCACCTCGGCCTCCCAAAGTGCTGGGATTACAGGTGTGAGCCACCGTGCCCGGTCTTCCTGAAGAATATTTTTGCTGGATGTAGAATTCTGGGTTGATAGTTATTTTATTTTAGTTTTTGAAAAATATTTTTTTCTTGCCTCCACGGTTTCTGATGAGAAATCTTCAGTTATTTTGAATAGTGTCTGCCTATAGGTAATGTGCTCTTTTTCTCTGCCTACTTTTGCTGCTTTTCCTTTGCCTTTGGTTTTCAGCACTTTGATTATGATGTCTCTGGGCATGGATTTCTGTTTGGGATTTGCTCAGCTTTTGAGTATGTAGGTTTATGTTTTTTATCAATCTTGCAAAGTTTACAGTTATTATTTCTTAAAAAAGTTGTTTTAGCACCACACCCTCTCCTCTTCTACCAGAATATCAAAGACATAAATATTAGTCTGTTTTTGTTGTCCCACAGGTCCCTGATATTCTGTTGTTTTTCTTTTAATCATTTTTCTCTATTGTTCAGACTGCTTAATCTTTATTGATCTAACTTCAAGTTCAACATCTTTTTTATTTGTTATTGTATTTTCTAGCTCTAAAACTTCCATTTGTTTTTTCTTTATATTTTTAATTTTTTTCTACTTTTGTGTGTGTGTGTGTGTTTCTAATTCTATCAAATGGTGTTGTAAACATAATTTAACTTTTCCTATGAGAGACATTTGTTATGGTACAGGTACGGTTGATGTTGTCCTAAAAGCAAATGAGCCTAAAAGCAGATTAGATGTTAATCCCAGAGAACTTTTCTACTTTCTATTTTAACTTTTGTTTCAACAGTGTTTGTGATTGCTCATTTGAACATTTTCATAATAGCTGCTTTAAATTCTGTCAGATAATTTCAACATCTATATCATCTATTATTGGTCATGAAAAGTTCTCTCTGAAGAGGTGGCAACTGAACTAAAACCTGTGTAATGATAATAAAGACAGAGGATTCCAGACAGGAGAAACAAGATGGGCAAAGTCCTCCAGGAGGGATTGACCATGATGAGGTGGAGAATAAAGGGCAGTGTTTCTGCAGCATGGTGGCTTAGCTTGGGCTTTCATAACAAAGTACCATAGACTGGGGTTTAAACAACAGAAATTTATATCTCATCATCTGGAGGGTGGGAGTCCAAGATCAGGTGCCAGCATACTCAGGTTCTGGTGAGGGCTCTCTTTATGGTTTACAGACAGATGCCTTCTTGTTTTGTCCTCATATGGCAGAGACAGATCATCTCCCTCATGTCTCTTCTTGTAAGGGGACTAATCCCACACATGAGGGCTCCACCCTTGTGACCAGCTGGAAGTTTTCCAGCAAAGAAGAGTAGGGTGGGGAAGATAATTCTGATGTTTTGAGCCCAGGGACATGAGGAATAGAGGTACCGCTGGCTAGGAATGAAAGCTTAACCAGCAGTTTAGCACTGCGGAGTGGAAATTGACTGATTGCTTGTTCAACATTCATTCACCCTTCTTTGAGTTCCAGATTCTGATTTTCATTCTATTCCTTACCCACTATATCAGTCAGTATAGGTTATAGGTATATGCTATAGCAACAACAGTTCCAACATCTTAGTGGCTCCAGACAACAAAATTTCATCTTATTTTTGCTCACATTATGTATAAATTGGACTGCTGGAGAGGGTCAGCTCATTGGAGTCACTCAGTTGAAGGTTTCATCCACTCACTCACAAGTTTCTGCAGTCAATGAGACAGTGAAAACTTGAGTATGGTCTTCCATATGGAAGTGACATGTATCACTTCCACTCACCTGTTGTGAGGCACAGCAAGGCATATAGTCACACTAACTTCAAATGAGCAGGAAATGAAATCCTTGCACGTGCCTGGAAGTAGAACTAGAGACATTTGTTGAACAGCATCAATGACTGCTCTATTTCCTATCAGTCCTTACAGCCTGCACATGGGTCTGCCCTAGGACCCAGGGATTGAACACCTGACTCAATGCTGCATCAGTCAGCTCAACACATTCCCTTGATCACAGGGATTGGTTTAGGGATGGGCACACGACCCAGTGAAATGCAGGGGACATTTTCTGCAGATGCTAGGGTGTAGGAAGATGTTTCAGCAGCCGTTTTGTGACAGTGAGGCACGAGGCTGATAGAGAATGGAGCCAACAGGAAGTAAGTGGAGACTGAGAAATAGAAAATAAATTCCCGATGCCATTGACTAGGCCCTGAAGATGGCCATACCATCCTCTGGGACTTTAATAGCTTGAGTGAAAATACATACTTTTCTCCTTTTTGGTTAAGTCTGTTGTATTTTCTGTTTCTTGCAAGAGAGCACCCTAATTGATACTGTCTTGAAGAAGGTTTTGTGGAAGGATATTATGGTAAATTCCTTTTATTGTTACGGGTTAAGTTATAGTACCTCATGCATCACAAAATTGTGGTACAATTCAATTGATTTTCAAACCAGATATCTTTTTTGATTTCTAGTTTAATTCTCTTTCTAGGGCTTTCACAAAATGAAGTATTGGAACACTTGTTGGTATAGGCTATCCCCAGAATACGTCCCTTGACATGCAATTCTCTTTTTGGAGGTTTTTTTGAGCTTGACGTTGTTATTCACTGAGACAGTGAGTGAGGTATTAATTAATGGCTAGTTTTGCTGCAGTGGTTCAGCATGACTTTCTAAAAGGTGCAAGGTAATTGATTGTCTTTTCCCCTGCAGTTGATTTTGCTTCCAAATGACAAATCATTCTGTTTGCTGGACGATCTATTAATTGGTCATGTGATGGTGGTGGTGGTGATGACAGATGATAATGTAGTGCCTCACTGTCTAATAGGATTCCACCTTTTAATATCTAGAGTTGTTTACTCCTCAGTTACAGGTGGGTGAAAATAAAAATGGACTCATAGGTAGGTATCCCATGACTTTCGCTGAGTTCAGAGGCAAAGTAAAAAAGCTACTCTGGACTGAGAAATCACCTGAGTAATCAAGATGAGGCCCTAATCCACTTGTCATACTGTGTCAGTTAGAGATTCTTTTTATTTTCTTTTTTCTTGTTTTTTGAGATGGAGTCTCACTCTGTCACCCAGGCTGGAGTACAGTGGCACAATCTCGGCTCACTGCAACCCCGCCTACTGGGTTCAAGTGATTCTTCTGCCTCAGCCTCCTGAGTAGCTGGGACTACAGGTATCCGCCACCACGCCCAGCTAATTTTTTGTATTTTTAGTAGAGACGAGGTTTCACCATGTTGGCCAGGCTGGTCTCGAACTCCTGACCTCATGATCTGCTCGCCTCAGCTTCCCAAAGTGCTGGGATTACAGGCCGCCTGGCCGAGATTATTTTTCAAGTACAAGATTCCAGTGGCTTAGGTAAGTAAAGGGGCAATATGGCAGTTCTGCAATGTCACCAGGGACTCGAGCACCTTCTAGCCTGCGGCTCTGCCATTCTTAGCTTATGGGATATTTCAGGCAGGTGTATTTAGGTGTAACTCATATACGAAGATAATCACTCTGTTTAGAGTACAGCTCCATGAGTTTTGAAAACACATAGTCATGCAACCACTACCATAATAAGACACAAAATTTGTCCAATGCTCCAAAAAATTTTCCTAAGAAGGGAAGTATTTAATTTTTTGATGTTGTTATTATACATGGTAATTAAAAATTACATTTTAGATATTTAATATCATATGTAAAATGATATTTAAAATAGCATTTAAAAATTTAAATTCCCAATCATCCATTGCTATTGTATCAAAGCAAATTAATTTTTTTCATGTTGAACCTGTTTCTGTGACCTTGCTAAACTCACTTATTAGTTCTAGTAATTTATTTATTATAAAGTTCACTCATTTAAAGTGTACAGTTCAATGTTTCTTAGTGTATTGACACTCACGTAAAAACCATCATAATCTAATTTTAGAACATTTTGTCACCCAAATAGTTATCTTTCTTTCATTTTGACTTCTAGTTCAATTCCATTATGATTAAGAGGACATACTTTATAGAATTTCAAAATTTCATATTTGCTGAGGTTTATTTTATGTCCCAGAGTATGGTCTAATTGGTGTATATTTTATGTGCACTGAAAAAGGATGTCATTTCTCTGTTGTGGGACGGAGTGTTCTATAAATGTCATTAAGCCAAGTAAGTTGATAATGTTAATCAGGTCTTCTGTATCCTTACTGATTTTCTGTCTACTTATTTTGTTGATTACTGAGAGAGGAGTCTCTAAATATAACTGGATTTGTCCATTTCTCCTTTCAGCTATAGTGGCTTTTGTCATGTATTTGTGGTTCTTTTGTTAGGGAGATACCTACCGAGGATTGCTATGTGTTGTTGGTGTGGGCGGCAAGCCACCCAGGCGCCGAGGCAGGAGACGGAGGACACGAGCTGTTCCAGTATCATAAAATATAAAACAAGAATAGTTATACCAGATATAGATCTTAGATATGATTATATATGAATATCATTAATCATTAGTTGGTAGTAATTACTCTTTATCCCAATATTATAATAATCCTCACTCTATAATCATAACCTAGGAAAAACCAGGCCATACAGAGATAGGAGCTGAGGGGACACAGTGAGGTGCGACCAGAAGACAAGAGTGCGAGCCTTCTGTTATGCCCACCCAGACAGGGCCACCAGAAGGGCTCCTTGGTCTAGCGGTGAAGCCAGCATCTGGGAAGACGCTGTTGCCAGGCGGACCATGGTCTAGCGGTAGCAAAAAGTGTCAAGGAACAGCACCCACTACTTAGCAGACCGGGAAAGGGAGTCTCCTTTTCCCCGGGGGAGTTTAGAGAAGACTCTGCTCCTCCACCTCTTGTGGAGGGCCTGACACCAGTCAGGCTTTCCCGCAGTTATCCGGAGGCCTAACCGTCTCCCTGTGATGCTGTGCTTCAGTGGTCACGCTCCTAGTCTGCCTTCATGTTCCATCCTGTACACCTGGCTCTGCCTTCTAGATAGCAGTAATAAATTAGTGAAAGTACTAATAGTCTCTGATATGCAAAAATAATGGTGTAAGCTGTCTTTCTCTTTGTCTCCTCTCTCTCTCTGCCTCAGCTGCCAGGCAGGGAAGGGCCCCCTGTCCAGTGGACATGTAACCCACGTGACCTTACCTATCACTGGAGATGACTCACACTCTTTACCCTGCCCTTTTTGCTTTGTATCCAATAAATAACAGCGCAGCCAGACATTCGGGGCCACTACCGGTCTCCGCGCATTGGTGGTAGTGGTCCCCCGGGCCCAGCTGTCTTTTCTTTTATCTCTTTGCCTTGTGTCTTTATTTCTACACTGTCATCGCCACACACAGGGAGAAGCCCACTGACCCTGTGGGGCTGGTCCCTACACACCCCTTTATCCTTACGTAATGACCCTCTTTATCCCTAATGGTCTCTCTTGTTCTGAAGTCTACTTTTTCCACTCCAGACAGCCGCTCTAGTTTTCTTTTATTTGGTTTTAACCTCACTAAGTATTTATATTTAAAATGTGTTTCTTGTAGATAGAATATAGTTGGGTCTTTTTGTTTTATCCAGGGAATCTCTGTCTTCTCTTTGGTGTATTCAGATCATTAAAGCTCAGTGCAATGATTGATATGATTGGAATAAAATTGGACATCTTTGCCAGTTATTTTCTATTTGTTCCATCTGTCCATTGTTCTCTCCTTCCTTCTTTCTCCATCTGCTTTTGGATTAATTCAGAATGTATGATTCTTTTTCGTGTATATTTTTGGCTTATTATTTATCCCTCTGTAACATTTTCTCCCAGGGGCTGTCCTAAGGCTTACCAAATGCTTTTTTCCTGCCCCCTGTGGTTGTCATAGAACCTATCTCTTCAAATTACCTTCTGATAATATTATACCACTCCATGCATAGTGTGAGCACCTCAGGACAGGGTGCTCCTACTTCCTTCCTCCCACGTTTTATTACATTTAGTCATAAATTTTACTTTTACAAATGCTATCAACCCACAGCACCTTCTACTCTTTTGTCATTAGACAGTCAATTCTTTCTCTCTATGGCAACTGAAAATAAGAAAAACACCTTTTATACTTACTTCAAATTTAATCATTTCCGAGTGTCTTCATTTCTTTGTGTAGATCCAAGTTTCTGTGTGGTGTCACTGTGCTCTGTCTAAAGAGCTTCTTTCACATTTCTTGTAGTTCTGGTTTTTGATAATAGATTCTGTCACTTTCTGTTTGAAAAATAGTTTATATCTCTGTCTTTTTTTGAGATAAAATTTACACACAACAAAGTTCATCTTCAGTGTAAAATTCAGTGGTTTTGAGTATATTCATAAGGTTGTGCAACCATCATCACTATCTAATTTCAGAACATTTTCAACAACCCCCAAAGGAAGCTTGTATCCAGTAGCAGTCACTCCCCCCTACCCCCTTCCCAGACTTGCCATTCATTTCTGAAAGATATTCTTACTGGGTATAGAATTCTGGGTTGACAGGGCCCTCCTCATCCTCCTGACCCCACAGCACTTTAGATACTTCATGACATCATCCTTTGGCTTACATAGTTATTGATAAGAAGTCTACTATAATTCTGATTTTTGCTTCTCTGTACACAGTGTATATTTTTCCTTTTGCTGCCTTCATGATTTTGCTTTTATATTTGATTTTTGGCAGTGTGATGATAATGTGTCTAAATGTTTTTAGGGGTGTGTGTGTTTGATATTTATCTTGCTTGGGATTGTCTGAGCTTCTTGGGTCTGTAATTGAATATCTTTCTTTCTTTCTTTTTAAATTCTTAGACTTTATGTCTTCAAAACTTTTTTCTGTCTTATTTTCTCACGTCTACATCTACAGTTTCAATTACACATATGTTAGATTATTTGCTATTGTGACATTGCTCTTTCATGCTCTGATTTTAAAAATATATATATTTTCTTTTTCACTTTGTGTTTCAGTTTGGATAATTTTAATTGACCTATCACAATGTTAATGGATTCTCTCCTTGCCTGTGTGGAGTGTACTGATGAACCCAGAGAAGGAATGTTTTATCTGTTATCTACCTTTTTTTAGTGATAGCATTTCCATTTCCTTGCCTGTGTGGAGTGTACTGGTGAACCCAAAGGAGGAATGTTTCATCTGTTATCTGCTTTTCTTTAGTGATAGCATTTCCATTTGACCCTTTCATATAATTCCCATCTCTCTGCAGAAATTCTCCATTTGTTCATCAGTGTTTTCATCATTTTTCCAGTAAAACATTTAACATATTAATCACAGCTGTTTAAAATGGTCTATCTTCTAGTTTTGATTGCTTCGTTTCTTGGCAGTGGGTTGTTTTTTCTTTCTCTTTTGTGTGTGTCATAATTTTAGAATGAGTGCTGGACATCACACATAGGACAGTGGAGACTAAGATAAATAGTATTTATGCCAGGAAATGGGGAAAAGTCTTTCCTGCTAGGTCATTAATGCGTGTGTGTCCTTGCATGTGTGTCTGTGTGTGTGTGCAGATGTGTGTGTTTATGTGCATATGTGTGAGGTATGTGTGTTGGTGTGTTTATGTGCATGTGTGTAAGGTATGTGTGTTGGTGTGTATACGTGCATGTGTGTGTGATGTGTGTGTTAAGTCAATCAGGCGAGTTGAGCTGGGTTTGGGTTCTGTTGCTATGGTTGCCTTCAGTCCACTGGTAGCTTCACATTCCTCTGGCAGAATCTTGTGCTTTGGGTGGGGCTTGGTTTGGCAGAAGGTTTTTCTCAGTGTTTCTGCTCTACTTTCAGTTTTAAGCGTTTCTTGTGTGCCAGAATGTCAGACCGGCTCTCCTCTGGCTCCTGCCCTCTCAGTCCTAGAACGCTAGATCTTGCAAGCCTGGGCATGGGGAATAGAGAAGGTTCTGAGGCCCAGTCTCAGTCTTAGGTGGACCTTGTGTCTCTGTGTCTTGAGATGGATTTTCTTGGTGGCCCTGCCCCTCTCCCATCTGAAGGAGATCTTTGATGATCTGGGCCCAGGAGAGTCTCTGCCCCTGCCCTGGGAATAGAGGGTAGTTTCTCCCCACTGCATCCCAGAGGTTCTTCCCTGTGCCCTGGGGCTGGCAGAGCTGGCTGTCCTTCCCCCAGCAGCACAAGGACTTTGTTCCTTGGGGAGAAAGGTCCAGGCAGGGCTTCGTGCCCTTGCACAGTGGTGGCCACTCACGTCTCCAGCTGTGCAGAGTGATTCTCTCCAGACTCCTGCCTGCCCCTAGTCCTTCTTCTCTCCCTGCTGGGCATCCAGGGAGAAGAAGCTGAGATGGGAACAAACTTCCTTGGTGTGCAGCTGCCAGCAGTCTATGCTCTCACTCCAGCCTACACTGGCCTTTAGAAATCCATCAAAAGCTTTTGCTGAATGCTTCTTACCTGTTGAGCTCATACTCTGCCACCTGCGAGATGACGCTCATGTCCCATTTCTCCTTAGACCTATCTTCCCCTAGATCTTGGGCAGGGTGATTTCCTTGAACCTCAGCTCTCTGACGGGTTCAAGAAAAGTTAAGATTTTGTAGATTACCTGGCTTTTTCTCATGATGGGAGTGATGTTATTTCCAGCCTTTTACATCCCAGGAGGAAAAGCTTGTGGTTTTCATTCTTATGTTTGAGGATAGCTGCTCCACCTCAGCTTAGCATTTCCACATTCCAGCCAGAAAGGTCAAGGTCAAAAGCCTTCAGGAAGAGCAAAGGTCAAAAGGAGTTTGCCTTTTCAAAATGTCTTCTCAGAAGCCCATTCAAGAGACTTCTGCCTGTCTCTCATTGCATGTAGGTCACATGGCCACCCCTAGCTGAAAGGGAAGTAACCTTTTTACCTGTGCATATTGGCACCCAAATATATTTGCAATTCTGCATACAGAGAAAGAAGAGAACAGATTTGGGTAGGCAATTAGCAATGCCCTCTGTGCATACTCTTGCTGAAAACACTCCTTACCAACTAAGCAGTTTCTTACACTTTCGTCCTTGCTTTCATTGTCCTTGAAAACTGGATAAAAGCTATGGACCTCCTCCCCTCACAATTTACATATGCACATTCAAAATGTGCACATGGGCTAGGCACGGTGGCTCACACCTGTAATCCTAGCACTTTGGAAGGCTGAGGTGGGCAGATCACCTGAGGTCATGAGTTTGAGACCAGCCTGGCGGATATGGTGAAACCCCACCTCTACTAAAAATACAAAAAATTAGCCAGGCATGGTGGTGGGTGCCTGTAATCCCAGCTACTTGGGAGGTTGAGGCGGGAGAATCGCTTGAGCTCTGGAGGTGGAGGTTGCAGTGAGCGGAGATCATGCCACTGCACTCCAGCCTGGGTGACAGAGTGAGACTCCGTCTCCAAAAAAAAAAAAAAAAGTGCATGTGATCCAGAGCATTTCCTGATCCCTGAAGTCTATCTGTGAATGCCTTTGGGATCCTTGGTGATACAGGAGCTAAAAAGAAATGATTTAGGCAGTTAGTGAGGGTCCAGGAGGCCTTGGTAAGGTTTCCTTTTAATAAGAAAGCAGCCTCCAAGTCATTTCTTTTCTAACAAAAAGCAGCCTGAAAAATTGAGCTGCCAGTGTAGATAAGTAAGCTGGAAGCCTGCATAGGTGAATGCTGGCAGCTGTGCCAATAGAAAAGGGAAACCCAGAAGTCAGGTATGTTCAACATGGAGGTTCCCTCTTCCCTTTTCTTTGTCGCCACATGTGTGGCCATCATGGCGCCAGATAGGTAAAGACTTCATTTGCATAATAAAAGATTAGAGTGCGATAGCCAGCCTCTTCGGGGCTATGTAAATGACACATCTGGTCTGACCAATCCACTACACCTTATGTAAATCGACACCACCTCCTCAAGCTCTTCCATAAAACCAAACACATCTCACCCCAAACCCCGAAAGCCGCTGGGTCCCCCTTCCTTTACACAAGGAAGCACTCTTCTTTCTTTTGCCTATTAAACTTTCTGCTCTTAAACCTACTCCTTGTGTGTCTGTGTCTTTGATTTCCTTAGCAGGAGACAACAAACCCCGGGGATTTCCCCAGACAAACGATGCTGCTTCACTGGGACTAACCTACGCGAGTGTCTCGTTCTTGGTTCTCCGAAAGCAGAGCCCAGTGCAAACACTCACGTCAGAGCAGTGCTTTAAAGTGTGAGTCCAGGGGGCCAAAGAGGGGGACGGGGGCAACAGACACAGAAGTGGGGAAGCAGCAATGCAGGGAAATGCTACCGTGTTGCAACCACGATGGTTGGAGGGAGAAAAGCAGCTTTGTCCACTGGATCCCGCACTTCATGGGCTCGAGTCCCTCAAGTTTCTGGGTGCTTATGCCTGAGGCTGCAGGGCTTCCCTGGGCCTCCCATCTGTTGAGTCAGAGACCCCAGGGTGGAGCGCGCTCTGGCTTCTAAGGGCATCACCATCAGGAGCAAAGCTGGTGGAAGCCAGTGTGGAGCTGATCATCCTACTGGTAGGTAGATAAGAAGTAGGGCAGAGAAGATTTAAAGAAGTGAACGAGAGGGGCCCCGTACACAGGCCGTCTTGATTATGTTGTTGACTCTCTCCAGCCTCAGCCCCTGTCACTTTTCCTACTTGTGCCTACTTTTCATTGAATATATAATTAATTGTGGTTTCTCAAATCTGTGTCATTGACCAGGACTCTTAATGACCAGGGACAGAAACCAAGCTCAAACTTGCTTGAGCCTAACATAAATTTCTCGGTGCCTGTCAGGGGATGCTGGCTTTATAGGTCTTGTAGGATCCAAGGGCTCAGCTGACAGCATCAGGTTTTCTCTTGACCCTCTCCAAGGCTAGGCGGCTAGAGTCTCTATGTTTGCTTGTTATCTTCAGCTCTGTGTAATTCTTTTCTTTGTTGTGGGAAAAAGGGGCATCACCAGCCTTGATTGAAGACCATTCTGGATTAGCAACTGCAGTGGCGGAGGGAGTCTTTTCTCTCCCATGGTCAATCTATTGATCCCAGGGAAGACACTGATTGGTTCTGAGTGGGTCACATGTACACCTTTGGGCCATTCACAGTGCCTGTGGTATGGAGGAGCTGCAAGTGTTCCCACTGGGTCACAAGTCCCCCGCAACACCTGAAGCTTCTGACAGTCCCGTCTGAGCTCACAGGAAACGTCCTTCAAAAGGAAAGCCGACAGGAGCCGGAGGAGAGGCTGGGCCGGTAGAAACAACACACGCCCACGGTCCATGACACGCTGCATCGGAGCTTCAGCCCATTCTGTAGCTTCTTTCCAGAATGTCCCATCCCTTAACCGCTCAGAGAAAGAATTCCCGAACTCCTTCACGTGACTTCCTCAGTGAATTCACCCCCAGGCTTCTAACACCGTTCATTTCCATGTATGTTGCGTGCTGCACACCCCTCCTAGCACACTGCTTACGAAATGCTGCTCCACCTTGCTTATCTACACAGGAGTAAACGTGATGGACACACAACTCTTGCTGCCTCTCACAAATATGCCGGCGTATGGGAGGGTCTGAGCTGGAGGGAGGCACACCTTGGAGTGGTGTGAATCAGGCATCAGGAACTCCTGTGCTCACAGCTTGTCCAGCTCTCCCTCAGCATTTGGGCCACTCCACAGAATTCTTTGTTCAGGCCCAATCTGTCCTCCTGGGACATCTGAGCTGCTCAGCACCAGGAAACACGCTCTGCTGTGCACAGGGCATCAGCTTTGCAAGTAATCCAGTTACGTTCCCATTGGCAGCTGGCGTCACACTTTATGTCCCTGTAAAATTTTGAGTGGAGTCTAATCACAGTGTAAGGTCTCATTTTTAATGTTTAATTAGCATCCTCCCAATAAAGTCTGATATATTTTACCAAAGCGTAACAATGTTTTTCATTCCTTAAGTAAAGCACACATGCATGTGGCCCAAAACTATGACTTGAATGTTGCATGTGAGGCTGCCTGCCGGGCACTCCCCACCCAAGCATAGAAAGAAAAGAAAATCGGGCCAGGCGTGGTGGCTCACACCTGTAATCCCAGCACTTTGGGAGGCTGAGGTGGGTGGATCATGAGGTCAGGGGTTCGAGACCAGCCTGGCCAACATGGTGAAACTCCGCCTCTACTAAAAATACAAAAAAATTAGCCGGGTGTGGTGGCAGGTGCCTGTAATCCTAGCTACTCAGGAGGCTGAGGCAGGAGAATTGCTTGAACCTGGGAGGCGGAGGTTGCAGTGAGCCGAGATCGTGCCACTGCGCTCCAGCTTGGGCGACAGAATGAGACTCCATCTCAAAAGAAATAAAGAAATAAAGAAATACAATAAAATCTTGGGTTCCTTCAAGGGGAATTCCAGCCACCTAGCTAGTCTTAAGAAATACATGAGCAACTTGAGAAGCAAGAAGGTAATAGTGGCGTGAAACAATAGTCAAGAGAGTTAGAGTCAGGAATTCTTTGCTTCCCCATAGAAACAAAAGACAACATCGTAGCAAACCACCCGGAGTTGTTTTTCAGAACCTGGACCCCCACCAAATGGATCTGTTGACTTACAGACCCCAGATATGGGGGAGTGGAGAGCTGAACTCCACCACCGTTCTTTGTTCTTTGTTTTTTGAGACAGAGTCTCGCTCTGTTGCCCAGGCTGGAGTGCAGTGGCACAATCTCAGCTCACTGCAACCTCCGCCTCCTGGGTTCAGGCGATTCTCTTGCCTCAGCCTCCCGAGTAGCCTCCCGAGAACAGGAATGTGCCACCACACCCAGCTAATTTTTGTATTTTTAGTAGAGACGGGGTTTCGCCATGTTGGCCAGGCTGGTCTCGAACACCTGACCTCAGGTGATCCACCTGCCTCAGCCTCCCAAAGTGTTGGGATCCACCCCTCTGGGCCCACCACTATTCTTTGTTCTAAATTTCTTCCTGAGGGGTCTGGAGGAGGTCATGCCCACAGGCCAGAGCTAACATTCTTTTTTGCTGATCTCAAATTTTTTCGCAAAGCCTTGCCTTCTTAACCAATCACAAATCAGAAAACCTCTGAATCTACCTATATGACCTGTGGGCCCCCAGTTCAAGATGTCCTGGCTTTTTAGGTCAAATCAATGTGCAGCCTCCAGGTATTATTCATGTGGGATTTAGCCTGTAACCTCTGCCTCTCCACCTTGAAAAACCCTCCCCCATCAGCCATGTCGGGGGTAGGGGGAGCTCAGTTCTGAAGTGTGAGCTGCCAGGTTCTCCTCGCCTGGCGCCCTCCTCTAAATGCCTCACTCCCTCTCGCTGCAATCTCGACGTCCATATTTGGCTTTGCTGCGGGAGGGCAGAGCCAGGCTGGGTTCGGTGACAAATGCTGAGTACCCACCAAGTACCAAGCCCTGTTCTCGGGGCTGGGCTACAGAGCGAACAAGCAGAAAGAAGTTCTCTGCTCTCATGGGGCCTACGCCTCAGTGGGGAGAGACTGACAATAAATGAAATGAACGTCTAAGATATGAAGTACATTGGGTCGTGGTTAGTGGGATCGAGAAAATGCAGCAGGGGAGGGCTTTAGGGAGAGGGAGACCTGCTGTCAAGGTGATGTTTGGAACCAAAAACACCCTGATGTTTGGGTGCCGAACACCCTGACGTTTGGGTGATGGAATGAGACACACAGAGACATCAGAGGCGCTTGGTTCCAGGCCCACGGACCACTCAAAGCCCTGTCTCAACTCTCCAGGCTTTAGGACACGCTGCTTTACGTGGAGGCGGGCTCTTCATCTGGGCCTCTGAACAAGGCCTGAGGCAGGACGCAGGCAGATAGCACGAGGCACGAGACTGTAGTCCAGGATGGAGAGTCAGAGTGAGTCTGTGGATGAGTGCAGATGCCTGCAGGGCAAGCTCTGCTGAATTGCTTTTCTATCTAGTTTTCATTACAGCCATTGAATCGGGGTGTCTCCCGTTATCTGATGACAATTTTATGATTAAAAGAAACCATGCTGGCTTTGTTCAGTCATGGAGATGGGAAAGGTCTGCGTATTTAGCAATCTGTTGAATTCTTCCAGGTTAAAACTGGGGCTGAGAAAAACCTGCAACTGCCTGTCCCTCGCTTCACCTCCTCCAGCGCGAGGCAGTGAGGGACTGGAGAGCTGATGAAATGGCAGAGATAAAGGTTGTAAATTAGTTTTCCCTGAAGCCGACCAGCCTGAGCAACAGGATAAAGGTCGTTATTACAGACAGCCCCGGGCCTTTGGAGTTCACAGTTTCTCCAGTGCTAGGAGATGGAACTCTCTGGAACCCTTCTCCAGCTCCACCGAGAGGCTCAGGCTATCAGAGGATCTGAGTGGTTGTAGGCTGCAGGCACAAGTTAAAAATAATTACCTAACGTTTTGACAGCACTTTCTGTTTTTCTATCCCACAGAGATTGGAAGTCATTTTCTTATCCTCTTTAGGAAGTATGTCGGATTCAGGATTCTTAATTCCCATTTAAAGTCAGGACAATTGAGATAACTGTATCAGCTAACATTTACTGGGTGTTATGTTATACTTGCTAATAATAATCATAGCCAACATTTACTGAGTGATAATTTTTCTTAATAAAAATAGCATTTATTGAGTGCCACATATTTTCCAAGTACTGCCTGAAGAGCCTTGGATCTGTCCTCTAACTTATTGTCACAGCCCCGAGGAGGAGGAACTATTGACCCCCATTTTGTGGATGAGGAATTTGAAAACAAAGAGAGATCGAGTAATCTGCCTAGGAGCACAGCTGGTGAATGTTGGAGAAAGTATGAGGTGGTAAATATTAAATATTACTTAAATCACATAGCAAATATAGCTGTGACGGCAATTATAGGGTGTGTGTCTCTGTGTGTCCATGTGTATTTGGAGTAGATCGGATACACTTTGGTCTTCGGTAAACTGAGGCACGCCTGGAGAAGGGGCTCTTCTCTATCACATTGAGAACATCCTCGTGGTGCTGGGGTGGGGGATATGTGGTATGGTATAATTGCGCAGCGTACCTTGTAATTAATTCCGTAGCTTTCACTGACGTCTGAAAGGATTAGAGAGAAAAATGTGGTCAATGCTTAATATGGAGGGCACAGTGGGTGTGCTGGTTTTTCATTTCCATCCCTCTATCAACTTCATTCTTTTTTGGGGGCAAACAAGACTCAGATCTAAACAGAGTTTATGGTTTGTTTTGCATTTTGTATTTATTCATATTATGCTGACTTTTTGAAGGTGCTGACCAGAAGGCATCAGTAACACACACACACACACACACACACACACACACACACACACACGTCTGTTTGGTTTGATTCTGAGCCTGAGATCCTGAAAATATTTCAGCCGTTGTTAAGAGGCTGGAGTTAGGACCCAGGAAGGACACAGCAGTGGGGATATAAATAGAGAAGGAGAACAGAGCAAAGTTTGAGGAGAGAGACTTACATCACTCACTCCCCCTCCACCCAGAGAGCGGACGGAGGTGTGAACTTGAGCCAGACCAGAAGGAGCTCGAGAGCGGCCGCAGGACAAGCCTGAGGAGCAGGCGGGCGCTCCAGGGAAAAACCACGCACAAAACCTTCTTCAGAGAAAAGGGAAGCTCCACACCTGACTGAGACAAACGGAGGCTCTTGAAATAAAAAGAAAATACCGCAGGACAAACAGCCTCACGTCCCCGGGTGCAGGTCACGGTCACAGCGGTGACCTGGGATTGCTTTCCCAGGACTGCCAGTCCGGTTTGGGTTTCTCCTCCTTGCATTCCACAGCTGCTCTGGTCATCGCAACGTGTTTATTGATCACTGAAGAATCTCAAGTTTTGAGACAAGGAAGAAACACCCATTAGGTCTCCAAGACAGCTGCGTTTCACAAACTTTAAGGAGACAGAACTTTTTCTCCCCTGGAACCTGTGAAAATGTCCCTTTTCCAAGGAAGTGAAGGTTAAGAGGTCCCGTTCTCACAGACCCTCAGGAATTTCACTTGGCTCCGAGCTTTGACCTCCGAGAGAGCAATGGAAAAGCTGCTGCGGCTGTGCTGCTGGTACTCCTGGCTGCTGCTATTTTATTACAACTTTCAGGTAATGTCCCCGAGTGGCCAGGATGACGATGGGCTGGGTTTCTCCGGAGGCTTTCCCTGAGCGTGTCTCACACTGTGGTCTTTTGTGCGCAGGTGCGTGGCGTCTACTCCAGATCGCAGGACCACCCAGGTAAGAGTGTTTCCTTCTCACTCTGAGCACCGCCCTCCCCCCGCCTAGTGTGGGTATCCCAGGAACGGCCCACTTGTTCATCTCTGAGGCATCAGCCAATGGCCCTTGTTGGGCTCCTCGTCCCCGGCCTCACTGCCGCACCACACACTGTGACCCTGGGCAGCTCCGCTAACCCTCACCGGCTGAGCGGTGGACGGAGAAGTGGTTCTGGGCCCCTTGAGCTGGGTCATATGAAACGCTGTGATTAAGGAAATATGATCTCCTTCACTTGAATGCCTTCTGTCTCTTTCTTTCTCTCTTTCTTCCTTTCTTCCTTTTTTTTTTCTTTTTGAGATGGAGTCTTGCTCTGTTGCCCAGGCTGGAGTGCAGTGGTTCCAACCTCTGCCTCCTGGGTTCAAGCAATTCTCCTGCCTCAGCCTCCTGAGTAGCTGGGATCACAGGTGTGGACCACTACACCCAGCTATTTTTTTTTTTTTTTTAGTAGAGACAGGGTTTCACCATGTTGGCCAGGCTGGTCTCGAACTCCTGATTTCAGGTGATCCGCCCGCTTTGGCCTCCCAGAGTGCTGGGATTACAGATGTGAGCCACCACACCCATCTCATGTCTTCAGGGCAGATTCACTGGCGGGGACTTGGAGCTCTGGCCCATAGCAGGGTCTCGGGACCTCCAGCCTCAGAGTGCTGACCAGCTTAGCCTGGAGCAGCCACGAGTGGGACTCAGGATAGAGGGCCACCCTTGCTCCAGCCCCAGAGCCACATTCCTGTGGCCATTGTGACACCCGACCAGGAAGCATCAGGACGGGGCTTCTCTCGGAGGCACACACCCTTTGCTTTGCTGTTGAGAGTGTGGGCACACGTTCCGGTCAGCCAGGGGCAGGGATGGGAAGACGAGGCTTTCTGGGAGCAGCGGGCAGTCACTGGGCTGTTGCTCCCTGCTGGAAGTTGCAGGAGGTGGGGAGGAGACCCTGCTAGTGCCTGAACCCCCGCTGAGAAGCCTGTTGTGAGCACAGCCTCTGCCCCAGCCCCACCAGAGCTTGGCTGGGCACCCCCCTGAGTGCTATTGTATGGCCCTGCCTGTCTCTGATGGGAAATCAGACTTTTTACAAAAATTATTTTTATTTTTATTTTTTGAGACAAAGTCTCACTCTGTCACCCAGGCTGGAGTTGAGTGGTGAGATCTCAGTCTCGGCTCTCTGCTACCTCTGCCTCCCGGGCTCAAGCGATTCTTGTGCCTCAGCCTCCCAAGCAGCTGGGATTACAGGCCTGCACCACCACCCCTGGCTAATTTTTGTATTTTTAGTAGACACAAGGTTTTGCCATGTTGGCCAGGCTGGTCTCGATCTCCCGACCTCGGGTGATCCAACCACCTCGGCCTCCCGAAGTGTTGGGATTACAGATGTGAGCCACTGCGCCTGGCTGGGAACCAGGCTTTAATGATCAACTACAAATGGACTCAGGCCAGCACTGTGGGCAGATCCCAGAGCGATGCCCTGGCCTGCAGGCAGAGCCCCTTTCCTGGGTGGAGTGCCAGGAGCCTGCTGGGGTCTAGGGCCAGGGGCTGTGCCCTCAGCCTCTGTCTCCTTTCCGGCTGCCCGGCAGCCCCAAGCCAGGATGTTCCAGGCATCTTCGCCTCGCCACCACCTCCATTCACCAACTCGGGGGTGGGGACGCTGCCACCTCTGTTTCGTCCACATGCATAGGGAGCTCCTTTTACAAAGCTGTGGAAGCTGTGAGTTTCCACACATTCCCCTCTCCTCAGCCAAATCGCTGAGTGAAACAAGGGCTCCTGTGGCTTGGGAATGAATAAACATGCCCAGCGCTGTGTTGAAGAGAGGACGTGTCCACCTTGGACACCTTGCTTCTCGTGAATGCAGACCTCCTGGCTTGGGCTGGGCTCCAGTAGGGGAGAGGACTGAGAGGAGGGGAGAGGTAGCTCCTTAAACTGCAGGGCGGTCAGGCAGAGCTGCGCACCTGGCTCCTGCAGCAGGCAGGTGGCTCCCGAGGCCCCAGCATGGCCCTCACTGCTGCTCAGTGTTGGAGAAAAGCTGTGCGGGTTCTCCCCGGACTTCTGCTTATGATACAAAGCCCACATGCATCCTCACACATGCACGTGTCCACATGCCCCCCATGCCAGATGTCTACAGGTGTCAACATATGCCCAAATGCACCAACACAAATCACACACATCCACACATGGTGACACATATGCACACACACACACATACCAGATGTCTACATGTGTCAACATATGGCCACATGTGCCAACACACATCACATGTCCACACACATAACTCACATCCATACACATCAGACGTGTTGACACAGATGCATACACATGCAAAAGCATCCACACATATGCACACATCTGCATGCATCAACATGTGTCTACATGCATCCACACGAGTGTCCACACAATTCATATGTGTAGACACACATGCACACATATACACATCCATGCACACACCCACACCCACATGTGCCAACACATGTCTACATGTGTCAACATACATGTATTTACACATATTCACACATGCCCACACATATCCATGTGTCTACACACATGACCACACACAGTCAGACTACACACATCCACATGCATCCACACACATCCATACATTTCTACACACATGCATACACATGTGCACACCTTCACACAAGTCCGCGTGTCTACACACATCGGCACATGTTCGCACATCTCTACATACATGCACATACATACACACATGCTCACACACGTACACCCCACACACATGTCCACACACACGCATGCACATATCCACACACGTCTTCACATACTCACACGTGTGCACACACATGCACACACATACACCCTCACACATTCACACACATCTGACATCCACACACATGTACATTCATTTACACAGCTCACGTATCCACACACATACACATATGTACACACATGTACACACACATGCACACACACATGCACACATGCACTTGCATTCTTGTATCTAAACTTGAAGGAGCAGTTTGAACTCAGTCTTTGTTCCATATAGAAGCTTTCTTCTTCCAAGTCTGGGTTTAGGGTAGAAATCAATGTTTCCTGATCAAGGCACTGTCTTAGAGAAACGATGGCCACGCTGATGACAGTAGAAAGGGACGGAAGGGCGTGGTGACCCGCAGTCTGTGTCGGAAAGCATGGTGAAGGCGGCCATGCCTCCTGAGCTCTTGAAACTGGAAGGTTTCTCTCCCCTCAGCTTTCCAGTTTCTAGCAGTCCCTCTTTTTCTCCTCATCCTTCCTCGTCCTCCTCTCACTGCAAATTGTTTCTGACCTTTTCCTTTTTTCTCTTCTTTCCTCCTTCCTTCCTTTTTAGAATAATGGTGAA
Source organism: Symphalangus syndactylus (assembly GCF_028878055.3). Lineage (NCBI taxonomy): Eukaryota > Metazoa > Chordata > Mammalia > Primates > Hylobatidae > Symphalangus > Symphalangus syndactylus. The sequence continues at coordinate 126,643,465 of NC_072435.2, forward strand.
GGTGGACACATTTGCTGAACACTTAGGTGTCCTCCATGAACAAAACATCCTGCTGCCTGCCTGCCTTCCTTCCTTCTCTCCCCTTCCCCCTCACTGTTCCCCTCCTCCCCCTCCTTTCTCCTGCCTTCTCTCTCACTTTGTTTCCTGTCTCATTTTCTTTTTTCCATTTTCCTCTCTCATTTCCTTCTCTCCCTCCCCCTCTCCCTCCATCCTATCCAATCCTTTCTTTTTTTTTTGAGACAGACTCTTACTCTGTCACCCAGGCTGGAATGCAATGGCGTGATCTCAGCTCACTGCAACTTTTGCCCCCTGGGTTCCAGTGATTCTCCTGCCTCAGTCTCCTGCGTAGCTGGGGTTACAGGCGCCCGCCACCAAAGCTGGCTAATTTTTTGTATTTTTGGTAGAGACGGGGTTTCACCATGTTGGCCAGGCTGGTCTCAAACTCCTGACCTCAGGTGATCCACCTGCCTCGGCCTCCCAAAGTGCTGGGATGACAGGTGTGAGCCACACACCCAGCCCCAGTCCTTTCTTTTTGTTTTCTCTTCCCACATCTCAGACTCTGCTCACCTCATTTCCTGCTGAAAAGCCCCATCCCTGGCTGTCTGTGTGAACCAGAATCTAGGGGCCTCCTTCATCTTCCAGCTTCCATCCTTGAGGCTCGCCTGCCCCTGGGGAGCTCTGGTAGAGGAAGCCTGGCCCTGGCATGTCTCCTCAGGAGCGCTCATGACGGGCACGGGCGCCACAAACACACCAATAGAAACAACCTGTTTCCATCGCAAGAGAACAGCTCCTTAACGTGTAGCATTTCATTCTAAAGAGTGCTAAACAGCTATGAAAACTGGCCAGTTTGTCTGCACGTTGGGCCTTTCAATGATTTTACATCATCCTCGCAAGAGCCCTGCGATGGTGCCATGCCCTCGCATTGCAGGTGGGGAAGCGTGTCTTTCAGACAGATCAAGCGATTTGCTCAAGGTCACAGGGCTCAGAAGACATAGTATTAAGCCCAAGAAGCTCACAGCGTGAGGGGAATTAGGGGAGACAGATACAGACAGAGATTCTTGGAAAACAGCAGCCAAGTGGTCAGTACCGGAACATAGGTTCGCTCAGGTGCTAGGGGAGCCTTAAGGAGGAGTCTCCAGTGCAGGGCGAGAGCCTACTGTCCACCACAACCACACCCAACTGTGTTATTTTGTTAAAGGTTCTCACAACTATTAAGCATTTCTTGTTTTCTCATTCTGGCACTCAGCACTGTGCCTTATGCACAGGAGGCACGCAATAAATATTTGTTGGGCTGGCGCAGTGGCTCATGCCTGGAATCCCAGCACTTTGGGAGGCTGAGCCAGGAGGATCACTTGAGCCCAGGAATTCAAGAGCAGCCTGGGCAACATAGTGAGACCCTACCTTTATAAAAAATAAACATTTAGCCCAGCGTGGTGGTGCATGCCTCTAATCCCAGCTACTTGGGAGGCTGAGGTGGGAGGATCACTTGAGTCCAGAAGTTTGAGGCTGCAGTGAACTGTGATCACACCACTGCACTCCAGCCTTGGTGACAGAGTGAGACCCTTTCTCAAAAAATATCTATATATTTATTGACTTGTCTATGCATAGTCACTGAAGATTTGCTAGTCGTCTGGTAGACCGCGTCAATAAAGCTAGCCAACCAGCATGCATTCGGCTCACGGGTGGCTGTTTTGGCGTGTATTACCTGGTTTGCCTGTCTACACTGGCAGAGGTAGCCAGATATTTGCCAGATCTTTATGTCTACCATGTAGAGAGGTGTTTCGTTTTGTAAGTAATTGCCAAACAACTTGAAATCATTTTAAGCCATTGCATACTCTGCTTATCTGTGACCGTAGATTGTCATTCTGGAGGCATTCTAGAATGTCGTAGCTGAGGGACTGTCAGGACTTTTAAGCCACCTTCTCACTTTACAGGGAAGCCAGGAGGCAGGTTTGGAGAGGGAAACCCAGGGTCGGCAGAGTCCAGGCCCCTCCCCACATCTGGAAGCTTTTCCAGGGCCCCAGGCTGCCCGATTTCTTGCCTCTGCTCCCCAGGGACACCCTTATGAAGCTGTGATGGTTGATTAATCTGAATCCATCAGTGGCACTGGCCAATGAATTGCAGGCCATTCTTAAAAGGTTTATAAGCATGCCCTTTTATAGATGACATTTGTAATGAGGAAAAGGGAACTTAAAACAAACCCGAAGCATGTCATTACCCGGCAGTTTCCTGGTCCCGGGGCACACGGCACAGCTGGCTCCAGCCGTTTCCAGAAGTTTGGGGCGGCTCACTTCACCCGCTCTATTTAGGGGTCTGGGAGCCAAGCAGATAATTACAGTAATTATCATTCCTTACATCTCCATCATGCCTTAGAGTTTCTAAAGAACTGTCAGAACCGCCAGGCCATGGCAGAAACTGGATTCTTCGTCTTCGTAGTATTTATCATAGAATTTTAAAAAAACAATGTTTATATCTGATTGAAGAAATGGAAATTTGGCAAATAGAGATTTTCTAAATACTAGAATTATACAGATAATTACATTCTATGTTTATTCATGTATTTATTTTTGCATTTTATCATTCATTCTACCTGTATAGTTAGTTTTTAAATTACTAATATTAAAAATTTGGGAGATTTCAAATGCAAAAATCTGTCTCTCTCTCTCTCTCTCTCTCACACACACACACACACACACACACACACACACCTCCCGGGCCCCTTGTCTTAGACATGGAGGATACAGCGTAAATAGAACATTCAAGGAACAGAGTCTGATATAGGAGACAACACACAAATATACCAACAAAAAATCCCAAACAATAGTAAATGCCGTGAAAAAAACAAATAAGGACCTGAAAGAAAGAGTGGATGGTGGTGGCGACGAAGGGGTGGCATGAGGGGAGGGGTCCTGTGAACTGAGACCTGAATCAGGATCAGCTACACAAAACGTGAGGAACAGCATTCCAGGCAGTGGGAACAGCAGGCAAAGTTGTGCAGGAAAAATGAGCTCCATGCGTTGGAGGCCAAGGAGGATGGAGCCACGAAGGCCAGCCCGACCATCGGCAGGGGCCGGCGTTCCTCTGTGTGGTATAGATTCCAGCTGGACCAAGTCAGTGCAACACTGAAGATTATTTCCCTACAGGAAACCAAGGGATAAAGGTTTCCCTGGACTCACACAAGGAACAAGTAACAGGGAAGGGAGAAGAATAGGGAAATCTGGAAGAAAAATGGAAAAGGAAAAATTAAAGGTTTTATTAACTTGTTTTGAGTATTAATACTCTGTCTTTCATCTCTCTCATGTCTCTCTCTGACACACACACACACACACACACACCAAACTTAAAGCACTACAAATGGATGATAAATTAATTCTGAAGAACTGTGGTGATGTGGGCTGAAAATACCCCTTTCTCTCTCTGCCCTTTCCTCTCTCTCTCTTGTTCTTTCTCTTCCTCCCCACCCCCCCATTTTCTCTCTGGCTCTGTCCCCTGCTATTTGTTTTGCAGGCTGGGGTTGTTTTGGAGTCCTCAAATGGGCCATGGTTTTGCTTGGCTGGCCGACCTGCCTAAGAAGACGTTTAGTCTTTAGAAGAGTTTGGTGAAAATCGAGGTGGTTGCAGAGCTAGGTGGTCTCATGCCACCTTCTCGATGGGAAAAGTGCCACAGAGTGCCTTCTTCCCGAAAGAATGAGACTTTCTTGCTCTGATGAAACTTGTAAGACTATGAGTTATTTTACTCCTCGAGTTGGAGAAGGAACCTGTGGGCTGAATTCAGCCCATCCCATCAGCACCACACAATGTTTTATTTTTAAAAAATGGCTAACATTAAAATTTTGATAGATTTTGCTTTAAAAAAATCTGGATTTCTGACTCTGCTTTAAAAAATGAAGACCTGACAATCCTGGGCAAAGCTTCCTGCAGAGCCGCAATGCTTCGGCATCAGGAGGCGCTGCTTAATTTAGACAGGGCACAGTTTTCCGCGTCGCCACAGCCTCTCCTGCCCTATGACTCCGGGGGTACCAGCTGATGGTTTCCAGCACCTGCTCTGATGAGTCTGGCCCGTGCCTTCCAGCTTGTTAACCACCTTGGATGCCATCCCTGGACTCTGTCCAGTCACTTCTCAGGACTCGCCGGCCCCTGCCGGTGTCACGGCTTGCAGCCCCTTCATTGCTTGTTTCCAGTCAGTGTTGCTAGTTGCAAAACATCTGTGGCAACTGAGGTGTTTTACACTTGTCTGAAGTGCAGTGGTGTGGAGAGAAGGCAGTGTTCTGGCCTCAACCCCGCTCTTCTCATCACTGGCCACCTATGAACCCTGGCTGGCTTTGGGGTGAACGAGACACCATCACTTTACTCTGTCAGCCTTTCTGCCAGGACTGATTGTGGCCATTTTTAAATGGAAAGAATAGGAAGGGCTTTATCGTCCACAGGGTTTATTTTATAAAGATGAAGATTCTGAAGACACATCTGTTCTTTGTATAACAGATGTTATTTCCTTTTACAATTTTTTTTCCCAGATGACTTGAATAACAAGTCAATGAGGTTTTGTCCTCTTCAAAATGAATATCCTAGATATTAGGGAAAAAAAAAAGCACAGTAGGAATGAAAATGAATATTTTTGATTTTTGCATTTCAGATTTTTCATATTGCATTACAATAGCAGAACTATCCCCACTGGAAATCAACTGAAGTCAGGCATTACTTTCTAACATGCTACTTTATTTAGATAGGGCTATTTTATTTAGAGAGTAACAAGACACTTAAGTTATTGTTTAGATACTTCTCTTTAGCTCATATTACAGAGTTAACTTTGTTCTTGGCTTGCATTTTGAACTTGTGTACATGAAACTGGAGGGACAGATGCAAATTGAAAAGTGGAACCAAGGAACGGGACACGTGTGGATGTTTGGCACCCTGTGGACAAAAATTCAGATATTAGATGGGGTGCATCAGTTCTTATCTGAAAATGATGGTATGCTCATAACTACCTATGGCACTTCAATTGTGAAAGCAAGCCTTAAAATATTTCTAAAGGAATACAGATTGAAAAATTCAAATAGAGGCCGGGTGCAGTGGCTCACGCCTGTAATCCCAGCACTTTGGGAGGCCAAGGTGGGTGGATCACGAGGTCAGGAAATCGTGATCATCCTGGCTAACATGGTGAAACCACGTCTCTACTACAAATACAAAAAAATTAGCCGGGCGTGGTGGCAGGTGCCTGTAGTCCCAGCTACTCGGGAGGCTGAGGCAGGAGAATGGAGTGACCCTAGGAAGCGGAGCTTGCAGTGAACCGAGATGGCGCCACTGCACTCCAGCCTGGGCAACAGAGCGAGACTCCATCTCAAAGAAAAAAAAAAAGAAAAAAAGAAAAATTCAAATAGAACAGAAAGATAATGCAATGTAAATCTTCTTACACCTGCACTCAGTTTTTTTATTTCTTCACTCCCAAAACAGCAGTACTGGTTTCTGCGGTATCTCTCCAGACATCTCTCTCTCTCTTCTTCTCTCTCCTCTTCTCTTCTCCACCCCTGCCCTGAACCAACTATATTTTACACAAATAGCTCATAGTATACACATTTTTGTCACCTTAATTTTTAAAAACTAGACAATATCAGTGAAAGAATATGCCATCTCAGTGCATTTATGAACCTTAGTATTCGTCCCAGCTGTATTCCAGTCCAGAGTGTAGATGTGGTATATTTATTTAGCCAGCGCTCTGTAGATGAGCATTTAGGCTGTTCTCAGGTTTCTGATACTATTAAAAAATTCTGCAACAAGCAAGCCTTGCATAGAGGTCTTTGATCATATATATGAGTGTATCTCTAGAATAAATTCCTAGGGGTGGAATTACTAGATCAAAAGGAATGTACACTTTTTTTTTTTTTTTTTTTTTTGAGATGGAGTCTCGCTGTGTCGCCCAGGCTGGAGTGCAGTGGCGCGATCTCGGCTCACTGCAAGCTCCGCCTCCTGGGTTCATGCCATTCTCCTGCCTCAGCCTCTGCGAGTAGCTGGGACTACAGGCACCCGCCACCACGCCCGGCTAATTTTTTTGTATTTTTAGTAGTGACGGGGTTTCACCGTGGTCTCGATCTCCTGCCTCGTGATCCACCCGCCTCGGCCTCCCAAAGTGCTGGGATTACAAGCGTGAGCCACCGCGCCCGGCCTGGAATGTACACTTAAAATTGGGATAGATATTGCCAAATTACCCTTCAGAAGGGGTGTACTGATTTGAACTCCCATCAGAAATGTGGTGGAAGTTGCCAGCTTAGTATAGCTAACTTTTTGCTTGCCAGTCTGATGGGTGAACTCTAATAGGCTCATTGTTGTTTAATATACTTTTTAAACTTATGAGCAAGGTTGGGCATCATTTGATATATTTATACATAATTTTTATTTCTTTTTCATTAACTATTTGATTATCTCCTTTGCCTCAATATTCGGTTGGTTCTTTTTAATAGTAGGAGTTTTACTAATATAATACGTTTAATACCTCTAAAAAGAAATCAGTACCTTTTTCTGTAATATGTATTATATAAATAACACTCCTCGGTTTGATTTTGGTCGATTTTTTTTTCTGCACAGAAATCTTAAAAAGGTATGTTGTCAAATGTATAGCCTGTTTTCTGCAGAAGCTTTTGTGTTTTGTTTTATTTTATTACATGTAAATTTTGATCTATCTGGAAATTGTTCTGTTATAAAGAGTGAGGTTGGGATCTTAATTTTTTCCAGGTGGTGAACTGCTTCCAATGTCTTTGTTGAATAATATTTCTCCTCTAATTTAAAAGACCAGCTTTGGGGCCAGGCGCGGTGGCTCACGCCTGTAATCCCAGCATTTTGGGAGGCTGAGGCAGGTGGATCACCTGAGGTCAGGAGTTCGAGACCAGCCTGGCCAACATGGTGAAACCCCGTCTTTACTAAAAATACAAAAATTAGCTGGGCATGGTGGTGGGTGCCTGTAATCCCAGCTACTCGGGAGGCTGAGGCAGGAGAATCGCTTGAACCCAGGAGGTGGAGGTTGCAGTGAGCTGAGATCGCGCCATTGCACTCCAGCCTGGGCGACAACAGCAAAATTCTATCTCAAAAAATAAATAAGTAAATAAAAAATAAAAGACCCCCTTTATCACAAACTAAATTTCTGTATGTACTTAGGGATCTTTGTGGATTTTTCTCCCGCTGAACTGTCTATCCGCGTGTAGCAATCAGCCATCTTTATTGTAGTTTTATGCTGTGCCTTATTGAGTGTGAATCTCCTCTCTTTATCCTCTTCTGTTTCTTCTCCAGATTTTCTTGCTTATTTTTTATAAAAACTCCAAAATCAGACATCTCCCCCACAAAATTCTCTCAGCATTTTTACAACAAATTTCCTAATACTCATAGATTAAAGTATAGTTTATGACATTGAGTAGGGTTTTCCAAGAATAGGTTGAATCCTTCATGCATTCAAGGGTTCTTTCACGTCCCTCAGAATTATTATTTTTGGCTTTCTTCATGAAAATCTTGTACAATTCTTGTTCTTGTGTTCATAAATATTTTCTTTTTGTTGGCTGCACTTAGGAGAACTCTTTTTCTTTTTTTGTAGCATTATTGTTGGAATACAGAAAAGCAATTGACATTTGTATATTAAATTTGTACAAGCCTCCTTGCTAAATTCTTTTATTGTTTGTAATAGTGTTTCACTTACGAAATTCTTTTCTTATTTGTAATCGTTTTCCACTTTGGTTATCAGGCATATATCATTTGAAAATAATGATCTTATTATCTCCTCTTTAAAAAGTTTTCTTTTTTTTTAAACAAGGACTAACATAAAGAGTATTAGTCTGTCCTTTTCTATGATCTAGAAGTCACTTGGGGCAGTTGATTATTGTTTAGTCATCGGACCCATTATTTCCACTTCTGGGAATGAATCCCACAGGATTAATCCCAGAGAAGACTAAAATTGTATGCATAAAGCCACTCATGTGAGCGCCACCTGTACGAATAAGGATGGAAGCTATTGAGTGTTCATTAGCAGAAGAATGGTTAAACCTGTTATGGGGCAGCCACTCAAGAGACTGTTACCCAAACTCAATTATGAGGGCTAGATAGAAACAAAGAAATAATTCATATAGCATTCAATGAGAAGAGCAGAATAGCAAATAACATACCTGCATAAAGTTATGTTTACTCAAAGTACAAGGATCATGAGGAAATTTTGAACTGAGTAATGCTTAGTGTGGAGGAAGCATAGAGGGAAAATGGAATGACCAGGATTAAATTGAGAAAGACTTACTCTGTGAGTATTGCATCTACAATGAGCTGGCAGTGAGATTTTGTGCAAGACTTTCATTTCCTGTCTTCACAAATAGGCTAAGAATTCAATTCTCTTACAGATTATTGTGAGCATGAAATGAGGAAGTGCTTGTTAGGGACCTCAGTGTCTGGCATACCATTCATGTTAGTTTTCTCCTCTTTTAAAATGATTTTACCCTTATTTTTTTCTATAGTGTGATTGCATTAGATATTAACTCTAAAACAATGGTAATAACAGTGGGATATGGAACATTCTTATCTTTTCCTGACATGAATGGGCAAGCTTCTAGTATGTCACCAGTAAATGCAGTGGCTTCTGTTTTCGTGCAACAAGAGGCATCTATTCCTATTTACCCTGTTTTGTCCAGTTAAGGAACTATTTACCAACTTCTAATTTAAGAGTTTCCTTTTCTAACCAAGAGTGTGTGTTGAATTTTATTAAATAAGTTTTCAGTATCTCCCATAGCCATGTGATCCTTTTACTCTTCCCCCATAATGTGTATGCTAAGCGGTTCTTACCCTTTAGTTCTTTCCCCCCTAATGATGATTTAAAACTTTTATTCTTTTTTCCCCAAGGATTTCAGGTGTTGGCGTCTGCTTCCCATTACTGGCCGCTGGAGAATGTGGATGGGATCCATGAACTTCAGGATACAACTGGAGGTAGAGACAAGGGTGCTGAGAGTGGCTGTGGGCCCGGGAATCCCAGGGCCATCAGGGGAGCAGATGTGGACAGAATCTGCTTTGAAGCCAGGGTGATAGAGATGAACAAATACTTGTGTAACTTCCCATAATAGTTATTTCAAAGCTTTTTTTTTTTTGTAGAGATGGGGTCTCGCTATGTTGCCAGGCTGGTCTCAAGCTCCTGGCCTCAGCAATCCTCCGGCCTTGGCCTCCCAAAGTGCTGGAATTACAGGCGTGAGCCACTGTGCCAGGCCACAAAGTATTTTACTAGAATTGCTATAGAGAGAGCTATTATATATTGAATGGGAGAATTTCTGATTCAAAATATGATTAAAATGTGCATTTTCCCCAACAATCTTGAAACAGAAGCTGGCCTGAGGATGCCTCGATGTGCAAGTCAGGAGTCTGTTTTCTAGGTTGAATGGACTGGCGTCATCTGCACGCTGGCCACAGCAGGGGCCTATTTGAAGCAGATGTCAAAGGTCATGCCAACTAAGACCAACTCACATGTTTGAAGGGCCCCTGTTTCATTCAGCAAATGCATCCCCATCTACCAATCAGCTTCTCCACACATCAGCTCCATTTGAAAAGATTAAGCATCGCCTAAGACGTTTCCAATGAGACCCAATTCCAAATAGTCTCTGTTTGAGTTAATTCAGACATTTGCTGGTAGGAGAAACCTCACATCTTCCTGGGTATTTTTTTTTCCTTTCTAATAAGGACTTTTTAAAAACCCTAAGTTTTGTATGACTTACGATGGTTTTCCATTTTTATTTACTGATTGCTCTTGATCATGTCAGATGGCTGACATGGGCGGCGAGGGTTTACTGTACAGCAATCCTAGCACGTGCTTCGGTCGTCCCTGTTCTGGTTCCGTGGGAGGCGTTTTAGTTTTAAAACTATGTATTGCCGGTGACTGTGATTTCCACATTGACACACTGGCATTTTCCTCACTCCTGTGATTTAATATGTTGCTGGACATCACCACTGAAGCTTCTGAAATGTTTCCTTGAAATTTGCAAACTGAGAACCATCAGTGCTGCCTCTGTTGCTGGTGTTCTCAGAGCGGGGCGCAGTTGAGGAGCACGCACTCCGTGAAGGGCACCTGCGTGGGTGCCACGCACTCCCTGCCCAGCATCGCTCTCATCCGCCTGCCTGTAGGGCAGCAATATGGCCACATTTGGAAACCACCCTAGAGCCAGATGTCTTTTCCAAAGGGTCGGCCTGGCAGGGCTGAGAAAGCCCTTGTGCAAGTTTGTTTCACGACTGGCTCGGGTTCAAACAAACCACGTTCCTTTGTTGGCATCTAGTTTTCTTTTTTCAAGGCCTTTATTTTAAAGCCGTGGAAATGGGGTCATTTCATCAGGTGGAAATGCCTTCTTGAAACAGCTCACTGTTCCAGGACCCAGCAACGAAAATGCTAGGAGTTTTTCCAAACAAGAGCTTGAATACCTATCAGTGTCTTTCTTTCCTCACCCCTATACCTGAACTCATTGTGGTGGCTTAAATCAGTAACTCTTGGTGCTCTGAAACCTTTACCTATGAAAAATTCTTCTCCTAAGGTGATAGAATTACACAGATACAGTTACACACTGTGGCTGAATTTTGTTCCCTGAATGTATTGACCTCCAGTAAAGCACTAATATATCCCTGTTTGTCCTGGAACACTGCAATGTGGAAGGTTTCTCTGCACTTCCCTACTGGATGCCTTCTCTAGGTTGTAATGCTATGCTGGCATATTTCAATTTGATTACAGGCTTCTTAAGGGAGAAAAGAAAAGAACAGACCCCATGAGCACATTTTGCTGCTGGGGACAGGCGAATGGCTTTGGCAAGCCTTTTGAGGATGTGCAGCTTTGTCGTTTGTTGCCGAACTCTCCGTCGTTTTGTCCATTTGTCATCATCTCACACAGTCGTTTTCATGCAGAGTGTCTGTCTCATCAGTCCTGTGACATCATAACCATTCATCTTTTTGTTGAGCCTGTGTTATAAGTGGCCAAGTTCAATTTCGTATCTCTCAACTAAGTATCCGCATAGGTGTTGGAGCCAGGAAATTAGAACTATCGCTTGCAGCCAAATTCAGCAGCCATCACGCCCTGGCGTGGGAACTGAGTGGGGCCATTGGAGTGGCCAAGCTGCTGACCAAAGTAAACAAGGGTGGTGGAGGCTGGGGGACGTGAGGTCCAAAGAGAAAGTCCAGGGTGCTCTTGGATGAAAGAGCCCCTCCTGGTGCCTGCTGCAGGTTGAGAGATATGTTGGTGCCATTTGTCTTTTGTCTCACTCACTTGCTGTGCTTTTTCTTTTTGTTGTTTCACCCAGCATCCCGAACCCACAAGCTCACTGTGCTTCCTTCCCGTAATGCTACCTTTGTGTATTCCAATGACTCTGCCTACTCAAATCTCTCTGCAACCGTAGGTGAGCATTTATGTACTTTTGTTCTTCGTTCTGTCAAGTTTGGATCTACGATGAATTCTAAGGCCAATTCTGTTTGGTAGTATCTGAATTCACTATGTCTTGGCTAGCAAGTGAGCAAATGTCCCAGTCAAGAGAGCAGATCCAAGGTGTTAAAAAAATAACCACTAGGGTTAAGTCTAAAGGAAGATTGCAATACATTAGAACAGGGGTCCCCAGTCCCTGGGCCACAGACTGGCAGCAATCCGTAGCCTGTTAGGAACTGGGCTGCACAGCAGGAGGTGAGTGGTGGGTGAGTGAGTGAAGCTTCATCTGTATTTACAGCTGCTCCCTATCACTCGCATGACCACCCGAGTGCCACCTCCTGTCAGATCAGCAGCAGCATTAGATTCTCTTGGGAGCACAAACCCTACTGTGAACCGCACATGTGAGGGATCTAGGTTGCACACTCCTTATGAGAATCTAATGCCCAATGATCTGTCACTGTCTCCCATCACCCCCAGAGGGGACCATCTACTTGCAGGAAAATAAGCTCAGGGCTCCCCCTGATTCTACATGACGGTGAGTTATATAATTATTTCATTACATATTATAATAATAATAGAAATAAAGTGCACAATAAATGTAATGCACTTGAATCATCCCAAAACCAACCTCTCCAGCCCATCCATGGAAAAATCATCTTCCATGAAACCAGTCCCTGGTGCCAAAAATGCTGGGGACCACTGCACTAGAAGGTATATATATTCTTTCAAGTTCCCAGGATCTGCTAAGCCAGCTGCTTGTTTTCAGAACAAAACAGACCCAAGATGAGGCCTTTTCTAAACATAGAGATTGTTTGGATTTTTAAATGAATTGTCTTCTTTGGGGGAGGAAAAACATGCCATTTTAATGGGAAATTAAAGTTAATTTAAAAATACCTCATCAAACATTTGATTTCTTATAAACATTAAAATCAGCATTTCGTCTGTAGCTGGACTTTAAAAAAATCGTTAGAAGCTGTTTGTGAAACATATACCCACAAGAATCATGGTTAAATTATTGTCTTATTTGATAACCTCCAGAGCCTACATGGCTCAACATGAAGCTCAAAGCAAAAGGGGTAGTAGCAACTGAGGCATTTATTAGATCAGCATAGAAGCCAGTTCTGACCCTGTCGATCTTACCCTGTGATCCTTTTCAACACAGAAACTGAGGCATTTATTCGATCAGCGTAGAAGCCAGTTCTGACCCTGTCGATCTTACCCTGTGATCCTTTTCAACACAGAAACTGAGGCATTTATTAGATCAGTGTAGAAGCCAGCTCTGACCCTGTCCATCTTACCCTGTGATCCTTTCTAACACAGAAACTGACTGCTCTTTCACCTGTAAGGTGATTGGCTTCCAAAACTAATGTTTCCAGTCAAGCAGTCTGACTTAGGGGTTTATACAGCCTAGCTCAATCACGCAACCACTAGTGATCCATTTAACCTTGCAATATATAGGTCTCCTTCAGCAAAAATGGGATAAAATTAAAAAATGAGTTTAAAAGCAGTAAGGAAAGACTCTGAGGTCCCTAGAGCTGGTTATTCATGTGACAATGTGGCTGGAAAGCCTGAGCTGGGGTTGGGGTCAGGTCCACAGACCCTGATGGCTCTCCCGTGTGTCTTCAGCTGGGCTGATGGCTGCCAGGGGTTCAGACATTCTCCCCGACCCATGTGGTAGCAAAGATCTCTGAGCGACTATGACCCCAGTTAACAGTAAATCCTACTCACTCCTGATTTTTATAGTCTTCACTTATATATTCTGTAAACCATTTACCCCACACCCTCACCATAAGATACCCTGGCCATGGGAACAGGACACAACAAGATGATCGGACGGGGCAGTGCCCCTCGGGGTTTGCGGCCAGCTGGGCTTGTCACCTGCAGGCTCTCCTGGGACTATGCAAAATGTTACTCCGGGTTTTACTCCTGGCGCCTGAAAATGGGTTCGCTAAAATCCCGAATCTACCTGTCCAGGTTCAGGGGATTTCAATTAAAACTCAAAAGGAGAAGGAGTTCAGCTGTAGTTCCATGTTCACACTTGCACTGAAATGTTCCACTTGGAATGCTCAGCCTGAGGACCGGAGTAGGGAGGGCTCGAAAAGCAGGTCGGCACAGTCAAAGTCCAGGACAGGAGGCTGTCGCCATGCCACGCTTGGTAACCCATCTGTTGGCAAATATCACAATTATCACATCATCATATGATATGATATGCAATATGAAATCCATATGCACAGGTCTGTATGCATTTGTATATAATACATGCATATTATATACAAATATATTAATATCATTTAATATTAAATGTTATCTGACACACATAAATTATTTACAATTCAATTACTAATAATTAAATATTACTGACGCTATGAATATTAATATTATAGAATAATATATGATGTTATAAATATACAATTGAATAATACCACATACTTACACATAAGTTATTTGTAGGTCTGACACACATCTTCAGACTTTTAATCTCAGAAGGTTATTAACATATGATGTTGTTATTTTTCTTCCTTAGATATTGTGGAAGGGAAGGTCAACAAAGGCATTTACCTGAAAGAGGAAAAGGGAGTCACGCTTCTCTATTATGGCAGGTACAACAGCTCCTGCATTAGCAAGCCAGAGCAGTGTGGCCCTGAAGGTAAGTGGCTGATCCCTGTGGCATCTTTGTCATGCATTTCATTATCAGGGAGCACCTGCTCCTCTGGTGACTGGCAGATGTGAACCTGAGGTTCTCATCAATTGCAGAATGCGTGAGAATGTCAGCGATGGATCGGAGGGCAGGGGAGGGAGGAATACAGGCAAGGAGGTTACTAAGCAGAGACTTGTCCTGGTGGCTGGAAGTTATAACATCCTCTTACAGAGATGTGAGATCAAAATACTTAATCTTGTAAAAGATGAAAAAAAAAACCTTCCTAAAAAACAGACACAGCGATGTCACGGTGGGGATTGGACAGGGCCGTGGCATTTGTGGGAAGGAAATTGATGGCATGGCGCCTGCGTGTGATTTCTGGCTCTGGGATGTTGACGGTGAGCGGGCAGGGCATACCCACGAACACTCGTGCCTGGTTTTGGTTCTTTTACATTTATCGAGAGGGGCTGGGCAGTGGCTCGAACTGCCCTGGCAAGCAGTCGCAGGCTTGTGGCTAAAGTCGTGCCATGGACAGAGCGGAGATGCAAAAGAAAAGCTGGGAATCGACTTGCTTTGGTTTGCTTTTACCGTGTGAAGTGTAACCTGCTGTCTCGTATCCAGGCTTCAGGCAATGCACGTCTGGACCACGTTGCAAATTTTCTGGGAAATTGTTCTCTGCCATCCAAACCAGCTTGGAGCCTTCAAGTTCCTTTCTCCCAGGCAAAATGAAAAGTATGATTTCTAGGGAGGAAAAAGCTTAATGCAGGCCTCGTATGAAGCTCTAAGGCATTTTGGACATCAGATGGCCTTCCGTGATGATTTCATTGTACATGATTGTAGGACAATATGGACCATGTTCCAGTAAAAATAAACAACAGCTTAGCAAGGCAAAAACATGTGGGAGGACACTTCTTGGGCTTTGTGGAAACCAGAATTTGGAGTAATGGTTATGAGGCCCAAAACCATGGTCAGGTTTACAAACTCATAGTTTAAGCTGTTCCTGAGTTCAAACAGCTCCATAAACATCCCAGGCTTATTTATTTTTACAAAGTAAAAAACAACCATGGGCTCGGCGTGGGCTCGGTGGCAGGGGCGAGGAGGACGGGAGAGTAATATGTGCTCCTTCCTTGCGTTGGATTCGGGAAGGGCGGGGGCATCTCTGTGGTGGCTTTTTCTGGGTTTCTAGGGAACGGCTTCTCTTTGGAGTAGAGGCATCCAGAAAGCTCCAGCAACCATGCTGGAATCGATCTCATTTGAGGACAAGGATGGTGCAGGTGCCAGGGGTTCCCATGCCCGGGACTATCACAGATGAGGAACCCAAGAAAGGAGACTGTGGTGGGACCAGCCGGAAATCAGAGCTACTGGACAAGTTTTGTCTGCACACCAGGGTCACACATGAGAGGGCTTTGAGCTGATTCTGGCCTGTGGCTGTATTCGGTTGGACAGGCATTGGGTTAAAATTTTAAAATTAGCTGTCAACATTGAAAAATAGGAAATTTCCACAGATTTCCTGTTTTTCTTGAGAAATCTCTCTTGACTTCTCTGGCTGGCTGGAGCTAAGTCGCGGTGGCCCTGGACTTCCGTCTCTAGTTCCCCTCAGCCCGCACCAGACTTCTCGCCTCTTAATAATCTTCAGGTTGGACAGAGCCGGTCCGCAGCATGAACTCTGGGGCCAGAAGGCGTGGGTTCCACTTCCGGTTCCGACCTGTTCGTGGGGATCTTGGGCAACCACTGCTTCCCTTTGAAAAGCCTTTTCTGTAAAGTGAGTGAAGAAAAGGACCTTCCCATAGAGTTGCTGTGAAGACTGGACGAACTATTACAGCATATTCCTGGCACGTGGTTGGTCCAGCTGTCGGAGGCCATTTGGGTTTATCGCTCATGTGTCCATGATTCCAGACTTGCCCTTCTTCACTAGGGTATCATTTCTAAGAACACCACTTTGCCTGCCTGGAGGGTGACTTCTGACAGAGGGGCCGTTGTGGTTGAACTGATCATAATAGCCACATACCCTTGTTGGGCCCCGACTCTGCACCACTCCTTGGTCTAATCCCAGACATGTATTCAGTCATTTCATGCCCCCAACATGAGACACACAAGAACCTGGGTGGAAGAAAGAGCCATGAACTCAGGCTTCATGTCCTACTGCTGACCATTTCTTTTGTGTCGCGGTTAAGCAGAACTTTTAAGATATTGTTCACGTGGCCACTTTCTTTACAGCATGGCCAGACATAAAACAAAGCCGGGGGTGCGGTGGCTCACACCTGTAATCCCAGTGCTTTGGGAGGCAGAGGCAGGATGATTGCGTGAGCCCAGGAGTTTGAGACCAAGCCTGGGCAACACAGTGAGATCTTGTCTCTCACTTAAAGAAAAAGAAAAGAAAGGAAACCAAGTCAGGGAACCTTCAATCAATGCTGGCTTGGTGAGGGCTGCTCTCGTGAGGCCTGATGCAGATGCAGAGGGTAGGTGGGGCATTTCGCACTGGGCCCCCCTGGGTCTTGAGTTCAGCTTCACAAGGTGACTGGACCGTGAGCCTGTGCGAGGGCCATGGCATGCCCTTCCCACTTTCCTCTGCTGTATCTTTGGCTCAGGCGGATTCTCCTGGGGCCCCGATGAGCTTGTACTTCTGTGTGCGGGAAAACAAGCCGTGAACAGGGAAGACCCGCCCAGCATTTTCCAAATTAAAGTCCCTGTAGCAGGAGGCAGAGGAGGCATTCTCAGGGGGCGCTTGGAGCAACGAAAACAAAAACCAATGGTTATGTTTTCATTTTAATATAATGGGCGCATCAGAAATGAGTTTTCATATGTATTATTTAAGAGGAGATTTCAGTGAGCATTGAGCTTTAAAAATGGGTAGATGTAAAGGAAAATATTCCCTAAGAATCCTAATTCAGGTGTTATTCAGATCTGATAAAAATTGTGAATGATTAGAACGTGGGAAGCATTGAATTAGCCTTTTCAGATGTGTTGAGTGAGTCCTCCTCCACACTTATTGGTGTGGGCACAAACTTATAACGTGTTATTCTTATAACAAAAAACAACATTTAAATAGAGAAGTGCTCTCCGGCCCCTGCCTAACAGGCCCACTGCTTTTATACTTCTGATTTCCAAATCCTGATGTGGTCTCTGTTCATATTTTCAGCTGATTTTTTAACAAATAATGTTTCAGGAGACAGGGTTGATGCTGAGAAACGTGGCTATCCCCCGAGGGTGCCCATAGAAGGCAGAGGTCCCTGCTGCAGCCCCGCTCCAGACCCCCGCTCTGGGCCCTCCCTCCACCCCTGCTTCTTCCAGAGCCTCTCTGCTGCTTGGGTGCCTGCCTTCATTCTAGGAGCTACTGTGGGTCCTGTCTTTCGGCAGATGGTGCCTTCTGGGGACATGTTCTTAAGGTCACCTGCTGCTAATGGGGCAAGCTTTGGAGGACATTGGAGAGAAAAAGGCTGTTTGGATCCCTGGCCATTCTTGAATGTTAAGCTTGGAAAACACAGTCTGTTCCCTCAATACTCAGGATTCTCTCTCTCAACTCGCCTGACCAGTGAGCACACAGGTGGGGAAGCTGAAAATAGGAAGGGGCACTTGCTAGAATGTTCTAGCACCTTCTTTCACCTACCTGGAGACCCTGAAAGCTCAGCTCAGGTGTAACCTTTACAGGGATGAGCTCCAGTCCAGGCGAGGTCCTCTGTCTCATGCCCTTATCGCTCCCCCTACATTTCTTCCTAGAACTTGCACCACCGATGATGGCCTGTCACTTCCGTCTCCCTTGCTTGGTCTTCAGCTCAGTGAGGACGAGGACTGAGTCTGTCTTGGCCAGTGATGAGTTCTCAGTGCCTGGCACACCATAGATACTGCACGTTGAATGCATCTCCATCCAGGGTTTGCTGCACCTTCACTTGAATACTGAACAAGGGCCATTCACGACTCCTAGAGAAGTCATTTCCCCAACATTGAACCTGTAGTCAATACTGACTGGACACTCAAGCATGTTGCTGGGAGGTAGATCTCATGTGAAGTTTCTGACCATAATAAAGTAAATGAAAGGGAACTGATTGCATAAAATCCAAAAAAGGTCATTTCCAGCATCAAGGTGCAGATTATTAGGTAATTCTTCCTTGCTTACTCTCATTTCTACCTCTGATTTATTGCTATGTCAGTTGAGTTAATGTTATTTGATATAACAGGTAAAAACACGGACAATGGCAGAAAAAGAAGCCCATTCCATTGTCGGACTCCTCGACTTTTAGTGTGTTATTTCTCATATTGGGCTAGATTCTGTCTCGAGTAACTTCCGCCCGTTGCTTCTAGTTCCAGCTCTACTGTGAATGGCTTTAGCAGCTCCTGGGAAAGGCAGCCTCCCTGATGAGACCCTCAGCTTCGCCTTCCTCCCTCTGTGAATGTTTCCTTCGCTTTTTCCTCACATGCATTAAGAACTTCTTCTGCTTATAAACCCCAGGGAGGCTGCTGAGGTCCCGAGGCAGCAGCTGGAGCATCTCTGCACGGCCATTTCCCTCTTCTCAGCTTTGAGTTGACTTTTTCCCCCTGTGCATTTGTTTCCTAAATTTAAAAAGCTGTCAACAATATGCTAAAATACTTGCAGGTGGAGTTTTAGGATAGAAATTTCCAGAGGGGCCTGGGGGACACGGGCCTGGCAGGGATCTAGCTACTCTCTTACTCAGGTGATCTGGGGTCAGGGGGCTTGGAGGCCTGTGGAGCAGACGATCCTCAGAGAAGCATTCATTCAGCACACTCCTTGAACAGATGGGGAAACCGAGGCCCAGAGAGGATGCAAGATGAGCCTGAGCTGCACGATGCTGTGGTACAGTGCATCTCCAAGTACAGCTCATAGGCCCTGGATGGCAGCAACTGCAGGTTCCCAGGCCCCAGCCAGGACGTGCTGATTCCAAGTCTCAGTGGACAAGGCCTGGGAATCTGCATTTTTAGCCAGTCTCTCCAGGTGATTCTCGCAACTCATGTGATACCACATCCCGGAATCTGCAGCTGACTATACGTGCTTGGTTTGGTGGGCGCCGTGTTGATCTTCTGTTTTTATAGTGAGACTTTCTAGATTGTCTCCAGCCAGGGGGCTGGATCCACATACCCTAGCCCACGAAGTTTCCAGTAATGGAATTTCTTCCCGTGCTTTCAGTGTTTTTCTTTTAAAACTAACATTCGATTCTGGCAGGACACAGTGGCTCACACCTGTAATCCCAACACTTTAGGAGGCCGAGGCAGGAGGATTATTTGAACCCAGGAGTTTCAGACCAGCCTGGGCACCATAGGAAGACTCCATCTCTACGAAAAAAAAAAAAAAAACATTTAGCAGGGCGAGGTGGTGTGTACCTGTCATCCTAGCTATTCAGGAGGCTGAGGTGGGAGGATCACTTGGGCCCAGGAGGTCAAGCCTGCAGTGAGCCATGATTGCACCACTGCACTCCAGCCTGGACCACAGGGCAAGACACTGTCTCAAAAAAATTCAACCTTTATATATGGGAAAATTTCATTTAAAAATCTACACTTCTGACTTCTCTTAAAATATGAGAACTGCTCCCCTGCACCCCACAGGCAGCAGCTGGTCGGGGTAAGGAGTGACCGCCCCTTAAGGCAGGGCCAGCATTTTCCAGTTGTCCTCAGCCTGCAGGACTCTCTGCTGTCCCTTGCTGTGGCTGAAGGCAGTGGCCATTCCCCAGGATGGCCTGCGTGTGGCTTTGTTAGAGGAGCAGGGAAAGGGGAAAGGGAAGAATTTCTTATTCCCGTGGGGAAAGTGAGTGTCCTACAGCCCCAGGCACTTCAGGAAGCGATTAGAGTGGGGCTTTGGGGTGGGGGTGTGGAGTGAGAATTTTAAAGGCTCGATATACAAACGAGTGTCTCCTCCTGGCCACACCAGGCACAGGGCCCATGAGGCAGCCGGGGAACGGGCTCTGAGTCTTGCGTGAAAACGTGTGGGACGCGCATCCTCGTGGCTCTTTGGGAAACGGGGTGGGCCACAGGCTGGTCCGGGTGCCAGGACGGCCATCAGACCCTGTCCCTGCCTCGCTCCGGCTCTGTTCTCAAGGCTGCTTTCCTGGTGTGGGAGCAGCATCTGCTCAGAAGCTCCAAGGTCTGGTTTTGTCAGGTGACCTGCCCGTGCATGAGTCAGTCCTGGTGATTCTGATCCGCCCAGCCCGAGTCAGCCTTCAGGTGCGTGGTCTGCAGTGACTGGGGTGGGGGTACGGACGCCAGGCGGGCCCACACGCCTGTAGAACCTCGTGCCCTCCTGGCCCCCTGCTTCTTTGGCATGTGTTGATTATGCTCTTGCACCCTGCTGAGTCTGTGGGCCTGGGAAGGGCAGCTCCATGCATGATCTCCAAGGGAAGGGCAGGAGCCACAGCACAGTGGTTACAAACGCAGACTCCAGATCCAGGCTGCTTGGGTTCAAATCCTGACTCGTCCCAGACCAGCTGTGTGGCCTTGGGCAAGTTACCTCACCTCTCTGTGCTTCAGTTTTCTCCCCTATGAAATGGGGACAGTAATGACCCCTAATTCACAGGTTGTTGGGAGGATTTAGCCTCAGCCCATATAAGTTCTCCTCACCTGCTAGAAATCATCCTTTGTTTTATGCAGTGGTCTTTACATATGAAGGGAATTAACTTCTCATCTAGTAAATCTATGACAAATATTCTTTCCCTTGATGGTTGTCTGTCTTTGAGTTTGTTATGGTAATTTCTTTTGCCTTGCAGAATATTATATTTATGCACACAAATTTATTAGTCTTTTCTTATGACTCCTAGATTTTTATTTTTCCTTTTTTTATCTTGTCAAAAAAGATCTTTCCTCATTTTATTTTTTGGATGTTTTAGGATTCAGTGCTTATAACAAGAAAAAATTATCAGATTAGTTTGTCAATATTGTACTTGTTTCTCTTTCCTTCAGATTTTTCCTTGTTGTCTTGATGGCCCAACTCCATGAGGCAAAGTTCCTTAAAAGGCTAATATGGAAGGCACATTGTGAATTTGTTATGACTCTATGAAGACGTGAATTGATACTTAAATATAAGCTGTTGCTGAGGTAGAAGTCATTGCTTTGTGGGTTGAGTTATAACTAAACGAAAATCTTTGTTACCGGCACCATGGATGGCCTTCAATCTACTCTTACCTAACACCACATGGAATTTTTTTATTTTTCTTTTTCTTCCTGAACAGAAAGACATTTGGCCAAGACAGGCTCATTTTGCATTGAGTGAAAGGAATTTTAAAATGCAGCAAAGTTTTTGGAAAAAATTAACTTCCATGAATCCTACTGGGAATTTGTTTCATAACAAAAATTTCACAATGCACTGTGCTGACTTCCTTGTGAAACGGGTCGTTTCTGAGTGTGGAGGGAAGTGGCGGGAGGCTTGGGGGTTTGTCCTGGCTTCTGTGCCCCTCAGAGCACAAGGCAGGTGTTGCAGGAAGCCGGTTCATGAGGCGGGTGTGGGTGGCGCCCGCCAGGTCTGGGGACACCAGCGTCAGCTGCCCCAGGCCTCTGTGCAGCCCCCACAGTCGCACCCTTCTGCGGTGACCCACGTTACTGGGCATTTGTGAGGGCTTTTTTCTTTCCCAGGAGCCCTAAGGACAGACACCGCAGGGCTTGGAGTTGTACATTGTAGCCTCTCAGAGGTCCAGAAAGGTCCAGGCCCCTTCCAATTTTTTTGAGGTGGTTCTTCTCTTAAAAAATAAAATGGAGAAATTCCATACCAGGGTTATGAAATGTATGCTGTGTTGTTCATGAATCCTGGGAGGGCTTTGAACTCACAAAGGTATAGTTGTCTTGATATATTGTCACAAGACATTTGAAAGACTTCTAACAGATACGTTAATTCATAAGGCATCACAGAAAGGACGGTGGGCAATGAGACACCACCTTATACACAAATGACAAATGTCTTCTTTGAAGTCAGTGACTCTCTAAGACTGTGTCCATAACCTCATGTGAAGGTAAGGCCTAAGGTCTAAATTTGACACTATTTATAGAAATAAAGCCCAGGACAGATATCCTTCTGCCTGTCCCCTGTGCCCACCGTCCCATCATGGGCCTCTTTGAACCAGTTCTGGGCACGTGTTCTCTCTCAGCACCACTGAACCCTCTTACCCATGTGCCCGGGCCAGGCTTGGTGGGGGTGAGGCAGCTGGATGTATTGACAGGCAGCTAGTGTCACACACACACACACACACACACACGAGTTTATACACAAAGAAAGGCCAGGTGGGCAGATACTACTGGAGGCAGAGAAGAGGAATAGAGACAACCAGAGCTCCAAAATGCAACGCCAGAGACGCCCAAGCTCCACGGAGCCTCCAGCCAGGCCCTGCCCCGACTGCCCCTTCAGCAGAGAGCCTGGCCCCCAGACCAGTGGGTGTGAGTGCAGAACAGCGGTCAGGGTAGGTGGGGGCCATGCTCAGGAGCTAGGCTTTTGCAGTTCCTCTTTTTTTTTTTTTTTTGAGACAGAGTCTCGCTCTGTCACCCAGGCTGGAGTGCAGTGGCACAATCTCGGCTCACTGCAAGCTCCGCCTCCCGAGTTCACGCCATTCTCCTGCCTCAGCCTCCCGAGTAGCTACAGGCGCCCGCCACCACGCCTGGCTAATTTTTTGTATTTTTAGTAGAGACGGGGTTTCACCATGTTAGTCAGAATGGTCTCAATCTCCTGACCTCGTGATCCACTTGCCTCGGCCTCCCAAAGTGCTGGGATGACAGGCGTGAGCCACGCGCCCGGCCTGCAGTTCCTCTTATGGTAGAAAGATGGAGAAATCCCACATCAAGATCATAAAAATTACACTGTTTTCCATGTTTACATTGATCACAGTAGGACTTTGCACCCACAAAGGTACAATATCTAATTGTCGTAATATACTGTAATATACTGCCACAACACATTTGAGGGATGTCCTATCTGCTTCTGGTGGCGGAGGCAAAATGAACTAATGAGCCAGCTCATTCATGCTAACGTGCGTCGCTCAGACCATTTAGTCCAGGTGCAATCCCTCCTCCCCCGCAGCGTGGGCCTGGGGTCAGGACTTACCACTAATGTGCAGACTGGGGTCTTGAAAAAGGTTTCACCTGCTGGCCTCTCTGTAGCCAACTGTGGGAAATGAACAATTGAAGATATCAACAACCTTAAAAGCGTGCTTCCCTTTGGCAAGAAATCCCCTCTTGGGAATGTATCCTAAAGGCATATAATCTGAGATATGCAAAAAAAATTGCTTCAAGTTCTGTTTGAAAATTTCTTCAAAAAGTGGAAGAAAACCTTAAGATCCAGCAACAGGGGATTGTTGTTTTAAAAAAAAAAAAGACTGTGGTACTTGTTTAGAATGCGCTGCTGTGCAGACATAAAAATGACAACGTGAAAGTGCATTTATGGACATTGGAGGAAGTTCACGGCCGGGCAAATTTTATAGAAATGTTGTTTATAAACCAGTGTGCCTGAGATGGTTCATGTCTTCGTGAAATCTATTTATAGAAGAGGCTTAGGAAGGAGCCACCCTAACGGCATTTCTGGAGGAATAGGAGAGAAACCTGGAGGGTGTAGGTCTTCACATTTGCATGCTCCCGGGGAGTGGGGGCGGGGAACCGCCTGGGGCTGCAGCCATCTTCAGCAGTCACTGGTGACCTGGAGTGAACTAGCCTCAGTTCCTTCATCGGTATAATGGGGATGAAGCAGGATTTTTGTACTTTTTAAAAGGCGAGAATTCATTTCAAGCTCCTAGAAAAGTGCCTGGCACTGTGTGATCCCTTAATAAACATGAGCAAATATTACTGTCTGGATTTTCTGAACTGAACGTACACTGCCTTTAGAATGGGGACAAAACGCTTTTCGAATGAAAAATAAAAAGCAAAGAGAACCATGTGCTTGTGAGAAGTCAAGTCCCCTGCTCTCCGTGAATAACTGATCTTGTGACTTTCCTCTCCTCAGGGGTCACATTTTCTTTTTTCTGGAAGACACAAGGAGAACAATCTAGACCAATCCCTTCTGCATATGGGGGACAGGTCATCTCCAATGGGTTCAAAGTCTGCTCCAGTGGCGGCAGAGGCTCTGTGGAGCTGTACACGCGGGACAATTCCATGACATGGGAGGCCTCCTTCAGCCCCCCAGGTGAGTGACAGCGTCGGCCCCGGGGGGCTGTGCCTGGAGGAGTGGAGTCCTCTCTGAGAACGGGACGCTGAGGAGCCCAGTGCAGCCCAAGGGGCCCAGGGATGCCGCTGCCTCCTGGCACTCGAGCTCCTTTCCTTTAAGGGTTGCTGGGGATGTGCATGGGGAGAGGCAAGGATGTGCCCTTGGTAAGCCGCCTTTGGGTGATGCAGAGCCTGGGCTCCATCTGCCCGTGCGCTGTGTGACTGCTGTAGGTTACCCGGCCACACTGACCTCAGTGATCACACCTGTGATGTGCAGATGATATTAACAGTACTTACCTCACGGTTTCCAGGAAATTAAGCTGAGGACATGGTGTGCAAAGTGCAAGCAGTGGTTACATTTCTCCTTCTTTTCCTTCTCATTTTCCCTCTTCCTCCTCATCCTCCTCCTTTTTCTCTCATATTCTTTGTCTCTTCCTCTTTCTCTTCCTCCCCCTCGTCTTCTTCCTTCTTCTTAGTGGTATAGACTTGAAATTGTTTAAAGCATGACGAGAAGAAGCTTTTGGAGAAAGAGGCTGAAGAATCGGGGAGCAGAGGAAGGGCTGGGGGAGAGGGCGTGAAGCGCTGGGCTGCGCGTGGTCTTGGAGGAGGGAGGGGCCCTGGATGTGTGGGAAGAGGACGGGGGTCCCTGCACATTGGCTGAGTTTGCAGGTGGGTGTTGAGACATGGACGTGGGGTGGGAGGCCGCAGAGGCTGACGAAGGTCTGAAGTGGAAGCTGGAGAAGGGGAACAGGTGGCTGGGGACGCAGAAGGACTCAGGGTGGCATGGAGTGGGGGCCTAGTTAGGACTGGAGCCCAACAAGGGAAGGGTAGAGGTGGAGGGGGAAGCACAAACGCCTAGGATGGTCTCCTCTGATAAGAAACATCTTCGATGTATTGAAGGGAAATCCATTTTCTGGCTCGTTCTTAAGGGAGGCTGCATGGCCCAGTTATTAAAAAGTGTGAACTCTGGAGCCAAACAGGCTGGATCAAATCCCGCCTCTGGATGTTGGTAGTTGTGTGAACCTGGGCACCTTCCCTAACTGCCCTATGCCTCAGTTTCCTCATTCATAATATGACAGTAATAGCAGTATTACATCATAGGGTGACTGTGAGAACTAAGTGGGCTGCTACGCATAAAGCATGGAATGATGGCACAGTGGGCCCAGAAGGTGTTTGCCTTCTTCTGTGGATGCTTGGTGTGCTCGGACCAGCTTGTGCCTCCACCTCTGTAAAGTGGGGCAGTTCAGCAAACATCTACTTCAAATTTGCCCTCTGTGATCCCTAAGGTCAGAAATAATCTCTGCCTCCCTACCCTGACACAGAACCATCTGAACCTTGTCCGTGACCTTCCTGTTCCACTTGCTATCAGAGTCCGATTGTAAGCAGCTTATCTCTGTGCTCCTTGGGGCTGGTGGAACATGGTTTCAGGCACCCATTAGGTTCTTTGACCTTGAACAAAGGTAAAGTATGCTCAACTCTGGCTGCTTTTCCACCCAGGGAAAGGGCGACAATTAGAAACACTTCTGGGTGGCAATATGCTCTCTTGTGTGCATTGAAGGCATTTGTTATTCTTGCTTTCAAACTCAGGGGCAATAATACTTTGGACCAGCCTAGGGTCCAAGCGTGCTCCAGACTCAAAATTATCAGAAAGTTGCACAGTCTTGGGCAAGAAGCCCTGATGTCATTCCGGGTGACCTAAGATGCATAGCTGGCTGGAGGTGATGTGTGTCCTTTAAAAGGGCTGCCCTGTTCCTCCCAGCAGCAAGCTCAGGAGGACAGCTTACCACACACGCTGGCAGAACAAAGGGACCCTTTGTGGGGGAACTGACAGTCAAAGTCTGATGAACATTCTTGTTGATGAGTGTGGTTCTTGTGCCAGAGACAAGAGTAACACAAAAGCTGGTTGATGGAGGTTCCTGAATGAGCAGGGAGGTTGGTCTTCCCTCTACCAACTCATTCCCATGTTGGTTAACATTATACACCCTCGCTTAGAGCAGAGGCTGATGCCAATGGCCTGTGGGCTGAGTTGGGTCCTCAGATGGGTTTTGTGGTCCTAGATTGTGATTGCGTAGACCATGTCTGTAAGAACAATATTTGGAATGATTTACGATCATTAGTTGTGATTTCATTTTAAAATTAAGATTTTCTAATTTCTCTTGGAAATAAAAAGACTGGCAAGGCAGGCTCTTCATCTCTCGTGTTACTGATGGGGGAGGTGAGTAGGGGCCACCTCGTGATGGGGCAGCCGCCCTTCCACGCACCGCAGTCAGCACAGAAGCCGCGTCCTCAGGGAAAGCTCATTACTGTGCTTACCCGCTCCTTGGCCGCTGCAGACTGGGTTTGTGGGTGCCACGGAATGCCTGTATTGCTGTTAGATTTTAACAGATTTTATTTTTTAGAACAGTTTTAGATTCACAGAAAAATTGAGTGCAAAGTTCAGAGAATTCCCATTACCCTCGCCTCCACACAGGCACGGCTTCCCCCACTATGGACATTCCCCCACCAGAATGATCCATTTGTTACATTGGATGAACCTACAGTGACACATCATTGTCACCCAAAGTCCATAGTTCACATTAGCATTTGCTCTCGGTGTTGTACATTCTATGGGTTGGTCAGGTAGATCTTTTGCCCATTTTAAAAATTGGACTGTTTTTCTTTCTTTCTTTTTTCCTTCCTTTCTTCTTCCTTTCCTCTCTTTTTTCCTTCCCTCCCTCCCTCCCTTCCCTCCTTCCCTCCTTCCTTCCCCTTCCCTTCCTTCCTTTCCTCCCTTTCTCTGTCCCTTCTTTCCTTTCCTCCCTCCCTTCCTTCCTTCTTTCCTTCCATCCTCCCTTGCTCCCTGCCTTTCCTTCTTTCCTTCTTTCTTTCTTATCTTCTCTCTCTCTCTCTCACTCTCTTCTCTCTTTCTCTCTTTCTTTCTGACAGGATCTGTCATCCAGGCTGGAGTACAGTGGTGCAATCATAGCTTACTGCAGCGTTTAACTCCTGGGCTCAGGTGATCCTCCCACCTCAGTTGCCCAAGTAGCTGGGATTACCGGCATGTAACACCATGTCTTGCTAGTTTTTTTTTTTTTTTGGTACAGGTGAGGTCTTACTTGGTTGCCCAGGCTGGTCTCAAACTCCTGGCTTCAAGCAATCCTCCCATCTCAGCCTCCCAAAATCCAGGTTGTTTGTTTTCTTACTGTTGAATTTTAAGACTTTTTGGGTATATTTTGGATAATAGTCCTTTATCATGTCTTTTGCAAATATTTTCTCCCCATCTGTGACTTGTCTTCTCATTCTCTTGACAGCGTCTTTCACAGAGCAAACATTTTTAGTTGTAAGGAAGTCCAGCTTGTCAATTATTTCTTTCATGGATTGTGCCTTTGGTGTTGGATCTAATAAGCCATCACTAAACCCAAGGTCATCTAGATGTTTTTCCTATATTATCTTCTAAGGTTTTATAGTTTTGCATTTTATATTAGACCTATAGTCCATTTTGAATTAATTTTTATGACAGGTTTAAGATTTATTTTTTTTTTTTTGAGATGGAGTTTGGCTCTTGTTGTCCAGGCTGGAGTGCAATGGTGCGATCTTGGCTCACTGCAACCTCTGCCTCCTGGGTTCAAGCAATTCTTCCTGCCTCAGCTTCCTGAGTAGCTGGGATTACAGACACCTGCCACCATGCCCAGCTAATTTTTTGTATTTTTGTGGAGACGGGGTTTTGCCATGTTGGCTAGGCTGGTCTTGAACTCCTGACTTCAGGTGATCCACCTGCCTTGGCCTCCCAAAGTGCTGAGGTTACAGGCATGAGCCACCGCGCCCAGCCAATATTCTTTTTTTTTTTTTTGAAAGTGGATATTCAGTTGTTGCAGCACCATTTGTTGCAAAGCCTCTCTTTGTTCATTGTACTGCCTTTTCTCCTTTGTCAAAGATTGGTTGACTGTATTTTTATTGGTCTATCTCTGGGCTGTTTATTCTGTCCCACAGATCTATTCGTCTGTTTTTTTCCAATGCCACACTGTCTTGACTACTGTAACTTTTTACAGTAAGTCTTGAAATTGGGTAGTGTTGTTCCTCCAGTGTTGTTTTTCTCCTTCAGTATTGTATTGGCTATTCTGGTTCTCTTCCCTCTCCATAGTTTATCAATATCCACAAAATAACTTGATGAGATTTTTATTGGGATGGTGTTGAAGATATAGATCAGTTTGGGAAGAACTGACATCTTCACAACATTGAGTCTTTCTATCCATGAATATGGAATATCTCTCCATTTATTTAGTTCTTGTTTAATTTCTTTCATCAGAGTTATACAGTTTTCTTCATATATAGCTTATAAATGTATTGTTATAATATATGTATTTCTTTTTCCTTTTTTGGCACCAGTGACAATGGTAATGTGTTTTTTAATTGTAAATTCCACTTGTTCGTTGCTGGCAGATGGAGAGCAATTGACTTGTATATTAACCTTGTACCCTGTAATCTTGCTATGCTCACTCATTAGTTTCAGCTTTGTTGTTGATTCTTTTGGATTTTCTTTTTTTTTTTTTTTTTTTTTGAGACGGAGTCTCGCTGTGTCGCCCAGGCTGGAGTGCAGTGGCGCGATCTCGGCTCACTGCAAGCTCCGCCTCCCGGGTTCACGCCATTCTCCTGCCTCAGCCTCTCCGAGTAGCTGGGACTACAGGCGCCCGCCACCACGCCCGGCTGATTTTTTGTATTTTTAGTAGAGACGGGGTTTCACCGTGGTCTTGATCTCCTGACCTCGTGATCCGCCCGCCTCGGCCTCCCAAAGTGCTGGGATTACAAGCGTGAGCCACCGCGCCCGGCCGATTCTTTTGGATTTTCTACATAGACAATCACGTCATCTGTGAATAAATATAGTTTTATTGCATCCTTCCCAATATGTATATTCTATTTCCTTTTTTTCCCTTTTTTGCCTTATTGCTTTAGTTAGGACTTTCAGTACAATGTTAAAAAGGAGTGGTAGGAGGGGACATCCTTGCCTCGCTCCTGACCATTTTGTTCTTAACTGAGCTTATGGTCTGATTGGTTGGCGCTTGTGCCCTGCCATTTTTCAAATATTTTAATCATACTTGCTTGTGGGCATTTAAATTTGTAACTACTATGTTAAAATGACAAGGAGTCTCCTTGAACTGCTTCTGGAATTTAGGGCATGAGGACAAAAAGATAACATCTTTCCTGTGCTCCAAAGGACTGGGGAAAGTCAGGTCTGTGTTATACCTTGTATTAGGACTCACCAAAGTTAACAGTGATTGATCATCTTAAGAAAGAAGGATGGGCCTACAAGCAGGAAAAGCCTGTGCGTTCCCACGGCACTCAGAATGGCGACCTTCACTCTTTTCCAGGCCCCTATTGGACTCATGTCCTATTTACATGGAAATCCAAGGAGGGCCTGAAAGTCTACGTCAACGGGACCCTGAGCACCTCTGATCCGAGTGGAAAAGTGTCTCGTGACTACGGAGAGTCCAACGTCAACCTCGTGATAGGGGCTGAGCAGGACCAGGCCAAGTGTTACGAGAACGGTGCTTTCGACGAGTTCATCATCTGGGAGCGGGCGCTGACTCCGGATGAGATCGCCATGTACTTCACTGCTGCCATTGGTCAGTGAGTGTGAAGGGCTGGGGCAGATCCGCTGTCTGTTCCCAGGTTCACCCTGGTATCTGCCTCCTTTCTCCCCACTCTCCCATTACAGCTATCAGCACTGCAGGCGTGAGATGTGTCCTAATGAACCTTATAAACACAGTTGTGTGTTAGAACACCTGTTCCCTGAGATAGAGGAGTTAACAATTTACTAGAGATGCTCTGAGATGAATATTGTTCTGTTGATCATCACGGGGTTTCAAGGTATATGTGATGGAGGATTATAGAAGGCTTTGGAGAGCAAATATTCCAGATCCATTAGTGTTTTTGATCAACAAATGTTAGCTGTGTGCCTCCCAGGGGATGGGCCCTTGGAAAGCCCCAAAGATACCTCTTCCTATTCAGCACAGGGCAGTTGTTCGGGGCAGGGGACTATGGGTAGGTGGACGGGGGTTCAAATATTCATTGTGCCATAATGAGCCGTGAGACTTTGGGAAGTCATTTTTAAAAACTGAGGTCAAATTCATATAACATAAACACAACCATTTAAAAATGAACAAGTCAGTAGTACTTGGCACATTCACAGCATTGTGCAGCTGCCACCTCTACCTGGTTTGGAAACATTTTCATCCTCCCAAAAGGAAACCCCGCACCCAATGAGCACAGTCACTCCCCATCTTCCCCTCCCCAAGACTCTGGCAACCATGAATCTACTTTCTGTCTTTACCTACTTTGGAGATTCCACATAAATGGAAATGTGTAATGTATAACCTTTTTGTCTTAATCTCTCCGATTTTTTTTTGCTCTGTTAAACGGATAAAAATACTACTACTCCCTTTCTGGAGGTGGTGTTGATAATAAAATGAGAAAAGGTGTGTAAGGCCGTTAGCACAATGCCTGGCATATGGTAAGAATCCAGTGGTTCTTAGCTGTTTTTAAAATTAATATTCATCTTTCCCCTACAATTCCATTTTCATTTTGCCCACAAGTGAATGCACCATTTTTTCCCCAATGGGTTTCTTTATTTCCACATAAAATAATCTGCTAAAAAATGACAGACCCCATGTAGGCACTCACAACGTGGCTGCTGCTTCACTGGGACCCAGCACAGCGGGTGTCAGGACCAGGAGAGAAAGGCCTGAGTTCCAGACGCTGCTTGCCCTCGTTCCACTTCTGATGCTGAGTCCCTCAGTTGTTAGGACCCTATTGATTGTATGAGAGAAAACCCAATTCAAAATAACTTTAGCCAAGAAAGGCATGTGTTTCTTTTTCAGCTCTAGCAATGGAAGCTCTAGGGGAAACTGCTTCAGAACTGGTTTGGTCCAGGTGCTCACATGAAGTCAGTGGGAATCGCTGCATTTGACCCTGCCCTCTTTTGTTAGCCTCCTCCTGGTGCCAAGGTGGCTGTCATGCTTCTAGGGTTGCATCCTCAGCCCTCAGCAGCCTCTGCGGAAAAGAGGGAGCTTCTTTCTCTTATCACCTCCCATGCTAGGGCTGGGCAGGACTCACATTGGCTCACATTTATCCATGCACCTTCCATGAGTCATTTTCTGTGTCTGGGAGTGCAGAATATGCTGACTGGCTTAGGTCTGGGTCATAGTCCCCCATCCCCAGCCCCCTTGAAATGACAGTGAGGTCAGCCTCGTCCAGAACATGTGGAGGAGAGGGGATTCCCAGGGGACAATCAGGGATGCTGGTCTCAGAAGGAACAGATGCTGTGCAGGAAAAACAGCCTATGTCCACTACAGCCTTCGACATTTACATCTTCCAGCTTCCACCCAGGACAACGGAATGCATTCCCTCTCCCAGCACGGACAGAGGGCAAATGATAGTGTCCTTCAGAAGAAAAAAAAGTACCAATCTACTGCATTTTATTGCCTAGGGTTTAGAGTTGTCACTTTGAAACCAAGATATCACTTGTATTTATGTTATGAAAAGCTTCAAACAAATCCTGCCCTCCTGACAGTTTATTTATTTTGGTAACACTGGAAAGAGGTGCCCTTGTTTCTGGTTCTTGTTCTTGTCAGAGCAAACTCCCATTGCCAGAACCAGAACTGAACCAGAATTGGATCGACCAGAATCCTATCTCACCTGGTGACCTGGTCCTGAAGACAAGGCATATGACGTAAAGCATGTATAGGAGAATGGCTCTTGAAGTCCCTGGAAGGCCTGTGTGGGGCCCAATGTACCACTGCTCAGTGAGTCCAACACAGCCGAGGTCAGGGCAGCCATGCAGAGTGACAGCTGGAACTGAAATCCAGCCTGCTCCCAGCCAGGCCAGGCCTCAGTGGGGACATGGCCACACAAGTAGGTAGAAGTCTTTCTTTACGTGAAGACCTGTCTGCATGTGAAGCTGTGCTGGGGCTGTAGGTGCCCAGAGGGGGCCTTTTTCTGAGTGACCTGGCCAGAGGGGACACCCTCCTCTAATCTCATGAGCCAGAGCTGGCACCATTTGCTGACCGGTCCGTCCAGGTGTGGTGGCCTTTCCTGATACAAAGGCACAGTGCTGACCATCTGTCACCCTGGCCAGGTGTCCCCTCTCCCCCACCACTGGAATGGACAGCAGCTCTTTCTGTAGATGAGGAAGAAGGTTATGTTCAGATCCGTGCAATCGGAAAGCATGTACCTTTGGGCACTGGAAACACACTCAGCACATGGGAACTGGGACCGACTGAGGATCTGGCAGATTCTCATTTTCACTCCCGTCTCCGTGGTCATCGCTTGCAAGGGTTGGCAGGATTGCTGGACCGATTTTCACTATCCCTTACTCTGCTTTGTGGACACACACCAGTTAAATGTGAGTTTGACATGACTCCTCTGTAATTCATTGGCACCTGAGGAGCGAATGTCACTCTGACTTGGAGAACAGAGCGGTTCTGGGGTCCAGTTCTCTCAGCAGCGTCACACCTTCTGCGTTCACCAGCAGCCCAGCCCCACCCAAGCCCAAGGGCTCAATCACTCCTGCAGCCAGCAAGGGGTGATGACGTCATCTCCTCAGCTCATCCAAAGCAACTTCAAGAGATTTTCCAAAAATGAAGTAGAATATCTGGTTAAGTCTGTGTTCTCATCAGGAAATAGTGGGATTAGAAATAGCTGGGGGTGAACAGACAGAGAACAGCAAATCATGACTTAGTCTTCAGTCTTAAATGTCTTCATTGTTTGTAATTATTCATCATTAACCCCATGGGGGCCGAGTGCAAAGAATAGCTGGAATCCTTGGGCTAGAGGGGGCTCAGGAAGAGTTTTCTCCACTGCTTTACGGGGGCCTATTCTCACTTCATCGATCTCGGAGGAGGGCGCTCCCAGGGCTCCTGTCTGTGCTGGCCCAGCGAGTTGCAGCACTCCTCATTTTACCTCCGACCAGTCTGGATGCAACTGAAATCCATTTCTTTTGGTTCTTTATTTATTTGAAATCAGTAATCCTTGTATAAAATCATCTTTTGGTATGCTGACTTGCATGAAGGGTGTTCAAAAGCGATTGAGGATACAAATGGAAAAGTAATGTGACCTGGGAAAATCCATACGGTCGACTCAGTCAGCTGATTTCTTAGCCCGTAATTTATCTCCAGCAACATTCCTACTCAAAACATTCTCAGACTCTCTTCCATGTGTCTGAAGTCAGTACATTTTTAATAAGGACAGCTCTTCCTTGTGGTGAAAAAAGTGACCATGTTTTAGTCCTTAATCCAGCATTGTTTTTTCCAGGAAAGCATGCTTTATTGTCTTCAACGCTGCCGAGCCTCTTCATGACATCCACAGCAAGCCCCATGGTGAGCAGATGCATCTTCCTTGGCCTCCCTTGCTGACGTCCTTCTGCTTGGGCTGTTTGCTGGGAGAGAGAAAATTCCATTAGGTGTCTGGGCTCTCTGTTATTGGCAGTACATTGTCTGGGAAGAAATAACAAATGGAGGGGAAGCCAACTGCAGTACTAATTCTTGGTGCTAAGAGTGACTGAAGGGAAAACTCTCAGTTCCTGCCACCAGGAACCTCAGGTGCCCAAAAGGAAATACCGGGCTCATTCATGGGACGTGGGCACCGTGAGTGGGGAGTGAGGAATCTGCCCTGCTTGGCTTCTCTCTGTGCCCTTTTCGTTTGATGTTGGAGAAAAGTTCAATTCATATAGAAAAATTCTTGTCTGGAATTAGTGTTTGTAATTAAAGAACTGTCCTTTCTTGAGAACGTTAATATAATAGTGAGTAAACAGACTCTGACCCATCTGCTTGGGTTCAAATCCAAGTTCTACCACTTATTTTTGAGTAAGCCTCTCTGTGCTTAGTTTCATCCATCAAATGAGGACTTACTTCGCAAGGTTGTTGTGAGGATGAAATGTTAATATAAGCAAAATATTCACAAAAGTGTCAGATACATAGTAGGAGCTATATTACTATTATGGTATAAAAACATTTGACCAGCTGGGTGTGGCGGCTGCACCTGTAGTCCCAGCTGCTCAGAAGGCTGAGACAGGAGGACTGCTCAAGTCCAGCCTGGGAAACACAGTGAAACCCCATCTCTATAAATAAAAAAAAGAGCAGCCAGGCACAGTTGCTGATGCCTGTAATCCCAGCAATTTGAGAGGTAGAGGCAGGAGGATCACTTGAGGTCCGGAGCCCAAGACCAGCCTGGCCAACATAGTGAAACCCTGTCTCTACTAAAAATACAAAAATTAGCCAGGCATGGTGGTGCACGCCTGTAGTCTCAGCTACTTGGGAGGCTGAGGCAAGAGAATCGCTTGAACCCGGGAGGCAGAGGCTGCAGTGAGCCGAGATTGTGCCACTGCACTCCAGCCTGGGCGACAGAGCAAGACTCAGTCTCAAAAAAAAAAAAAAAAAAAAAAAAATTAAAAAAAGCATTCGACCCAGAGTAGGACACATTAAACTTCTGTATAATATTTTGGTTTTAATTCTTAGTGGAAACTCATGTTGCCAATTTCTTTCAGATGCCCACAGATGCCTACCATCCCATTATAACCAACCTGACAGAAGAGAGAAAAACCTTCCAAAGTCCTGGAGTGATACTGAGTTACCTCCAAAATGTATCCCTCAGCTTACCCAGTAAGTCCCTCTCGGAGCAGACAGCCTTGAATCTCACCAAGGTAAGGCTATTTGATGTCTGTGTCTGGTGGACCAGGGGTGGCACCCTCACCGGGACCATAGATGTTTCTGTTTGATCTAGATTGAGTTTAAAAAAAAGCAGGAACTTTTACTTAAACGTTTGGGTTTCAGGCTTCTCATGAATGACCAGCTGGTGCAGCCCTTCTGGCCAGCTCTGTACAGCTCAGTGGAGCCTCCTTTAGGAGCACTTGAGTCTTTGCTGTGGTTTCCCAATGCCCAACCTGCCTGGTCCCCCCCTGTGCAGCCACCTGGCCCCCGTGGGCGTGTGGGTTGGCAACTCCTAGTCCAAATAGACTCTGCTGCCTCCTGGCAACAGGTAAAAGGTGGAGGGGCCTCACTGGCAGATCCAGCAATGGGGCGTGGACCACAGCCTGTGCACAGTGGGGATCCCCAAAACTATCTAAACACTTAGAGAATGCAACATTTATGGCATTAAAATCAAGATGCTTTCTCTTTCTGCTCCTCCAAATAGTTTCCAGGTGAAGGCGGAGGGTGGATCGTGGGCTCTCGTAGACTTGCTGTCTTCTGTTCCAGGGCTAGGGCTTATCTTGGTGGATGCGAAGACAGAAGGGGTTTTGAGATTGGCTCACCTTGAAAGCACAGCATATGGGTTAGCAGCAGGGTATGTGGAGCCCCACGGCTGCACTGACCTTTGATCTGCAGTTGCTCTGTGGCCTTGGTCAAGTGACGTAACGTCTCTGCCTCACTTGGCTCCTCGGAGATGTGGAGGAAATAATAACAGCGCCCGCTTCATCGGGGATAGGTGGGTTCCTATGTGCACAGAACAGTGCGGGGTACGTGGTGAGCACTTCTCAAGGGTTCTTAATTCTTCCTGATTTCCTTGCTGAAGTCACACCCAAAGAAGCACATGCAGAGCCATGTGTTCAGGGACTTGAGACATCTTGGAATGGAGGGAGGTTGCCGTCAGCTTTTCTGTCCGCGTAAGAGAAGTTAGACTTCTCAGATTTAATTAATTAATTAATTCATTCATTCATAGAACATACTAGATTCTGGGGGTGCAGGATGACCAAGTGCTAATAGCCCCTGCTTGCAAGAGGCTCAGGGTTGAGGGAGTGAGGACAGGTCATGGAGTCTGAGAGGGGCTTTAAAGGGAACCACATGGCGCTGCGGGGCTCAGCGGTCCTGGAGTCACAGACACCTGGCTTTGACCCCAGCTCCACCACTCCCGGCTCTGTGGCCGTGGGAAGGTTATTTAACCTCAGCACACCTGCTTGCCCACTGTGACATGGGGACAATGAGATCGCCCATGTCTCTCAGGTGCTTCTGGCTGTGACAAACAGGGCCCTCTGCTCAGCGGACTTAGACTTCAGGCCATGCACTTGCTTCAGGCAACAAGAGGCCCCGAGGTGGGAATCCGAGGATTCGCTAACTCAGTCTTCACTCACAGCAGGGGCTGGATAGGCACCGCTACAATTCTCTCGGCACTCGGCCCTTTTCTCGCCCAGCTGCAGGCCCCCAGCACCCTCGCCTTACCCTAGCACTTCCAGGAGGGAAAGAACGGGGTCAGGGTACTGCCTCCTCGTCAGGGGGAAATCTTTCACCTGGTTCCCTTTGTTGAGACACCCCCTCACATCTCATTGGCCAGAGCTGGGCCACATGACCACACCTGGGCCAATCACTAACCAAGGGGAGTGGGATTAGCCACTAGTTCAGCCAATCATGAAGGAGCTCTAGGGTGGGGCCACGGCTGCCCAGTGTGGGAGCACTTCCGGGCTCTGAAGGGAAGGGCCCGCGGTGTTGGGTGGAAAGGGGCCGTATACACAAGCTGGGGGTCCTTATGCATGTATGCACGGGACCGGGTGTGAGGCGCCGAGACAGGGCTTGGTATGCAGTAAGTGCTTTATTAATACTAACACTCTTGTTTTTATTGAGATGGGCCACAAGGGGTCACTGTGACAGGCGGTGCCTTCTTTGCAGTTAGCACTTAGTAAACACACTCCGGGCACTAGTGCCCTGCCTCTAGCTAAGGTATGCAGTCGGGGCTTCATGCCCACTCTGGGCACTGGCCTCCCTCTAGCCGTGGTACACAGTCGGCGCTCGATAAACACCCACTCTGGGCACGGGCGCCCTCCCCTCTGACTGGCCGTGGGTACCCTGAAGCATCCTCAGGAATGTGCAGCAGACACTTAGCAGGCTCCCTCTGTGTTTCCGGGTGTCTAGGGAAGGAGGGAGTCCAAGCGAGGATTAATTAATTAGACGAATGTTGATTAAACACCTACTTGTGGGTGGGTTGCTTCGTTAATTATAAAATGGATGGCTTAACGAGCCACAGTTGCATTCTCATGAATGGGTTCACTGATGACTTTATTAATTAAGCACATTGGGCAGCCTCTGCTCTCTGCCAGATGCTGGGCTTGGTGCTGGGGATGTGTGATGGATGTGCCGGGCATTGCCCCGGCCCTCGTGGGGCTTGTGGCCTGGGGCATGTCCAGTTATCTGGAAAGCTGCCTGTGGGGTGCTGGTCCTAAAGGTCACTCCTCAGAATCTTCTAGAAGTGTGTGTCCTGCCCTAGGGCAGGCCGGAGTCACTGTGGCCCACCGCCTGCCTGGCTCTGTGATCTCTTCATCACGGGCTAAAAGGGTCTGTCTCGCACCTGACACTGCAGTGGCAGCAGTTAGCCGTGTCATTGTGGCCCACACCACCCAGCAGGTCCCTGAACTGGCTGTCTGGTTTGGAACACAAGGCAATGCAGGGCTACACAGGAAACACTTTCTTTTTAAGCTCGATCACTTTTACTTTCCTTGCTGCTTCTCTTCCTTCTCTCCCTCAGCTATACCTGAGAGTCAGAGGTTGCAGACTCATGTGGCTTCAGGGGCCAAAGGAAATGGATGGCATGGGCCAGACAGAGCAACAGTGGGGAGTGGAGGTAGTGGCAGCCTGAATGCACCGCCTGCTCTGCAGCCAGCAGTTGCTAGCGACTCAAGGCCACCTGTCTGTAACCGTTAGGGTGACTGCTTCTGATTTTGCAAGAAAAGCCCTAGACCTGGATTTTTAAAATGGAACATCTCCCAATTTTAAGAAACAGGCAGTGAACTGAAATCTTAAGTGAAATTCTATGCAGACCAAATACAAGACATCTGCGAGGCAGGCTCAGCCTGTGTGCCATCCGTGTGGGACCCCTGGTGCAGACCTGTTTTGGGGTATCTGGCTGGGGACCCTGGAGATGAGTCATGCAGATTTACCCAAAACCCCAGTGATCTCTGACCTGATGAGAAGTCAAAGTTTTTGGCATCCATTATACAAGTTTCTTTCCTTCTTCCTTCCTTCCTTCCTTCCTTCCTTCCTTCCTTCCTTCCTTCCTTCCTTTCTTTCTTTCTTTCTTTCTTTCTTTCTTTCTTTCTTTCTTTCTTTCTTTCTTTTCTTCCTTCCTTCCTTCCTTCCTTCCTTCCTTCCTTCCTTCCTTCCTTTCCCTTTCTTTCTTTCTCTTTCTTTCTTTCTTTCTTTCTTTTCTTTCTTTTTTTTTTTTGAGATGGAGTCTCGCTGTGTCACCCAGGTTGGAGTGCACTGGCACGATCTTGGCTCACTGCAACCTCCGCCTTCTGAGTTCAAACGATTCTCCTGCCTCAGCCTCCCAAGTAGCTGGGACTACAGGCATGCACCACTACATCTGACTAATTTTTGTATTCTTAGTAGAGATGGGGTCTCACTATGTTTCCCAGGCTGGTCTTCAACTCCTGACCTTAAATGATCCACCCGTCTCAGCCTCCCAAAGTGCTGGGATGACAGGTGTGAGCCACCGCGCCTGGCCCCATTCTACGAGTTTCTATGGTGTCCTGGCTTCTCACCTGTCCGCTAGCAGCTGGACAGGAAAATGGCAAGGGGTCATTTCCTGTACTGTACCGTGAGGCAGTGATTAGCTACGTGTGGCTCGTCCAACTAGAGATGTGCTGTGAATGTAAGATGCACACTGGATTTCTAAAACTTTGTGCAAAGAAAAGGGAAATATCTAATTAGTAATTTCATATGGATTCTGTGTTGAAATGATAATATTTTAGGTTTTTGAGCTAAGTAAAATACATTATTAAAATTAGTTTCACCTTTTTTATTCTACTTCTTAAAAATGTGCTTGCTGCTAGAAAATTTAAAATGATAGATGTGGCCCATATTATGTTTCTGTGTGACAGACTGCTCTGGATCAAGAGTCAGCAAACTATGGCCCTTGAACCAAATCTGGCCCGTTGCTTGCTTTTGGAAATAAAGTTTTATTCATGCATGCCCATTTGTTTGCGTATTGTCTGTGGCTGCTTTTGCGCTGCCATGGCAGAGTTGAGTGTTTGTGATGCAGGGCATGACCCATGAGGCCTGACCTCGTCCCTGTGTGACACTTTAAGAAGTCTGCTGCCCCTGCTCCAGCTCAGTGAACACAGGATGGCGATTATTCCCTATGTCATTAATTCTTAAGGCTTTGCACTCTAAGGTCTCAAAAAATATTTATCTCATAAAGATAAATGAATGCATGATGAGTTTTGATGATGCGTTCTCTAAGAATTTAGTGTCTCAGAGTGTAAGGAAGAACGTGAGCATTCTGGAGATGGCGGTTTGGTGGAAATATGAGAGTTTGGTCAGCCTCTAAGTTTAATTCTGATGCTAATAGTTGGAGACAAACAGTTAAGAGTGTGTGTGAATAATGCAGATGAGTGAAATGGACGTGAGAGTATGAGGCAGTGGAGATGGCGGGGTCTGGAGTGGGCTGGGGACACATCCACTAAGCCGGTGCCACTCAGCTGTGGTCAATTACGGTTTTATGGGAATATGGGCTAGGGGGTGTCCAAGATTCTGCTTTTTTAAAACGAAGTAGAACACCCACATGTTTTCATTTAAATCTCCTGATTAGGAAACAGTAGAAATTAATTTCACTGTTTCCTTAGAATAATAGTGAGCCGAACCAAACATGGTTTTAAGGTGACCTGACCAAGGGCCCGAGTAGCTTCTGCTTTCTAGGGAGGTCATTTTCAGTTAACATGAGTGCTTCCACGTCAGTTTGGTTTCTCGCCCCAAGAAAAGCGCACCCAGCAGGCCATGATTTTCCCACGCGTCTCTCCACTCCACAGGCTTTCAGTGAGGGCCTGCTGTGTCCCCCAGGCGCTGTGCTAGGGCCCCTGCCGTCACTGAGCAGTGTTCATTCTGACGTTCCAGTGCTGGTCACTGACTTGACAGGGCTGCCAAGGGAACAAATAAGATAACGTCCGTAAAAGGGCTTCGTAACATAGCATGTGGTCCATGACTCAGCTATTTTTATTGACTGCTGTGCATAAAACTGAACTGGTGGTTGATAGAGACCCATTGGAAGATGTGGGGAAAACTGAAGGTCTTCAAGTTTGTTGCCTAAGGACGGGTGCTGAGCAGTGTCATTTTATCCACCTTTAGACCTTCTTAAAAGCTGTGGGAGAGATCCTTCTACTGCCTGGTTGGATTGCTGTGTCAGAGGTAAGAGAAAAGAACATGGCCGGTCATGGTGGCTCATGCCTGTAATCCCAGCACTTTGGGAGGCCAAGGCGGGTGGATCACTTGAGGTCAGGAGTTCAAGACCAGCCTGGCCAATGTGGCAAAACCCCGTCTCTACTAAAAATACAAAAATTAGCCAGGCATGGTGGTGGGCACCTGTAGTCCCAGCTACTCGGGAGGCCGAGGCAGAAGAATTGCTTGAACCTGGGAGGCGGAGGTTGCAGTGAGCCGAGGTTGTGCCACTGCACTCCAGCCTGGGCGACAGAGTGAGACTCTGTCTCGAAAAAAAAAAAAAGAGAGAGAAAAGAACATTTTGATCTTCAAAACATATGTGGCTTGGGAACCATTTTGTCTTCCTAGAAGTGGCATAATATGGCCCAGTCACATCCATAAAAAGAATGATGTGTCTCCCAGTCCTGACATCTGGGATATAAGAGCTCATTTTGAGTAGACGTGCAACGGATTCACAATGCCTTGTCCTCTAAGGCAAAAGAAATGCACGTGTATCAGTAATGTGTTACTGTCCTAAACATGGAAGAAGGAAATAATGGTTTATTCCCCATGAGAAATGTGTATTTGGTTCATCTTGGTCATTTCATATAATATGTATTTTTTTTTTTACCATCACATCATTCTTGAATGATAATAGAAAGCTTTTTATGTTAAAAGTCACTGGATTTAGTAAGGAAAAGGAGAACACACGACAATATGTACTTCATGATTAAGGTGCAAAAAAAAAAGCTTCTCTTGTTCTCTGTACTCAAAATAGCTAGAAAGGAGAATGAAATAATTTTTCCTTTATTTCTAAAAATAACTATTGATTGTACTTATTTAAAAAGAAAACAAATAGTTGTGGAGAAGTTAGAAAATGCAGATAATAAAAAACATAAAATAAAAATCACT
This sequence comes from Symphalangus syndactylus, assembly GCF_028878055.3. Lineage (NCBI taxonomy): Eukaryota > Metazoa > Chordata > Mammalia > Primates > Hylobatidae > Symphalangus > Symphalangus syndactylus. Next base: position 126,684,685 of record NC_072435.2, read on the forward strand.
TCATATCCTAAAACTGTGAGATTATTAACATTCTTGTATATTTCCTTATAGTCTAGTTTTCAGTTCACTTATAGATATGTATTCAACGAATATATTGTATATTTGATTTAATTTGTTTTTCCTTAATTATGTCAATAACACTTTCCAATGATATTAAGTATTCACCTGCAACACTGTATTAGTCAGGACAGGCCAGGGTGCACTGCAGTAACAAATAGATCCCCACATCTCAGTGGCTCAGCACAGTAGAAATTTACCTCTCCCCCATGCAAAGTCCAGAGTGGGTCAGAGGAGCCTCTTCTCTACCCAGATACTTAGGGATCGTGGCTCCATCTGTCTTCCAGTGCTGGCTTCTCAACATGTGGTTTCCAAGGTTGCCAGGCAGGGGCAGAGAAGGGTGAGGAGGACTCTTCACTGCCTTGGCCCAGAAGAGTCCCAGCCACACCACCATGATATTAAAGTGCTCATTCTCCTAAGCCCTGATAATATTTTAAAATGTTTGCCAGTTTGAGAGGCAGAAGTGGCATTTTATTCTCTCATTATTAGTAAGATTGCGTTAGAGTTTACATTTGATAAACTTTTGTTTGAATAATTTCAAGTGGAATGAGATTAGGTTTAACAGTGGCAAAGAGAGAAAAAAAAGGCTCAAGAATGTAAGATGGATACAGTGTTACCTAGAAAACAATTCTTTTTTAAAAGGTATGACCTTTTTCATGATTTCGAGGGGACTTTGTGTCCAAAGCTGCAGGCTGGGAACACCCAGAGGACAGCCGACGGAAGATCCACGCAGACGTATTTTGTGCATGATTTTAAATTAACTGCTTTTGAAGGCAAAATATGCAAATCTGTTACAAAATATGAGTAACCAGGAAACTGTCCAGACTCAGGCAGGGTCCAATATGCATTAAAGAGAATGCATGAATCGGTCTCTGCCCCACAGAACTGCATGCCAGAAACACAGACTTCCATGTGCTTAACTGGGCCTGGCTGACCGAAATCAGGCCATGGGCCTAAGAGCAAATGTCTAAAATTGGCCTCAGCATTCTATTTCCAGCTCATGAGGCTCTCCTGGAGTACATGTTTGTGGGAGAATGCTGACGACTTAGCAGCAGGCAGGTGCTTCCCCAGAAAGGCGGGAAGAAGAGAAGCAGTGAAGGCAGAGCTCACTGGCCCAGCTCAGCAGGACTTCAGAGAGGCCTCTCCCCTGGTGATGTGTGTCTGAGGATGAAGGCAGTCAGCCCGGAGTGGACTCGTGCACTGAGCTTTGAGCACCGGGCCCTGAGCTGTCTGCAGATTCAGATGGCCGGGAGGGCCCCCTGCTTTCTTGGGGGCAGTGTCTACCAGGATCCTCTGCTCTGGAACTCAGAAAGGACAGAGGGCTCTTGGAGTAGAAGGCAAGCACCTGGGAAGTCAAGGCAGTCAGAGATAGCTCGGGGTGCCGGCACCTCGGAAGCAGCCAGCCTTCATGGAGAAGGGGACAGAGCTGCTGGTGTCCCCATCCCAGAGTGGACCTGGGGGCGATCAGTCCCTCCTTGTGAAGCACAGGGAGGCAGGGGGAGAGTCCAGGATGTGCTGAGGGTCCCTCTGTGAGTTCAGGGAGGAGGCAGGACCAGGAGTTGGGTCCCCTCAGTCCCCGTGTCTAAGTGTAGAAGTGCAGGAGCCGGCGATGGCTGGGGTGATGAGTCCACCTGGGCTGTGTCCATGCTCCATGAGCTCAGTCGGGCATGTGGCCCTCTGTGTGGTCCCCTCCTGATCCATGGGAAGGGGCAGTTGTGTGACTTCTTCCTCCCTCGTGGCCGACGTGGGGAAGCTTGATTTTGTGTGCTTGGTGCACCTGCCTGGTGTCCTGGCTGAGTGGGGTGGATTTTCATGGCGCCTGGTGCTTGTGTTGCTGCAGGACAGCGCCGTGGTACTGAGTCTCATCGACACTGTTGACACCGTCATGGGCCACGTATCCTCCAACCTGCACGGCAGGACGCCCCAGGTCACCGTGGAGGGCTCGTCTGCCATGGCAGGTAGCTGTCGCTTGTAAGGGTGAGCCACATGGCAGGGGCGGGGGCTGGAGGCTGCGTTTCACTGCCTGTCTTTTTACACCCTTAGCAGACAGCCATGCTCTGTCTCCCTGACTGCTCTGCCTCGCGCAAACCACATTTGGAAGGAAAACCCGTGGTCAGATCAGGGCAGGTGTGTTTGGCCATGATATGCAGACAGGACCCATAAGCTTTTCCCAGTGACTTGAGGGCCAAGCTCCTGCCTGGGGCGATGGTCTCAGTTCAGAGCAGGAGGCAGAAGCAGCAGTGCCTGGAAGTGTCTGTGGAATAAAAGGGGTGGCCTCAGGTTTCTGGAGTCAGCTTGCTGTCAGCTGCGCTCCAGGATAATTGTCACAGTTGTCTAATTGTAGAGGCAGAGGTGATGACCTTTCCATTTTAAAAGTCTTTACCTGGAGTGCATCATCGTGCTGATACTTCGCTGCAAGAGCCAAGCTGGGGAAAATGGGCTGAAGCTACACGAGTTAGTTTAGTGGCAGTTTGTCGGCCCAGACCTCTCCCTCCAGGCCATGTTGCCCTCGCCTGCTGCGCTTGGGGAGGAGCCGATGTCACCGCATTGCTGGGCACAGCCCATCCTTGTACCAGCCTTGAGAGCCAGGGGCTGTGCTGGGGCGGAGGGCGCCCCAGGTGAGGAGCCGCGCGCCCGTGGGCCGGAATGCTGAGCCTCCCTGTGCAGTCACTGCCTGGGCTCTTCATTTCTTTTTCCTTTTTTTTTTTTTTTTTTTTGAGGCCATGCTTTCTAAAGGTAATTATACTTCCCGTGGGGAGCTTGTCCTGTCAAAAAAGAAAAGCAGATGGGGTTTTGCAGTCTGATTTCCTGCAGCCTGTGAGCTCTCTGACGGGACTTCTGCTCTCTCGCTCCTTCCACCACAGAGTTTTCCGTGGCCAAAATCCTGCCCAAGACCGTGAATTCCTCCCATTACCGCTTCCCAGCCCACGGGCAGAGCTTCATCCAGATCCCCCACGAGGCCTTCCACAGGCACGGTGAGTGTGGCTGCACCGGACTCCCTTCCGGGGCGGCTCCCACAAGTCTTTCTGAAGAGTCTCCAAGCTTTGGTGGGTGCCCACCGAGCCAGCAATCTGCAGTGCTCCCCCGGGCCGCCTGTCCTGTCCTGCAGGAGAGGGGCTCTGGGCAGCCGTTGTCAAAGCGTGTCCTCAGGCCACCCTCATGGACACACTTGAGAGGATCCTTAGTGATGCTAATGCCGTGCCCACTCCAGGCCACTGAACTGGAATTTGGGGTAGGGTCTGGGAGCATCTAAACCTGCTCGCCTGGTGAATCTGGCCCACTGGGAAGTCATCCTGCCTACATCCTCCTAAATCAGCACACACCTGGTCAGCCGAAGATAAAAAGATGGGGCTACCTCCCCTTCTTGCTCAGGTAGCTGTGGGCCAGGTGAGGGGTTCATCTGTTCAGGAACTTGGGGTTCCACTCCTGTGCAGGCCCAAGTCAAATCACATAATAAAAAATGAGAGGCTCAGGGGACCCGCTGCCTCTGCAGGGAGCCCTGTTGGGAGCCCAGATGGCCCTGGCCATTTTTTGCTACAATGACCGTCACCCTCTCTGGTTCCTGAAAAAGTGAATATGACTCTGCAGACATCTCCTTCCTCTCCTTCCCTCCCTGGGGACCTCAGGCAAGCAGGGGAGAGCCTCAGATTTTTTCCCCTGTCACCCTGGCCAGAGGCCATGCCCCCTTCCCAGGGTTCTGCCTTAGGGATGCGGAGCAGGACAGCCCTGATCAGACATCTCCCTCTGCAGTGGGGAGCCGGTCTCTGCACCCGCCACCATCTCGATTGTCTGTGGGAAAGGTGCCCTGACTGGTTCTCTGCCCTGTCCTCACCTAGCATGATGTCAGGTGTGCCCTGCTCCTAGGGCAGAGGCAGGGATGTCCCTACCCCAGAAGCCAAGGGAAGGGCCCAGGGATGATGCCACCTTCCACCAGCATCAGCAGGGAGGGCCCAGGGATGGTGCCGACATCCACCAGCGTCTCCTGGCCGCGTGATCTGCTGGGAGTGCCCTGATTTCCAATCCTGGCAGAGCCGTGGCCGAGCCATGGAGTGAAATAGCAAGAGCACATGTGACCCTGCTTCATGGCTGGATATAAGAGAGGTGTGGTCAGGCAAAGGCATACAGACGTCCCGGTGGCTGCTGCCCCTTGAAAATCTGCATTCTGCCCCTTGAAAACCACCTCATTCACTCAGCGGTGCCCTAAATCCTCTGTGTGCTGAGGGCAGACGGGATGCATTCGTGGGGCAAGGCTGGAGGCTGGCACTGCCCCCCGTTGGCTTGCAGGGGCTCTGAGATCCGTGTGATGCCCTGGGTGAGCCTGGCTCTCCCTGGGGGGTTGCAGCCTCCACACGTCTGTAGCTGGCTCAGGGGATGGAGCAGGGAGCCACTGTCACGCTGCTGACTTGCCGCAGGGTCTTTGTCCTTGCAAATTCTGCCCGAGTGTCCTTCATTTCCTTCTCCTCGGAGAGTTCTTGGGAGTGAGGGGTGGCACCACGCATGGCGGGGCGTGGGGCTTTGTGTTTTTCCTGCCTGTGGCCTGGAGCGCTGACAGCGCCTGCCCCTCTGCTCTCTCTGCAGCCTGGACCACCGTCGTGGGTCTGCTGTACCACAGTATGCACTACTACCTGAACAACATCTGGCCTGCCCACACCAAGTGAGTCTTGGGGGTGCCCAGCTCAGGGGCGTGGGTGTGCGTGGGTTTGCTGGGTGGCTGGCCGCAGGGATGCCCGCCCCACATGCACAACTCTGTTTGAGAACTCTGGACACGAGTACCAGGCGCTTCACCGCTTGGGCAAGGAAACATGCAGCGTTTTGAAGGCCACTCAGGAACTGCAGGCCCGGGGCCAGGCTGGTGGGGTGGAGGTCAGGAGCACAGGCTAGAAGACCCTACCCACCCGCCTGGACAGAACTGTGTGACCTTGGGCAAGGGACTTAACCTCTCTGAGCCTCAGTTTCCACTGCCGTGGAATGGAAGACAATAGACCTGTGTGTGTCAGTCATGGGCAAACACACAGATGGGCAAAGCCATTTCACACCAGCTTAAGTGGAAGGCCAGGAAACTGAGGGCTCAGGGGACTGAAAAGGGAGGAGCAGATGGGCCTTAGTCATGGCTGGACCCAGGGACCCTGAGGATGCCGTCTAGACCTGCTCTGTCTGTCCCCTGCCTCTGCTGTCCTCCAGGCAGGCCCCTCCATAGGAGCAGGTCGCTTCATGTGGGTTTGGGTCCTGAGAACCCAGAGAGCAAGGAGGGTGGGGACTGCGAGGGGGGCGGGGAGGGTGGGGAGGACGAGGGAAATGAGGAGGGAGGGGAGGGTGTGCCTCTTTCCTGAGGAATGTAGTCATCATTTTGTGATCTGGAGGAAACACCATCTTCTGGGTCAGATTTCTCGGGGGAAGCCTGATGCTTACCAGTTTCCTCCTAATGAAAGGAAGCGGGGAGCCCGCCACTCTTCATGTGTGATTTCCAAAATTCTTCAGGAAAATGGGCAAAGAAAAATGCAATCGATATTCCTCAAAAAGATGCCATCTCAGTTATGTGGGGAGGCCTTTCCAAGATAGTGATGAAAAGTTGACCCTTCCTCGGCCCCTCCTGCTGGAGTTTCCACCACGAAACTGGCCTTGCTGTGAAATGTATGAGACGTGCATTTGTGAGGTGTCGCTGTACCTTGTGCGGCCACAGTGAGAAACTGCGTGGGAAAGCGGCATCCGTGCCACGGCCCACAACTTCACAAAGGCGGGAGGATTGCTTCCAGACGCAGGGTGCACACATTTCAGGGGCAATTCACTGCGACCACCAGAATCTGACTCCAGCCAGGTGTCAGCCAGCTCTTTCATGAAGGGCCAGCTTGTAAATCGCCTTGGCTTTCCAGAACTCTGCCCTCGCAGGAGGAAGGCAGCCAGAGACACTACGTGGGGGACCCAGGGAGTGGCTGCCGTCCAATACAGCTTTATTTACAAAACCAGGCAGCCAGCCCAAGAGCTGCAGTTTGCAGATCTTTGCCAGACCCTCCATTAGATCAGCGCTGGCAGGGATGGGCAGAGGAGAGGCTGGCGGGGCCTGCTCTGGGGAGCCCATAGCCTTGCAGATGGAAGACAGTCTGTCTCGCCTGTCCCCAGGGCCTCAGCCTTCACTCTCCCTCTGCTATCCTCACGGCCCCAGGTGTCTGCAGACAGGACACTGGAGCCCCAGGATTCAGGCCACTGTGTCCCAGAACAATGCAGCTAACTCTGACTTCCCCCTGCAAACCGAGGGCCTGGAAATTGGACAGGCAAGTCATCCCTGGTTCGTCAGCATTGACACCAGGCCCACAACAAGTTCCATCAGCAGCACATTTACGTGCTGAAGCCAAAACAATTGCTGTGCAGCGATGGAACATGTGTTTCATTTGCATTGAAGTTGGATCTTCAGCTCAGGTGAAGTTCTCTTCAGCACTTAGTGCAGAGATGCCTTGTCATCAAAATTAACCTGGGAAAAAATCATGCAAACAGCTCATCCAGTAAAGTCTCTGTACTTGTTACATTGTACCTGTGTACCTTGTACCTGTAGCAGAAGAGGTGGACGCAAGTGGAGGGGACAAAGAGTTTCGTTTGCAGGTGCCCTCCTTATCTGTGTGACCCTGGGCAAGTGACTTGAGCCTGTGTCTCCTCTTAAAACAGGAGTAATAATAGCACTGATTTCTGAGGGCTGCCAGGAGGACTGAATGAGTTAATGGTGTAAGTAGGGCTTGGTATTAAACATGACATATAAGTGCCTGCTTTTGTGATTTTGTAAGCTGATTGGGCATTTGCGCCATTTTGCCTTTGAGGTAATTATCAAATCCTGGGCACGATGAGAAGCAGGTTAGTGCAGCCGCCGTGCGGGCAGCGCATGTATGTGCGCACATATGCCAGGTTCCTGCCAGCCTGCAGTGGACTTCCCTCTGTCTTTGTCTTTGTATTGTGTGCTGTCATCCTCATACGTCCGCAGTGTCTTGTGAGGATGAAAGGATGCTTTGGTGCCATAGCGTCCTTTAATTTCTTCTCCAGGGATGAGGGTGAGGGTCTAAGTCAGTACATGAGTCTCAGTGCACAAAGGGTGGGGCCTGGGCCGGAAGGAACTTTTGTGTCCACAGCCAGCCCCAGGCAGACCATTCCAGGGCTCCTGTGATGATGGAGGGGATGATATCTGACCACCCACGGCCCGGTGGGGGCTTAGCTGCTTCCTGCCAGGCTGCCTGTACCCCTAGGCTCCTTTGAGTCTCACTTGCTGCGTGGTCCCGTAATGATGGAGACTGTTCAGCTTTTACGGGTGCTCGTGCTAGGCCCAGCCAGGCCCGGGATGGCCGGTTCCTCCAGGTGGATGGAGCTGAGACTGACCTGCTCCCACTCCTGCGAAGATGGAAGCCACAGCCCACAGAGGGAAGGGCCCCTCCCCAGGCTGTGAGGGACTCACAGGTGCTCGAGAAAGAGGAGTGGGGAGGTGGACCTGGCTCAGTGTGTCCTTAGTCACTGTAGAGTGACACGGAGCACCAATGGAACCGGTAGGTCATGGTTCTGCAGCCCTCAGTGCAGTGACTGACCCCGGCAGAAGCTATCAGTGGATGTGTACACCAGCGGGAGCAGGGTTGCGGGGCGGGGGACCTCACCGACCTGCAGAGTCCTAGCTGTCACCAGGTAGGAGGGTGCCTGGTGATGGGGAGGTCTGCGGCACCCCTGCAGCCAGGTGGCCACATTCAACATTATCAACGTGGGACACGTTGTGTGCCCGTGTCTCTTGCTGCCACGTCATGGGGAGACATCCATGCCTCCTGTGGCATACTCCTGTCAGATGCATGGCCTGGTGCCCCTCACGAGGAAGTGGTCAGACACGCCTGAACTAAGGGATGTTGTGTGCTGCTGTGGTTTGGATTGCAAGGGAGAAGAAGTTGGGCAGTTCCGGACTGGGGGAGACTAAAGAGGTTCCCGCCTGAGCTAATGCACGTTCCTGGGTGGAGAGAAGTGGAGTTCTGGAGGACGTGAGTGATGGTGCAAGGTGTGTGCAGTTGACTCTGGGCTGTGCATTAGGGCATCTCGTGGGGTCCTCGTTAAATTTCTGAGTGTGATCATTGTTTGATGGTTATGTAGGAGGCAGTCTCCATTTTTAGGAGACACGTGGTAGAGATGGAGTATGCTGTGATGCCTGCAACACACCACTAGTGCTTCAGCAGAAAGGAAACGTGCATGTGTGCATGTATTTGTGTGGTGTGTGTGTGCACACAGGTGCATGTGCATGTATGTGCTTATGTGGTGTATGTGTGTTATGTGTGCACACATGTGCATGTGTGTTTTGTGTGTGCCGTGGGCATGCAAATGTGCGTGTGTGCATTTGTATGTTTGTGTGTACATGTGCGTGTGTGTACGTGTGTGGTATGTGTGTATACCTGCATGTATGTGTGTGGTGTGTTTGTCAATAAAGTGAACATGGCAAGAGCTGAGAGTGTAGGTGAAGCGTACGGGTTGTACTGTTTTCTGGCAAATTTCCTCCAAGTTTGACTATTTAACAGTGCAAAGCTGCGGGGGTTCCTGGCATGGGCAGGAACTGTGGCTGTTGCTGTCCTTTCTGAAAGGCCCTGGCTGCAGTACTGCTGGAAACAGAGAACAACATCACCTGGGCAGCATCGGCGCTGAGGAAGTTGCCTGTTACCCTCGGTGCTCTCTCCTTCTGCTGTTTGTGCCAGTCAGGGGCTCAGGTCTCCTTCAAGAATTCACTGTCACCCAAGATCACACTCAGAGATGCCGCCATGTGCCGCCTTGTTGGCAAGATTTGGAGTTTCCTTCACACTGTGTTCCCAGGGTGGCGTTGAATTCTCGTGCTGAGGGAGGGTGACAAGCAGCGTGTGACGGATGGGTGAGGGGATTCCTTGAGCACACAGGCATGTGTCAGCAGGAGCCAGTTATCAAGGAGTTCCTTTCCCAGGGAATATTTTCATTTGCGATGTTTGTTCACTCCCCAGTGTGACATGGTCACTGTGGGGACTTGATAATTCTCCAAATAACCTAATAACAGCCCTTTTTCTTACTCCCCTTGTTCTGACTTCTTTGGATTGAGAGCCTGAGTTCGTCTCCTGTACGTGCCGGGAAGTCTCTGTGTCCCCTCGTAGATTTCAGCACTCCTCTGAAGCCTCACATAACTTTCAAGTCCCCGCTTTGTGTAACGGAAGGCGGAGCAACAGCGTGGCTTTGGCACAGATGTGCTGCATGGGGTGAAGGACGCAGAGCCTGACCATCGGTGGGGCTCCATGGGGCCAGGTAGTAACTTGGGGCACATCGAAGGAAGGAGGATTTACAAAGGTGCAATCAGGAGTGGAGAGCTCTGGGGGACAGCACAGTCACGGGCCAGGAACAAGAATGGGGGCACGCTGCTTTCCCCAGGGCCAGCCAGGCAGGGGAGTGCACCATGCCCGGGCAGAGATGGAGGGACCCCGGGGCAGCGACTGTGCCCTGGTGGGCTGAGGGAAGAGAATCCTGGCCCCACTATCTGCTCCGACGCCCTCTGACCTTCTGGGGCTTCCCTTTTGCTGAGCACATGAAGGCAGAGAGCCCAGAGCCTGGCTGATGGGCACAGGACAGGGCGGGTGGAGACAGGGTATAAGGGGCAGAGGAAAAGCCAGTGCAGCCCCTGCCCCACCCTGCCCCGCCTCACCCCTGCCCCACCCTGCCCCGCCTCGCCTCTGTCCCCACCTTTACTAGAGGAAAATGCTCCTAAGGAGGCGTCTGGCCCCATTCTCATCTTGACTTGGCCAACGTCTGGCGTCGCACTGATTACCAAACTGGGCCTGGTGGAGGCCACGTGTTCCCGGAGCGGAATCCAGGAAACCACTCCAGATTTGCTTTCATATCATTTGTGTTCATAGAAGGTTCTCACTTAATGTTTTCCTTATGTTTTTCCTAAGAAATGGATCTAAGTCTTCGCTGCTTGCCTGTGAGTAGATTCATCCACTCACTCACTCACTCCCTCACTTACATGTGTGCTGAGCACCCACTGTGTCAGGCGTGGTTCCAGGAGCTGGGAGAGCAGTGAACCAAATGGGAACGCCTCCGAGCCCCAAGGGAACTTCTGTTCTCGGTGGGAGATGATGACCACTGGTTGCACCATCAGGGAATGTCCACAGAGGGAAAGCCAAGGGGCAAATCACGCTGCGTGTTTAGGGCCTGAAGCCCACAGCTGCTTCTGTTCCGGCTAATGGCACAGCCCTAAGTGTTGCTAGAAACGTGGTTTTTCCAACGTGTTTGGTGGAATTGCACACGTGTTTTCATGGAGCTCTGCAGAAAAGGCCACGAGCATCGGGGCAGTGGGCACAGAGAGTGAGAACCAGGCTCCTGGCTGAAGCGTACGCACCACACGCCTTAGGGCCCTGGAGTCACGTGCGGGGCAGGGCCAAGGTGCTGCCGAGCGAGTCAGGCTGGGCACTGCGGGGCTCTGCCTTGGTGCCCCCTCACTTTCTGCGGCGGGGACTGAACCCACGCACGCGCAGTGGTGAATGTTCTCAGAAGGTGAATGTTGTTCTTCCGGGGAAATATCTGAGATATGACCCAGGTCTGCAGCTCTGCGGAGTGGAATGTTTATGTACGTTCTGTACGTAAACACAGCTTGTATCTCTGTGGGACTAAAACTTTCTGGGCAAGTTTATTAGAAAAAAATGTCTAAAAAGCCTCTTCAGAGGGGCTATAATGAAAAAAATGGTTGAGACACATGGACCTAGGGTGATGCTTTCTTTTCGTTTTTTTTTTTTTTTTTTTAAGTTTGTGTTTTATTCCATGTGTGTCATCTGGACTTTGGGCTTGGATCAATAACGTGGTCACATAGAGGAATCACCAGGTCAAGCAGTCGCTTGTTGTTACTAACAGGCCTGAGAATCGATGCCCCTGGTTTGCTCCAGACCCTGTGAACTGGTGATGAGCTGCAGGAAGTCGCTTCTGCGGTAACAGACAGGGTGTTCATTCTCTATGGCGCCATCTTTGTAAACACTTTGTATTTACAGTTCCAGGAATAGTTCTGCGTGCTTCTTGGAGGCCTGCTCTTTTTCGGGGTTGTGTGTGAGGAGACGGTGCAGAGGCCAGGGGTGAGGTGCGACGTGCTCCTGCTCCATGAGCCCCACAGCAGGGTCACTGACCATGGTGTTTGAATCTTAGTTAGAAGGAAAAACAAGTTGAGGGAGGAAAAATATGGTGCCCCCAGCTCCCCGGGCCCTGTGGGATGTCCCAAAGGTGGTTCAGTGGGCGTCGAAACAGGGACCTGCAGATTCCTCAGTCAGTCAGCGCTTTGGATGGTGGACGGGGGAGGCGCACAGGACCCGGGGGAGGCCCACACAGAAGCAGACGGCTGGGTGACCGCGGGGGCCCCGGTGACAGCACGTCTCAGGCATCTTTGTGTAGTCACCCCAAATTCAAATTCATGGAGCAGATACTTGGTGACCTGCTGTGTGCCAGGCAGGGCTGTGATCAAATCGGGCAAATGGGCTGAGGGCACAAAATTAAAGGAGCTGGTCACCCTTGGGGTCGTGCCCAGTGTGAGCACCGTCTTCAATCTTGCCCTTCAGGTGCCTGGCTTCCCTCACCCTCCTCCTGGCCCTGAATATCTTTTCAAGCTCATAACCCCACGAGACAGCCACCGTAGACCTCAGTTAGGCTTCTTTAGATTGGGCTGCAAGGGGCGGAAAACCCATCTTAAACAGTTTTAGGCAAAGGGGGAATTTATTGGATCACATAAGCCGAGAGCTCTGCAGGCAGCTGGCTTCAGGGGCAGCTCGATCCAGCATCCCATTGATGTCACTGGGCTCCATCTCTCAGCAATCCCCTTCTCAGTCAGTCTCCCTCCTCATGATTGCAAGCAGCTCCCAGGGCCTCGTGCCTCAGGGCATGAGGAGAAGTCTGGCAGGGAGAATGAGGGTCTTTGAGCCCGCATTCTCCCCCCACCTCGCCTTGTGGCATCTCCTGGGATTTGACTGGATTGGGTGGCATTCCTAAATGGTCTCCATGGCCTGAGGGCTGCAGTGCACTGACTGATCCAGACCCAGATACCAGGGCTCCCTCCTGAGCCAAGATAGAGTCAACTCCAGGCTATATGGGCTGTGAGCGGAGAAGGGGATGGCCACCTAGAGGGGAATGCAGGTGCTTTGATCAGGAAAACGACGAATGAATACTGGGTGGGCAAAACAGCAGATGGCCACTGCACCATCCTATAATCAGGGAAACTGACATTCAGACAGGGTGAGTTACCTGCCCAAGGTCGCACAGCTGATTAAGTGGAATTGCTGAGGTTCATGCCCTGTTGTTTTGAGCATTTCTGCTTGTCCATACTTCTTGGGCCATCTCAGTTTTCTTATAAACTCTTTGAGGTCAAGGGCTCTGTCTCACCTCTTGGTCCTGGCATCAGACCTTAACGAGAGCAGGTATTGAAGACAAGAATTCAAGGGACAGAGTTAAAACACAGAATAGTTGAACTCGCCTGCAGGTACCGGCTTCACATCTTGAAGGAGAGCAGCTGGAGCTGAATGATAGCAATCACAGTTTCATCCAAAGAAGATTTCCGTCTCAATAGTTTCGGGTGGAACGCTGGCTCCCAGCCCAGGTTCTAGCTGTGTGCTGCTCCCCTGCGTTTCCCATTTTGTAATGATTTCCGTTTCTTCCCAAGGATCGCGGAGGCCATGCATCACCAGGACTGCCTGCTGTTCGCCACCAGCCACCTGATTTCCCTGGAGGTGTCCCCACCGCCCACCCTCTCTCAGAACCTGTCGGGCTCTCCGGTCATTACAGTCCACCTCAAGCACAGATTGGTGAGTGGTGGTGCCTTCACCCTTGTCGCCGCCTTTGATCTGGTTTCACACTGAGGAATGTTGGGTTGTCTGTGTGCTTGCATAAAGAATCGCCAACAGCCTTGGTGCCGGCCCGAACTGGAATCTTCCTCTCCCTGGAGCTCCTTTTCTTGGGCCTTTGTTTCTGAGCTGCAGTGGGAGGCCCCTCGCATAGTGCCTGGGCTGGCCACGCAGTGTCAGTGTTGGGGAAGAGGCCTGGAGATGGCTCTCCTAGACGTGTGTGGAGTGATCATGGATCTTCCTCATTTATAGCAAGTGTCCTTACTGGAGGAGGGGGTACCTTGGCCATCGCAGTTACCGTGTGTGTTAGCCATCAGCAAGATGCAGCACTGTGTTCTGTTAGAGAGAAACATGCCTCAGAGCTCAGGAAAAACCATTTTTATGCTTCAGGCATTGCGTGATAAGCTGTTGGTCCTGATGCTTCATAACCGCTCTCCTCTCCACATGTCGTTTGTTTTTGCCAGTGAGCAGGACTGACAGAGACATTGGGGATACTGATGCGCTGCCGTTCTTTAGTAAAAGGCAAAAGATGTATACAATCTGAGGAGCAACCACAGTATAATGCTGCTGTTCTTTAAAAAACGCACGCACTGTTCCCCACGCCAGGTTCATGTCAGGAGGTATGGTGTTGATGTAACACTCAAAGGGTGAGATTTTCCCAAGTGTTTATTAAAGAACTCACTGTGTGATTGGTCAGAATTAACACTAAAGGCGTTTCCTGGCAGGATTTTCTATTTCATTCTGTTTCGCTCTGCTCTATGGCCAAGGCCGACTCTGTGCGCATACCTGGGTGGGTGCTCCTGTTCTTTCCGGGGTGACTGTGTTTCTGCCCCACCTGGGAGGGGCCCACATGCTCGTGCTGCTGGGTGAGCTGGGGCAGTCAAGAGATGGTACTGGACATGGAGATGGGACTGGAGATGGAGATGGAGATGGAGATGGGAATGGAGATGGAGAGGAGATTGGAGATGGAGATGAAGATGAAGAGGGGACTGGAGATGGAGATGGAGAGGGGACTGGAGATGGAGATGGAGATGGAGATGGAGATGGGACTGGAGATGGAGATGGAGATGGAGATGGAGAGGGGACTGGAGATGGAGATGGAGATGGAGATGGAGATGGAGATGGAGATGGAGATGGGACTGGAGATGGAGATGGAGATGGAGATGGAGATGGAGAGGGGACTGGAGATGGAGATGGAGATGGAGATGGAGATGGAGATGGAGAGGGGACTGGAGATGGAGATGGAGATGGAGATGGAGAGGGGACTGGAGATGGAGATGGAGATGGAGATGGAGAGGGGACTGGAGATGGAGATGGAGATGGAGATGGAGAGGGGACTGGAGATGGAGATGGAGAGGGGACTGGAGATGGAGATGGAGATGGAGATGGAGAGGGGACTGGAGATGGAGATGGAGATGGAGATGGAGAGGGGACTGGAGATGGAGATGGAGATGGAGATGAAGAGGGGACTGGAGATGGAGATGGAGATGGAGATGGAGAGGGGACTGGAGATGGAGATGGAGAGGGGACTGGAGATGGAGATGGAGATGGAGATGGAGATGGAGATGGAGATGGAGAGGGGACTGGAGATGGAGATGAAGAGGGGACTGGAGATGGAGATGAAGAGGGGACTGGAGATGGAGATGGAGATGGAGATGGAGATGGAGATGGAGAGGGGACTGGAGATGGAGATGGAGATGGAGAGGGGACTGGAGATGGAGATGGAGATGGAGATGAAGAGGGGACTGGAGATGGAGATGAAGAGGGGACTGGAGATGGAGATGGGAATGGAGATGGAGATGGAGATGGAGATGGAGAGGGGACTGGAGATGGAGATGGAGATGGAGATGGAGAGGGGACTGGAGATGGAGATGGAGATGGAGAGGGGACTGGAGATGGAGATGGAGATGGAGATGAAGAGGGGACTGGAGATGGAGATGGAGATGGAGATGGAGAGGGGACTGGAGATGGAGATGGAGATGAAGAGAGGACCCAGTTGTAGATGGAGATGGCGTTGGAGATGGAGATGGGAATGGAGATGGAGAGGGGATTGGAGATGAGACTGGTCACCTCAAGCTCCTTGCCCTTCCTCTCTGCAGGTGACCAGCCATGAGCCTGTTTTCAGTGTGTCCCCTGCCTTGCTTCCTCTGCCCCTCCCCGGTGTCCCTCTCCTTCCCAGTGACTTCTCACCACCTGGACGAGCAGCCTCCTCGTGTTTTGTCTGCGCCATTCTCCCCACAGTTTACAGATGTATTTTCAAACACACAGATCAGGTGGTGCTACTTACCTATTCAAAGACCTTCTGGGACTCAAGGTTCCCTGCAGGAGAATTTACACTCTGGGCCTGTCGGCAGATCTCTAGTAGACCCTTCCCGTCTGGCTTTCCATCTGCACCTCTGGCTCTCCTTCCAAGCCCAGCAGGCAGCTGCTGTCATTGCTGGTGCCGTTCCCTGTGCCTGGTGGGCCTCTCCCACACCTCTGCTGTCTGAGTTCACCCATCTCAGGGGGAGCCTTCTCTTCTCCAAGCCCTCTGCGGCCTGCACAGAAGGGAACCTCCCTCCACGCCGTCTTTGCATTGCATTAGCACAGAGTCTCAGCTCTGTATGCCATAGTCATTTATGCTAATCAGTAATCCGTAATCCCTTAAACGGCCTGCAGCTTCTCAGAGGCTGCCAGATCCAGTGTAGAGCCCACTGCCCTTCCCCACCTGCCCGCAGTGAGCCTTGGCACTGAGTGGAGGCTCAGGAGATGCTTGCTGAGTGAGTGCTGTGCTGGAGTCAGTGCCCTGTCTTGCAGTTGTGCAGTTGACATTTGTGTCTTCTCTTTGTATGGAGAGAATCCTGGTCCCCTGCACAGGCTGTCCCCTCTGCCGTGACATCAGTGAGGGTGTGCTCCACGGGCTCAGCCTGTGTTTGGAAATGTGGCTGTGACATGCAGCAGAGACAGACACTTCGAGCTTGTAGGCTTGAGGGTAGGGCAGTACTGCCCTGAGGTGTGTCAAGCCTGTAGTCAAGAGTCTGTAGCTGGGCACAGTAGCTCAGCCTGTAATCCCAGCACTTTGGGAGGCCAAGGTGGGCGGATCACCTGAGGTCAGGAGTTCGAAACCAGCCTGACCAACATGGTGAATTCCCGTCTCTACTAAAAATACAAAAATCAGCCGGGCATGGTGGCACGAGCCTGTAATCCCAGCTACTTGGCAGACTGAGGCAGGAGAATCACTTGAACCCGGGAGGCAGAGGTTGCAGTGAGCAGAGATCACGCCAGTGCATTCCAGCCTGTGCGGTAGAGTGAGACTCTGTCTCAAAAAAAAAAATAGTCTGTAAAGGCGGGAGGTTTGTTCTGAAGGACTCTGGAACCTCTGTGTTGAAGCTGTCCTCGTGAGTGAGGCGGGCGCTGTGAATCACAGCCCCCCACAGGGGCTGAGGGACATTGAAGAGCGGGAGTCAGGGACCATCCCAGAAGGGGAGGTGGGGGCAAGTGGAGAGGGGAGGGCACGGGCAGAGAGGGGAGGCAGGAGATGAGAACACAGCTTGAGTGCCAGGGCTGCAGGGGGCCACACAGCCAGTGAGGTTGCACAGCACACATGCACACGCATACATGTACATGGACATGCACACAGTCTGCATACACCCAGTCCACACACAGTCCACACACACCCAGTCCACACACCCAGCCCACACAGACCCAGTCCACACCCAGTCCACACACACCCAGTCCACACACACTCAGTCCACACACACTCAGTCCACACACAGTCCACATACACTCAGTCCACACACACCCAGCCCACACACACCTAGTCCACACCCAGTCCACACACACCCAGTCCACACAGTCCACACAACCAGTCCACACATACTCAGTCCACACACACTCAGTCCACACACAGTCCACATACACTCAGTCCACACACAACCAGCCCACACACACCTAGTCCACACCCAGTCCACACACACCCAGTCCACACACACCCAGTCCACATACACCCAGTCCACACAGTCCACACACCCAGTCCACACACACCCAGTCCACACACACCCAGTCCACACACACCCAGTCCACACAAACCCAGTCCACACACACCCACTCCACACACACCCAGTCCACACACACTCAGTCCACACACACTCAGTCCACACACAGTCCACATACACTCAGTCCACACACACCCAGCCCACACACACCTAGTCCACACCCAGTCCACACACACCCAGTCCACACACACCCAGTCCACATACACCCAGTCCACACACACTCAGTCCACATACACCCAGTCCACACACCCAGTCCACACACACCCAGTCCACACACCCAGCCCACACAGACCCAGTCCACACCCAGTCCACACACACCCAGTCCACACACACCCAGTCCACACACCCAGCCCACACAGACCCAGTCCACACCCAGTCCACACACACCCAGTCCACACACACCCAGTCCACACACACTCAGTCCACACACACCCAGTCCACACACACTCAGTCCACATACACCCAGTCCACATACACCCAGCACAGATACACACACTCAGTCTGCACACACCCAGCACAGACACACACACCCAGTCCGCACACACCCAGCACGCACACACCCAGCACACACACACCCAGTGCACACACATTCACTCCACACACACTGTCTACACACACACAGTCCACACACACCCAGCACAGACATACACCCAGTGCACACACATCCAGCACAGACACACCCAACACAGATACAAACACCCAGTGCACACATACCCAGTACACACACCCAGCACAGACACACCCAGTGCTCACACACTCAGTATACACACACCCATCACAGACACACCCAGTGCACACACAGCCAGTCCACACATACCCAGTGCACACACGCCCAGCACAGGCACACACACACTCAGTATACACACAGCCAGGACAGACACACACATCCAGTGCACACACACCCAGCACAGACACACTCAGTACACACCCAGTGCATATACCTGCATCCAGCACCCATATGGGCACATACGTGCACATACCCAGCCTCGGTACACCACACACACCCACACACACACACCCACATTGCATCCTTGCAGGGCCGGCAGGTAGGAGCTCTGGAATTTGGAAAGTGGAAAGTGATTTGTTTTGTCTGGTACGGCTTCTCCCTCTCCTGCACAGAGCGGGTCTCCAGAGTGCCTCACCCCGGGGCCTCACGCCTGTCTGCTCTCCCGCCCAGGCAGCGCCCTCCTCTCCCACCCCTCCAGCTCCCAGGAAGGCAGGGTGGCATTAAACTGAATCACAGCCGCATGGTTAGATTGCAGGGCTGAGGCCCTCATTCTCCCAGGTGTCTGCATGTCTCCGCTCGGGTTTTGGTTAAATCGCGCCGGGCCCCTGCTGTGGAGGACGCCCCCTGTGGTGCCTGATGAACCTTAGTCTTAGAGATTGGCTCATCCCAGCGGTTTCCCACCAAGAGGGTCCACCAATGAGACGAGACGGAAGCTCCACCTCAGGTCGGCCGCCTCGCTCAGCGCTTCCCTCCTGCTGCCCCATCATTCGCTGACTTCAGGCCACGAGGACCCGTATGTTACAAAATCCAGCTATTCTATTTTCTTAGGAAACCAACTGGAGTCAGTTATGACTGGTGCAAAATGAAATAGAAAAGAGTCCACCTCCCTGATAGGGAGGATTTTGCCTTTTACACATGAAGGGCAAATAAACGTATTCTGCTTAACGCTGTTTAATGGCACTATTGAATCGTTTCTGTTAGCAGAGGTGTGGACATTCTCGTGGAACTTCTTTCTCAAAGCACAGCCGTTTCATTTCCACCATCCTTTCTCAATACGCTCAGTCGTTTTCTTTCAGGACAGGCTAAGGTGTTTGAGAAGGACTTTGCTTTTGGCTTCCAGGGCCCGAAGCTTATTCTGGTTCTGTGAGGTCCCGCAGGTGGGGGCAGGAGCCCGGCTGGGGCCTGGGGACATGACAGGCAGCGTCTCAGCGAGGCCGGGGCACAGACTCACAGGTCTCTGGTTCAGAACAGCCATGGTGGCCCAGCCTGTGCCCGGGTGTGCACACTTCAGAGCCCTGCACAGACGCCTCTGCAGGATTTTGCTTTTTAACATTGTTTGCTCCCCAAACTATCAAATAATCCAGATTCAGACCCTGACCTTGGACCGACTCAGCAGTGGCCTCTGGTGGACCGGCTCCTGCTGCTCCTGCTTGGTCACCCTGACCTCTGGCTACTGTCCCACCCAGCTCTAGGGGCACCCAGTGGGCTGAGACCTTCTGCAGCTCAGGCTATGCTGCTGGGCAGAGCAGGTCTCCAGGGTGCCTCACCCACGGCTACGCAGGAAGCCTTTCCAGCAGTTCTATTGAGGGTCTGGACAGGGATGGTACCCACACACCACCCTGGGATGCCAGGGGTTTTTGACATGATGATTGATCAGAAACTGCAGTGTTCTTTTCAGTCAAAATTGCTCAGTGCATTCAATCAAAATCTTAAGTTTTAAATCTACATTGAAATGTCAATTTCCCAGGTCAATGAAGATGAAACCTTTTTCCTTAGAAGGGAGCAAGGAATAAGGGAAGCAGAGTCTTGGGATATTTTAGAATTAGAATAAGCACCAAAAATACATATTGCAAAGAGCCCAGTGCTGTCAGTTTGATTGCTGTTGTCAAAAGTGTGCTCATCAGACGGCCTCAGCTCCATCGGAATGTGTCAGTCCCAAAGCCAGGCCATCGCTCAGGCTGTCACAAATTCTGGAAGGGACTGAGTGCAATGAGGGTACTCCAGGGAGATGTTCCCGGGGCAGGACCCCAAGCTCCGGCCAGGGCAGGGCTCTGCCCCTCATGCATGCCTAATAGCACCCCAGGGCTGAGATCAGGGAAGAGGTTTGGTTCCCCAGGCTCACACGCAGTGGGGCACTGGTGATCTGAGGAGAGAAACGGAGGCACTGGTGGCAAAGGGAGGTCTGTAAGCTGAGTGCTGAGACTCCGAAACGTTGGCCACGCTCACCTGGACATGGGCCGGGTCTGAACGAGGCAGTTGCCCGAGCTGTGGATGCCCTCACATGAAGCCCTGGCTAAGGCTGAACCCTGGACGTTGATCCGAGGCCCCCAGACCTCGAAGAAGCCCTCAGGCTCTCTCCTTGTGCAGTGCGGGGGACCTGTGTCATCAGGACTGGGCACCTCCTCAAACGAGGCCCTCCTCTAGGTGTGGCTCTCAGGGGCCAGGCTCAGGATGGCCGGTGTGAGGAGCAGCCCTGGACACAGGGTGCCTTTGGGCTGGGTTTTGACCTCCTCGGGGTGTCACCGTCACCACAGCTTGTGACTTTCGAAGAGCAGCCCGGAATCTGGGCTTTAAATTATATTCCTGGATTTGTCTTGTTGGCAGCTAATTCAAATTTGTTTCCAGTGTTGTCAAAGAAACCCTATGTGTGGGTTGCATGCAGCCAGGAGGTCAACAGTTTACAACCTCAATGTTTTAAGATTTTTATTCTGAAATAATTTTAAACTTACAGAAAAAAATGGCAAGAATAGTACAGAATTCCCCTGTCTGTCTACAGACATACAGATCATTCACCCATCTTCCCTGGCGGTGGTATTTTTAAGTACAATGATTAAAACCAGTAAATTGACACTGATATTAACGACAGACGTTTTTTGAATGGTGTCAGTTTCCTCACTTGCAGCTTTTTCTCAGTCCCGGGGTCTCACCTTGGCTGGCACAGAGCGTTTAGTTGTCACGTCTCCTAGGCAACCTCAGTCTGTATGGGTTCTTAGCTTCCCTTTGTCTCCCATGACTTTGACACTTCGCTGCAGCCCGGCCGGTGCTTTGTGGAGCATCCCTGGGCACTGTCTGATGCTTCCTCCTGATTAGGCCGATGCTGTGTGTCTTTGACAAGAACGCCAGGGGAGTGAAATGGTCCTTTCTTATTGCAGCATCAGGCTGTGTGAGTCGGCCTGTGGGCTACCAAGCAACAGACACTTATTTTCTCATCGTTCTAGGGGTTGAAAATCCAAGATCAAGGTGTCGGTAGGTTTGGTTTCTCCCAAGGCCTCTCTTCTCGGCTTGCAGGCAGTGTCTTCTCCCTGTATCGTCACGTGGCCATCCCTCGTGCGTGTCTGTGTCCTGATCTTCCATTTTTTCTTTTTTTGAGACAGAGTCTCTCTCTGTTGCCCAGGCTGGAGTGCAGAGGTGCAGTCACGGCTCACTGCAGCCCTGATCGCCGGGCTCAAACCATCGTCCTGCGTCAGCCTCCTGAGTATCTGGGACCTCAGGCATGCATCACAATGCCCTGCTCATTTTTCAATTATTTGTAGAGATGAGATCTCACTATGTTGCTTAGGCTAGTCTTGAACTCCTGGGCTCAGGCAATTCTGCCTCGGCCTTCCAAAGTGCTGGGATTACAGGTATGAGCCACCGTGCTCAGCCCTGATCTCTTCTTATAAGGATACTGCTCACATTGGATTAGAGCCTACCCTAATGACCTCATTTTATCATAATCACCCCTTCAAAGATGCTGACTCCAAACACTGTCACATTCTGAGGTCCTGGGGTTAGGGCTTCAACAGGTGACTTTAGGGGGGAACAATTCGGCTCCAGCATAGCAAGTATGGGATGTGAATGTTCATTGTTGCCGGTAATGCTCACTGGGATGGCGTGGGTGAGGTGGTGTCTGCCAGATGAACCCACTGTAAAGGGATGGTTTTCCCCTTTGCCTAGAATAAATATCTTGGTGGTGGGGGATACCGTGAAACTACACAACCCTCCTTCAGCTCATCTTCCTCCATGAATTTCTACATCCATTGATGGCTCTTGCTTGCAAAAATTTTGACTGTAATATTTGCCTAATGATGACTTTCTATTTCCATCATTCCTTCTGCATTTATTAATTGAAATTCTATGATAAGTACAAACTGTGATTTATGTATTCAGTTGCTTGTGTTGCTATGACTCAGGGATACTACTTCATCCCACAGGGCGCCGTCCGGCTCTATCCGAGATCAGACGAGATCGGGCACGTGCAGGGTGGATTGGCCGTAGACCCGGCTCTATCATTACGGATTCTGTTGCTCCCGTTGTTGCAGCTGTGACCATCGGGAGCTCTGTCCAGTTGGCTGCTGCCTCCTTTGATGCCTCCCTTATTTTTTGAGTCCCTCCTTACGTTCAGGCATTAAAGATATGCTGGGCTCATGGAATCGGCTCTTTCCCTGAGGAGCTCTGGTGCCTTTGGTTGGAGAATGGCATTTAGAAAGCAGGATCAGGGACAGGCGTGCTCATTTCTGCTGGAGCGTCACTCTTCTCAGTCCTCTCTCTTGGTGGACAGAGCCGGGAAATCTGTGTGTGTGTGTTCTCAGAAGCACACGCATGCACCTGCATCTTCCTGCGTTTTTCTGTGTGTCTGTGTGTGTGTCTGTGTTGCAAACTATGATTGCATTCTGATACCTGTTTCTGGTCCAAGACTGTGGGATTCATTTAGCCTTTCCTTGTATGTTCTTCTTTCTCCCAAAGTAGGAAACCTGTCTCTCATTATTCTCAATAATTTTATTTGTATAAATGTGCTGCACACACAGGTTCAGAATTGCTAACCCACACCCTTGTGGGAAACGTATGTACTGATGAGGGGACAGTGTTTGTTCACATCCTCTCTGCTTTTAGCCTTACACCATATAGTTAAGACACCGTTTCTCTGCATTCCATAGCTGCCTCTTTTCTTCTGCCTCCCTTCCTGTAGCGTCACTTAGAACACAGCCAGGTTCATCTGCTGTCATTGGTACTCTCTTCTGGGTCCCCCACAGGTTGGTTGATTTTCAGTGTTGATGTATTTGAGGGGTATGTGAACTATACTGTGGTTCTAAAGGCAGATCTACACCAAGACTTCCTCTGAGGCATGGCCCACCCCCGCTCTGTCCCCATCCTCCATTCCCTGCACCCTGTTCCCACCCACTTCCCCAGGTAAGCAGGTCCCATTCATGTGTGTGTGTGTGTGTGTGTGTGTTTTCTGTATCTCTTTTGTGCCAAATGAATAGATACATGTACTTTTTTAAATAGCCCCTTCTGTCTCCTGTGAAGGGTGGTACACCATAGAAACTCTTTGGTACTCAGTTTATCCTGGAAGTCACTCCAAACCCATCCGCAGAGGCCTTCCAGCTTCTCAGCTGCACAGAGCCCCACTGTGTGGGTTTACTCAACCATCACCGGCTTATTCAGCTTGTCTCCTACTCATGGGCATTTAAGTTGTTACCCATATTTTGTATAAATAACTTGTTGCAGCAAATGACCCTGTGAACCTGCATATTCCTGCAGTGGGCGGTCCAGCCTCTGTTCTGGAAACCCAGAAAGTTTCTATTTACCTGCAGACGGACCTTCTTCCCCTTATATTGACCCTCGGGCAGTGTTGAGGGGCAATGAAGTGACAAACAGCAGGGAGAAGACGACCAGTCTCTGCAAATAGACAACTCAGAATGGCCCCCAGCTAGCCGCCTTCTGCTGCTGACCCTGGTGTGTGGATTTAAGTCATTTCTGAAGATTCAACCTGATGAGCTGTCGACCACAGATGAAGACAGAACGGATCTGAGAGACGAATGATGTGTTTGGGGTTAGCATCTGGATGATCCGAGTAATGGTTTTGGGAGTGGCAAAGCCTAGAATTAGCCACCCCTGAGGGACAGTGCTTTCCTGCCCCCGGCAGAGCGGCCTGTGGGGAGTCGTGCAGGAAGCAGGTGCAGGCAGCCCCGCTGGCCGGGTCAGTGGTGTTCTCTCTGACGTCAGGGTCAGAGAGGCCCACACGGAGGGCTGGAGCCTGGTGCTGGTGCCTGATGGCTAGCTCCTCAGTGTGCTGGCTCTCCGGGCAGAGGGGAGGTCGAGCGTGGCTTCTAGTGGTCCCTGAAGCCACCATGGCTTCCAGTGTGGCTGGTGCTGCAGCAGACCCAATCGAGCGTCCTGTGTGTTTTGGAAACATTCATTTGTGTTCCGGTCAGTGATAGATTGTGTATACCACAGTGGTCCCATCAGACTGTAAGACCAGATTTTCCCTGTACCTTGTCTATGTTTTGATGTGTTTCGATGCACAGATCCTTCCCATTGTGTTACAGCCGCTGGCACCGTTCAGTACAGTAGTGGGCACAGTTTGTAGCCTAGGAGCAATAGGCTACTCCGTACAGCCCGGTGCGTGGTGGGCTATGTCGTCTAGCTTTGTGTAAGTCCCCTCTGTGATGTTCACAGCACGATGAAATCGCCTCATGATGCGTTTTCACAATGTGTGCTTGTCATTAAGCAATGCAAGACTGTACTCCTTTTCCTTGAGGCACCATTCAGCCCTCCCAGACACGAGAAGGCGGCAATGGGAAGGGAGCAATGCAGCAGGCGTGTCTGTGAGAAGCTCGGGCAGGGCTCTCTGGGCCATTTTCTCACTGGTCCTGAGGCCTGCTGGCCGTGGCCGGAGGGCAGGGACGGCATGGTGGCCTGGGGGAACCGTCTCTGCAGGCACTTCTTGCCTCCCTGCTGCAGTGAATTACAGGCCCTGTGGGGCTTGATGCTGTGGATGGAAGTTTTTAGAAGGCCATGTTTGTGTCTTCTGTGAAGTATGAAAGGTGCCAGTTTGAAAACCAGAGAAAAAGAAAGGGTAGATTAAAATGCAGTCCCCATTTTAATGGTTGGTTACTGTAGTTATTTTTAAAAAAAGAAAGTGTTTGAATAAGGAATCCTGTCTTGAAGAGAAGTGGAGAGGAATTTTTATCATACTGAAAGAGGATGGTAATTAAGGCTTGTCTTAGCCAAGCGTTCTCTAGGGTTTTGGGGTTTTTCTTTTGAAGGTTGCTTTTATATTTCTGAGGATGTTCCAGGGGCCTGCTCTTCTGAGTTAAAGTGATTTGTCTGATGGGAAGATTTCCCCTGGCGGCACTCTGTCACGGGCCGTGAGGAGGAGGTGAACTCGGAAGAGAGTCACACGTTTGTCCTCCACATCATTGTCAGGGAACCATGACATAGAGGCTGCAGGAGTTTTCTCCCAACATGGGCTGAGGTCTTGAGGCCCGAGGCTGAGATGCCTTCTTTTCTTTTTTTTTTTTTTTTTTTGATACAGAGTCTTCCTCTGTCATCCAGGCTGGAGTGCAATGGCACGATCTCGGCTCACTGCAACTTCCACCTCCTGGGTTCAAGCAATTCTCCTGCCTCAGCCTCCTGGGTAGCTGGGATTATAGGCATGCTCCCTGCTAATTTTTGTAATTTTAGTAGTGACAGGGTTTCACCGTGTTGTTCAGGCTGGTCTCGAACTCCTGGCCTCAAGCGATCCATCCATCTCCGTCTCCCAAAGTGCTGGGATTACAGGCGTGGGCCACTGTGCCTGGCCTGAGATACCCTCTTTTGCTGGCACAGAATGGGGTGCAAGCTCCCCAGGGTGTGAGGGACACAGTTGCAGGCCCATCCTGGAGGCTCCGAGGGGGCACCTGGTAAAGTCTGGGGGTGAGGTTGGGCACTCCGCATGCCCCAGGGCTGCACCACGGAAGCCCACGGAGGCCCTGGGACGCGTAACTGTGTCCCTGTGCCTGGTTCATGTCAAATGCGCCAGTGCCATCGGTGTGTCTGGGCCTTCAGGCTGCAGAGGGCAAGTGGAAATGGACAGTGAGGTGCCATCTGTGCTTCTCCCCTGCTGGGGAGCCTGCACTCTACAGACAGACGGGGCAGCCGCAGGCGTGGCTGGGCCACGGACTGTGTCTCAGTGGACTGTGTCTCAGGGCACAGACCGTGCTTCCGGCCTTTCCAGGTGCCCTCCAGAGGGCCGGGTGGCCTCATTACTCCTGCCCTTCTGAGCTGGATGGAATCCCTTATTCTCCCAAAGGGCTCATTTTAATGTCTGGGGGGGTCCTTTGCCACTGACATCAGCAATCATCTGTCCAATCTCTCAGGGCATTGGAAGGGAGTGAGCTCCAGAGCACTTCCTGACCACGTGAAGCTCCAGCGTCCGTGTCACCCCTGAACAGAGGATATTCCCAGGCATAGAGTGGAATCCAGACTTTGGCCTTTTGAAGTCGACTTATGTTTCTGGGGCTTAATCTCCCAAGGGAACTGGTTCTGGTGTGTTGAGATGTATTGGTGTTGGGGCACTGTGGCTGTGGGGCTGGCCGGGGCATTGCAGGGAGGGTGTGGAGCAGCATCCCTGGCCTCTACCCACTTGATGCCAGCAGCCCCTCCCCAGGTATGACAACTAGATACATCTGTAGGCATCGCCAGTATCCCCGGGAGACTCCCAGGTGAGAGTCTCCCAGGGGTTATGGCAGCATTCACGGCTGGATGCTACTCGTCACTATTCCATATTCCATTATATGAATAGACCACCGCTGACTCGTCCTCGTAACCGTAATTTGGCTGTTTCCAGTTGCAGACTATTAAACACAGTCACTTTCCTGTGCTTCTCAGATTCAGAACCATATTTGAGGGAGATGCAAGCAGGAGGGTGGCTTCTCTTGGAGGCAGGAACTTTCTGGTAGGGATTGTGGCACGCAGCTGTTATTTCTCTAGGATTTGCTGTGAATGAGGGAAAAATGGTTGATTGTGAATGAAGCAAGGTTCATTTTCTTCCCATGGTCATTCCTTGGTGCACTGTAGACCCAGGATATTCCTACTCTGCAGGCTGTTTAAATAACACCCACACATGCACACACATGCACTCACACATAGCCAAACATCGTTTGAAATCCCATCCCCCAGAGATGACCAGTGTCAACATTGTGGTGACTTCTTTCGGAGGCTTCTCTAGGTGTGTGCGCACACAATTTTATATAAATGGGGTTCTGCTGTCTGTGCTGTTTTGCAGCTTCAGTTTTTAAATTTACCATGTCTATATTTCTGTGCTGGTAACTCAGACTGTATCATCATTTTCACGGCTGCTTAATAGTCTACGTTTGTCATCCTGCTGGTGTGCGTCTGGCTTCGGGTCTGCATTCTCTCAATGCTGTAATGAATCTTCTGTGTTCTTGCTGGGCTATCTCTGTGGGATGAATTCTTAGAGGTAGAATTGCTCTGTTAAATGTCTACACATTTTTTTCTCATTTTAAAATTTATTTCGGATGTTTAAGCCAGATCTGTATTTATTTACTGAGGGGAGCAGGTAGAATTGTAGAGTCATAGACAAAAAAATTAGAGCTAGGGGTTCAGGTTACTCAAACCAAACTTCTCATCACCCTGCATCCCCCTGCCAGCCATGTTTTAAAAGCAAACGTGTTACTGGAGTATAACATGCCTGCAGGAAAGCATGCACATGTGTGTGTGGTACGACAGTTTTTACAAAGTGAACATACCCAAGAAATCACCCCTCAGATCAAGAAGCAGCACATGGCTGGCACCACGGAATGCCCTTCTAGACGCCGGCGGAACAGAGCTGCCGGATGTTCTAGTGAGCTCATTTCTGCTGGTGAACCTGACTGTGCCCTTCTTTGTGGGATCTGCCCAGGATGGCGTCGCTGGGTCGAGGGGCATGTTCAGCATGAACAGATGGTGCCCGGTGCCTTCTCCAGAGCGAGCACTTGTTCACTGTCCCCTTGGCAGAGCGTGAGAAGCCCAGTGTCCAGCATTGGGTGTGGCCCGTCTTTTCCAGGTCAGCCATTCTGGTGGCTAATGTCGTCTCATTCTGTTTTTCATTTGCTTTTCCTGAATGACGTTGGTGACCTTTTTATGTTTACTGGACATCGATATCCTTTTAAAAAAATCTACTCAAGTCTTCTGCTTATTTTTCTGTTGTGCTGTCTGCTTTTCTTTCTTATTGATTTTTTAAGGAGTTTTTGTGTATTTTGAATATGAGTCATTTGTTTGATACACATATTGCAAATATCTCTTCCACTGGGTCTTGCCTTTTGACTTTAATGGTGTCTGCTGGTGGACAGCAGTTTTCAACGTCAGTGCAGTCTGGTTTATCAAGCTCTTCTGTGTTCAGTGCTTTTGCATCCTGGTCGAGGAATCCTGCCTAACCCGAGGCCATCAAAGTAGTCTCCTGTGTTACCTGGAACATTTGTTGTTTTCACTTTCGTGTTTCGGCCTGTGGTCCTTCTCTACTTGTTTCTGTGTCTGCAGTGCAGTAGGGGTTGAGACTGACCACTTTCCCCAGACGGATATGTAATTTACCCAGCTCCACGTGTGGGAAGACCAACCTCTCCGCTAGTGCTGTGGTGCCACCTTTGCTGTCAGTCACGGGAGGGGCGACGTGGCTGTTTCTGGACTCTGCTCTGTCCGTCATCCCATTTGCATGCCGGTACGATTGTAACTGCCACGTTCTATGCCAAGGCCTGAGATCGTCTCGTGTAAACCCTCCAGCTTGTTACTCCAGGCGGCCTCGGCTATTTTTGGTGAGACACATTTAAAAATTTGATGCGCATCGTGAAACTGCCCTTCAGAAAGGTCGTAACCATTTATCCAGCCATGGGTGGGGCTTGGCAGTGCCGCCTCTCCCACGCCATTGCAGGCTCTGATACGCAGGGAGTCACACCTGGTTGTCATTCGTAGGTGCGTTGCTTTGGTTATTGGTGAGGCTTCCCAAGTGAACTGGCCATCTGCATTTTTCTTTATGTTGTACACCCCCTTCTTTCGTGATTTCTCCAGTGGAGTGTTTGTTTTGTTAGTGACTTCTGAGAGCTCTCGATATAGTTCCAACGTTAACTCATTGCCTGCTGCTGCAATCTACCAGGACTATTTTTCATATTGACTATTATAGTCAATGCAGATGAACACTTGAACCTACAGTGCGAATCCGTTCCCCTGACTCCGGCATCTGTGCCTCTCGCTCCTCTGCTTCTGTTGAACCTGCAGTGAGAATCTGTTCCCCCGACCCTGGCCTCTGTGCCTCCCCCTCCTCTGCCTCTCTTGAACCTGCAGTGAGAATCTGTTCCCCCGACCCTAGCCTCCGTGCCTCCCCCTCCTCTGCCCCTGCCTCCTGCCTCCCTCTGTCAAGACCCTTGGGATCACACTGGACACATGTGGCTAATTCAGGATCACCTCCCACCTCCAGACTTTTAATTTACCCACATAGGAAAGGTCCCTTTTGCCATGTAAAGTGACATTTCCAGGCTCTGGGGTTAGGTTGTGGACCCCTCTGGCGGAGGGTGGGCGTCGTGTTTTGTCCGCCGCAGAGGGTAAATTAAGAATCTGTGGGAAGCCCTTCCAGACCGTGCCGCTGAAATTCTCGGGGCAGCGGCTGGATCTCTGAGAATGCAACTAGATCTCAGAATGCATCCCCAACGTTGCAGCGTGCTCAGGCCCTTCCTCCTGAGGGCACCCACCTTGGTGAACGGGATTTTCTGTATCCAGATGTCTCTGCTCCAGTTGATGTGACAGACATAGGGTCACACAGAAGCTTGCTGGACATTGTCCCTCCCCTGAGGCCAAGGCCGGATGAGGGGTCTCTTCAGCTGCACATCGGGGCAGGTGAGGGGTGTCAGCCATGTCCCGGGGAATAGTAGCCTGCCCGCCTCAGCAGAATGGCGAACTCGCTTTCCCGTGGCCTTTGGCATCTGTAGCGTGGATGCCATGGACTGTGGCGAGTGACAGCTCAATGTGGCACACTGAGACTGTAAAGAACAGAAGACACCAGTACTTTAACCCGCGGCTGAGGGCTCATCGCTTTGAATACGCCAGGATGTGCAGAGCACAGGTCAGCTATTGTGTAGGGGAGACACTGAGCAGTGTCTGCAGCCTGTTGTTCTGGGGTCGCCTTGATTACGGCCGCCTCTGTCACAATGTGCAGTGTGTCGGAGTCTCCTTCCAGAGGAGCACTCATCCACAGCCAGGGCCCCCACCGAGGGCCGCTCTTTTCGCCAGGGTTTCTGAACAGGCCACATGGGAGCCCGGAACGCAGGAAGGGCAACACCTCATCCCAACCCACCACACTGGGCCCCGGGGAGCCAGGGGCTGGGCGGTCTCAACTCTGAGCTCCACTGCCAGAAGCTCTGCTGCCTTGGGGGGTCCTGTTGAAGCTGCTCGCTGCGTCCCACCCTCCCTTCCTGCGCCATGTCATTTGTGGGGGACTCTGACAGTGGAGCCACTCACGTCTAGGGCAGCCTTGGGTACTGCGTGCTGCCCTGGTGCGGCTCAAACACTGGACAATGGCCTTCATCCCTTTAGGCCTGGCTTAGCCTCTTGCAGGTCTGAGCCCAGGTGCGGGAGGATTCGGGGAGACTGTGGGGCATGATTGGAATGGGGCTGAGTTCTGACATGTTGCTGGGATGACCATTTACACAGCTTGAGACATAAATGCAGTCCCTCACCCATGCGATTCTGTCGACGAGTCACCCATTGCTCACCGCTTCTCAGATTTGCGTTTGTCTGTTGTTTTCCCAAGGTTCCAGGATTAGCAAACATGGGCCCCCCCATCTTTCCTTCAGGCCTGGTCTTAAACCAGGTCACCCACTGGCCCCTCCCCTTGAGGCTGCAGGAGTAATGGACCCCCAGGGCCACCTCCACGGATCTCTGTGTCTTTGATTCTTGTGCCCCCAAGGTTGGGCCTGAGTGTCAACACCTTGTCTCCCCAAAGCCTCAGGAAGTGACTTGGCTTCTCCCCAGGGGCCAGCTCTGCATACCAAACATCCAGGTCACTTCTGCCAATGCTCGGAAACCCTGAGAGGTGTTGTTGCCTCCTCCCTGCACGTGCCAGGTGTCTACCTGCCTTCCCTGTGGGAAGCTGGGGAGCCATTTGTGTCTGTTTGGTGAACTGCTGCTCCGGAAGGGAGGCCTTCAGATGAACTAGCCTGACTTCTCTCCTATTGCAGACTCCACCCTTGGCCCTAGGGTTCCTGCTGCTGTGCCCCACAGATAGAGGGGGTGACATTTCTTTCCAAAATGCAGCCCTTAGCCCTTAGACACAGCCCAAATGTCCTCCTCCAAGTGTCAGGCACCAGCTCCAACCCTGTCCCCCGCAAGGGGCACACAGGGCTCCCCCAGGCTCTACTGAAGCCCCCTTCTAGGCTACACCGGCATTCAGTAGGCAGCAGACCTTCCCTCTCCACCCTGGCGGTGGAGGCAGAGCTCACAAAATAGCTCTATTCAAAGACAGTCTCACAGATTCACAGCTTATTGTTCCCCTTGCGACCCCGCTTAGATCCTCCACGAGCACGAATCAGCTCACGGGTTCTGACACCTGCTTTGAAAATTCAGCATAGTGGGAGGTTTCACAACTCACTTTGGTACCCTGGAAGTACATGTGATGCCTCCGCTGACACTTCCCCCACCGCCGTGTTGCCTTTTCCCCGAGTGTTCTTACTGCAGGCCCGGGCGCCAGCACCTGCCCATGAACTTTCGGCTGCCCCCTTAGGACAGCAGTGAGCAGAGAGGGCTCTGCAGCTCCACGTGGTCGCTTACTGTGCTTCCTCCAGGGCCCCTTTGCTTCCTCTCGGTATGGCGGGGCAGTGACGATTATGCTTATTAGAGAAATCGCCACCCTGTCACAGAGATGACGTTCATTAGAGAAATCACCACCTCCGTCACAGAGATGACGTTTATTAATCACCACCCCATCACAGAGATGACGCTTATTAGAGAAATCACCACCCCGTCACAGAGATGACGTTTATTAGAGAAATCGCCACCCTGTCACAGAGATGACGTTTATTAATCACCACCCTGTCACAGAGATGACGTTTATTAGAGAAATCGCCACCCCGTCACAGAGATGACGTTTATTAGAGAAATCGCCACCCCATCACAGAGATGACGTTTATTAGAGAAATCGCCACCCCGTCACAGAGATGACGTTTATTAGAGAAATCACCACCCCGTCACAGAGATGACGTTTATTAATCACCACCCCGTCACAGAGATGACGTTTATTAATCACCACCCTGTCACAGAGATGATGCTTATTAGAGAAATCATCACCCCGTCACAGAGATGACGTTTATTAGAGAAATCGCCACCCCGTCACAGAGATGACGTTTATTAATCACCACCCCGTCACAGAGATGATGCTTATTAGAGAAATCATCACCCTGTCACAGAGATGACGTTTATTAGAGAAATCGCCACCCCGTCACAGAGATGACGTTTATTAGAGAAATCGCCACCCCGTCACAGAGATGACGTTTATTAGAGAAATCACCACCCCGTCACAGAGATGACGTTTATTAATCACCACCCCGTCACAGAGATGACGTTTATTAATCACCACCCTGTCACAGAGATGATGCTTATTAGAGAAATCATCACCCCGTCACAGAGATGACGTTTATTAGAGAAATCGCCACCCCGTCACAGAGATGACGTTTATTAATCACCACCCCATCACAGAGATGATGCTTATTAGAGAAATCATCACCCCGTCACAGAGATGACGTTTATTAGAGAAATCACCACCCCATCACAGAGATGACGTTTATTAGAGAAATCGCCACCCCGTCACAGAGATGACGTTTATTAGAGAAATCACCACCCCGTCACAGAGATGACGTTTATTAGAGAAATCGCCACCCCGTCACAGAGATGACGTTTATTAATCACCACCCCGTCACAGAGATGACGTTTATTAGAGAAATCGCCACCCCGTCACAGAGATGACGTTTATTAATCACCACCCCATCACAGAGATGACGCTTATTAGAGAAATTGCCACCCCGTCACAGAGATGACGTTTATTAATCACCACCCCTTCACAGAGATGATGCTTATTAGAGAAATCACCACCCCGTCACAGAGATGACGTTTATTAGAGAAATCACCACCCCATCACAGAGATGACGTTTATTAGAGAAATCGTCACCCCGTCACAGAGGCCACTCCATTTGCAGCCTCCTCTCCTCCCCAGCTAAATGGCGCGTGACGAGCCCCACCCTGCCCTCCAGGACATTCGTGGCTTGTGCGGGGCAGTGCCCTGGGTCTCCTGCATGCCCACCCTCCGTGTGCAGACCAGGCCGGCCCTGCCCGAGCTCTTTTTTTTTGTGGGCAGGGCCATTGGGTGGGCCCCCTGTAGCCGTGTCCAGATGGGATTGTCTTGTTTTTGTGTGGTAGGGGCTGGGATGGGTGGGAAGGAAGGACTTACAGGCCACAAGGGTTTCCAGAGCTGGTCATTGCTGGGGCGAGGGTGCCCTTCCATCATGCACCCCACAAGCACTGCCCCAGCACTGCATCTGTGCTCTGCACCGTCAGAGCCCTGGAGACACAGTGAGCAGGACAGGCGTCCACACGTGGCCTTTGTTCCTGCTCAGAGAGTGGCATGCATGGTTGGGTTCCTTATATCTTTGCGGAGCCCCCTGAACACAGGGAATTCTTGTCGTCTGCTGGGCTGGGCTGGGCTGCGCGGGTGTGCGATGACGGAGGCAGCGAGGCAGGTTCTCAGTGAAGAGGGGAGTGTATGTCTCTCTTGCCTTAGCTGACAGGGCTGGGGTCCCAGTGGAGTGGACTGGAGCTGGCCCTGGAGGGGGCTGACCGTGGGCCTGGGTGGCCACAGGGGCTTGCAGGGGCACAGGATGTGGCGGTTGCCAGGTCCCTGGAGCAGGTGCCCAACCAGGGCTGCACAGCCGTGTATCCTCTGTGGTCATTTCCATGGCTGCTGTGTCTGCCAGGGGGAAGCAGCCTCCCTGGGTGGTGTGGGTGAAGGCTGGGGACACGTGGTATCTGCAGGACCTAGGTAGGAGTGCCTGTGCATTTTCACGGTGCCCCTGGCAGGACAGAGTTCCACCCTCTGCCAGTCCTCCCCGGGGGTTGCCAGCTCCACCTGCAGCTCATGTCTGATTTCCACTGGTACCCATTGTCACCATCACCAACCTTGCCCCTGGTTTCACTGTCTCCCCTGGAGGCCAGCGCCGGCCTCCCAGCCGCCCCCCACTGCACACAGCAGCTGGAGTAATATTTGACATGGCCCTCAGGTGGCGTCACCCTGTGCTTGAACCCTCTCGGGGCTTCCTCTGCATTTCCAGTAAGATCTACACACCCTTGTTCCCCTACCCACCCCGCTGCATTCTGGGCCACTCCCCGCCCCCAAACTCCGCTCCCGCCGCTGCGTCTGTCTTGCTTTGCACCACATCAAGTGCATTCCCACCCCAGGGCCTTTGCACACCTGTCCTTTTGG
Organism: Symphalangus syndactylus; assembly: GCF_028878055.3. Classification (NCBI taxonomy): domain Eukaryota; kingdom Metazoa; phylum Chordata; class Mammalia; order Primates; family Hylobatidae; genus Symphalangus; species Symphalangus syndactylus. The sequence continues at coordinate 126,718,594 of NC_072435.2, forward strand.
GTGGAATGCTCTTCCCCTGGGTCCCCGCATGGTTGACACCTTCCCAGAGTCGCCACTGCAGACCTGACTGTCCTCCACTGCCCAGCCCAGCCTCGCCAGCCACTCATCACATCGGTTGGCTCCATTTTTTTCCTGGAAGGCGGCACTGTCTTCTGTGTGTGCTTATTCTTTCTTCTTTGTCTCCTTCACTAGAAAGTAAACTCCATGGGGTAGAGGAAGGAAGGGAGGGAGGAAGAGAGAGGGACAGAGACAGACAGGAAGAGCGGGAGAGAGAGGGAGTTGGGGAAGAGAGAGGCTGTCATGTTTATTGCTATTTCCTGAGTCTAGAACAGAACCTGGCATATGATAGGGTCTCCACAAACATGTTTGTTGAATGACTGAGGCTAGGACAAGGTGGTGGCCCCTCGCTGGGCAGGGTGGGCTTGCCATGTGTCCCCCAGCTCTGGAGAAGGTGGTTCTACCTTAGGCTCCCTCCTTCACCAACCTGGTCACATCACCTTGGAAATGTCACCACACCGGCTCCCGCTCCCCAGCCTCCATCCTGAACAGAGGGCCGCTCTTGCCTGGGGCCTGCAGGGCTTTCTCACTGGTCCCCCACTCCTACAGCTGCTCCTCCAGCCCCTTCAGCCCTTCCCTCCACAGCAGGACGAGTGCCCTTTAAAAGAAGCAAATCTGGTCACTCCCTCCTCTGCTGTGGACTCTTCTGGGCCCCTGTCACTCAGGGTGGAGACAGACCCTGACCTGTGACTCACAGCCCTGTGTGGTCAGCCCAGCCTCATCTTGAACCTCTCTCCTCCTCTGTCCGTGCCCTCGCCTCTGGGCCTTTGCACACACTGTCCCCTCTGCCCAGAGCACGCTCCTCCTCCCCTTGCTGGTCGCTCCCGGCCGTCCTCCTGTCTCAGCTCTGCTGCCTCTCCTGGGGCCCTTTCCCAGCGCTCCTGGACCGGGTGGGCTCACTGCACTGTGTCCTGTTCCTGTGGCTGTAGAGTGCACAATTGCCTTTCCCACCAGGTGGTGTGCGCCATGCATTATGCTTGTCCTGAAATGCACAGCCTGTGCCACACAGTAGGGCCCTTTGCCAACAAGGAAGCTGAGCTTAGAAGCAGCATGAGCTGGTCCAGGTGACGCAGCTGGGCAGTCACGCCCCAAGGGGCCGGGAGTTCTGACTGCAAGTGCGACTTCGGTAGCGTCTGTTTTCTCCATAGAATAAATTCAGACTGCAGTCTGCACCTTCAGACCACCTCTGCATTTTAATGCCTCAAGAAGGAAATCCACTGAGCCGAGACACAGCTTCTCTGTGCTTAATTGATGATGGGGTGTTAACAGCTGCCCCCACAGATGATATCTGGTTGCCTGTTTGAAAATAGAAACACAGCAGCAGTCAATCACTTACATAGTATGATGTTGCTATTATTTATCGAAGAAACTGTATTATAACAATGTTAATAGGAGCCAAATCAAAAGGAGAAAAATGGATCCATTTTCCTAGATATAGACCTGTTATGCCTTATGCACACAGACATGAATGTTTTATAAGTGGAAATTATAATGTAGATAAAAATGTTATTCTCCTAGTTAATTATTTTCACTATATCTGTAAAAGGCAAATTGATTGCTTGGAGATTTATTCACACCCAAGCCAAAACCGAGTCACATTATGCCACTACTAAGGTTCTCCTGTTCTCCTTTTCGTTTACCTGCTTTAAAAACAACAAAGCTTATTTGGGTTTAAAAATAAAAAGAAATTAACTTTGATGAGGCTGCTGCTGTTCCTGGCCCCTTTATATCAGGCCCCTGGAGAGGCATGGGGACAGCAGGGCTCAGCCTTGCAGCGAGTCTTACTCACTGGAGGGAGCTGTACTCACTGGAGGGGGTCTCATTCATGGGAGGTGGGGTCTTACTCACTGCACGGGGTCTTACTGCATCAGGCCTTACTCACTGCAGCGAGTCTCACTCCCTGCACCGGGTCTCACTCACTGCCCCAGGCCTTACTCACTGCATGGGGCCTCACTCACTGCCCCAGGTCTCACTCACTGCACCGGGCCTTACTCACTGCATGGGGCCTCACTCACTACACCAGGTCTCAGTCACTGCACTGGGTCTTACTCACTACACCGGGTCTCACTCACTGCACTGGGTCTTACTCACTGCACTGGGTCTCACTCACTGCACCAGGATCTTACTCACTGCATGGGGTCTCACTCACTGCACTGGGTCTTACTCACTGCACTGGGTCTCACTGCACTGGGTCTCACTCACTGCACTGGGTCTCACTCACTGCACTGGGTCTCACTCACTGCACCAGGATCTTACTCACTGCATGGGGCCTCACTCACTACACCAGGTCTCAGTCACTGCACTGGGTCTTACTCACTACACCGGGTCTCACTCACTGCACTGGGTCTTACTCACTGCACTGGGTCTCACTCACTGCACCGGGCCTTACTCACTGCATGGGGCCTCACTCACTACACCAGGTCTCAGTCACTGCACTGGGTCTTACTCACTACACTGGGTCTCACTGCACTGGGTCTCACTCACTGCACTGGGTCTCACTCACTGCACTGGGTCTCACTCACTGCACCAGGATCTTACTCACTGCATGGGGCCTCACTCACTACACCAGGTCTCACTCACTGCACTGGGTCTCACTCACTGCACCGGGCCTTACTCACTGCATGGGGTCTCACTCACTGCACTGGTCTTACTCACTGCACTGGGTCTCACTCACTGCACCAGGATCTTACTCACTGTGTGGGGCCTCACTCACTACACCAGGTCTCACTCACTGCATCATTTGGGGGTTTGGCCCATTTCTGCTGATTTTCGCTCTGTTGAGACATGTGGGGACCATCACCAGGCCCCTGTGGAGGGGTTCAGATGACCCAGCAGTCTGGAAGCCCTGGACTTTCCCCATCCACATAGCCCAGTGTCTCCACAGTGCCGGGAGGGCCTGTGCACTGAGCCCGGGGCAGGTGGCAGGTGGCGCAGGGCAGCCATGTGTTAGAATTCCTCTCAACCTTCAAACCTGCATCTCGCCTGCCTGCCGCCTCCGGGTTGTCAGGCATCCACTCTGATTTGGTATCGCAGAGCCGACACTCCTCCCACAAGGGAACGAGCCCTGCTTATTCCCACCCAGGACCGTCTAGTTGAGAGCATCTTTCTTCTCTGTGACTGGGACCAGACAACAGAGGGGCCGATACTACAGCTGAGGGGGCAGATGTGACAAGTGGAAATGCCTGTGAGGCTCAGCCACTGGAGTGGCCCAGGGTGTGGGGCAGGTAGACACTCATCAGCGTGGGCTGTTTCCTCATGGCTGGAGGCAGAGGTGATGGAGGGGCCACCTGCCTCTGACTCTGCCACGAGAGCACAGCTGGGGCGCAGGCGAGGGGGACGGCAGTGACAGGTAACCTGACCTTTGACCTCAGGGTCAGAAGCAAACCTGATGTGATGGGTCCCCCAGACCCGTCCTGTCCCCCAACCTGCTGATTTTCCCAGAAGAGCTGTTTGCCTGAGACTTCTGATTTTTAAATATTTGCAAAACACAAAAGGGAAAAGACTAGGTCGCAGGCCGACACCTGGGGCAGATGGAGCAGGGGGGTTATGGCCTCGAGTGGAGGAGGGAGCAGGGCCATTCCCCTAGGGAGGAGGAAGCCTATGGTCGTCTCCCCAGAGCCTCTCCAGGCCGAGCTCAGAGGGAACCACCTGCCGAGAGGCCGGGAAACTGCTGCGTCTAGTCCTCCGTCGGAGGCCCCGAGCTGTGTGTGGAGCAGGAACGCATGGAGCCTGTGCTCCTCCAGGCCACTGCCCGCTGAGCCCGGACGGTGCGGACAGTCCTGTGCTCCCGGCCCCCGCAGGCTCCACCTCAGCCCCCAGTCCCACTAGGACCCTCACGGGGTGACCCTTTCAACGCCAGGGAAATGGGGGAAAAGCCAGCTCAGCCTGAGAGGAGGTTTTCCATAAAAATAGATTTCCCGGTCCAGACCACCTTCGGTCGTTATCCAGAAAGTTGCGAAAAAGTCACACAGAGTTCACGACGGCCGTGCCTGAGATGGAAAGACACAACAAAGACAAATGAGTCCTGTTCCCTGCAGGGAGCTCTGACAAGGGACAGCTCCGAACATCTGGCCCTGGAGGCTGGCTGTGTGGACTCCGAGGGGGTCACTTGTTTGTTGAAGGCTTTCCTGAGTGCTTTGCCATTTCAAACGTGGGGCGCACCCACCCGAACCCAACCCTGGGGCGTCTTGGCTGGGGTGGCACTCCCTGGAGGAGGGTGGCTGGTCCGCGCCCCTGCCGCTCAGCCCAGGCCCACGCTGGGAAAGGGCCCAGACTCAGCTGGGCCCGAACAGAGCTTTCTGCTTTAAAATAACGAATTACGTGCAGACATTTCAAAGCTGGGAGATGCCACATAAAAAGCTGGAGTTCTCTGTTCCCTTGGCAAATAGGGGATCTGAGAAGGGGCCGGCGGCCAGCTGTGCTGGTGGCCCTGACGGCGGCCCCTGAGGCCGGCGCAGACAGAATCATTCTGTCCCTGTTTTATGAACAAGACAGACACCAAGGGCCACAGAGGGACCTGGCTGCTCTGCTTCCAGAGCCCCACCCCACCAGCAGCACCCTCAGGCATGACCTCCCTGGCCCCTGTAGAGCCTGAGTTTAGACCCATGAAGTGGCTCCTGCTCCCAGGGGCCACCTTATTGTATCTCTGATGCTTTTTCCCAGGAGTCTGGAGGAGATGAATGGGGTTTGTCATTAACAGGACAGGGATTTGAGGTGTTTTGTCAACCAGACATGCAACTGGTACAGAGAAGTCAGTGGCTTCCTCCTCTCCCTCCTGCTCTTCATCCTCCCCTTCTCCTTTTTTAGAAGGAGCTGACATTCTCTCATTAAAAAGGTGAATCGTGGTTTTGATGTGTGGTTATATATGTTTAGATTATACATTAAAGTAAATGTATATTATTTCTTAAGGGCAAAGTCTTAAGCAGTAATCTCCATAAAATCATGCGTTTAGCACACCCTTTTAAAAATCCATTAAATACTTAACTATTAAACAAAATACTCACAGGCTTCTCATACTTGCAGGGACCTACGATCGTCCTGTGAGCGCCGCAGTGGGCAGCCAGACCCTTGAGCCAGGGCAAGGAACTAACAGAGGCCTGGGCCAGGCAGCTCAGAAACAGCCCCAGGTGCACACCTAGGTGAACTGTGATTTTGGGGTAAACCACCCGCCCTCCAGAGCTGCCTTGTTATCTGTAAGACAGAGATAGAACAATCCTGTGTGTGCCAGCCTCAGGGGCTGCTGGCTGCCAGATCGCATGTGACAGTCCTTTGGGAAACGGCAGGCTTGCTTGCTCTTGGACTGGAGCCTTCCAGGCAGCGGCCTTTGCACCATTCAGCCTACAGGTGACCCAAACACTGTTTCAGTTTCAAGACAGTGGCCAATATTTACATCAGACAATTCTTAACTTAGCATCAGAATTGCTAGCTTCTTCCTGAAACCTGAACTTCTTGCCGTGCAGGTCTGACCTGCTGTGTGGCAGGACAGCGGGGCTGAATGGTGGCCCCCCTGGAGTTTGCCATCATCCCCACCTGGACGGTCCCTGGCGACATCTGAGTTGTGACCTCTGGCGATGATGCCATTTCTCTGATGCCCTCGCTTGTCCTGGGGTGAATGTTTTGATGCTGTTACCAGGAAAGGGTAGCAGGGACTTCATTGAGCACAGAAAATCAGGGGTCTTGGTGCTGGCCACTGGTGCAGAGAGTGTGGGGAGGCACCCAGAAGGATCCTCCAGGGCTTGGTTCTTGGACGATCTTGTGGAGCCGGAGGGTGTGGGTGGGGGATGTGGGTGCAAAGGAGCTGCAGAGGATACCAGCCCTGGAAGGAGCAAGTTGTCTGGGGAGAAGAAGAGCAGGTGTGGATGCGGCAGCCGTCTGCACTTCCCCCGGCCAGTGGAAAGTCTCGCTGGGGAGCTGACCCAGCCACCTGAAGCGGCTTTTGCCTCCCACCCCACCCTTGAGGGTATGACTAGTGACCTTGGCAGGGAGACCGAGACCACTTTGTGAACCCCGCAGGGAGACCGAGAACATGGTGGCCAGGACAGCATGTATTCAGAATCAAAGAAACGGAAAAGCAAACATCCAGTTATAGCTGGAGAGGCAGGTGTGCAGCTTAATGAGGCTCTGCAGAGACCCAGGGGCCTGGCCATCCACCCTGGGACACCAGGTGCTAGAGTGGACATGTCATGCATGAATCAGGGAGCAGTTCCCGGGGAACACACCGCATGCCATTGCCGCAGCCTCCGCCTGCCTGGGGCCTCTGCCTGCGCCTGCCTGGGAAGCACATTCTCGCTCTATTGGGGTCTTTGCCCACGTCACATTCCCTCCCCAAGGTCCTCCTTTCCTGGGTTATTTTTCTAGATGCCACTGCTGGCATTGACATGACCTAGGGTTCCCTTTGCAGTCTGGTTTGTAATCCGAGTCCCCGAGGAGAAGGCGCCATGTGTCCTTGGGCGTTTTATTATCATCTGCACCCCAGGCACCTGCATGGGGCAGTTGCGCAGCAGGTGAGGAAAGGGGGCCACTGCGCCCAAGCTGCCACTTGCCCACAGGGATGTTTTTTTACAGAACTGGCGATCCAGATTTTTTTGGTAAAGTTATGAACTGTCCCGATTTTTAAAATATTAGCAAGTGATTCAAAACAGCTTAAGTGCTGAACAGGCCAAACTCGGCCCTTCCGTGGGGCCACATCCTGGACCTCCCAGAGCCCTTGGTTGGCATCATCCCGAGAAGCCTCCCACTCCCCAGTGAGCCTCAGGTTCTGGAGCCTGCTCAGCGCTACCCCCACCCCCCCGAGCCACGTTCTTGCTGCCCCGACATTGATGAGCCACGAGGAATGTTCCAGAAACAGCCTCATGGTACACAGTAAATATTTGTTGAATGAATGAACGTAGACATAAGAAATTACATGTGAGTTAAAGAAAATCCAGCAGACACAGCTCCTGACTTCACGTCTATACGTCCTCCACTTGAAAACCTTGAGGACTCGTCACGCTTCCAGCTCGGATGTTTGGTTTCTAAAGGAAACTCCCAACAGGTAGCGGCCTTGCCGCGGGCTTGTGCCACCTCCGTGTCCGGTCCCGGTGGGGTCACAGGCGCTATGGCTCTGTCTGCGGCAGACCAGTAGAGCCAGCAGGGGGATGCCGACCTCCAGCCCCGGCGTGGCGTCTACAACACAAAGGCTGTTCCTCCTGGGCGTGTGGGAGCAGCACTGGAGCCAGAGTTTGGAATTGATGGCTTTAGGCCAGCAGAATAATTTGATTTAGCTGGCAACAGTTAAGAAATGGTTGATTTCACATGAAATCTGGACTAGGGCCTGCGGGCACAGCTGGGCGCATTCCCCCGTGGTAACTGTTGGATTGTCTGCAGCTGAGTGTCTGCCCATGCGAGGCTGCGGCCCTCCCGCCCTGCGGCCCTCCCGACCTGTGCCCTCCTGGGCAGGGCCCAGCCTGGCTCCTGTGGGCAGGTGAGTTGTTGCCCCTGCTTTCAGCTGGGAGCCTGCAGACCTCAAGTGCGTCAACCCAAAGCCGAGCAAAGAGCAAAGTGCAGGGTGGGGTTGGGAGCGAGACAGGCCAGCGGGGTGGGGTTGGGGGCGAGACAGGCCAGCGGGGTGGGGTTGGGGGCGAGACAGGCCAGGGTCCTGTGCACCCTGGAGCAGCCCAGCCCGGGGGTGGGCATGCCGTGCATTTTCTCAGACGGCCTCCTGTCCAGGTTCATTGCTTCCTCCCACAGCTGTGGTGAAGAGCTGGGGAGAGGACTTACTACCTTTTTGCAGATGAGGAAACTGAGGCTTCCGGAGGTCCTGTGAGTCCAGACCTGCCACTAAGCACTGGAAATGGGAGTAGGACCCGCATCTTTGGGCCCCTGGACTGACAGGGTGAAAACCATCCCTTTGGGTGTATACCAGCTCTGGGTTCCTCCAGCAGCCACGCTCACTGCCCTGGCAAAACATGACTTGGCCGTGGGCGTGTGGAACGTACGGCTTTGTCCTTGCAGACACCTTGCAGGCCTCTCTCCTGCAGGCCGCATGTGGGCAGGAGGCTGGCTCTCCTTCTCTGCACCCTTTGGTGAGGGAGGCAGCGCTGCCTGAGGGCCATGGGGCGCCCAGTAGTGGACAGAGGAAGATGCGAAAGCTCGGGTCCCGGGATGGAGGGCCCTGCACACACACACAGGGCCACACAGGGATGCACGTGGGGCAGAGTGCACCTGCAGGGCTGGGGAACGGGCTCGTGCGGCTGGGGAGCAGGCTTGTAGTGACCGGAGGGCGTAGTGACTGGAGGGCGGGGTGCCCTGGTTCCCTGGGGAGGATGTGAGTGGCTTCTTGGATAATTCTGCAGGCGGGTGGGACTGAAACCCGCCACCCTGGGATGAGCAGGAAGTGCGCCTGGTCCCCATGAGGAGGGAGGTCTTTTGGGGACCTTACTCCGAGGAGCAGAGTTGGGAGGGAAGCCTTTGGCGGGGCCACTAGAGGCTCCCTGGTTCTACCAGCTGTCAAGACAGGATGGAAGACTGGGTGTTAACGTCAGGCCTGACACCGTGTAGGAACCCCATCAGTAAGAAATAGAGGTTCTAATTGGGTTTCTATAAAGTGAACTGAATCTCTACACACCTCTGTGGGAACTTAGAACAGGTTCTGATAAAGCATCGCTTTCTCACTGCCAGCTGTGAAGTCCTAGCTATGTGGGAAGTGGTGTTAGGACCATTTAATGATCGCTGAGCCTTGTTAGAAGGATGAAGCGGCTGTCCTCACGTGGGTGGCCTTGTGTCCTGCGTGCACAAAAGCATCGGGGCCGAGGAGACCACGCTGTGTCTGCAGAGCTGGGTCCGTGTGTGTTGCCGTCCGGCTCCCAGGAACTTGTCCACCCAGGGGTTCCCCCCTTGACAGGAGAGGCAGAAGCACACGGGGCTGAGGGGACTGGTCCTGGGTGGGGTCACAAGAGACTCACAGCTCCTGGTCTCGGAGGACTGGCTCTGCACCCTTTTACTTTTAAAAGTGGCCCACTTAAAATATTTATTTGTAATTCTGTTAACATAATTACATCTCCATTAAGAACCTGAAATATTCCAAATGCTGGCAGTGTCCTTTTCACCACGATTCCCAGTCCTGGTTTATCTTCCCCTCCCTCGAGCCCCCCTGCTGCCCTCCCTTCCACGGCTGTCTTTCCAGATTTCCCCTCGTGTTTAGATTTGCACCCATTGGAAACCTCTGGGTGTGCAAGTTTCTTTTTACACACTTATGACGGCACCACGCTGCCAGTGTGGTTCTGAGCTGCAGCGGCCCTCTGGGAGACTTCCTTCCAGCACACAGAGCTACTTCATTAAAGGACAAAAATGAAAGCAAACCCCAAGAGCACGCCTGCCTCTCGCCGTATTCCACCGCGTGGCTGCGCCGTGGTTCTTGGGGCTGGTCCCCGCGGGGCCGCTCTGTTGCCGATGTTCAGGCTTCGCCCTCTTGTTCCTCGTGCGTGGTGCTGGGGAGCGCCTTCTCCGCAGGCCGGGGTGCTCGTGCTGGTCAGTTTCTCCTTGCTCAGTGTCCTCCCTGGTCAGTGTCCTCCCTGGTCAGTCTCTAAGGCAGGGACGACCGAGCCCATTGAGGGCAGGGACGAGTCCTGTAAGGAGCTCCAGGCGTGGTTGTGGCCAGTTTCTGTCCTTGTGTGCTGGCCTGAGGGAGGGGAGTCAGGTGATCCATGGCCAGGAGACGCTGTGGTTTGGTGACTGCTCCGGTGCCCTCCTCACCTGGAGCCTGGACAATGGGGTGACGGCTCTGAAGGGCAGATGGGTGGGAGCATTCCAGGAGCAGGCAGCCCCCGGCCCCCTTTTGCGCCCCCTCCCCAGCCATCCAGGGAGCCCCCTGTCGGGGGGAGAGGGGCAGATGCAGAGTCAGGTCAGTGGCCTGGTGAGAGGAGCCACAGAGGCAGTGACATAATGTGCGATGTGAGGACAGTTGCACCGCCCTGTGAGCTCATGTGAGGACACTTCCTCTGCCGCGCTGGGGCTGGGACTCTCCTCCACTGCCGTGACCATTCCAGACAACAGTTAGCCAGCCAGTGTCAGTGCCAGGGACGTCACGACTGTGCGTGGCTCTGGGGGTTGGGTGAGGTCATAAATTCCCCACCTCAGCATTTCTTGGAAGATGTGGGTCAGTGGGAGGAGGCTTGGCTCAGCGTAAAGACATCATCACCAACAGCCACCCCCAAAGAATGACAGCCCTGCTGATGGCCTGCTTCTCCCTCAAGTGAGGGTCTGAGATTGAACATCTGATACTTGCAGGACCAGGCCCTGTGGACCTGGCCCCCACTTCCAGCCCCTTCTCCTCCAAGCCCAGGATGGGTCTCCGCTGGTCACCTCCACATCCCATGTCACAGGGGTGGGATGGGGGTGGCAGAGGCAGAGCATCGGCTCCCCTGAAGGGGGTTGGGGCTTCACATGTGCTCTTGACCTCTCCCCAGCTGGACTTGCTTGGTGGTCAAAGGCCCTTCAACCCTGAAACAGGGAGAGCAGATGCTTGTCGGACACAGAGCTCTCTCTGGCCCCGCCCGGGCACCTGGGGCTTGTGCACGCAGCGTGCTGAGTGGAAGGCTGAGGGCGCAGGGTCAGCCGGGGCCAGCAGCGCTTCTGACACTGTGAATCCAGCAGTGGACGGCACGGTGGGTGGGCAGCCCCGCACCATCTGTGAGTCTCACACTCCCCAGGGAGCACGTTTCCTTTCGCACATCCTGCAGCTGGCCAGGGGTGCACCCATGTCTGTCGTGGAGAGCTGGAAGCAGCTGCCCATCCTCGGGTGTCTCCCTGCACCCCCGCTGCTACAGCTGTGGGGCGGCCCAGATGTGTAGATGTCTTTCCCGGGTTTGAGCCCACAGCCTACGGGAAGCACTGAGATGGGTGTGTGGCGTGTGGCGTGTGGCCTGTGGGGCGTGGCCACCGAGGGAGTCTCTGGTGATCCGGGGCTCCATGGATTTGCGGGGCGGACGGCCTAGCCAGGCCCCCTCCCAGCTGACGTGCAGATCAGTAATTTCTTCCACAATGATAATAGGTTGTTGATCCAGTAGCTTTTTATAGTTCACAGAAAGACTCTTGTCTTCTGAGAAACCAGTCTTCATTTGTGGGCAGGGCAGGGATCATTTTCAGATGCTGGCATGGCCCTCCTGTGCACCACGGGGCTACACCCACATCCCAGGAACCAGGTCCCTCCTGAAGGGCTGGGCGGCAGGGCCTGCTGTCTCCCCTCTCTGAGACTGTGCAGGGAAAGGGCCTCCGGGGGGTGGGGAAGCAGCCTGCTTAGCTTCCTGACACTCAGGGCAAGAGGAGGGGTCTGAGAAGGAAGAAAGGAGAAAGGAAGCACAAGGAGAATGGGTTTTAAGGGATGAGAGAGAGAGAGGGTGAGAATGGGTTTTAAGGGATGGGAGAGAGAAGGTGAGAATGGGTTTTAAGGGATGAGAGAGAGGGTGAGAATGGGTTTTAAGGGATGAGAGAGAGAGAGAGAGAGGGTGAGAATGGGTTTTAAGGGATGGGAGCAAAGCCGAAGGCCGAGGAAGGGAGTTTGGAAAAGCGGATGATACTTCATATGCCGTGCGTCACGAGCACTCTGAAGCTGGACCCTTGGGCTCAGGTGCCTGCTCCTTTGTGGATTAGCTGTGTGACTGTGACCGAGTCCCTGGGGTCTCTGGTCTCAGCTTCCTGCCTTATCAGGCGGGGCCTTGGACACTGTCTGAGCCCAGGGCTGGCACAAGGGCTGCATGCCACACAAACGGTGGGACCTGGCCTTGGCAGGCAGGTGGTGAGCCCTGTGCTGCCAGGCATGGCCCTGATGCCCATCCTCTGCTCCACTCACTCCCGCCCCACCTGCGTGCCTCCTGCACACTCTTGCCCCATGCACTTCCTCCACTCGATGTGGAGAAACGTCTTTTCCACCTCCATGCCTGCTTTTCCCTCACTCTAAGCCATTATAGCCAGAGATTCTGGAAACAGAGTGTTAACAATGTCACTTCCTAATATGCCTTAGAATGCACATGTCACTAAAATAAAGTGCTCATCCGTGCACCACCCAGAGTGACCTTGTAGATCAGCAGTGACCTCATCACCTGTCTCCCGGCAAGCGCTGGTTAGTGGGATTGCCAGCCTCTTGTCTGCCCCACAGGACCATAACCATGTGCTTTCAAGTGTGTGCTGCCGGCTGGGGTGCGAGCAGGGGCGGCTGTGTAGGCTGCAGAGCAAGGGCAGGTTTGCGGCTGGCCAGTGGGGCTGCCTTTAGGAATGGCTTTCCTGGGGCGGTGGAGAGCATGGGCCTAGCCGTCCAGCAGGACCAGCTGTGCCTGTGAGTGGGGTCCGTGGGGGACTCGGAGCCACTCCCAGTCAAGGTCTCTGGCTGGAGAGGGAGTCGGGGGAGACACAGCAGGAAAAGATGTGAACCGAGCATCTAAAACCTGGACAAGCAGGACAGTTGTTTGTGGTTTGCAGATGTCACCCTGGTGGTCCAGGAAGAGTCGTCTTCCTGGGCTTGGCCCTCTCGCTGGGAAACTGGGCACGAATGCTTCTCTTGCATAGGGCTTAGCACACAGATTGGATACACAGGGGTCCAGGAATGTGTGCAGGAAGCTGGGAATTCAGTGTGTCCTGCTGGGCCAGAACGAACCTCATCGCCTGTTGGTGGCCTGTTATATAACAGATTTTCCTGTCTGGAGTTGAAATCACCATCATCATCGTCGTCATCATCATCATCAATGAGATTCTCAGTCAGGACATCTGGTGGTATTCGTAGCCAGAAAGTGCTGTTAGTTGGGCAGGCCAAGTACTCCGGAGTTGCTTGAACTAAAATTTGACTTGTGTTTTTCTAGCCCAAATTTCCCAAGATCATGAGCCACTGTGTGTTGCCCTGTGTGTTAGTCTGTTCATTGCTATAAGAAATACCTGAGGCTGGGTAATTTATTTTTAAAAAAGAGGTTTAATTGCCTCACGGTTCTGCAGGCGGAACAGGAAGCATGGTGCTGACATCTGCTCAGATTCTGGGAAGGCCTCAGGGAGCTACAGTCATGGCAGAAGGTGAAGGGAACCAGGCACGTCTTACATGGGCAGAGCAAGAGAGGTGGGGAGGTGCCACACTTTTAAACGACCAGATCCACGAGAATGCATGATTGTGAGGACAGTGCCAAGAGGGATGGTGTTAAGCCAGCGGTCCCCAGACATTTTGGCACCAGGGACTGGTTTTGTGGAAGACAATTTTTGCACGGATGGGGTTGGGGGGATGGATTCCGGATGAAACTGTTCCCCCTCAGATCATCAGGCTCTAGATTCTCATGAGGAGCTTGAAACCTAGATGCCTCACAAGCAGAGTTCACGGTCAGGTTTGCATTCCTATGAGAATCAAACGCCCGGCTGATCTGATAGGAGGAGAGCTCAGGTGGGAATGCCTGCTTGCCCACGGCTCACCTCCTGCTGTGCGCCCCATTCCTAACAGGCCACGGGCTGGTCCCGGTTCATGGCCCGGGTGTTGGGACCCCCTGTGTTAAACCATTCATGAGAACGCTGCCCGCATGATCCAATCACCTCCCAGCAGGCCCCGCCTGCAACACTGGGGATTATAGTTCTACATGAGATTTGGTGGGGACACAGATCCGAACCACGTCCTGCCTCAGACGGGCACTGCCCTGTCCGGCTGGGGGAGGAAGATGCACAAAGTCTCGCCCATGGCCCGGGGCGCTCGTGCTTGTGGGGAGTTCAGGATTATGCTGCTCCGGGAACGATGCCTTGTTTCTTGTGATTGACATCAACAATAGCCAATGGCCTGCTTCATTTTCCTTCTTTTCTGCTATTTCATTTGAAACAGAACTTGGGTGTTTGTATTCAAATGGTAATTTTCCATCAAAATTCCTGTTTAAACAAATTGGGAATCTCAGGAACAACATATAATGTTCTGGAGGAGAAGATCCTTGGGAGAGCAGTGGATATCTGTTTTCTTTCTTTCCTTCCTTCCTTCCTTCCTTCCTTCCTTCCTTCCTTCCTTCCTTCTTTCTTCTCTTTTCTTTTCTTTCTTTCTTTTTTTTTGGGGGGCCAAAGTCTCACTCTGTTGCCCAGGCTGGAGTGCAGTGGCGATCGATATCTTGGCTCACTGCAACCTCTGCCTCCCAGATTCAAGCTATTCTTGTCCTTCAGCCTCCTGAGTAGCTGGGATTACAGGTGCCCACCACCACATCAGGCTAATTTTTTTGCATATTTAGTAGGGACGGGGTTTTACCATGTTGGCCAGGCTGGTCTCGAGCTCCTGACCTCAGACAATCCACCTGCCTTGGCCTCCCAAAGTGCTGGGATTACAGGTGTGAGCTACCGCACGAGAGTGACAGCTGTTTTCCTAACACTTTCTTAGCATTTCTCTACCAGTAGGCAATTATTTAAAGAAGGAGAAAACATTCTGTTTCCAGAGTGGTGGAGAATTGAATTGAATTGAATATGAATTTAAACATACATATGGAGAGGATCAAGCTTGCTTCAAAGGATGTTTCCAAACTCGCATCTCCCTGCTTTGCATTTCTTAATTAAAGGTTTATGTTGAGATCTCCTCTTCCTGCTTCAGAAATCACATCTTTCATAACCCTGCATGGCGAGCTCTGATCTGAAAACCTCCAGCTCCTCCTGGGGTCTGCACGGGACCCTCCTTTATTACCCCAAGAAGAACAAACGGCCTGGAGAGAATGGCTTGCAGGAGCCGAGCTAAGGGGAGGCTGCTGCTGCTCCGCAAATTGGAAAAGCTCTGCCTGGGAACACTGGGCTGTGCGAGCCGCTCCTGGGGCTTATTTCCTCTGAGATGATACCCCCTGCACCGAGTCCCACCCTGGTCAGGGCCGTGTCCCGAGGCTGGCGTGGGGGTGCTCCTGCTGGCTTCCTGCCGTTTCACCCCGACCTTGTGCCCACATCACCATCACATCTCCTGTCTTCTCACCTGTCCCTGAACTCAGTCCCCAAAGCGAGCTCTTCTTCTGTAGCTGGAACATTCGGGGCAAGAGCTCTGTTCTCCCTGAGGGCTCTTGCTTCACATTCACTGAGGAATTAAAAGGTGCTTCCAGGGCTTTCCTGGAGGTCTGCAACCAGGCATCTGCCTCTGTCAGGGCTGGCACGGTCTGCTTTATTCAGGAGCAGCTGGGGGGATAAAATGCACGGATTGGCTTAGACCTAGGGAATGGGGAGTGGTCTTTGTGGGGGGAGGAATGAGAGGCCCACTAGAGTGAAATTAAATTAGGGTTAAATGGACAGTAGTGTGAGTAGCTTCTGAGTGGCCAAAACAACCCACCTCTAGGACTGCATTTCTTCCTGTTGGCCTCATGGCATTGACTCCAGGAAGATGCTGTGGTTTCATGAGCCCCTGAGGAGCCGTAGGTAGCTCTGGAGGGGTGAGGACCCTGGAGAGGGCAGGTGGGAGCATCTGCCACTAGACCTGCCGAAGGCCAGCCAGTCCCACATCTCTGCTTGTGGAGAACACGACACTGTCTGCCAGGTGCATCCAAGACTTGGGTCCCAAGGCACCTCAGCCCCAGTTTATAGCACAGAACATGTCCATGGCTGTTTTTCTGCCTGATCCAGAAAACATGAGCTCCCTCTGCCATACAGTGGGGCCAAATGACGCTCTTCTGCACAGGACTGGGCCTTTCTCGGTCAGATCTGGGCACTGGGGCCTCCCAAGTCACTCCTGGTGGCATGCTGGGTTCTAAAGCGTAATTGACAGTCCTTCTGGTAGCTCTTTCTCTGACAGTGTCCGCAGAGTCACTGTGATGACGGAGTGCAGGCTGGTGATGGCCTGGGCCCTCTGCTGTCTGCTTCCACTTCCCTGCCCCATTTCCTGTGCCGTGAACCTTTGCACCCTGCCTTCTTCACACGTGTGTGCCGTGGCATGTTGTCAATGTTTTATTTTCTTGGAAACCCATCTTCATTCGATCAAGGCTGCTTAGTTCTGCTGAAGTGCTCTGCTAAATCAGGAAAATGTGTATCTTTTAAGTAAAGGGTTTTCTGTAGAAGCAAACATAGTGATTTAGAGAGGACCTGACATGATTTTTGTGGCCTGGGAATGACAGGTGATCATTTCGGAAGTAATTGGCCATCACCCCACAGTAACCCCATAAACAGGGCTGTTTTTAAGAATTTTAGACTTTCCATAACATCAGTCAAAGTCAATGAACCATAACGGTGCTAATCAACATGGATAAATCTCAAGAAAGTCAACCCAAAGACAAACATCCAGAATGCGAGGGAGGTAGCGTGCCGCGACAACCCCACCACTGACTCAGCCGTTACTCTGCTGATGGTTATTCATGTCGTTTACTTGGGGGGTGTGCTTGGGAATGGGGTCACATGGTGAGAAACATTTCAGTTTTGCTGATTTTTGCCAAATTTCTGTCCAGAGCAGCACTGATAGCCCACCAGTGTAGTAGACTTAAAGTCTTGCCACCCTCACTGGTGTGAAACAGGATCTCTCACTGAAGATGTAATTTGCATTTCCCTGATTACCTGTCAGTGTGAGCATCTCTCACCTGGTTATAGCCTATGCCATTTACTGTCTCCCTCCCATCTTCTCTTCCCCTCACCTTGGGTTTCAGCCCCTCACCACGAGAACCCAAACCTGTATCAGAGTCCTCAGGCCTAGAGCTGCTTCACCTGCATAGTTACAAACAATAAAAAAACAAAAACACACTTATTGAGGTGTAACTGGCAAAAAAATAACTGCACATGTGTCAAGTGTTCAAAGCATATACCCATAAAACCGTCACCATGGTGAAGATGATGAATGTGTGCATCACCCCGAAAGTTCCCTGGGTCCCCTTTGTAATCCCTGTCCCCTCCCTGTCCCTTCCCACCTCCCTCCCCTGTCCCAAGGCAACCGCTAATACTTGTTCTTTCGCCGTGGATTAATCTGCATTTTCTAGAACTTTGTATGATGGAATTGTATAGTATGTACTCTTTTCTGGCCTGGCGTTTTCCACTCAGCATTATTGTTTTGCTAAGCCATTAGTGTCAAGCTAAGTCCAGTTTAGCTCACTGGACTAACGAGCCAAGACCCTTCTGAGCGCTCCACCCAGTGCCCTAGAAGTTCCAAGGTTTCCAAGCCAGCAGGTGTGGACTCAGGCTATTCCCGGCCCTGTGTGAGCTCCAGTTTGGTTCCCTGTAATCCGTTGGGTGGTTCTTTCCCTGCTCTGGGTGCTTCCTCCCTGCACGTGCCAGTCTCTGCTGTGCCAAGAACTCGAGGGGCCTTCTGCTCTGTGCAGCTCTCTCCTCTCTGGTCACTGATCTTGGATATCTGAGCACCAGGGTCTCTGCCGGGTCTTGCCTAGGTTCCCCTCGCTGCTGCAGCGTCTGGGAACTGTCTCAAGGCTGAGCTCCGGGGCAGTCATAGAGCTCGCTTCTGCGCTGTTTCCTGTCCCTCATGCACCCCTCCCCTTCATTGCCTGATGGATGTCCGGTGCTGTGAAAGGCACAAATTCACAGTTGCCTTAGGTTTCAGTTGGTGCCAAAGGGCGGGTAAGTCCAGTCTTGTTACACTGTCTTGGGCACAAGTCTCGACTGAGCTTGCTACTTTATGTTTCTATCCCATTTCTGGTGCATGGAAATTTTATTTAAATTTTGAACTTGGCCATATCTTTTTAGTTTGGAAAGTTAGATTTTAAGAAATACACTTAATTTGTGGAGGGAAGAATTATGGAAGACTTTGAAATAGACCAAAAAGATTGCTGAATGCGTTTCATGGGAAGTGGGCGTTATCTGGGTTACCTGATTCTCGGGAGTCTGTGCTCCCCTCCGTATCCCTGAGCCACCTCACAACCCTGTGAGTGACAGCGTGCCCACAGATTCACGTGAGCCTTGGCCATTGACATGTAGGTCTCGTCTGGTTGAATCAGTTGATTCTTCTCCCTGGACATCGAGTTCCACCAGTTTTGTGTCTATTAAGCACGTTGATTTCAGCGTTTGGGATGGGCTCACGTACGTATGGTTCTTTGAATTTCCCTTTGAAGTGACGGTCACATCTCACAGGTTCCCTCATCCATTAACACATTAAATAATATCTTTGATATGTGTTCATTTTATCTCTGTATGAGAGTCATGATCTACCTTGTTAAAAGTTATCCTTTAATATGTGGGGGAGAATTTCAAGGGGTAGGCTTTCTATGTTGTTGACTTAAGAGTTCTTATGCATGTGTGTGCTCAAGGCCTGGGAAAACCTGGTTTAAACTGTTTCATTTGTGAACTTACAAAATAGCATAGCAAATAAGGGAAACTGTGACAAAGCAGACGAACAGAAATATGAACGAGCACAGACTCTGGGGAGAGCCACAGAGCTTCACGGAGCACATCTCTCCTTAGACGGTTCTAGATGCAAATTGTGGGCTGTCAGATTCCCCCATTCTTTTCTAAGCAAAACCACTCATCTTTCATGGAAAATAACATCATTTTTGATGTGGCATATCAGAGGGCTCAAGACCACAAACATGACCGGTTATTATTAACAGCCACAGAGCTAGGCTGTAAAATAGATCAGAATTTTACAAACTTTGAAATCCGTAACATTATTTTCACAGGAGTGAGGATTACACCCCTGGGAGCTCCTGATATGGTCCCCTGGGGGCAAACCTATGATGGAAACTTTCCCATCATCGGAAATCTTCCACCCTGAAGGAATATATTGAGAGTCCTGTTTTGTAGTTGAGGATCACTGATATACAGAGGCAGTGTTAACTTGTTCTGATCGTAAATGCTTTTTCAGACACACATTAGAGGTTGTACTTTAGTTTACAATTCAGGAGGAAAGTTTGCCGGCTATAGGGAAAAATCCCAAGTTGTGGCATTGGAAACAGGAACCAGTGAGAATGATCAATGCAGAGGCCACTGCCCATTCTTTTGATCTTTATAAAGAATGTTCTCCTAAGGCTCAGGCCTAGCCACGCTGGGGCCCTGACTCTGTCAAAATTTGGGGACAAGAGGCCAAGGTGGAGGATTCCTCTGGGAAGCATGGAGCCCATCATTGCTGAGGCTGTATTTTAAGCTGGGCTTCTCTTTTCTTCCTCTGATACTGTGCTATATCACAGCGCCAATAACATTAACGTGAAGTTGTGGAGAACTTGGCAAAATTCTAACCAAGTGTCTGGAGAAAAATAATTTATAACATGAATATTCCATGAGCAAGAGGCACCTGAGAAGAAAAGTATTCTGGAAAGAGACCTAGAGGCAGAGCCAGCACCTTTGATGTGGGTGGACCATGGAACCTGACACAGGACGGAAGGCCAGGGATGGACCCCGTGGGGATAATCACTTCCCTTGATGCTAGCATGGACCACACAAGAGATCCTTGTGTTGGAAAGAGAAAACAAAGCACACGCTTCTGGATGCAAGCAGGTGTTAATACAGCTTCCAGGGCCCCAGGACAAGGAAGGAAGCCATGTCCCGGGGAGAACTGAAGACACCCATGTCCCAGGAGCCGGTTGTGGAGGCGTTGATTGTCGTGGGTCTTGGACTCACATGTGTTGACATTCGCCAAATAGATGAGATTTAGGATGCTGGGAAGGAGGGGGAGGATAATTACTAATTATGGTAGTGTTGTCCACAATGATTAGAGTAACGGGATAAAATTTAGAGAGATGATTTTGTGGCAACGATATGGGTGTAATTTTCGAAGCGGAGGAAATTGTTGCAGGAAGTAATCACAGGCTACCCCCGCTGTGATAAACAGGTTTGAAGAACTGCACGGAACACCACCTGGCGAGCGCCTGCTGGTGTGTGAGAGAAACTCTGTGCTTCACCCCTGAAGCTGGGTTGGACGGCATCAGTGGTTCCTAATGTGTTGAGACGTGCCGCGGACCAAAGAATGCTTGGAAGGGGAACGGTGGAAAAAAGGGACCAGATGGCAGCGGAGCCAAGTCCCCGCTGCTGTGGCCATTTCCTAGGGCCACCGTGACAAATGGCTAGCGGCTTTAAACAACAGAAACCCATTCTCCTGCAGCTCTTGAGTCCACGAGTCTGAGACAAAGGCGTTGGCAGAGCTGGTTCGTTCTGGAGGCTCGGCGGGAATGTCCACCCCGCCTGTCTCCTAGCAGTCCTGGCCTGCGGCAGCCAACTCCAGTCTCTGCCCCGTCTCCCCACGGCCTCCTCTTCCGTGTGTCATTGTCCTTTCCGCAGTGTACGAGGACACTCTGATGGGACTGGGGGCTCGTCCCCATCTAGCACAATGTCATCTTCAACCTTACATTAATGACACCTGCAAGGACCCCATTTCCAAATAGGGTCACATTCTGAGGGTTCTGGGGAGACATGAATTTTGTGGGGAAACTGTTCAACCCACAACACGGGTAGAGCTGGGATGAGGCAGAAAATGGGTCTCCATGTCTCTGCCTTCACTGGCACCTCCCTAGTCAAGGACCCTGTGTGCTTTCCTGCAGGACTGACCGCAGCCGTCTTCCTGCTCATCTCGCTTCTTTCTTGTCCATGTTTTTCCTTGTCTATGCACCAGGGAGAATGAGCTTCTGTTATTTTAACCTTTGTAACTTTATTGGGAAATAAAAAGTATTAAGAGAAGCAGACGGCAACTTGCTAGATCCAGAAGTTGAGAGCAAGAGGGGCTTCAGAGGTTACTCTTTTGATGCTTTTCATTTCTGACAATATTTTTTTCATGGATTCTGGCCTTGCCCTCCCCATGAGACTAGAAGTCCTTTGATGGCAGAGTCTGGGTTTTGTATTTGATAGCATCCCTCCAGAGGGCTCAGATTCCAGACCCTACAGAACATATTTTCAGTAGCTGTGTCTATTGCTTGCTGGATTCTAGGGAAGCATCGTGAGAGTCCTGGGTCAGTGGAGCTCCTCGAGAGGATGTGACCCAGGGTGGGCCGGCTGCTCGGCCCAGCAGAAACCTCCATGCCCTTTCAGTGGTCTGTTTGGAATGTGCTGGGTTTGAGTTGCTGAGCAAGGTACCACTGTACACATTTGCAGGCTGGGACCATATTTTTATTTTCCACTGATCTTTCTTCATACGTGATGTTTCAAGATTCCTTCTTTTATCATTTTCCTTTCCATTTCCAGAAATGTACTTTAGACATTTTTTATGTCTGGCCTGTTGGCATCAAATTCTCTGTCTTCCTTTGAGAGCGTTCTTGTTTCTTCTTCATCCCTCAAGGGTGTTTTCGCTGGACATAGAACTCAGGGTGCACAGTTCATTTCCTCCAGCTCTTAACAGAGGCCGCTCCCTTCCATCCTCGGCAGTTTCTGATGGGAAATCCACGCTGTTCTAATTGTCTGGCCCTGTAGGTGAGATGTCCTTTCTCTCTCCCTGCTTTCAACAATTTGTTTTCTTTGTCTTTGGTTTTCGGAAGTCTGATTATGATGTGTCTGGCAGTGATTTGTTTAGGTTTTCCGGTTTGAGTTTGCTCAGCTGCTTGAATCTGTGTGTTTATATGTTTTGCCAAATTTAAGAAATTTTGGCCATTGGACTGTGTTTCCAACCCCACCCCCTTTCTCTTCTCTTTATGGGGCTGTAGTGACACAGATATTTTATCTTTCATTGTTGTCCCACAGGTCCTCAAGGCTCTGTTAATTTTTTAAAATCTATTTTATCTCTGTTGTTCAGATTGGGTAATTTATGTTGTTTTTCTTCAAATTATCCTTCCGTCCACTACTCTTTCCTCTGTCCTCTCTATTTTTATTTTTGCTGTTGAGCCATCCATTGAGGTGGTTTTTTTTTTTTTTTGAGACAGAGTCTCACTCTGTCACCCAGGCTGGAGTACAGTGACGCCATCCTGGCTCACTGCAGCCAGCCCCCCAGGTTCAAGTGATTCTCGTGCCTCAGCCTCCCAAGTAGCTGGGACTACAGGTGCGCTAATAGACACCATGCCCGGCTAATTTTTTGTATTTTTAGTAGAGACGGGGTTTCACCATGTTGGCCAGGCTGGTCTTGAACTCTTGACCTTAAGTGATCGGCCCCCCTCGGCCTCCCAAATTGCTGGGATTACAGACGTGAGCCACCACACCCAGCCCATCCATTGAGATTTTGATTTCAGTTACTCTATTTTTCATTTCTAAATTTTCCATTTGGTTCTCCTTTATACAGGTTGAGGATCCCTAATCTGAAAATCTGAAATCTGAAATGCTTCAAAACTCCAAATTTGCTGAGCGCTGACATGACGCTCAAAGGAACTGCTCACTGGAGCACTTTAGATTTTGGATTTTCAGCTTAGGCATGCTTAGCCGGGTATGTATAATGCAGAAATGTCAAAATCTGAAAAAGTCCACAATTGGAAGCACTTCTAATTCTTTGCTGAGACTCTGTCTTTTTGATTTGTTTCGAGAGTGTCTGTAACTATGGAAGCATTTTTATGATGGCTGTTTTAAAAATCCTTGTCAGTTAATTTCACTGTCTGCATCATTTGATGTTGATGTCTGTTGGTTTTCTGTTCTCATTCAAGTTGAGATTTTTCTGGTTCTCGGTATGACAAATGATTTTCAGTTGCATCCTGGACACTTTGGTTATTATGTTATGACACTCCGGATCTTATTTAAATCTGTTTTAGCAGTCCTCCTCTGACACCCACCACTGGGAACGGCCATGTGCCTCAGCACTGCGGCGTGGGGGCGAAAGTCCGAGTGCCTGCTCCGTGTCCCTTGGCGTCCTGGTGAGGGCTGGGTGCCGCACAGCTGCTGGGTTCCCCCAGGGCTCTGTTGATGCCCACGTTGCTTCTCCCCATGGCTCCACACTCGTTCTTCTCCAATGCCACCTCTCTGGGGATGCTTGGGGCATCCACCATAGCCCTGTGACCCACTCAGCCTTTGCTCATAGAGGCTGGGTGGGGCCACACTTTCTCCCGTGGTATTTGGAGTAGCTAATTACTGACTGTCTAGGTGGCCCCTTTCCTGGTCCTCTGTGGTTACTGGACATATCAGATCAAATAGCTTATGAGGCAAATGATCCACGCAGGCAGCGACAGCAGGGGTCGTGTTCAAAAGACACAGCAGCATGGACACTGCTCTGTCAGAGCGATGCTGGCTGTTAACCGCTGGCTGGGCCACACCATGCAGAGACTGGCCAAGTCAGTCCTGGGTGACAGAGGCCATGGCCAAGGGGACCTTACGGGCACCAGCAGCCTCTCCAGGCGCATCAGCAGCCGTGCCACTAAACCAGGGGACTTGGATTCTGATTCTTAATCTTTGTCCAACAACATCAGAGTCAGTTACCCCTGCCTGTGACACTTGATGGTTCTGTTTCTTCCTTCTTTCCTCACGTATCAATAGCTACCCCTGGTTTCTTTTGATCAAAAACTTTGGGATGTGGAATGTAAAATCACTTACGACCTCACTGCGTGGAGGTCCCACTGCCTGGATTCTCAGGCAGCCCTTCTTCTCCTTGACCCTCGGGCCAAGCTCATGGGCTGTGGTAATCCTGGCCTCCCAGGGGCTCATCCACCCCGTCCATGTACCTGGATGGAGGACAGAGTGGACAGAGTCCTGAAGGTCCCTCCTCCTGGGGTGCATTTGACGTAACACTGCTCAGACCTGGACACCCGTGAGACTCATCCCTGTGAATGAACTCAGGATCATGCAGGGCGTCATATTCTCCCTCCCCCAGCCCCCACTGCAGGCCTCAGAACAAATCCTACAGGTCAGCGGTATAAGTATAATGAGGCTTATAACATCAGGATCTGCAGTCAGGAGCCCCGCCCAGCTTCTCAAGGTGATGCCTGTGGCCCCCAAAAGTCCCTGTGTTCCCACCCTCAGTGATTCAGGCTGGGATTATGCCTTGAAGGCAGGGGAGGAGAGACCACAACCCATCTGACCTGGCTTCGTGAGAACGTTAGTCATGGGTCCTCTTGGGATCAATAGCCAGCTGTCAGCTGCCGTCCCCTTCACAGGCTTACCACTGACTTCCCTGTTCCTATGCAGAACTCAGCAAATCAAAATGAGACGTAAATGTTCAAGTGTCTGGCTTAATAGTAGGATCCTCTTCTCACCTGCCCACGCTTGTGTTTCCTCCAGCTAGAAATCTTGACTCATTTATAGTTGATTTGATGTTGATTTAACTGTTTTTTTAAACTTCTATTTTGGAATAATGATAGATTCACAGGAAGTTGCAAAAATAATTACAAAGAGGTCCTGTGCACCCTTCATCCGGTTTCCCCCAGTGATTACAAATGAGAGAAATACAGCACAACGTCAAACCAGGAAACTAACGTTAGTGCCGTGTATGTATATAGTTCTGTTATTTTAACACAGGTGTAGATTCATGGAAACACCACTGAAATGAAGATACAGGCCGTTTTACCAGCCAGCAGATCTCCTCGTTGCTATCCCTCCTTCCTTCTACCATCCCTAACTCCTGGCAACCAGTGTTCTGTTCTCTGTATTTATGGTTTCGTCATTATGACAGTGGTCTGTAAATAGAATCATACAGTAAGTGATCTTTTGAGATGGACTTTGCCACTCAGCATAATTCCCATGGTTGTGTAGGTCAATTGTTTATACTTTTTCATTGCTTAGTGTGGTATTTCATGGAATGGAGGAACCACAGTTTGATTTTTTTGTTTGTTTGTTTTTTGTTTTTTTTTGAGATGGAGTCTCACTCTGTGGCCCAGGCTGGAGTGAGGTGATGCAATTTCAGCTCACTGCAACCTCCACTTCCCAGATTCAAGCGATTCTCCTGCCTCAGCCTCCCAAATAGCTAGGACTACAGGTGCATGCCACCATGCCCGGCTCATTTTTGTATTGTTGGTAGAGACAGGGTTTCACTGTTGGCCAGGCTGGTCTCGAACTCCTGACCTTGTGATCCACTTGCCTTGGCCTCCCAAAGTGCTGGGATTATAGGCGTGAGCCACCGCACCTGGCCAAACCACAGTTTGTTTAACCATTTGCCCACTGAAGGACGTTTTGATTGTTTCCAGCTTTTGACTATTACTAACAAAGCCGCTGTGAACAATTGTGGACGGCATTTTGTGTGGACATAAGTTTACATTTCTGTGAGACAAATGCCCAGGAGTACTATTACAGGGCTGATATGGTTTGACTGTGTCCTCACCCAAATCTCACCTTGAACTAATCCCCACATGTCAAACAGGGGGCCAGATGATGATAATTAAATCACGGGAGCACTTTCCCCCATACTGTTCTCATGGTAGTGAATAAGTCTCATGAGATCTGATGGTTTTGTAAAGGGGAGTTGCCCTGCGAAAGCTCTCTCTTACCTGCCGCCATGTAAGACCGGACTTTGCTCCTCATTCACCTTCCGCCATGATTGTGAGGCCACCCTAGCCATGTGGAACTGTGAGTCCATTAGACCTCTGTCCTTTATAAATTATGCAGTCTCGGATATGTCTTTATTAGCAAGGTGAAAATGAACTAATACAAGGGTCATGGGTCATGTGGTAAATATAGTTAATATTAAAAAAATCTTCCAAACTGTTTTCCAGAATGTCTGTACCTTTTTACATTTCCATGAGCAATGCATGAGTGATTGAGTTTCTTTGACAGCATTTGGTATAGTTACTATTTTTTGTTTTAGTTGTTCTCATCATGGTCTTAATTTGAATTTTCCCAGTGATTAGTGATGTTGGAAATTTTTTCTTGTGCTTACGTGTCATCTAGATATTCTCTTCAATAAAATGTCTCTTAGTATCTTTTGCCCATTTTCTGATTGGATTCTTTTTGGGTTTTATCATTGAATTTTAAGAATTCTTTCTATTTTATAGATATGAATTACAGATAGAATCTATAGATATTATAGATAGATATGAGTTGTGGATCTGGATTATTATAGATATGAATCCTGTGTCAGCTACATGGTTTGTAAATATTTTCTCCTTGTCTGCAGCTTATCTTTTTATCCTTTTAACAAGAGTTTTTCACAACGCTGAAGCTTCTAAATTTTGTAAAGTCCGATTTATTGATTTTCTAATTCTGTGGATCATATTTTTGGTGTCATCACTAAGAACTCTTCATTAAACTCTTGGTCCCAAAGATTTTCTCCTTTGTTTTTATCTGAAAGTGTTATGGTTTTGTTTTTTACATTTAATCTATGATCCATTTTGAATTACTTTTTTTGTATGAGTTGCTGTTTCAGCACTATTTGTTGAGGGGGAAAAAAACTCTCCTTCCTTCATTGAATTGCTGTTGTTTCTTTGCCAAAAATCAGTTGGCTGTACTTGTGTGGGGCTGTTCCCAGGTTCTCGGCTCTGTCTCATTGATCTAATTGCCTGTCCCTGTGCCAGTCCCACCTAGTCTTGATTACTGTAGCTGTGTAGTAGGTTTTGAAATCAGGTAGAGTGAAATCAGCTTGAGCACATGATTCATATCACATTATTCTTCTTTTACGAAATTGTTTTAGCTTTTCTAGTTCCTTTGCCTTTAAAGATGAACTTTAGAGCAAGATTTTTTGTGTCTACAAAAATTCTTGCTGGGATGAATAGGAATTACATTAAGACTGTATATTAATTTGGGGAGAATTTATATCTTTATTGTGTTAAGTCTTCCAATCCATTAACATGGCATATCTGTCCATTTATTTAAAATCTTCTTTGGTTTTCTTCATCTGTATTTTGTAGTTTTTGGCATACAGGTCCTATGCATGTTTTGTTAAATTTACACCTAAATATACATTTTTTGAGTGACTATGAACTCAATAATTGTAGGAGTTTCTTTCTGGATTCCTTGAAATTATTGACATAAATGCTCATACCATCTGCAGATAGGGACAGTTTTACTTCTTCCTTTTGATCTGTGTGCTTTTTCTTCCTTTCCGTGCTGGCTGGAATCCTCCGTACTATTTGAACAACAGTAATGAGACCAGACATCTTTGCTTATTCCCTATCTTAGGAAGAAACCATTCTGTCTTCGACTAATAAGTTAGCTCTAGGTTTTTTATAGGTGTTCGTTATTCGACTGAGGAAGTTTCCCTTTATTCGTAGTTTTTTGAGAGTCCTAATCATGAACAGGTATTGGATTTTGTTGGTTTTTCTGCATCAGTTGATATGATCACATGATTTTTTCTTCTTTAGTCTGATAATATGGTGAACTACACTAATTTTCAAGTATTGAGCCAGGCTGGTATTCCACAGCATTCCAATTGAAGACTGGGGCTATATTTATATAGTGCATTTTCTTTCTAAATCTTCATGCTGTGTATTAGGAGAATACTATCATCTTTTGCTTCACGGGGCATGTGAATATATGGGCACATAATTTATGAAACACTGTAAGGAAACGTGTTGGCACTTGGTCTCTTTAAGGAGCACATTTTCTAAATGGAGGAAATGACTCAATTGAGGATCCCATGTCTTCTATAGAAAAGACGCTTTCGCTACTCAAGTGAGTTTATCTTAATTCAGAGAAACCTTAATGTTTTCCCCACTCTCATATGTTGTTTCAGAAAGCAAAGGGAAAGGAGAGTTTTCTTTGGGAACCAGTGAATCCTCAAGTGCTGAGATGCTCCTTTTGGGTGCACTGGTCTGGGTGAGCATTCCTGCATTATAGATGCAAGATAGTTCCTGCGTTATAGATGTGTAAATTAATTCCATCAGAATGCCCAGCTCTTGAGCCAGTGATCCAGACCTACTGAGCAGGATGAGCAGCACTAGGCATGCTGTTATCTCAGCCCTCATTCATCAGATTCTCCCTCTCCTCTCTCTTTGTGTGCATTTACCTTCTACTCCCTTCCCCACTCTCAGAAGTCCTTTTCGAATAAATCTTTCCTTGGCCCTTGTAGAAGCCACGTGGCCATCCCATTCCCCACACTGATGCCATAAACATCTGCTCTGCAAATCTTAAATGGTGCCGGGGTTCAGGGTTGATTTTTTTCTGTCCCAGGTGAGTGGCTCAGTAGAGGTGAGAGAAAACAGAGTGACAGGGTGGCTTGGGAAGTGATTGACCAGAGTGAAAACACACCTGTTGGTGTTGCTCGTGCCAGGTTTGATTTCTGAACAAGAGTGAACCTTGTCTGGAAAGCAAACCATCATGAGAAGGCTCAGGCCCTGCTGTAGCAGCGTGGACCCTCGGCTCTGTCTGCTGGAGCCACTGACCAAGGCTGGTGTGCGGTGCCAGGACCCAGCTCCCTCTGGAGACAGAACTGGAGTCACCCCTGTCCTGTGGGAGGAGGCATCAGAGACAGGCCCTTGCCTGTCACTGTCTGTGTTTCCTGATGCAGATCTGTCCTGGGTTGGGCAGCTTCCCTTGTACGGATCTCAGGTGACAGGCACCCAGGCTCTGGGTCCCTTTTGAGACCAGGCCGGAGTCTGTGATGGGAGGGAGGAGGTCAGAGTGCAGGGAAGGCCCCTGCCGGAATCCAGGTGTGTTTAAAGGTGTGATTCCTCGGTTGTTAGTGTGTGCACGAGGGAGGGGGGTATTTTTATCAGTAGATGAGGGAGAGGTTTGCCTCTCTCTTCCCCACATAAGGTAGGATAAAAGTCGTTGTGACTTGCTTACCACAGACTGAATTTCTGCTCCTGGCTGGAAGCCCCCGTCTCCCAGGTTAGGGCCGTCTACGGGGATGGAGGAGGAGACCTGGCTCAGCCCTGGTCTTCGGGCCTCTCAGGAACGCTGGGGACCTTTTGAGCTGCCCAGTCCCTGGGGAGTTTCTGGGGACACCTGATGTCTCTGTGGTGAACTCTGGCAGGGGTGAGGCTGAGGTTAAACCTTAGAGCCCCAGTGCCAGGCCAGGGGCCTTTAGTCCATTTGAGCCAAACTGGAAGCAAATTTGTGGGGCAACTCCAGACTCATGAACAGGCAGTAAAGAAATAAAACCGAGTCCAGCAGTCATAGGAGCCACAATAGGATTGTGACTCACAACAAGATTTGAATATTTTTAGAAAACAGTAATCCTGGCCGCTCATCCTCTGCCATGGGGAGGGGCGCAGGATATGATCGCACATCTGCAAGCACCGCAGGCTTTGGTTCCCTAGGGTTTCCCGCTGAGGCGCCTGCACCTGCTGCTCACTCCAAGGGGTGACTCCATCAGGATATTTAGGGCTCGGGTGGCCTGTCAGCACCTTCCAGGCTGTGGGGCAGTGGCCCTGTCCATTCACTCCCAAGAGAGACTCCTGGCTGGGCCATTGTCCTCAGCCCCCTGTACCCTCCCTCCCGCAGGCCACCTTGCGTGGGTTCATCCCACCGAAGTTCACAGAGTGCCCCTGTTCAGGCTGTAAGGGAGAGGACAGAGCCAGACAGACTGAATCCTGCCCTGTGACTCTCACATCCCAGTGCTGGGGACCTGGGGAGGTGACAGGCAGGCAGACAGACAGGCAGTGACAGGTACACGCAAGATCAGATCCCAGGGAGCAGCACCTGGGAAGCCTGTGGGCAGGAGCCTGTGAGAGGCTGCCCTGAGGAGTGACCACGTGGATGGGGGGATCGTGGGGCATCAGGGGAGAGGCATCACACACCTGGCGGTTGGGGGACACACCTTCAAGTCTGAGGAGTGGCCAGGAGGCCGAGGGGCTGGAGGAGGCAGGTCAGGGGCCATGGGCAGATCTTTCCGGGCCTGGGGGCAACTTTAAGGGCCTCGGCTTTCCCCTGAGTAAGGTGGATGCCCCCGGAGGGTCTGAGCAGAGGGACGAAGTGATGGACTTGGGCTTTCACAAACCCTGTACAGGGCAGGGTGAGCAGGTAGACAGGGCCATCGCGGGGAGCCCTGCTCAGGATAGGAGTGAAGGGTGTTAGCTTCAGGTCTGCTATCGGGGGCTTGCTGACAGGGTCAAGGATTTGGGGGCTCAAAAAGTTGAAGGACAGAGTGGCCACTAACTGACAAGGGCATGACTCTGGCACAGTCCAGGGCTGGGAGTGAGGTCAGGAGGGAGGTTTGGACATGCTCCGTTTGGGAGGCCTGTGGACCCCCAGGTGGGGAAGTTGCATTGGTGGTGGTGGTGGTGGAGCTGGAGCTGGAATGGAGGACAGAGATGCAGATTTTGCAGTTTTCTAGCTGGGCACGTTGCCACCCCGAGCAAAGTTGCTTCTGTTAGTGAGAAAGAACCAGAGAAGGAATACTGGTCAGGCGTCATCAGGCTCAGCCCAGGCCCTGGAGGAGGTGTGCCTGGCTCTGTCAGGCCTCTCTGGGCCTCCTCCAGACCTGGCTTCTGAGCAGGGGCCGCCTTCTACCTCCTATATGTCTGATTGCTGTGCACCTAATCCTTCTGGAGGGAGATTTCAGACAAGTCCCACCAAACCCTAAAGACCTCAGCCACTTTCCTGAGGCCACCAGATCAGTCACCATGGAGACCTGGGCTGGTTCCAGAACCCCATGGAAACTTGGAACCCCGGACAGGCAGAGGTCTGGGGCCGAGTGGGCTGAGTGGCTGCACACCTCAGCCTGCTCCATTCTGGAAAACCATGTTGCTGGGTTTGATGATGCACGCTCATGTCTCATGGGTGGCACTCGAATGGTCAACTCTGGGCATTTGGGTCTTTTCTCTGCCTCTGGCCCAACATTAGACAGACCAGAATCTCAGATATTCTACTAGGAATGAAAGAAAGTTCATCTTCCCCACCAGACAGAGGGACAGGGAGGGAAGGCGTGGAGTGGGATGAGCTTGGCCACTCTAGGCCTTGGTACCATGACAACTTTTCCAACGTGAGGAGGGTCCAGGTGGCTGAGGCTGTTTGACTCCGTACTGATTTTGACAAGATTCCACATACAGACCTCTTTGAACCCCTGACTGTTCTCAGGCAAAAAACCACAGCATATCTGCTTCTCCTGAAAGTTTAAAGACACTCTGGCATTAGCAATGCTTTCCGCTTGTTTCTGTAAGTCATCCAAAATTCTTCTTGGGTAGAGGCCAGCTATAACGAAATAAATAAAAGGATAATGAATGGATTGGATCTTTTGATGGAAACCATTTGGCCAACTTCATGACAAGAAGAACAAAGGGAAGGAAAAAAAAAAACAACCTTTAAATTCTAGTTGAGATTTCAAGTAGCCATGGCCCAGGAGCCAAATTGAAAAGCTGTAACACTTTTATAGACGTTTATAGGTATTGCTTTTCTGGACTGACTGCAGCACTGAGATTAGGCAGAAGTGCCCTTCAGCAGGTAAACTTGTTCATTCCGAGCACAGCAGCTGTATAGATTTTCTGTTCTGCCTCTTTCTTTCCTCCTGAAAAATGCCATTAGATGGAATTTGGATGCTCTGGGGCCATGGCCTTCCATGTTCTGGGAGGCAGGTGGATTCCTGTGGCTCATCCCCCCACCCCGAGGCTCCTGGAGCTGACAGAGCCGGGGAGCCCAGCAGGCCCATCCTCCATCTCTGATGTCACAGGCATCTGAGGGCAGGGCCATGTGCTACAAGTCCATGATGTACCAGGCGGGGGGAGCCAGTGGCCATTCTAGGAAAATTCCATCCCCAGGGCATGAAAAGACAGATAAAGATCAGTGTAACTCGCCTGTACTGAATAACATGGTGGGTCAGGGTGGGGCTCTGGAACCAGGATGTCTTGACCTGAGTCCTGAATTGGCCCCTTCCCAGCTCCATCACTTGCCATGAGTCCTCCAAACACCATGTGGCTTCGTGGCTTCGTTTGTAAAGTGGGCAAGAGTGTGCACAGCTGGCAAGGGCTGAGCAATTGAATGACTTCACTCATGTAAAACAGAGCAGGACCAGGCGCAGGGCAGGTACTTGGAAAAGGTTAACTATTGCCATCGTTAGGAACCATCAAGGGGCTCACACACATGAGCTCAGTGGAGGCTTCTAGCAGCCTGTGAAGAGGTGTTAGAGATGTCTGGATGTCAGCAACAGGCGCTGACTCTGGTTCTCCTGAGCAGAAAGGTAGTTTGTTGGAAGGATAAGGGGAGCACAATGTATCAGAGCGGAGTCATGAAAACAAGACAAAATCCAAGGTCTTAGAGAATATCTTGTATCATATTATTATATTATTTTTGTATTCGGCACAAAAAGGGCAGGCCAAAAATAAGCCCTAATGAGACAACTGTATGAAAACGTTTTGAGTAGCCTAATGAGTGAAAATTATTGAAAACATAAGTGTTAATTATTATTGCATGTATGAAAGAATACAGGTCGCCTTGTTGTGATAGAAATGCCAAAGTCCCTTGCTTTCCAACAACATGGGCCTGAGAAAATTCAGTGTCACTCATCCACGACGATCCGATGTGGAGGTTCCTATTCCCACAGAGATGAAGCCACAAGCAAAGGCCTGTCCGTGTGCAGGTCTGTCCTGAGCATGCACGTCCTGTCCCAGAGAGAAAATGCTCCCTCTGGGAAGAGCCTCCCTGGGCACCCCCTGGGTCCTTGGAGCCCTTCTGGGCCACATCTCTGCTTAGCGTTGGGGGACCTGTCACACTCGAGTGGGGGGACCACAGGCTCGCGACCTGTAGGAGGCGAGACTCCAGCATTCTAGGGGGTGACCGCAAAACCAGGCCCTCAGCAGAGACCGCCCCCTTCCAGAGCCTTCTGTGGCTGGGCGGGGGTCTCCAGGCAGCTCCGCAGCCCCCGCAAATACCCCCTGGTGCTGAGTCCGCTTATACAGACAGAGACGAAGGGCAGCGACACCATTTTTCTTTTCTGAAGTGGGAGGGTCGCGTGTCCACAGCTCAGGCGCAAGAGGGGGCTCAGGCTTTGCAGGCGGGTAGGAGTTTGGGTTGTACTCGGAGGCTGGGAGCCCCTGGGGCTTCTGTAGGGAGAGGTGGTCTGGGCTGCACTTTAGAAGTTGACCTGCTGCTTGGCGGGGACTCGGTGCAGGGGACAGGGGTGGAAGCTGCTGCATCATCCAGGTGAGAGGAGAGCCAGGTGCGCAGTGAGCCGAGGTGGGAGGAAAGCTGGTTGCCAGGGAATGAGGGCGTGTCCATCACCGCAAGGCTCCACCCACAGCACTATCCTGGGCAGAACCTTCCTGGCCCCACCCACAGCCTTAGCTGATTGGAGTATGGAGCACATGTGACTTCAGGCTGTGTCCTTATAGGTTGGCTGGCCTCTAGTGCCCTGCCCATGTGGCCATGGAGTGTCTGCACTGGACGTCCTGGAGAGTCAGGGGTGAGTCGGCCATCCAGGATGGTGGCGAAGAGTCCTGGGGTCAGAGTGGGCCTGAGAAGGGGCTGTGGGCTGCACCATCAAGGGAATGTAAGAGGCTGGAGCCACTTGATAGAGGGTGGGGCTATGTACAAGGAGGTGGGGCTAAGTGAAAGGAGGTGGAGCCATGTGCAAGGAAGGTGGGGCTAAGTGAGTGGGGCGAGGCCACTGAGAGAAGAGGGGCCATGTGAGTGGGAAGGGGTCATGTGAGTGGGGCAGAGTTAAGGGGGCGGGGTCTCTGTGGTTAATTCTCCAGTTTGTCTCTGGAGAGTCTTCCTCCTGGTTCCCAGGACATTCAGGACCTCTTTCCCAAGGATAGAACCTCTCCACACATACCATGGCCACAGTGCAGGTGACCCCAGTGCTGCTGGGTCATAGAGGGCAACTTGTGCATGCACTGGCGGGTCCTATGTGTCCAGGAGGCCTGAGGAAGGAGAGGGTGGAGGCCCGGATGCCGGGTTCAAGGCTCACCGGGGATGCGGGCACCAGGGTTCTCCCTCCCCAGCCTCTGGCTGACAGCACTGAACTCAGCCGCCTCGCCCGGCTTCTGGTGGCTTCTGGTCCACGCTCTACCTTCCTCTGTGGGCTCCGTCTCTGCAGGGTTCTCGGATACATCGCAGCTGCTAAATGCCAAATGCAGAACCTGTGCTGTGGATCCCGGCCTGGCTCCCTGTGCTGCGCTTTCCACTGAGAGCCGCAGGACTGGGTGCTACCTGGGGCGAGGGGGTGATACGAAAACACTTTCTGTTCAATTTCGAGGCAAGCTGCCCTAACTCCAGATCCCCACGCAATGTCAGAGTTCTTTCTTTTCTTTGTGTTTTGAAACAGCAACGCAGTTTCCTCTCTGCGTGCCTCTCCGGCTTGCAGGCTGGCACCTGTGCATAAACCGAGCCTGAGAATCAGGTGTCTGCGGGCCCCTTTCTTCTCAAACGGGACTCCTGAGGTTTCACAGAGGAGACAGGGACTTGGGGACCTCAGAGGGAGGGACACAGTTTACAGTCCAGTTCACACTGGAGGGTGGGTCTCTTACCAGACCAGCGTCCCACATTGACGATGAACAGACAGGAAACTGAAGCTTTTTGATCTTTGACAAAAACCATGTTTCCTGGGGTCTTCTGAAGTAGGGGGCATCGGTGGGTCTCTCTGACCCTGGCACGTCCCAGGTGGCCATGGGCTGTGCTTATCTGCACAGGTCTGCCCCTCTGCCCAGTGTCTGTTGGCTATGCTCAGTTGCCTTTGAAGAGGGAAGCAGTAGGTTGTGAGGTTGGGGAGGCTGCTCTCTAGGGTTGAGGTCTGGCCCCATGATCTCAAAATAAGGACGTGCACATGTCAGCACCATGTGTGGGGGGGGTGGTGCCTGCATTCTGTGGTCAAGATGTTCCATTGAAAGGACAGACCCTACGGCCGCGTGCGGTGGCTCACGCCTGTAATCCCAGCACTTTGGGAGGCCGAGGTGGGCAGATCATGAGGTCGGGAGATCGAGACCATCCTGGCTAACATGGTTAAACCCCGTCTCCACTAAAAATACAAAAAATTAGCCGGGCGTGGTTGTGGGTGCCTGTAGTCCCAGCTACTGGGGAGGCTGAGGCAGGAGAATGGCGAGAACCCGGGAGGCGGAGCTTGCAGTGAGCCAAGATCGCGCCACTGCACTCCAGCCTGGGCGACAGTGAGACTCCGTCTCAAAAAAAAAAAAAGAAAGGACAGACCCCTTCAAGCTGCCTTAACGCCAAAGAGTTCTCTGCAGGCTCATGGGCCTGGGAGGCCTGGAGCGGGAAGACTCAGGGGTGCCATGTTACAGGGCTTCTGCTGTTGTCCTCAGATGGGTTGATCACATGTTGGAAGAAGGACCCCTCTGGTTTCTGAAGCAGCCTGGGCTGAGTGGGATGTCCTAAGGGTCTGAGCGCTGCATCTGTGGGTATCCTTGGTGCCACAAGGCACTGCTCACCTCCTCCCAGGAGCCAGCAGTGGGGAGAGTGACTTAACCAGACAGGCCCACATGCAGATGACACTAGTGGGGTGAAGGCAGAGTAGTAAATCCCCACCATGAGCCCCTGCTCCACTGGGCCATCTATCCCAGGGTCTCACCTGGCCTAACCTTTCCTTCTCAGCACTGGGGTGGCCCAGCTCATCAATCTGTCCTGAAATGCCTCAGTCAGGGTCCTGCCCACCTCCCACCTTTTTCTTCCTGTGCTGGAACCAGGCTCTGAAAGTCCTGTCTTAGCCTCTATCAGGCTGTGGCTGCCTCAACCATGCTGGACTGTCTTATGACTCTTTGAAAGCAAGAAACCTCAGAAAGCACCAAGAAATAGAGGCTGGTTCAAGGTTTTTCCTTGTCGTATCTCTCCCATTACTTCTGTTATCCTTGATTTCCCTAAAGGTAGGACATTTCAAGCATTCAAAGTCCTGAACCCTGATTAGTTGTGAGATGGGCTGGAGAAGAGGGTGGCACAGAGGGCTGCCCCAGACTTTCCACTGAGATCCACCTGCACCTGACCCACTGCTCTGGGGTCGGTATTTAGGCTCCTTATATTGCTTTACTTACCATCAAATTTAAGGACCATGGTGCCATCTCTCTTTTTCTTGGGACAGTGATGGACACGTAGCTCCCCAAATTATTTATAGGTAAAACTGTACACCTAGTCCATTTTCTGTTGTTATAATAGAATATCTGAGACTGGGTAATTTATAAAGGAAAGTTTATTTTGGCTCGCAGTTCTGGAGGCTGTGAAGTCCAAGTTTGGGCAGCCGTGTCTGGTGAGCACCTTGTGCTGCTTCATCTCTTGGTGGAAAAGGGAAAGGGAAGCCAGCGTGAGTGAAAGAGCTGTTAAGAGCGAGTCGAGCTTGCTTTTTGCATCAACCTAATTTCATGAGAACAAATTCACTCCTGCAAGAACTAACTTACTCCCATAACAGTGACATTAATCCATTCCTGAGGGCTCAGCCTTCATGACCCAGTTGCCACTTAAAGGCCCCATCTCCCAACACTGCTGCATTGGGAATTAAGGTTCCAACACATGAGCTTTTGGGGGACACAGTCAAACCATAGCAATACTTACATAAAAGCCAGCACATTTCTAAACAAGGGGCATTCACAGGCTATCATGAGTATCAAATATTTTTCTTCTCTCTGCGTGTATCTCCTAGAAGGAGACACTTTGGTGTATCTTGCCCGTGAACAGTAGGCAATAAACAAGCAGTTAGTTAATCCCATTTGCTTCTCCCCGACTGGAAAGATCATGATGGTCGTTGGAGGGCATCTCAGATCCTGTGGGAGGTATTCCTGAGGGTTCACAGGCACTCCCCATTAGACATACTCCAGTGAAGTGTGTCTGGTGGGAAATTAGGTCACTTGCTGTGGAGCCGGCCCTGTGAGGAGGCCTTCACTTCTGTCCAGCAGAGCACAGCAGCTCTTGGCTTGAGGTTTCAGGAGGACGCTCAGGTGAATGTGGCTGTCCCCCAACACTGTTGAAGACTCCACAGGGAGGGAGCACCTCATTCCCATTCCCCAGCCACCTGGTGATGAACTGAACTGGCTTCTGTGCCTCACCCAGGCCTCAGGGAGGCTGGTGGGCTGTGGGCATCTCCCACATTTCTGCATGAGATGCGGCCTGTATGCAGATGACTCACGTTCTGGCAGCACCACACTCCCATGTCAAAAACACACCCACCCCATGTCACACCCCTGGGCGCCCTGGAGGCTGCCTTTTCTGGAGACTTGCTGAGAGCGTTTGTTCCCGGTCAGTGGGGAACTCCACACACATGAAGAGTCAATGTGCTTTTCTCATCCCAGGAGCGGAGGCTGTGATGGAACCTCTGACAATGGAGGGG
Organism: Symphalangus syndactylus; assembly: GCF_028878055.3. Lineage (NCBI taxonomy): Eukaryota > Metazoa > Chordata > Mammalia > Primates > Hylobatidae > Symphalangus > Symphalangus syndactylus. The sequence continues at coordinate 126,755,486 of NC_072435.2, forward strand.
AGGGAGTTTCCCTGTTTCAGGGCGTGATCTTGGCTTCAGATCCAAGAGAAAGCTAGCTGCCTTCCCCACCCTCCGACCACACACATGCTTGGCTTGTTGCGGTGGTGGCTGTTTTCTACATTTCCTTTGAAGAGTGATTTAGATCTGAAGTCAGAGTGTCAGGACTTCCAGAGGCCACTGCAGCCTCTTCTCTGCTCCCTCGAGGCCGCACTGCCACACCCGGGGCAGAGGCGGGGGCTGGCGCTGGGTGAGGGGGTGATGGGAAGAGGCGTCGCCTCACTCCTGAGAAGCCCTTGCCCCGTGTTGATGTGTATGGGTCTGGCTGCTGGCTTCCCCAGGTCACCGACTTATTTTTTAAATTTCCTTTAAATTACTCAAGTAACACACAAATACGCCTCCTTATTTAAAAATTATATATAACGCTGTCTGCTGGAGGCTTTGGCTCTGGGGTAGCCTGGGGCCAAGGAAGCCTCATTACACCCCTCTGAGAACCGGGCTGTGGCCACCAGGTTTTTGTTCATCTTTTCTACTATGTGGGGTTGGTGCTGCAGCTTCCCTGCCGATGCCCCTCTGTGGTCCAGGTGGCTGCAGGACACAGGGGCCTCTGTTGTCTGTGCAAGAGTTCACGGCGGGCTGTGGCTTTGGGAAGACAGAGGAGAAGATGTCTTTTCCAGGCGGTTTTAAGAGAACCTGTGATGGATTAAAATAACCCTAAGATACGGGGCGGTGGGGATGGGGGACAAAGCAAAAGGAGTAAACATTCCATTTTGCCAAAACGTTAGTAATAGACAGCGCTAGGATAATTGGATTGAGGCCAGAGGAGCTGTCAGACAGACACTGCAATGAGAGCCCTGTGAGCCCTTTGGTTCTGCAGTGGTGTCCGAGGTGCTGTCAGCGGCACCAGAGCTGCTGCTTCCTGGGAAAGGAGGGGCTTTTGGTAGAGGGCAGGATTGCACTCATGAGGGGGGCTGTCCTCGCTGCTCTGTCCTGCACAAGTCAGTGCCTTCCTGAGAGCTGGTCACCTTGAAATGGGGGAAGGGTCTCACTGGAGCAATGATGGCTCAGGAATGGGTCACAGAACAGAGCGGGCATCGGGCAAATAAGAGATGCTTGACTTGACTGACTGGGAATCCATCAGACATCATTCATCCTGGAGGCATGCCGCCTCTGAGCAGCTCTGGGTCCTGGTGGAGTCGCTGGCATCCTGAGCCTCCAACTGTGGCTCCTGAAGCTGTCTGTGCCTCTCATTTAGGGTAGGGCCATAGCTGCAGAGTCCTCCAAGCTGGCACCCAGGAGCAGCCCAGGAGAGAACGCCAGTCTCCGGAACAAGGTGGTCTCATGGACCTGTTCACTGATTCTTTTGTTCATTCACTGAACAGATATTTAGTAAGCGCCTGCTGTATGCCAGATGCCCCTCTAGGTCCTGGGGATGCAGCCATGAATGAGACATAAGCTCTGTCCTTTCTGTAGTGGAAACTGTAGAGGGGAAGGTAGCAAACGCACAGTGGACAGTGGATATGTAATATGCCACAGGTGATCAAGACTATGAAAGCATCAGTGAGTGGAATGGAGTTAGAGCGGGCAGGGGGCTGGTGCTGTTTAGAACAGGTAGGGAAGGGAAGGTCTCTCTGAGGAGCTCCTCCTGCAGAGGCCTGGTGGGGAGTGGGGAAGGAGCCTGTGGCTGCCTGGCGGGGACCACCCTATGGGGAGGCACGTCCTAGGGGGAGGAGTGTCCTAGAGGGAGGGCCTGGCACCTGCCAGGGCCCTCGGGTGGGTTGGGGAGGGCAGAGCAGAGGGCAGCATGACCTGGGCCGGGGTGACGTGGGACCACACCCACAATGAATGGAGATGGACATCGGTGGCTGTGCCCGTCCCTGCCCGAGGTCGCCCAGCTGTGAGGGTCTCGCTCTCACGTCAGTGCTGAGAACCAGGGGCCTCTTCAGCAGCGTCATGCATCGTGTTTGTTTTCTTTCATTTCAGACACGTAAGCAGCACAGTGAGGCCACCAACAGCAGCAACCGAGTCTTGGTGTACTGCGCCTTCCTGGACTTCAGGTACCCTCTGCACAGGGGAGAGCAGGTGGGCACGAGGTGTCCATGCCCAGGCCCGCCCCATGCTAGCCCAGGGGAGGATCTGGGTCACCCATTTCCGCAGCTGACATGGTTGCGTCATGTGAAAATGCCGGAAACGCTGGAGACGTGGGCAGGGCCTGGCGGCAGTGCTGGGTGGAGGCCTCCCCGTCCAGACCACGCGAGGAGGGGCCTGCTGTTGCACGATGTGTCTGGACAAAGCCTCTGAGCGCCCAGGGCGACTTTCAAGCCAGTGCAGCAGATGCTTGGGGGAGCTGGAGGATTCTGTCCGTTGGGGCAGGCCCTACGGCCCTGGCTGTCCCCCTCGGGGGTCCTGGAGCGGCTGAGGAAGGGGGTTGGGGGAGTGGCTTCTGACTGGCCACGTTGGCATTTTCCTGTTTGAAACCTTGGCAGCTCCACTGGAGCAGGCTGACCATCAGGCCTGCCTAAAACTCTGAGGCCTCAGCCTCTGCCACTTGGGCCCCAATCGAGACGTCCTCCCCAGCATCTCCCATGTCCACCTGTCACACCTGTCGTGTGCAGTCACCTCCCGCCCTCCTAGCCCCCGCCCCAGCTCGCCTCCACGGCTCACCTGCCCGATGTCCGGGGGATCTCCCACCATCGCTGTGATCACAATTCTCCTCCAGACGTGAGCCCACCGTGAGTGGCTCCCACAGTCAGAGCAGTGTTGAAAACTCAGCTCCCTGCAGGGCCCGGGAGTGGAGGGAGAGGCGGGGCTCCCGGTTCCTCAGCTGCTGCTCAGCTGTGGCCCCCGGGGTTTGTTCCATGTGGGATGCAGGTTGCAGGTCCTGTGTTGCCAGGTCATCAGTTTTCATGGCTGGATTTTGTTTTTGTTTTTGTTTCTCTGTAGTCTCAAACTCCTGGGCTCAAGCAATCCTTCCGCCTCAGCCTCTCAAAGTGCTGGGACTACAGGTGTGAGTCACTGTGCCTGGCTGTGGCGAGGTTATTATATGAACTTTCCCAATGTGTAAAACACTGCACAGGCAGCTGGAACACATCTGGGACATCAGTTCACACGCTGCCTAGTGGCCCATCACCCTGCATGTTGTCAGGGCTCCCCGACACCTGGGCATCTTCCTGTGCCTGGACTCACTTCCCCAGCTCGCTCCTCCTGCTGCCTCAGGGCAGGATCCACACAGGCTGTGCCACCTCTGCTGGTACGGTCCCTGTCAGAGAAAGCGTCTCTGCTCCCTGCACCCAGAGGGCCAGGAGATTGTAAGACGCTGAGCTGGGGCTGCAGCAGTGGGTCGGCATAATCCCCCTTTATCTCTGTTCTGTGAACAGTGAGGAAAATGCAGCCCAGCTCCTGTCACCTCCAGCAAACACTGCTTACATTTTTGTCCCCGGGGATGCCTCATTCTGGCTATGGCCGTCGGCGTCTGGCTATGACCGTTGGCGTCATGCCTCTGCAATGTGGATGGATGCTCTGTAATTTCAGTGATTCTGCCCTGGTCAGGCTCAGCAGGTTGCAGCTCTTTTTCCTTTATTTGTAAATTGTGAAAATTTGGAAGCACGTGCTCCTAGAAATAGTTATCCCAATTCCGGGGCACTGTTTGGAGAAAAAAATTATGACTAGAAAACGGGATGGGGTTTGGTAAGAACTAAATTGGTGTGTTGGTTCTTATTTTTGAAGGAATTGTAAGAACATAGAAAAGTATGGAGAATCATATAACAAATGCAGGTACCCATTGCCCCAAATTTATAGTTATTAGCATGTTTATATTTTTGTATTTTTAAGAATGAAACAACTAAAACATCGCAGATGAAGTTAACGAACCCTCCACCTCCTTCTGTTCTTTTTCCTCAATTCCCAGAGGCAGCCACCGTCATGAATATAGTATCTGTATCCTTCCTGTCCATTGTGCAATTATTACTTATTATTATATAATTGATATTCAGAAAAATCCACACTTGCAGATGATTGTACAGTTCTGTGAGTTTTGACAAATGAATACAGTTGTGCAACCACCATAATCAGGATTAGAACAATCCATCACCCTCAAAGATGCCCCCGTGTCTGTTTGCAGTCATCCCTTCCTCTCACATCCAGCTCCTGCAAGCACTGATTTGTCTTTTGTTCCTATATAGTTTTGCTTCTGCCAGAGTGTGCATAAATGGAATCATGGCACAGGCAGCCTTTTGGAGTCTATCCTCTTTAATTTTGCATAACGTGTTGAGCGTCGCCACACGTGTGTTGTTGGATGTATCAACACCTCATTTTCACGTTTCACTGCTGAGGGGGTATTCCGTTACATGGACGTACCGTAGTTTATTTATCTTCTCCCGAGTAGAGGAACATTTGGGTAGGTTTCAGAGTGAGATCATTATGATTAAAGCTGGAAGTTTTACCAGCTTTGCTTTCCTGGGGTAAAGCGTACTTGGTCATGATGTATTATCTTTTTGTATACAGCTAAATCTAATTGGCTACAGTTGTTGAGAATTTTTGTGTCTACGTGCATGTCGGATGTTGGTCTGCAGTTTTCTTTTTTTGGTAATGTCTTTGTTTTTATATCGAGGTAATGATACCTTCATAAAAGTTACACTTTGGGATGCACTTTGGAATAGTTTATATAGAATTGATATTATTTCTTCCGTTTTAGTAGAATTCACCATGAAGTCACATCTGAGCCTTCGTTTTCAATGTTGGCAGGTTTTCAACTACACATTCAGCTTCTTTTATGGATGCAGGACTATGTAGGTCATCTACTGCTTTTTAAATAAGTTTTAGCTGTTTATGTTTTTTTGAAATATTCATCAGTTTCATCAAAGTTGTTTATAGGCACAGAGTTTTTTGTGGTACTCCATCGTTAGCCTTTTTCATGCCTGAACAGTCTGTGGTGATGTTCCCACTTCACTTTTTTATCTATAATCTGTGTCTTTTTTTTTCTGAGTCACTCTTACTATAGGTTTATTAATTTTATTGATATTTTTCCAAAGATATAACTTTTGGCTTCATTCATTTTTCTCTCTTGTGTTTCTCTTGTCAATTTCATTGACTTATCCTCTTTGTCTTTAATTTACTTCCTTCAGCTTTCTTTGAGTTTAATTTGCTTTTCATTTTAAAAGTTCTTAAAATGTAGGTTTAGGTTATTACTATGAAGCTTTATTATTTTCTAATATAAACATTTAATGCTCTATTTTTTCTGTAAGCACTGATTTAGCTGCATCCCACAAATTTTGATATGTTGTTTTTATTTTGATTAAATTTAAAATATTTTCTAATTTTCCTTGTGACTTCCTCTTCAACCTATGTGTTATTTTGAAGTGTGTAGTTTAATTCCAAATAGTTGGGAATTTTCCAGAGAGCTTTCTGCTGTTGATTTGTAAATAGTTTTTTATGATCAGAAAATATTCTTTGTGTAATTTTAGTTCTTTTAAATTTGTTAAAAGTTTTTATGAAACCCGTATATGTTCAGTCTTTGATGAAAGTCCCATGTGCACTTGAAAAAAAGTGTATTGTTGGTGGAGTGTTCTATAAATATCAATTACACCAAGTCGATTGATAGTTATGATTAGGTCTTCTATATTCTTACTACTTTTCTGTCAGCTTGTTCTGTCAATTAAAGAGAGAGGAGTGTGAATTCTCCAAATTTAGTGGTGGATTTATCTATGTCTACTTCTAGTTTTATTCTTTTTTTTAATTTTTTTTGAGACGGAGTATCGCTCTGTCGCCCAGGCTGGAGTGCAGTGGCGCAATCTCGGCTCACTGCAAGCTCCGCCTCCCGGGTTCACGCCATTCTCCTGCCTCAGCCTCCCGAGTAGCTGGGACTACAGGCCCCCGCCACCACGCCCGGCTAATTTTTTGTATTTTTAGTAGAGACGGGGTTTCACCGTGTTAGCCAGGATGGTCTCGATCTCCTGACCTCATGATCCGCCCGCCTCGGCCTCCCAAAGTGCTGGGATTACAGGCGTGAGCCACTGTGCCTGGCCTAGTTTTATAAATTTTTCTTTAATGAATTTTGAAGTTCTGTTATTAGGTGCATGTATGTTTAGGATCGTTATGTCTTCTTGGAAAATTAGCCCTTTTATCATTACATGATGTCCCTCTTTACCCTGGGAAATACGCGTTACTTTGAAGTCTACTTAGTTTAATTTAGATAAAACTACCCTAGCTTTGTTGGTTAGTGTTTGAGTGCTGTATCTTTTCCTGTAATTTAACTTTTATCTTATTTATATATTTATATTTAAAGTGAGTTTCTTTTAGACTGCATGTAGCTGGGTCTTGTCTTTTCTTTAATCCAGTCCTGAAATTTCTGTTTTTAATTGACATGTTTAGACAATTTATATTTCATGTAATCATTGGTGTGGCTGGATTAAAATCTACCATTTTGCTAGATGTCTTCTAACGTTTCTATCTTTTTAAAATGTTATCTTTTTCTGACTTCATTTGGATTGTTGGATATCTTTTATGATGCTATTTTATCTCTACTATAAATGATTTCTAATGTATACATCCTTTTAACTCTTTTGATAGTGGTTGACCTAAGCTTACAGTGTATATATGTCTAATTCATTCATGCCTGCCTTCAAATACTATGATAGCATTCCAAATGTATTCTAAGACACTATAGCAATAGGTTCACACTTCCTCCTGCCTGTTCTGTGTGCTGTTGTTGTAGTACATTCCACCTTTACAGACACCATAAACACAATGCATTGCCAGTATTTTCCCCCAGACAATGAGTTATCTTCTAGAGCAATTAAAATTAAGACAATAATAATTGCCTGTTTACCTTCACTTATTCCACTTCCAGCTGTTCTATTTCTTTGTGTATATTTTTGTCTAGTATCATACTCCTTTAATTCTTCTTGTAGTTCTGGTCCACTGGCAATAGATTCAGTTACCATTTGAAAAAGTATTGTTTTTTAGTCTTGAAAGATTTTTATTAGGCTTAGAATTCTGGGCCGCTTTTTTTCTAGACTGATACTTTAAGAAATTATACAAGTAATATATCAATATGTTATTTTGTTCAAAAGTAAAACATTATAGAAAAGCAAGTGTTCCCTTTGATCTTTACCTCTTATCCTGATCTCCACCCCTTTCCCCAGTAATAACCACTGTGGGAGGATTTTTTGTGTGTTTTTTCAATAATTTATATATAATTTATATTTATAACCATAGGAAATATATAGTGTTGCTTAATTCAGTGTTTCTTCCATCATTCCTCCACCTTTTGTTTCTGTGTTTTGCGTGTATGGACACACATTTTTTACCATATTTATGTATGTTACATTTCATTTATGCATGACTGAACATTTTTGTGTTTAGATGCAGACTTCCTGGGTCACAGGACCGTACATGTCTTTAATGTTATTTGATGCTGCTTCATCTGGCTTCCATAGCAGATTTATTTATGCACCAGCTGCAAGCCTGCCTCTTTGTTTTCTCTGTCCCTTGGAAGTAGATCTTCACTGATGCCACTTAAGGCTCTTCTCCTCTGGCTGACTAGGTCATCGTCACACCTTTGCAGCTCCCTCTGAGCAATGTGACTTTCATATGGTGTAGCTTACCCTTTGTGTAAGCAGAAGGGGCAGCTCATCCCCATGGCCATGTTCACCTAATCCAATGCCTGTTAATGTTCGGGCCCCCCCCCCCCCAAATTGAAGTATGGTATTCATGCAGCCAATTGACAGACAAAGGCGCAATATATAACACAACAGCTGGTGTTTGCTGACTCCCTCCAAGGTCCTGGGAAAATTAGATCAAAAGGGGTGGGGAGGTAGAGGAGGAGGACATGACCCCGTCTTTAAGTCCCGTCAATTCTGAAGTTATTAATGGAGTTTTGCTTCTCTCAATTGGTATGTCTGAGTGGCTCTCACTTTGTCCTCTGCTCTCTGCTAAATGCCTTCTCCCTCGCCTAGAAGAGCAGATCATTAATCATGAAAATCACCACTGAGCCGCTGTCTGAGTCTCCATCCTCAAACTCAGAGCCACCCCTGGGTCATGTCTGAAATGCCTCCCTCGGGCTCCGCATCGCCCAGGGCTAACGCAGGGTTACCGTTACCCAAGGCTGCCGGTGCGTGCTCTATCTGGTAGACGTTGGCCAGAGAGGTGCGAGATGGGTCTTCATCAGTCATGCCACCGGACAGCCACAGCTCTCATCTGCCACATCCATGCTGACACCACAGTTGAAAGTGAATACAAAGCAAATACAAACTAGACGCTTTAATTTACTCGCCTTTATAAATGCTTTCCCCCAAGGGCCATTGCCTTTGGCTGAGCAAGGATCTGTCTTTACTGATAACTTGAGGTTCTAACTTCAGGGAAGAACCATTTAAATCTTCTTTTTTGGAATTTGAAAATATAGAAGACAGGGTACAGTGGCTCACGCCTGTAATCCTAGTACTTTGGGAGGCTGAGGCAGGGAGGTTGTTTTAGCCCAGGAGTTTGAGACCAGCCAGAGCAACATAGCAAGACTATATCTCTACAAAAAGAAAAAGAAAAATATTAATTCGGCACGGTGGCATGCACCTGTAGTCCCAGCTACTTGGGAGGCTGAGGTGGGAGGATCGCGTGAGCGCAGGAGGTCAAGACTGCAGTGAGTTATGATCGCACCACTGCACTCCAGCCTGGGAAACAGAGTGAGATCCTGTCTCAAAGCAAACAAACAAACAGAAAAGAAAATATAGAGAAATACGGAGAAGAAAATGATATTCACCAATATTCACACCAACAGGATTAACCACAGTTAACCGAGAGCACGTTTGCTTCCAGTCATTTTTGTCTAGGTTTATATTTTACAAAGTTATGCAAGCAATATATCCACACGTTATTCACGTAAAAAGTAAAACATTATAAAAAAGCAAGGGTCTCCTTAGACCTTTGCGTCTCATCCTGATCTCGCCGCCCTCTCTCTGGCGGTAACACCGTGGGGAGTTTCTGTATGAGCGTTTTCTCTGTAGTCTCTGTATCGGTCATAGCTGTGTTTGTGGGAAGTGTGTGCTGCTGTTGGCTCCCCGGGCCTTGCGTCATGATTAGTCACTGTACGTTGTGTTTTGGTGTTTTATCCTTATCAGTACACATTGGTCAAGGATGTTCTTTTTAACCGATGTGAGGTCTTTTATCGTATTTCTGTCTCCCACACTGCACTCACCCGTTTCCCCCGATGGGCATTTAAGTTACCGTCACTCACGATTCAGTGACCGGGCTTGAATGTGGTCCCCGGCATGTGCCGCTGCCCGTTCTCTAGGCGCAGGGCTGTGGGCTGTGTGCGTTTCATTTTGTGCTGGGCCTTGTTCAGGTGCTTTTCAGGGTGATTGTGCCGAAGCGGCTCCCCCTTCCCTGTCCCAGAGGGAGGGCCTTGCTTGCTGTGGCCTGACCAGCAGCAGACACTCTCCAGCTCTCGCCGGCCTGATGGCCAGAATCTCTCCTCCCAACCCCCACACCACGGTCTGGCTGTGCATTCCTGGCATGGCAGGCGTGGGCACCGCCGTGAGTTCACGGGGCCCTGCGTTATGGGGGGTGCTGCTCTCAGTCCCCTGCCTGCCAAGGGTGCGGTGCTGCCTCCTCTGATCCTTTCTCCTGTGTCCTCAGCTCCGGAGAAGGGGTCTGGTCGAACCACGGCTGTGTGCTCACGAGAGGAAACCTCACCTACTCCGTCTGCCACTGCACTCACCTCACTAACTTTGCCATCCTCATGCAGGTGGTCCCGCTGGAGGTAAGAGCCAGGCCTCAGGGGTCTCAAGACCTGGGGGATGTGCCATGAGGCTGCGGGTGGGGGCGGGAGGCATGCTTTGCCCGCCAGTGCCCACGGGGCCCTGGGCACATTACTCCATGGGGCCTGTGTTTACAAACAGAATCCATTCTCTTGGCTTCTGTAGTCCAGAGCCCTGCATGTATTGGGTGCCAGCAAATATCCAAGGAGCCCATGATTGTGTAAGCCAAGTCCAGTGTGGTGTGCTTCCCACAGCAACGCCCAGACTGCACCTGGGGGGATCCAAGGAGGGACCCCTCGTCCCTGCATCCATCCCTCTGGCAGATTCTCACTGGGCGCCTGCTGTGAGCCGGGCGCTGGGGCCTCTGCTGTAAACAAGAAAAACAACACAGTCCTGCTTGTGAGGAGTTTGTGTTCTGGTGGGAAAGACAGGTAGTATACAAACCAGCAGATAAATTAGTCACTTTGAATCAGTGGAAGAAGAAAGTGGGAGAGAACAGCCCAGTAGAAGATGACGGCAGAGAACGGGGCGTCTTCATGGAGTGGTGAGGAGACTGCAGGGAACGGGGCGTCTTCACGGAGTGGTGAGGAGACTGCAGGGAACGGGGCGTCTTCACGGAGTGGTGAGGAGACTGCAGGGAACGGGGCTGTCTTCACGGAGTGGTGAGGAGACTGCAGGGAACGGGGCTGTCTTCACGGAGTGGTGAGGAGACTGCAGGGAACGGGGCTGTCTTCACGGAGTGGTGAGGAGAGGCATCTCCGGGACGTGGCATCTGAATGGCCAGAGGAAGCTGATGTCTTGAAGGCCTGGGGGGAGAATGTTCTAGGCCAGGAAACAGCAAGTGCACAGGGCAGGGGGGCAGGAAGGGGCTTGGTGTGGCCGTGGATGGAGCACCCTGAGCTCTGAGGCCCTGGGGAGGCAGGAGGCCGGGAGGAGCAGGCTCGGTTCCAGCATCCAGGCCTCAGGGAGGAGCGTGAGCTTCATTCTAGGTGCATAGGAAGCCTTTGGAGAGCTGTGCCGGGGAGCAGCTTGGTCTGAGCTACTCTGGGTTTGGGGTGGGGCAAGTGGACGCTCATGTAGGTGGAAACCAGGAGTGGAAGGAGGTGTTGCTGTTGACACTGTGCCCACCCACACTCACCTCTGTCGGTTGGGCTCACAGAAGGGCTGGTTTGGACAGCATAGATGTGGCTGCTCCAAGCCAAGCTGGGTTTGGCAGATGTGTTGGGAACCGGCGATCTGTTGGATGCTGGGCTGTAACCTGTGGCTGGCATTGAGCATTTTGGGGGCTGAGAGAGGGCCAGCCTGGAGGGTAAGTCAGGCAGGGAAGCAGTGACGCCTCCAGCGTCTCCTGGACGGATTTGTCACTAGACTCATCTTCTGCGCGGGGCCCTGGTCTCTTAGAGCCTCGTGTGCTCATCGTGGCCACTCACTCTGGAGGCTCGTCCCAGTCTAGGGCTCTTCAGGGTGGCTGTGGGAAGAGTCAGGATGTCTCTGATCACAGCAGCTCCCAGGAGGGGGCACCAAGCTCGGGTGGTTCCCAGCAGGCACTTTGTCGCCAGGGCGTGAACACCCGTCCCTGCCTGGGTCACTGCCTGCCTCTGTGGTCACATTTATCAAGGCCGTGGACAGGCGGAATCTGCCTGAATCCACTAGCGTCCACGGTGTCTGCACTGGGCCAGAGGGTGATGCTGCCCCGCGTGTCCTGCGTGGTTTTGTGTGGGTTTTGTGGAGGTTGAATGGGTTGGGCTTCCACTGTCCTGTTGACCAGGAGACAGAACTCTTCAAGGTGTAACGGAGGCAGAATCCTGGCTTCGCCTTCTCCCATCCTGGGAGACTTTTCCTATTCCAGAAAGAGGGCCCAGAAATGCAGCCTCCCAGGGTTACTGTGGGAAGGACACGAGTTCACTGTGACACAGTCACGGGTCCAGTGCTCAGCCCAGGTGCCCCTCAATCCCCAACAGAAACCACCAGCAAACCTGAGCCACGGGGTTCTGTGTGCAGAGGCCTGGTGGACCACAGTTACTCTCAGATCAATGGAGACAGGTCCCTGGTGTTTGGAAGTGACTTGTAAATGCTGCTGGGGCAGATGGAGATAACCTCATCTTTAAATTCCACGGAAAACAAAATGGCAGATGCTCCTGAGCTGCAGCCCCTCATGGGCGAAAGACGCACGTGACACCTGCAGCCAACGTGATCCTGGCCTCACTCACAGGGTGAAAGACGCACGTGACACCTGCAGCCAACGTGATCCCGGCCTCACTGGCCGATGGGCGGCTGCTCACATGAGCACATATGAGCCTCACTCTGCAGAAGACGCCGGAGGGAAACAGCTATTCCTGTTTCCAAAGAGAAGGCCCTTTCTTTTCACAAAATGCATGCTTGATGTCACACTGTGAATTACTTATGGAGACTGCAGAGAGATATCCAAGCCATATTTTATTTTTATTAAATTAAATAAATTAATTTTTAGAGACAGGGTCTCACCCTGTTACCCAGGCAGGAGTGCAGTGGTTCTTCAATCATGGCCCACTGCAGCCTTGAACTCCTGGGCTCAGGCTATCCTCCAGCTCAGCCTCCCAAGTAGCTGGAACTATAGGCACATGCCACAACGCCTGGCTAATTTTAAATTTTTCCATAGCAATGGGTTCTCACCATGTTCCTCAGGCTGGTCTTGAACTCCTGGCTTCAAGCAATCCTCCCACCTTAGCCTACAAAGTGCTGGGATTACAGGTGTGAGCCACTGCACCAGCTTTTTTGTGTGCGTGTATTAATTTTCTGTAGAGATGGGGCCTCACTTTGTGGCCCAGGCTCTGAGACGTATCTTAAGTGGATAGGAGGGGGCACCACTCACCCTCGGGTCCCTCGTGCACAAACGCACACCCAGCATCCTAGACCTACGTGCTTTGGAGCCTGGACCCAGGAACCTTGGCACTGCGTGAGATGAAGCGTCAGGTGACAGGGGACCAGCAGCCTCCTCAGTAGCTTCCAAGCCGTCGGGGTCCCCCAAGAAGGGCCGGCTGTACAGCAAGTGGAACTGCCAAGCCCTTGCGTGCCGGGGCTTTCTGGCTCAGGGCCGTGGGGTTTTAGAGGTTCTGAAGTGGCGGCTGTGTCGTGAGGCTGGTGGGACCCAAGCCCACCCATTGCCCGCACGCTTCAGTGGTAAATGCTGTGCAGGCAGGTGTGACCCGCCAGACAATCCCGAGGGGTGTTCCTTAAGGAGTGGTACCCCGAGAGCAGCTGCCCAGCCAGCGACTGCCCCTTCCCAGTCCCCACGCCCCCCCATGCCTTCCCAGTGGCCCCTCTTCTCCTGGCCTGCAGACCCTGGGGCCTCCGTGTGGAGATGGGCCGTTCGCGGCTGGGGAGAGCCATGACCTGGATCATTGGTGGCAATTTAAAGAAAATTAAACAGAATAAATGAAACCCACACCAGAGTGCGGTGAACGTAGAAACAGTTCCTGGGTTTAAATTTCTTGCTATGGACCAGGCCTCAGTCTGAGGAACACCGTCCTCCATGGATGGCCGTGACACCTTCTCTCGCCTCCCACGGGCTCCGTTTCTCATCTCCCCTCCTGCCAGGGCCCGGCCCACAGGGCTTCCTTTGGGCTTCCCTCCTGGTGTCGTAGGGAGCAGCCCAGGGGAGAAGGTGCAGAGCTGCCCCCATGGAGAGCACCTGTTCATTCCTGGAGATGGGCGGTCTGCATGGTGCTGTGGCCAAGGCTGCTCGTCTTACCAGCAGAGAAACTGAGCTCCAGAGAGAGGGGGGCGCTTGCTGGTGGTCCCCCGTCGTTCAACAGTGCGTTACTGAATTACCGATAGAGCCTGGGCTGTTTAGGTAGCACCCGGGCCATGGGGACCTGGCGGTGAGGATGCTGTGGCACTCACAGAGACACAGCAAGTCAGTGCACACCACGTCCTGCCCCTTAAGGGCCACGCGGGAGATCATGTAGGATGACTTGGGAATAATTAGGCGCTAAAACAGTGCTGGTGATGCTGGTGCTGTTTTAAAGACGGAAGCCCAGGAGGGCCTGCCTGAGAAGGTGGCACTGGATTCTACATCTCAGGGTGGAGAGGATGGAGCCTCCTGGCCCTGAGTGAGGACAGTCCAGGCAGAGGACAGGGCGGGGACAGAGGGCAAGGAGGGAGCAGCCAGGGTTGGTCCTCAGGGAGACGCCAGGGCTGAGGCAGGGGATCCAGGCCCAGGGGTCGTGAGGGGCAGGAGGCAGGGAGCAGGAGAGGTGGCGAAGGCTGCTGCAGTGACTCAAGAACTGGCACCCTGCTGGTGTGGCGGGGGTGGAGGGGCAGGAGTGCCACTGCAGATGACCAGGGTTGCCCCATCTTCCGACTAAAAAAGCTGGCGATCTGTTTCTCTCATGAAATCTTCTGACTGTTAGAAGTGTCGTCAGTTATTACTTCTGAGCCATATGTGAGAGGTCATCTGTGTGCTGACCAGACGCCCGGGGTCTTGTGAAGATGCAGACCCCACATTCAGTGGGTCTGGGGTGGGGCCTGGCATCCTCGTTTCCGACAAGGCCCAGGTGGAGTGAGGCCCCACCGGTCCCAGACCACCCTCTGAACAGACCCAGGCACAGGCGCCCAGTCTGCAAACATCAGCTCACATTTCTGTTCATGTCCTGGGAGATGGCTGCAGCAATTGTTACCAAATCTGAGGACAGATAGTCTGGCCCCACATGTGTGCTCATTGGCATGTGAAAAACTTCCCTTGTCCCAGGAGCTGAAGAGGGAGTTGGAGAGACAGGTCCTCAGCCTGGAAGTGAGTGAAGAGAGAACCTGGAAGATTCAGAGACAGGAGAAACGGACCGTGGCTTAAAAAGGAGCCCAAACCAAGGGTCAGTAGGCGGGGCTTCTGGACACAGGCATTGCCTTCAGGGAACAGGGAACGGCTTCCTTCATGCACAGCTCTGCAGAGTGGGCACCGGCCCCACTGGCTGCCAGGAGCCGTTTATTGAATGCTGGCTGGTGATTGTGGCCTTCACACAGCCGACCACCCGGGAGTAAGGGGAAGACAATAACAGGCGCCATTTCAGATGCTCCCTGCCTGTAGATGCTCCTAACTGTTGGATACTCCCTGCCTACAAGTGCTCCCTGCCAGTGGGTGTTCACTGCCTGGTAGTGCTCCTGGCCAGTGAGTGCTCCCTACCTGATGGGTGCTCCCTACCTGATGGGTGCTGCCTGCCAGTGTGTGCTTCCTCCCTGTGGGTGCTCCCAGCCAGTGAGTGCTCCCTACCTGAGTGTTCCCTGCCTGTGGATGCTCCCGGCCAGTGAGTGCTCCCTGCCCGGAAGGTGTTCCCTGCCTATGGGGGCTCCCTGCCTGTGGGTGCTCCCTGCCTCACTGGGGCTTGCATTCAGGCCTGCCCTCTCCTTCAGTCCACACCACATGAGTGAGGTGCTGTCATGTGGCCATCACAGACAAGAGTCATAGGTGATTCCCTGAGGTCACATCAGGGGGCAGAGCCCGGCCTTGAGCCAAGTCCTGAATGTTGGGGCTGTGCCCACGCTCTGGAGCACCAGCTGCCTGGGAGCAGAGCTTCCTCCTCTGGATCCTCTCTAGGCTGAGAACTAAAGCCCGGTGTGGCTTCCTTCGTGGCATGGCCAGAGAGAGGGGGAGTTACACTTTCAGCCGAAAACTGAGTTTGTGCGTGTTGTGTATTTGTGGTAGAGGAAGGAAGGGAAGGGCCCGGCCCAGCAAGTAAAAAACCTGGAACAGAGAGGACTTAAGGTCTCAATCCGTCACCGTTCCCTCTCGGTGACACTGGATTTCGACAGTCTGTGGGTGTCTCCGTGGGAGCAAATCACATCTATTCATTGCCAGAAAAGGTTGATTTGAAAATGGTTTAAAATTATCCATGCTAAAAATGAACATTCTCATCAACATTAAGAAAAGTTAAGGCTGATATCATAAGTAGAAACCAAATTTGCAGCACACTCAGAGAATTAATAAAAATAGCACCAGTGACCTTATTTCTGTGACCTGAAGTCATGTCTTCCATGGGGCCCTGGGTTCACACTGCTGGTCTTTGGGTTCCTGGTGCAGGCTTTCTGCTCAGGAGCTCACGTCCTCATCGTGTCCCTTCTCCCTCTGAGGTTTTCCCCTGGCTTTTCTCCATACCCAGCCTCCTCCTCAGTGGTGGTTTCAGGAAGCCCTCTTCCTCTTAAGTGGGCAGTGCCGTTTTTGTGGAAAGCCCATCAGACAACAGGGTTCACCTGAGTGAACTGGACCTAGCTGGGGTGGGCTCCAGGGCTGCTGTCCAGGGGAGGGAGACCCCAAAACGACACTCTGTCTTTGCATGCTGCTGTCAATGTGGTGATTAGACCTCAGGCCCTGAGAGGCCATGTCAAGGCATCTGCTGACGGACACTGCAATGGCTTCCAGGATCTGGCAACTTCCAGTGGTTCCGGAGTGCATGACCCTGCACATGCTTCTTTAGAATAAATTCCTGGCAGGTGAATCTGTGGGCAAAGGGCACAGGCATTTTGATTTTGAAAGACATTGCCGCATTGCACTCTGGGAACCGTGTACCAATTTATTCCTCCTCCAGCCGTGGGCAAGAATGGGTAGCTTTGCTTTACGTGTGAGTCACAGAAACATGGCGTCATCTCTGGGTGCTTCTAACTTTTCCTACTGAGTGCAGTCAAGCAGGGGAATGAACCCTGGGCTGTCCAGTAGATCTGCATCCAGACCCACCCCTCACCACCCCAACTGCTCCATTCCCCAGGCGTGCTTTCTGCACCTTTGAAATTAGCAACCCCAGATTCAGTAAGGACCCGGAGAAGACAAGTTGTTCTTTTAATTGGATAAAATTATCCTAGAAAAGTAGGCCATTGGAACAGATAGAGAATTCATCCAGCACAGACCCTGTAACTTCTCAGTACACCCATGAGAATCTACGTCAGAGAATTAAAAGAATCAGCAAGTAAGATGACATAAAAAAGTATAAAATCAGAATATTTACATTATTTATAGTAGAAATAACAGAAGCATGAGTAAACATAACACTAATGATTGCATAAATTCTAATACATCTGGGCTAAGGGAGATTATTCATCTCTATACTAAAAGAGGAATGATGAAGTCAGGAAACGTGGTGCAACTGTGAAAGAATGGGGTTGTCACCATGCCAGTGCCTTTGCAGGGATTTCCAAGGTAACATTATGTGAAAGGGACAAGATGTAGACTGGAGTGATACATATCCCATTTTTGTAAAGACACGCCAAAATCCCCTATGCGTGGGTGTGTTTCTGTATATATGTTTAAATATGCAACATTTGTATCTTGGTATGTGATTAGCAGAAAGGCATGGACAGTGCATTCAAGGTTGTCAGTGGGCGGGGACAGGAGGGGGCCACACAGGTGAGGCAGTGGCAGGAGCTGGGGAGAGAAAGGATTGTAAACGCCAGCCTGTGGGCTCTGACCCAGGTGTGTATTTGTGTGGAATTGTGTGATATGATCAAATGAATAAAGTCAGCCAGCTGGAAGAGGTGTTTCTGAGGCCTGCTACCCAGGGGTGGTGTTTCATGTTCACCGCTCCTTCCTGATGCCCAGGCGCTGAGACACGCCCATGCCCGTGTTTGCTGTGTGAATGAGGGTACGGAGGAGCGAGTCTGTTCCACAAGGGGAGAGGAACTTAGGGAAAGAGATGCGTTCTCCTTGGAGGCCAGAATGCCACATGCATGCTGGTTTAGTCGGTGGATCCCAGTCATGCTGACACAGCTGGTCTGTACTGCTGCAGGCAGGTGGGAGCTCAACTTTCTGTCCTCCCTAAGGACTGGCCGGCAGGGTCCGAGGGAGCGAGGACCTGAGGTTAACACAGGGGTGGATGCAGGTGTGGGCTGGCTCAGCCAGGGACCGAGAGGAGGGCTCAGGCATGGACGCCCCAGCATTTCTTGCCGAAGCCACACATTCAGTGAAGGTGCTGGGCATGGGGACTGGTGTCGTGGAAGGCATTTGGGCCCGGCCTTAGGGAAAATTCAGCTGCACCTACTCCTGGCACTTGTGTTCCCCGCTCAGGGTGTGCAGGCCAGGGAGATGGTCTGGTTGTCTAAGGTGGAAGAGCCCTGATATTGACGGACAGTCCTACCAAGGCTGTACCCAGTGAGGAAGAGCAGTGGTGGAGGAGCGTGTGGGGGGTTGGGAGGAGCCCCAGGGCCCGCCACGGTGCGCTCTTTCTTCCTGCAGGTAGCCACTTCCTCCCAGGCGGCCACTTCCCAGGCTTCAGGCGTAGGAAGTGTCCCAGGCATGGGCACCTGCCTTGGGGTGGCTCTGACCTGGGGGGTGCAGGAGCCCTGTGCCAGTACAGGCGCACCTGGGAATGCCAGTCCCCGAGCATCCCTCCTGGGGCCTGGCGGTCACAGGGAAAAAGCACTTCAATAAGACGGTCATGAGCCGTGGTCTGAAGGCTGACTCTGGCCAGTGAATGGGCTTCTTTTAACCCACAGAGGCTTAAATTTTTAAAAATTGGTTGTCAACATTCCAAAGCACAGATATTTTATCTAAAATTTGGGATTTCTTTTTTTTTTTTTAAATAAAACAAGAAGAGGAAGATGTGGCCACGCTGGGCTTCCCCCTCTGGCTGGAAACGATGCTGGAGGCGAGTGGCTGCCACCCCTGCACTCAGGGCTAGGTCCCCAGGGCCCCCCGGTCCCCATGGCCTCCCCGTACCACAAGCAGCAGCCCCTCCTCATCATGTTCTCATTGCTCTTCTGCTTTTAGGAGACAGTGGAATGCTTCCTGCTCTTGTCTGGGCGGGAAAGTGACATATCCACTGAGAAGGACTTGGGTTAGAACTGTGGGAGGGAGGATGCTCGTTTTGGCAGCACAGTCCTACCTGGTGGTTATGTCTGCAGGCACCCCCTGGCCTCCTGAGCTGATGCCCTGCCTCTCTGGAGGCATTTGAGGTTGTGGTTTCTGAGTCAGAGGAGACTGTGTCCTGAAACCAACTGCAGGCTTTTCTGGGCATTTCTAAATCTAGCTACGGGTGGGAAAGGAAGGGCACCGTGGGGGCACACCACGCCTTCCTGAGGCAGGAACGGCAGCGCGGCCTCCGCCCTGACCCACGGTTCTAGGCCCCGTGCCCCGCGGTTACCCAGCCAGGTGTAGCCTTGAGCCCCTCAGACGGGCTCTGGCTCCAGGGAAGGGCACAGGGCGGGCAGTGGCAGGGGCCTGAATTACACGGTGTCGCTGGGAGCTGTGAGAACCACTCTGAACTGTATTTGCAGTCCCGAGGGTGTGTCACAGTGGGGACTGTGCCAACAGCAGTGCCGGCAGCTGCAGCATGTACAGCTCAAGTCAGAAACAGGCTCCCTCCATGGGGTCTCTGTGTGAATGTTAGCCAGACCACCTCCCAATAACACCTCCTGCATGCAGCTGGTGTTAGTAGTGGCCCCTCTGCCTCCCAGCCAGCTAGACACACAGGTCCCTCCCAGTGATGTGCCGAGTGGCCTTGGGCAGCTGCCTGCTCTGAGCCTCAGTTTCCCTGCTGCGACACGGGTGGGACCCTTTCCTTGTGGAGCTGTGGTGGTGATCAGAGGAGGCAGAAGTAGGCACAGCTCAGGCCCAAGCACCCAGCCCTGAGCACCCAGCCTCAGCACCCAGCCTCAGTCCCCAGCCTCAGCACCCAGCCTCAGCACCCAGCCTCAGTATCCAGCCTCAGCACCCAGCCTCAGCATCCAGCCTCATCAACCAGCCCTGAGCACCCAGCCTCAGCATCCAGCCTCAGTATCCAGCCAGCCTCAGTCCCCAGCCTCAGCACCCAGCCCTGAGCACCCAGCCTCAGTATCCAGCCTCAGCACCCAGCCCTGAGCATCCAGCCTCAGCACCCAGCCCTGAGCACCCAGCCTCGGCACCCAGCCTCGGCACCCAGCCTCAGCACCCAGCCTCAGCACCCAGCCTCCGTACCCAGCCTCAGCACCCAGCCCCAAACACTGCCTGACAGAGTGAGGTCACAGTGAGCCATGAGTATGAGGTCCCTGGGGATGTCCTGGCCCTGAGGACTCCATGAGAGTGGAGTGGGAGTGGTGTGGGGTGGAGCAGGCCTGACTACTGCACCTGGAACTGCAGCCGTCCCAGCACTGATCCGTTCATGGCCACAAGTCTCCTTCCATTCACTCTTCATAAGGAAGGTTCAGTCCTGTGGCTGTGGGCACCGGGGCAGGATGGTCTATTGCCCTGTTGATGGGGGTGGGGGTAACTGTGGAGGCTGAAGGGGCTCAGAGGAGAGGCCCCTCTACTCATCCCTGAACCCCTCTAATCCTGGAGGCAGAAGAGGGTCCTGCCTTGCCCAGGAGTATCAAGGAAGTTGGTTTGTTCAGCATCCCCCCCGACTCCCCAAGCAATGCCATGGTTCACCAGTGTCTTCCAGCCGAGTGGGGAGGGCATGCATCCTCAGTACCATCCTCTTAGAGACCCAGAAAATTGTCACTATCCCTTCTGATTTCCCAGCCTGTGCAGTTCTTCCAGAAGGAGAGGGTGGTGGGCAAAGCCTGCTGGGTCCTTCTGCACGGGCTCCTTACCATCCCACCAGCAAGCCCTCCAGGTGCACGGGTGCGTGCTGTTCGCACCCCGCCTCACGGGTGAGTTTTCCTGAGCCCTGTCCTGGGCTGCTGAGAGCTGGGCTGGGGATGGGAGCTGGGAGCTCGCCCAGGGGAGGCTCAGGGGCATGTGTCCTTCCACCCCCTCCCGTCTCCCGCCCTACCCACCCCTCCCATGCCCTTCCAGTCTCCCTCGAGACGCCCCCTCTCGGCCCCCAGGGCCCTCCCCTGTACCCTGTGGCCTGTGCCTCTCTGAGTGGAGAGCTGAGTGAGCCCTGGGAACAGGGCTGACACCTGCCACCCCCATCTCTCCCTTCAGTCCCCCTGACTCTCAGGCTGCTGACCACCTGGGACATTGGGAAATGGGCCTAAGAGGTGAAAACCTGTACTTCGGGGTGGAGCAGCAGCCAGGAGCTGCCAGGACTCACCTTTGCTGTCAGCTCAGCCCCAGCCCTGCCTGGGCACCTCGCAGTCCTGGGGGTAGGGAGACGTAGGTTCAAGGTTCTGAGGGTTCCACCCCTGCCCCTCTTGACAAATTCAATTGCCGTTGCCTCCTCCAACCAGACCCAGGCTGCTCCTTTTAGAGGAGAAGCACATGTTGCTTCATTTATTCCAATTCTCCTGAAGAAGTGTCTGCGCTGGAGTCATGCTGTGCTTGATCCACTCTGCAGAGGGAGCTGCAGCAGCCTCTGGGGTGGTCCCGTCTCGGGGGATCTTCTTTCGGGGCTACCCTCAGAATTGGGGTCTTACTCTGTGGGGCTGAGGGTAGGCGTGGTGGCCAGGACTGGGAACACGGTCGGGGGCCAGACTGGACGTTCCCGGGGCAGATGGACGCATAGCCCGGCCGAGGGATCGGGTCGCTTTGGCGGGCAGCTGTGGGCTGCAAGGCTGTGGCCAGGGCTTGACGTCTGAAGCGGGCCAGGTTTCTGGTCAACACGTATTTTTTGTCATGAGTGTGTTGAATCTTGGGAATTAGAGCGGGGATGTGGGCCGTCTTTGAGAAGCCGCCAGCCCCCGTCTTAGGAGTGGGGACAGGAGCTCGAGGGCTCTTTCTGGGACATACAGGAAGCTGGGGTGTCAGGAGACAGAGGGGTTCTGTAGGTTGGATTGTTTTTAAAGATGATACATGCATGTGGGAAAATGCAAGAACACAGAAGGCAGAGTGTGGAAACTGATGGTCACGGCCACCGTTCCTGCCTCCTGGCCCTGCCCAGAGCAGCGGCTTAGGGTCACGGCCACCGTTCCTGCCTCCCGGCCCTGCCCAGAGCAGCAGCTTAGGGTCACGGCCACCGTTCCTGCCTCCCGGGCCTGCCCAGAGCAGTGGCCTAGACACATGCTTGCTTTTCTGTCATTCCAGACAGTTGCTGAGCCTGGGGCCCCGCTCTGCTCTTTGTTCTTTTTTTGTTTGCTTTTTAAATTTTCTGTACCTCAATGGATGCAAACCTATTTGTTCTTTAAACAAAGGGTAGTGAAGTATAAAGACTGCTCCCTTTATTTTTATTTACTATTTATTTGTTTTAGAGAAGGTTGCACGCCATGGCCCAGGCTGGAGTCAGTGGCGCCACCTCGGCTCACTGCAGCCTTGACCTCCTGGGCTCCAGAGATCCTCCTACCTCAGCCTCCCAAGTAGCTGGGACTAGAGGTGTGCACCACCAAGCCTGGCAAGATGGCACACTTTAAAAAATGTATCCACGTATGTTGGAGGTTGCTGCTTCTCGGGGTACACAGAGCCACATCTCCCGTGTTAACCACTGTGTAGCTTTCCCGTGGGTGGACACTGAAGTCATGGCGGTCTTTGGCCGCAGCAAATGACCAGCATCCTGTGCACACATCCCGCCTCCATCTGTGAGGATGGGTTCCCGTGAGGCACTGCTGGTCCAGTTTTACATCGCCACAGCTGTTTAAAGCAGCCATCGTCTGGGGCACAGCGGGGACTGGGCCCTGAGTTCCCAGTCATGATGGGTCCTGGGTTCTGCTCTGAGATCCACCTGCCTCCTGCTGCCTGCTCTGCCTCCCAGGGCCGACCACTGTGCTGAGTCCAGGTCTGTCACTTGGGGCAGGCGATGGGAGGGGAGGAGGCCCAGCAGCTCTTCTCTCTCGCTGCTACAGGTGGCTTTTCGGGCAGCGGCCACGCCTCTGCTGTGGCTGCAGCCCTGCTGGACAGTCTATGGATCTGGCTTCCACTGGGGGATTTGTGACGTGGCTGATTCCTGGGCCACCTCACTACCCCTGTGAGGTCCCCCTTTCTCTCCCCTCCCGAGGGTTAGCAATTCCCTGAGTCAAATGTTCCACTCTTTGAAAGGCTGGAGTGGTTTCTGTTTTCCCAGCTGGCCCCAGACTGATGCACAAGCTGTGCGGCCAGGGGAGGCAGCAGGAGCCCTCAGGGTTCCTGGTCTGGAAAACAAGGGGGCAATGGTCCCCTCAGCTGACACTTTCAACAAGGTCACGGTGGCCTGAGGCAGGCCAGTCCCAGCATCTATTCAAACACACAGCAGCCCAGCTGGGTCCTCGGGGAAGATCTCCTGCCCGTGCCCAGTTCTCTCCCGTCCCGCAGCACCCCTCAAGCGGCCAAGCAGCTCATTTCCACCTGTCCCCGGGCTGTCGGCTCATTTCCATCAGTGGACGTGAAATGTGCCAGCAACTGGACCCAGCCCAGGGGGAGGCTGGCTGCATGCTGCTGGCACATGCTACGGCTGCCTACGGCCAAGGACGGCCGCCAAACCAGGGATGCCTGGAGTCACAGATCCGCCAGGGCCTGGTTGCTCGTGCTGTCCAGGAGCCCAGCCAGGGGCTGAGGGCTGCCCTGAGGGGAGACAGGCCCCGTAAGAGCCTGGATGTCAGCCGCTGAGAAACCAGAGACAGGGAGGAGCCAGCCTGGCCGGGACAGGGTGGGCGTCAAAGGTGGAGGAGCAGATGGTTGGTTCAAGGGCTGGTGTGGGGGTGGAGTGTGGACCCAGCCTGGGGGTCCTGCTCTTGTGCCTGGGAACCCATCCTCCACTCGCCCTGCTCTCTGCTCTACGCTTGGCTTCCTGCCAAGTCCAACCAAGGAGAGATGGTGCTGCTGGGGTGGGCGAAGGGACCAGCGTCCTGCCTGGGCCCCTGCTGGCATGGGTGTCCCCCTGTGGCTCCAGCCCCTACATGCAGACCCTTCCCCGCACCCCCACGCCAGCCTCACCTGGGCCAGGCTGGTCTGGTTGCAGCTTCTGCTGGTGGCCCGGCCTGGCTCTGCTGCCATCCCGTCTCCCGCCGTCCTCCCACGGTGGCCGCTGTCTGGGCTGCCTCATCAACACAACACTGGCAGCCTTAAGTATTTATTCATGTTTACACATCCACGTCTTTGTTCATTACCTGCTTCCCCACTGCAATGAGACTTCCATGCCTGGCACACAGTAGGTGCTGAATACATGCTGCTGAAGCAGGGGCCATCAGGGGTCAGCCCCAGCCCTGCCTCTCACCAGCTGTGTCGTGGTGGGCAGTCACTTACTGCGGCTGCCTCGGTGTCCTCATCTGTAAAGAGAAACCACGCTGTCCACTCACAGACTTGCTCTGAGGATTTGATGCCTTCAAGCAGCAGGTGCCTCTTTTCTGTCATTTCCAACCACTCTTCTGTGATTCTCCATGATGCCTAGAGTTTGTCAGATCCTCTGTCGGGCCCCGGGGATTCAGAATTAAACAAGACAGTCGACCTGTCTTCATGGAACTTACCGTCAGAGCTCACATCACTCTGGTCTAGAAGGCTGTCTCCTGTCCTGTCTGTCAGGTTCCTGCCCAAGCATTGAGGCCTGTGTGAAGCCCTCTCCCTCCTAAGGCCCACTCAGTATTTCTCTCCCCCTCTGTCAGATCACCCTCTCTCCCTTCCAATTTCCTAAGGCTGTGGCAGGTCGTGGTGGAGTTAACGTTTAACACAGGTTGCAGGGTTAAGTAATACAATGACAAATCCATGGCTGAATGTGTGTTACAACTAGGAAGTCCCTGTAGTAAAGAGAAGGGAGTGAGCCACTATCAGGATCACCTAGGTTGTCACTTTCTGCCCCAGTCCACTCTGTGGACCTGAAAGCTGTGTTGAAGCAGAGAGGTTTGCAGACCCTGACGTGTGCATGCCATTTCTTCTTGATCCCTCCTGAAGTCTGCCTCATTATTCAGACCATTGTGTGGAAGAAGAATGTATGATGTTACGTGCAAAAGCCATGGAGACTCCAGTTTATGGGAGATCTCAGGAGTTTTCAAAGGTCATTTTGATCATCTATCATTTTTACCTATGGGCTCACCTTATAACTCAAGCCCCATGTACAATGTGACCCTCCAGTATATCTGGCCTTATGTTTCTTACAATCATTTCAAGGCTGCCTGGTCAGGGTATTAGCTCTGTTCAAGGGAAGAGCCATATGTCTTTCTTTTTAGTGTTCCTCATTGCGCCTGGCATGATGCTGGCTTTGGGTGGGTTTGATAAAAGTACATGATAAAGAGACTTGATTGATGATGGGGTTGGTTCATGGTGGGGTTGGTTGATGGTAAGGTTTGCTGGTGGTAAGGTTGGTTGAAGATAGGGTTGGTTGACAGTAGGTTGGTTGAGGGTAGGATTGGCTGAAGGTAAAGTTGGTTGATGATGGGTTGGTTGACGATGGGTTTGATTGATAATCAGGTTGATTGATAGGTTGGTTTATGATGCATTTGGTTAATGGGTTGGTTAATGGTTAGGTTAGTTGATAGTGGGTTGGTTGAAGGTCAGTTTATGATGAGTTTGGCTGATGATACATCAGTTGATGGTAGAGTTGGTTGATAGTGGATTACTTGAAGGTAAAGTTGGTTGATGGTGGGTTTGGCTGATGGTGGAATTGGCTGGTGGATTGGTTGATGATGGGTTGGTTGACGGTAAGGTTGGTTCATGGTCAGTTTGGTTGATGTTCAGGTTGGTTGATGGTGGAGTTGGTTGATGGGTTGGTTGGTGATGGGTTGGTTGATGTTAAGGTTGGTTGATGGTGGAGTTGGTTGATGGTGGAGTTGGTTTACAGTCAGATTAGCTGATGGTGCATTGTTTGAATGTAAGGTTGGTTGATGGCAGGCTTGGTTAACCCCACCATCAACCAACTCCACCATCAACCAACCTTAACATTAACCAACCCATCACCAACCAACCCGTCAACCAACTCTACCATAAATCAGCCTGGCCATCAACCAAACCGACCATGATTGATGATGGGTTGGTTGATGGTGGGTTGATTGATAGTGGGTTGGTTGATGGCGTGGTTGGTTGGCGATAAGGTTGATTGATAATATGGTTGGAAGGCTTAAGGCATAAGTGGGTAGGTGTGGGTCTGGGGCTAGGGCTAGACTCCCATTTGTCAGAAATTCCCAGGAGAATGGGTGGCCAAGAATGGAGATTAAGATGTTTTAGAAAGTTGACTGACCAACTGCAACCCAATGTGCAGTGAACTCTCATGTCAACCCACTGGAACCTCACTGCATTTGCAAATAGATGAGCTAAAGCTTTATTTTCTCAATTTAAAAGATATTAATCAGTGATGTAGATTTAGGAAATCTCTTTGTTGAATCAGTGGCAGAGTCAGATGCGTAGATGTGAGGGCTCTTTCTCCCCTGATGCCTTCAGCAAATACCTGTGGTTACCATTGTGCCCAGTAGTGCTCACTGCTGTTCTTAGAGCTGCAAGATGAGGTAGGAAAAGCTTCCCTAATGCATCCTCAGGGCTTCCCATGTCCCTGGGGGAGAGACGATGCCCCATGAAATGCAGCTGTGGTGTCTGAGAGCGATACGCATCCCTCTGGTGGGACATGAGATGACTTGGGTAGAGCAGAGATGATCAGGGGTAGGGAGGAGCCAGGGCCTTGTGGGGTGGAGACCTGTGTGGGGTGCACCTCTTGGGGGGCTTCCCAGGGCAGTGGGCCAGGCAGGCTTTTGGACACCACTGCTTTCCTTCCTTTACTAGCAGTGTTTCCACTGATTTTTCTTCTTTTCTTTTCTTTTTTTTTTGAGACGGAGTCTGGCTGTGTCGCCCAGGCTGGAGTGCAGTGGCACGATTTCGGCTCACTGCAACCTTCACCTCCCAGGTTCAAGCGGTTCTCCTGCCTCAGCCTCCTGAATAGCTGGGATTACAGGTGTGGGCCACCATGTCCGGCTAATTTTTGTATTTCTAATAGAGACGGGGTTTCACCATGTTGGCCAGGCTGGTCTCAAACTCCTCACCTCAGGTGATCTGCTCACCTCGGCCTCCCAAAGTGCTGGGATTACAGGCCTGAGCCACTGTGCCTGGCCTCCATTGGTTTTTAACTGAATTCAGTTTGGTGACTGCTGAAGAGCTGGACGTTCGTTTCCAAGAATCATTCCCTCTGCTGAGGCCCAAAACTCTTGTAGCTGACCCTTACTTCCATCTCTAGGCAGAGATCAGTGTGAGAGACAAGACTTTTCAGTTGTCTTAGGAGACAGCAAGGAAAGATTGCATATCCAGTATAATGTCAGTGTGTCCTGTATTTGGTTTTATTCTTAGTTTCTGAAAAATCTCACTTCCTCTAAAACAGCATTTCTTAAACCACATCTCTGTTGTTGTCATTGGGTCTCTTCCCTTCCTCCTGCAAAGAGTTTAAGAGATGCCAAGTTGAACACAGCTGAACAGGGGGGTTTTATTTTACCTGCAGAATCCTCAGAACTCTTAAGTGGCTTTATATTCATTTGAAAAGTCTTTTAAGGGGTGCAGAGAATGGAGCTTTTTCCAAACTTATCTGAAACCAGAAACATCATTTCATGGACGATTTACTAATAATGTCATGCAGAAACTGGAGTGTCACACACTTAGTGTGGGGAATGTGGCCTAGAAATTGAGTTCCCTTCACCCACTGCGGCTATGCGATTAATGGGAGTAGCTGTTGGCCTGTCCATCTGCAGGTGGAGACGTTTGTTTCCATTGCCGAGAATGCTGCGGTGGGAAAGCACTGGCAGTGCCCGCCTGTTGAGGAACTTGTTTTGCCAAACGTACTCGGAAGGTGACTGATGAGTGCCTACCCCTCCCACAAGGCCCCTTCTGCTGGCAGAAGACGCCTGTGACCTCAGCTCCCACCTGGTGGAGCAGAGATGGGCAGCACTGGGCAGCCTCGGCCCCCTGGGAGGCCCGTGTTCGCCCACAGTGTCCCAGGTGCTCTGGGTGTTGCCAGGCAGGGATACGGAGTGGACTCTGGGCAGGGTCAGTGTGACTTCACCAAAGTCTCCACCTTGAATTCCTCGAGCCCAGTGCAGGAGAGCCCATGAGGGTCAGGGAAAGCCGAGATGGAGGCACACACCCAGGGGACATCGTGGCACCTGCTGCAGGGAAGCCCACGGGCGTGGCTGTGATTCCCAGGGGGCAGAGGTCAACAGCCTGAAGGTCTTCTCAAATATGGGAGGCCAGGCCCAGGAGTTGAAGGAAAAAGGTTTATCCATGGGGGAAGGAATAGTGGGGCTCTCCCACCCCTAACTGGATGATTCTGCAATAACCAGAAACAGGAACAAGAGACCGCAGCCATTCTCCCGAGGGGACAGGGGGCCCCGTTTCTTCAAAGTTCCCTCTCATCCTCAGGGACACTGATGGGCTCCCCTGTGACTGCCCCTCCTCCCTCCCTGGGGCATCATGAACCTGGAAGGGGGATTCTTCCGTCTCCCTGGTCCTGGCTACGCAGTGCCCACCTTTCCCGTGATAGCCACGACGTCCGTGGGGAGGGAAGTCCAGCCCCTGGGAAATTGGAGCTTGTGTGCAGGTCCTTGCCTGCTGAGGCCTGAGCCGGCGTCCGGCACAGGTGGCTCTGCCCAGCCCTCAGCCTCTCTGCCTTGTCCCTGAGCCCGAGAGCACAAAAGGGCCCCTCCAGGGGAAATGCTGCTGGTGTCACGGCAACCGCTGTTTCACTCCTGAAGGGGGCCAGGCCAAGGCCCTGCCTCCACAAGCACTGGATCTCAGAGAGGACACCAGGGCCTGCAGGGTGAAAGTGAGCGCCTGCTAAAGCGGGAGGCACAGGCTGTGGGGTCCAGGCTGCCCCTACCCCAGCCCTGCGCCCCCAGGAATCTAGCACGTCCGTAGCCCACTCCTCTGTGAATCACAGTTGAAGGCGGTGCTTGCTGAGTGTTCGGGCTTCCCATGGCCCCCTGGCCCCAGGTTGCTCCCCGTGGTCCAGTGCACTGCCTGCCTCACCCTGAGCTGGGGCCCCCTGGGCCTGCAGCGTCTCCTCCCTCATTGCCAACAGCTCCTTACACACTAGAGTGGCCTCCTTTTGTTCCTTTGTCCTGGTGATCAGGGGAGAAGGCATTTAGACTCCCCCTACCCGCATGCCACAGGAGGAAGCTGGAGGCAAGGGTCTCAGAGGATGGGGGGGATGTGGGTCTGGGGTCTGGGGTCTCAGTGCCAGACAGGGACAGCATGATGCAGGCTTCAGGCTTCAGCTGGGCCTCTGACAAGAGCCATGGGCCACAGGAGGAAGCACGAGGCGCCCTCCTGCACGTAAGCAGCTGGGAGGCTGCCCTTCCAGGCCTGTGGCTTAGGAGCCCAGAGCCTCCTGGAGCCCAGGGTCACATCTGGCTGAGCTGGAGGCCCCGACTTCAGAACCAAGGGAGCGCCGTCTGGATTGTGCAGTCGGTGAACTGCGGCTTCGGTTCTATCCTTTGTGGCTCTGCAGCCGCTTAATCCCCAGGTGTGTTCTGTTCTGCCTCATTCCCACAAGGTGTTGGGACCCAGCAGACACGGGTGCGGTGATCACCACCGTGTCCATTTAGAGAGCTTTCCTGAGGCCCACAGTGTGCAGGCGGCAACCATTGTGTGGAGACTGGGAGGGTTGTGGCCTCAGGCAGGGGCAGTAGCTAGCTCTTCCCTAGCACTGCTTTGTGCAGGCACTGGGAGGGGCGTGGCCTTGGGCAGGGGCGGTAACCAGCTCTTCCCTAGCTTCTCCAGCACTTTATGTTTGTAAATTCATGGAGTCCTTGCCGCCACTGTGGGAGTGGAGAGCGGTCATTATTTTCATTTCACAGCCGAGTGTCACGTGGCCCAGCTGGGACTTGAACTTGGGAGGTCTGGCTCCGGAGCTGACTGTTCGTCTGCAGCCCTGTGTATTGCAGTGTGGACAGGAGGCTCAGCACCTGGCCAGGCCAGGCAGTCACAGTCTGGAGACTGTGGCTGAGGGAGCCTGAGTGATCTGTAGGGCACCTCGGGGCACTGGACATGCACGCACAGAACCAGGGCTGCAACCCCAGCACCGGCCTCTGTCGGTGGCAGCAACAGACATTTGGGCTGGGAGGCAGGGCTTGGTGGTCAGCACCACACTCCCAGGGGACCAGCTGTGCACCCACCTGGGCCCTCTGCAGCTTCAGGCTCTAATGGGGTGCCTGGGCCTGCTGCTGACGCCTCTGCTCTGCTCCCCGCAGCTTGCACGCGGACACCAGGTGGCGCTGTCGTCTATCAGCTACGTGGGCTGCTCCCTCTCCGTGCTCTGCCTGGTGGCCACGCTGGTCACCTTCGCCGTGCTGTCGTGAGTCCCCTTTTCTGATCCACCCAACAGCCCCTCGGCCCCTGCCTGCACCCCAGATCCCAAGATGGAAGAGACGGGAGAGGGGAGGGGCTGTGGAGGTAAGAGCACCAGGCTTAGCTAAGCTGGAAAGGTCTGGAGAGGCCCCCAGCCCAGGCTCAGGAATTCTGGTGGAACACGAGCCAGGTAAAAGGGGGTGGCCATGGGCCTGGGGACACCTCAACCCTGTGCTAAGTCATCCATCCTGGCTCCCACGTTCCTCAGCACAGGCATGTGGTAGCTTTGAGGGCCCGACTGTGCCCAAGAGAGATGAGAACATTCTTGGGTGGGGGCTGGACAATAACCAAGTAAACAAAAGCGAGAACAAACATCTTCACTGTGATCACGCCACGAGGCAGCAGGGCAGAGAGGGAGGGGTGCAGCTAGGTCCCAGCAGTGGTCAGGAAGCTTATGCTGAGGGAGACATTCAGGCCGCCATGCAGGGACCTGGGAGAGGGTTTACCGCATGGGAAGAGCTATGCAAAGGCCCCACAGCTGGAGTAAGCTGGGGCTTTGAGAAGCAGGAACATGAGCTGGGAAAGAAAAGAACTAAGTCAGAACAGAGCCATGGCCCAGGGTCAGACTGTGTAGGGCTGGGTGGGCATGGAAGGAGCTGGGATCAGATCCAAGAGCAATAGGGAGCCATTGACGGTCCACAGCAGGGAGTGACAGCAACCCCTCTGGCTGCTCTTGGAGGAATGGATACAGGGACTTCGTGGGGCCAGGGGGCCCAGCCTGGGGGACTGGGTTGGTGCAGGGCCCAGGCCTCACACCCTGCCTCTGTCCTCAGCTCCGTGAGCACCATCCGGAACCAGCGCTACCACATCCACGCCAACCTGTCCTTCGCCGTGCTGGTGGCCCAGGTCCTGCTGCTCATTAGCTTCCGCCTGGAGCCAGGCACGGTGAGTGGGCGCAGCTCCGTGTTCCTGCACTGTCCTTCCCCTGCCTCCTCGGATGTCACCGGGTGGCACCTTCTGCTAGCTTTTTCCACTCAAATTTCCGAACCTATCTCCCCAGACAACCAGGGCTGTGGTTTTTCAGGGGAAGCAGAGATCGTGACGTGCACGAGCTGGTCTCTGTGCTGCACGCCAGCCTCGGGTAAAGCTGCCACCGCCGCCACCCACTCACACTGCCTAGCACTAGCTATGCGCGAGGCACCGTGACAAGGGCTTGCATCTGCGAAGCCATCTCACCCTCTAACCAGCCTGTCATCCTCTCAGCCTACAGATAAAGGAGTTGGGGCACAGGGCTTACAGGCCTTGGCCAAGCTGACGGCCTGGTGTGGGCAGACCAGGACTCTCGTCGGCTGCAGGCTGTGCCCTTCATCAGGTGCTTGACAGCAAACAGTTGTGCCACCTCTGCTCAGCGAAGCAGACCTGCAGACCTAGATGCCACCTTTCCCTGCCCTTTGCATGGAGTGAGGGGTTCTCTGGGGCCCTAAGAAGTCTTAGACCTCACAGAAGGCAAAGAGCTGAGACTCTGAAGTGACCCAGCAGTGGAGTGACGTGGGCTTGTAAGCCAGTTGATGGAAGAGAAAAACAGAGGTCTACCTGCTTCATGTGTGGGAGGAAAAAGGGAGCTGATTCTGGCAGAAGCTCTTAGGAACCCAGCAGGATAAGCCTGTGGTCTTAGGGTGCAATCAGGATTGGCCAACAGAAGATGAACGCTTTATCCCATGCCTAGCGGGTCAGCAGAGCCTCTCCTCCTCACTGCGCAGCAGAGCCCTTTGTCCCCATGCATGTCCTGGGGCTGCTGCCTATGGACAGACCTACCTTCATGTGGCAGCAGGCACCTCCCTCACAGGGCACCCCACCTCAGACTCAGGGGAGCATCTGAGAAGTTCCTGGATGTGCCGTGGAATGGACGGGGTGTGCACTGGCCTCATGTTCTCCTGCTGGACGCTTCTCAGGCTCCGGTGTGAAACCTCCCATGAGGATTCCTTACAGTGCAGATTTTGGTTCAGGAGCTCTGGGTGGGGCCCAGAATGCTATATTTCTATCAATCATTCAGGTGATGCTGACGCTGCCTGTCCAAGTCCATACTGGGGAGCGAGATCCCACTGTGTGCTGGCAGCAGGAGGGGAGGCAGGTCTGCAGCAGCTCCAGGTGTCTATAATCCCAGCTGGTGGCCCTAGGGGACTGGGAGAGCATCTTTCCTCCAGAATCCTGTGTCTAAATCCCAGGGAAGGGCTCTGATGGGTCCCGCTTTCCCAGAGACCTGTGTCTGAATCCCAGAGAAGGCTTCTGATGGGTCCTGCTCTCCCAGAGACCTGTGTCTGAATCCCAGGGAAGGGCTCTGATTGATCCTACTCTCCCAGAGACCTGTGTCTGAATCCCAGGGAAGGGCTCTGATGGGTCCCGCTCTCCCAGAGACCTGTGTCTAAATCCCAGGGAAGGGCTTTGATTGGTTCCGGTCTCCCAGAGACCTGTGTCTAAATCCCAGGGAAGGGCTCTGATGGGTCCCGCTCCCCCAGAGACCTGTGTCTGAATCCCAGGGAAGGGCTCTGATTGGCCCTGCTCTCCCAGAGACCTGTGTCTAAATCCCAGGGAAGGGCTCTGATTGGCCCTGCTCTCTCAGAGACCTGTGTCTAAATTGCAGAGAAGGGCTCTGATTGGTCCCACTTTCCCAGAGACCTGTGTCTAAATCCGAGGGAAGGGCTCCGATTGGTCCCACTCTCCCAGAGACCTGTGTCTGAATCCCAGGGAAGGGCTCTGATTGGCCCTGCTCTCTCAGAGACCTGTGTCTAAATCACAGAGAAGGGCTCTGATTGGTCCCACTTTCCCAGAGACCTGTGTCTAAATCCGAGGGAAGGGCTCCGATTGGTCCCACTCTCCCAGAGACCTGTCTCTGAATCCCAGGGAAGGGCTCTGATTGGCCTGCTCTCAGAGACCGGTGTCTGAATCCCAGGGAAGGGCTCTGATTGGCCTGCTCTCAGAGACCTGTGTCTAAATCCCAGGGAAGGGCTCTGATTGGCCCTGCTCGCCCAGAGACCTGTCTCTGAATCCCAGGGAAGGGCTCTGATTGGCCCACTCTCAGAGACCGGTGTCTGAATCCCAGGGAAGGGCTCCGGTTGGTCCTGTTTGATTGATATGCCTACAGGGTAAACCTTTGTGCCCAGATGGGAGAGGATGATTGTAACGGTTGGTCCCTCCAGAGCCTCTGGAGTAGGGAGGGGCTGCTCCCCAAGGGAAAGGGGCAGCTGGTCCTTAAAGACACAGGGCCAAGGGTTGCTGAGCCAACAAAAATAACAGATGTGTCTTATTTTGTATCTAGATATAACAGATCATGAGGACAAGAAACACATTTAGTGGCTTGTACATTCCTTCTCTGAGAACTAACTGCCTTGGGCACATCTGAAGGACAGAACTTGGAGCACCAGCAGAGCTGGGTTGTCCTGGGGTCCTTGGTTTGTGTTCCTTCCTGGGCTCTGATTCCCTGGACCTTTTATCCAGAGCTAAGGGACAAGCCCTGGCTGTTCCTAGCACCTGGACTCACAGGGAGCAGAGCAGTGGAGCCCCAGGAGGATCTGAGGCTGCACTATGCAGGGCCCAACTCTCTCCATCCCGGGCATCTGGAGCCTCCAGGCCACATGCGAGGAATGGAGAGGTTCCCAAGGCCCTGCCTTTCTGTCCCTGAGCCCTATCGAGGGGAAGCCTGTGGAGCAGCGTGGTCACCTGAGCCCCTTTCAGTTCTGGGTAACTACAACTTGGAAGCTGCAGTCAATTTAGTTAGAACTAGAAGTCCCAGCATCTAGGGTTCAGCCACATGGCAGGTGGCAGGCTCCACACCTCTCTGGGAGCCAGGTGGCTTCCAAAGTTCCCTGCTCCAATCCTCACTTGAGGGGAGGGAAACTCTTCCGTAGTCCCTGCCTTAGGCCGAGAATCCACCCTGATTGGACCAGGTGAGTCATGTGCCCATCCCTGAGCCAATCCTGTTGCAAGGAATGGATGGTTTGCTGATTGGTTGGGCCTGAGTCCTGTGCCCTCTCTGAACCAATCAGCATCCCTGGGGGCAACATGGTGCTGTGATTGGCTAGCCCTGAGTCAAGCGCTACACCCAAATCCCTGGGTTTGAGCAACAGGAAGATACCCTGGGAAGAAACATGGTCACATGACCAAAAGACCACCCAGGACATGGATACTGGGAGGCTGGGACCATAGCCACACCCAGGGCCCACCCAGGGCTGTCTCACCTCCCATCTCTGGTTAAATCCTAGACCCCCTGCCGGGTGATGGCCGTGCTCCTGCACTACTTCTTCCTGAGTGCCTTCGCATGGATGCTGGTGGAGGGGCTGCACCTCTACAGCATGGTGATCAAGGTCTTTGGGTCGGAGGACAGCAAGCACCATTACTACTATGGGATGGGATGGGGTAGGTGGGGCAGGGCAGGTGGGATGGCGGGGCGGGAGGGACAGGAAGAGACAGGTGGGGATGGGGCAGGTAGGACAGGATGAGACAGGTGGAAGTGAGGACAGAAGGGGCAGGTGGGATGGTGGGGAGGTGGGAATGGGGTTTGATAGGATGGGACCGAGAAAGTCAGATGTGCTTTCATATTCATATTATCCTTCTTGGTGCCTCCTGGAGACCCAGATAGGAAGGAGAATCCACTGGCTAATCAAAGGCAAAAATTCCCCATCACTTGGAAACATTTCCAACATTCCTGACTTGATTTATCAATTTTGGTGATCTTTTCAAAGAACCAACTTTTGGTTTGATTTTCTTTTTTGTTTTTCTATTATCCGTTTCTTTAGTTTCTGCTTCAATCTTCATTATTTCTTCTGCTTATTTTAGCTTTAGTTTCTTCTTCTTTTCCAGTGTGTCAAAGTGAAAGTTGAGGTTACTGAGTTGAGATTTTCTTTTTTAATATAGGCATGTATGGTTATATATTTCCCTCTACTCACTGCTTTAGCTGCATCCTGTATGTTTTGTGTCTTCATTTTAAATTCATCTCAAAGTATTTTCAAATTTATTTAGTTTTTATTTGACCCTTGGTTATTTGTGTTTAATTTGTACATATTCATGAGCTTCTCACTTTTTTCTATGATTGATGTCTAATTTTATTTCATTATGGAAAGACAACATATTTTGTATGATTTCAGTCCTTTTAACTATATTAAGGTTTGTTTTATGCCTTAGTAAGTATCTATCCTGGAAAGTGTTCCATGTGCCCTTGAGAAGAATGTGTATTCTGCTGTTGGATGGAGTGGTCTACAGATACCTGTTAGGCCTGAGTTGGTTTACAGTGTTGTTCAAATCTTCTATTTCCTCACTGATCTTTTTAATAGTTGTTCTGTCCATTACTGAAGTATTGAAGTCACCACTTGTTGTGTTGTCTGTTTCTCCCTTCAGTTTGTTGATGTTGTTTCCTGTCGCTTGGGATTCTGTTTTTAGGTACTCATATGTTTATACTTACGTCTTTCTGATGAGTTGACCCTTTTACATTTATAAAACACCTCTTCATCTCTAGTCTTATGTTTTGTTTTAAAGTCTGTTTTTCCCATATGATTAGTAGAGTCGCTCCAGCTTTCTTGCGGTTGCTGTTTGCAGAGTATATATATTTTCCATCCTTTTACTTTCCACTTATTTGTGTATTTGAACCGAAGGTATATCCCCTGTAAACAGAATACAATTGGATTTTTAAAAATCGTCTGGCAATTTCTGCCTTGTGGCTGGGTCATTTAATCCTTTCCCATGTAATGTTATGACACATAGGGTAGATTCACATCAACAATTTTTCTCTTTGTTTTCTATATGTCTACTGTCTGTTTTGTTTCTCTATTCTTCCTTTACTTCTTTCTTTTGAATTAAGTGAATATTTCCTAGTGTAACACTTTAATTCTC
This sequence comes from Symphalangus syndactylus, assembly GCF_028878055.3. Lineage (NCBI taxonomy): Eukaryota > Metazoa > Chordata > Mammalia > Primates > Hylobatidae > Symphalangus > Symphalangus syndactylus. The sequence goes on from NC_072435.2 coordinate 126,791,150, forward strand.
TTAATGATTTTTTTCACTTTTTTTTGGTTATTTTCTTAGCGATTGACCTAATGCTTACTATATACATCTTAGCATATTAGAATCTATTCCACATTTATACTAAATTACAAGATATAAACATTATTTTTATATGGGCATATTCTCTCTTCCTTTGTTCTGTGATTATTGCTATACATGTTACATCTGTATAAGGCAGAATTCAATAATACATTTTTATAACTGTTTCTTTAATCTTGTATCTTTGAAAGAAGCTGGGATGAAAGGAGAGCAAGTACATATTTATAGAGTTACATTAACCTTCTGATTTCCTATTTCTGGTTCTCTGTGTTTTTTCCTGTGAATTTTGAGTTTCCATCTGGTGTTGTTGCTTGCTATGTGTGTATATGTTTCTGTCTGTGCTGAGATTACTTTTTGGGGTCATTTTCTTTCAGCTGGAGAACTTTCTGTGTTATTTCTTGTAAGGCATGTCTGCTAGCAACAGATTTAGTTGTTGTTTATCTGGAAATGCCTTTATTTCACCTTCATTTTTAAAAAGTAGTTTTTCTAGATATAAGATTCTTTTTCGCTTTTCGTTCTTTGATTATGTCATCTCACTGCCTCTGGCTCTATCGTGTCTCATAGTAAGTCAAAACTTAATCTTACTGGGGTCCCTTGTATTTGAAGAATTGTTTTTCTGTTGATTCTTTCAAGCTTTCTCTTTGTCTTTTAGCATTTTAACTGTGATGTGTCTGGGTGTGTATCTCATTGTGTTTACCTTTTTTTTTTTCTTTTTGAGACAGGGTTTCAATCACCCAGGCTGGAGTGCAGTGGCACCATCTCGGCTCACTGCAACCTCCGCCTCCCAGCCTCAAGCGATGCTTCCACCTCACCCTCTTGAGTAGCTGGGACCACAGGTACCTGCCATCATGCCTGGCTAATTTTTGTATTTTTGTAGAAGCAGAGTTTCTCCATGTTGTCCAGGCTGGTCCTGAACTTTTGGGCACAAGCAGTCCGCCCACTTCAGCCTCCCAAAGGGCTGGGATTACAGGTGTGAGCCACCATGCCTGGCCCACTTTTTGGTGTTTATTGAGCTTCTTAGATGTGTAGAGTAATTCTCTTTATCAAATTTGGGAACATTTCAGCCATTATTTATTGAAATACTTTTTATGTTCCTTTCTCTGTCTCCTCTCTTTCTAATATTCCCATTATGAATAGGTTGTTGTGCTTAATGGTGTTCCACATTTCTCTAAGACTCTTGATTTTTTTTCATTCTTTTTTTTCTTTGTTCGTCAAATTGCATAATCTTTCTTTATCTCTCGTCAAGTTCACTGATTCTTCTGCCAGTTTGGATCTATTTTGGAACCCCTCTAGTGGATTTTTAAAATTTCAGTTATTATGCTTTTCAACTCCAGAATTTTCATTTGGTTCTTTTTTTAGAATTTTGATCTCTTTATTGCTATTCTGTGTTTGATGAGACAGGGTCACTATGCGTTCCTTTACTTTTTCAACGATAGTTTCATTTAGTTCTTTGAACATATTTATAATGATGGCTTTGAAGTCTCTTTTTTTTGATAAATATGACAACTAAGCCTTCTCACAGGCAGTTTCTGTTGCCTGGATTTTTCCCCATGTATGTGTCACACTTCCTGGTTTCTTTGTATATCTCATAGTTTTTTGTTGAAGACTTGTCATCTTAGATGATACATTGTAGCCACCCTTGATTCTGATTCCCTCCTTCCATGGCTTCTCCCTGCTTGCTTATTTGTTTAGTAACTTGGCTGGACTATTTAGCACAGTCTGTTTCCCTTGTGGTGTGATTCCTCTGACATCACTCCCCAGAGGGCAGTCTTAGGCATGTGCAGTCACCCTGGGACGACAGTGGTTTTAGCAGGGCTCTCTCTGTCTCTTTCCATGACCCCTCTCTCAAGCTATCTGCTTATGTTTGTGTAACACCATCTGTTAGGTTCCACTAATTGCCAGCCTATGGCTCTATTGTTTCCAACAATAGCTTGGGGCACATGCTGCTCTACAGCTTGATCTGATTAAATCCAGGCCCCTTTGTAGGGGTATTTTTGAGGCCAGTCTTTGAGGTTTGTTCTGACCCCAGGAAGGCTCTTGTTAGCTGTCCCTTCCCTGGCTCTCTCCGGTAAACCAGCCGGAATATGGTTTATCTTGGTGTTGTCACGGAGCCACCAGCTTCCTCTTCATTCCCTACTGCAAAGGTTCCATTCTTTCCCAGACTACCTTAGGCTCGAACTTCTCCACTCTGTTTCAAATCCGTTCCCATGGGGAGCACTTTGGAGTTCTCTAACCTAATGGGTAGCTTCTTTTCCTGGGAAGAATTCCTGAGGCACTGCTCTGAAGCTGCAGGCAAGGACAGTGGCCCACTTTTTGTGGAGTGACATGTCTGCCTCTCATGCAGGACACTGGGTGGGGGAAATAGCTTCGAATCTTCAGAGCTTGTCTCTCCCAGTGTAGAACCTCTGCCCAATGAGTCAACAGAGATGAGGGCAGTGAGGCCCCAGTGTTCTGAGCCTGCTACACCTGGACAGGCCCTGCATACTATGAGTTGGAGGAGGAAGGGAGTCCCAACCTTTCAGCTGCTTTTACCTGGAGTAGAGCTTCTAAAGCACAAAGTTGGGGGGAATGAGAAATGCGGGCAGCCTTCCCCACCTCCCCCAGCCTGGAGAGATACCGTAGCCCTGGACTGGGAGCTGGAGGGAGTAGAGCCCTGTCTTCTTGCCCACACCTACTTGGAGCAGAGCCTCTCTCACACCGAGCTGGGCAGGGAAGCAGGTTTTGGCTGAAGTGCCACAGACTCAGTCTTCTTAACAAGATTTAGTAGATTTTCTTGAGCCAATTTTTCTTAATTTGCTGTATACCCTTAGGAAAATGTACAGAGACTTTAAATGATTATGTTTTTTAGAACTTTTTTTTTTCAGTGATAGCTGTCTCTGGGGAGGGGTCTGCTGAGCGACTTGTGCTGTCATTCTGGAAGTCAGCTCCCCAGTGATGGGGCGTCTTTGCTGAGCTTTGCCCTTGCCCAATCCCAAGGGGTCCCAGTGAGCACTGCAGGCTCTGGTTCGGGCTGTGCATTGACACTTAGCATTCTCGCAATTGTTGTGAAACACTAACCAGACTTGAGGGACCTGCTACTTCTTTCAAATACATTTAGTTTTCACAGTCTTCGTTATGCAAGTAGCAGGTAAACAGGCTTACCTTGTGCTTTGAGTTGGCAAATGTAATTTATGTGAGGATTAAGTGGAGGTAAATTGTGCTCCCCTCGTGGCTCCCTGGTTAGACTGAAGAGACCACTAGGGCAGCCACCTCCAGAGCAGCTGGTCATGCAGGGAGCTCCCCCAGTCACCACGGACGTCCTCCGTCCTGTGTCGCTGCTCATGCTACATCATCACGAGGATGCTTTTGCACACACTGGTCCTGAGGCCCGTGTCCTCTGCCCTCCCTCCAGGTCACGCATGACCTGCTCCTTCAGGCCTTCGTGACGCCCCAGAGAGGAGAGCTGCCCTTTCTGATGATGTCTGACCTCATCAGGGAGGATTTAGAGGATGATTTACGGCCAACTATCTGTAGTTTATTATAGTTTCTTTATGGATACAGTCACGTAATTTAGAGGCATGTGTGCACGCACACACACGCACACACAGTCACACTCTCCATAAGCCACAGAAAAGACAGCTGGGTGAACGAGAAGTGTCTGCAGGATTTGTTGCTAGAGTGAGAGGAATCTATGTAGCGGGGCTGTCTGTGTCGCCGATAGGATGGGGTTGGGGTGTGTGTGTGACAGACAGAGAATCTAAGCCACACCAATCCAGCCTGGAAGGATGTTTTATTTGATCTGCACAATGCTGGAGGGAAAAAATGAATTATTTGCCAATATTTTAAGATTGAGGGATTTTACACAAGATTACAAAGTTCTTTTGAAAAATGAGGAGATCCGATGCCCTGAGTTTATATTCCTCCTTGACAACAGTGGCGAGAACTGTGTGGTTTCTGATACCAGTGCGGCCCCAGTAGGAGACCGAGCTTGTAGTCCCTGACACAGCTCTCGCAAATGGAGTGCTGGCTGGTTCTATGAGTCCCGCAACCTCCATCTATCTCCCTGTCAGCTTTCCCTTAATTAATTTCATCAGGAGCCCAAGAACTGTGTCTTTCATTCCAAATGGATTGGAGCTGGCTACAAGCTGAAGTCGGGGGGGTCTGCAGGCAGTTGAGTTCTCTCGACCTTCAGTTTTTAATTAAGGAGCTGGAGGCCCACCCAGAGCATGGCGGGGGGAGCCCCTGGGAGAGTGGCTTCTTCCTGCAGATTTCACCCTGGCCTTACTCTAGTTTTTGAGCAATATTATTTTTTTGGAAACCTAGAGACTGTTCTGAAGCTGAGGTGGGGTGGTGGGGGCATCAAATCCACACCTTACCTTAAGGTGTTGTTGACTGCTAGACTTGTGCTAGGAACTCTGAAGGGAGGGACAGATAACCTCTGTCCTCAAGGAGCCCACAAGTTAGCCAGGAGGGCAGAGTGACAACCATTGGAGAGTTCACACATCACTGAAGCAGACAAGAAACTCTGATTGCAAACTCAGAGGTGAAGGGAATGTAACTCGTTTTATTTTTCTTTATTGCAACTTAGTTTCTTTTGAGCTCCTATTCCTCTGAGGACAAAACTTCATCTTAGTTCTAGGCCCCACCTTTCTCTGAAGCTGCATTTTCGTTCCAGGGAGATTGCATAATGCCATGATCACAGGAGGGGGATCAGTCAGGGTAGGCTGGCAAGGCTGCAATAACAAACAGCTTCCATCCCTCCTTGGTTTGAAAGAACAAACGTCATTTTCCTGTGCATGCTACATGTCCACGGTGGCCAGTGGTGGTGGACAGTCAAGAGCCCAGGCTGGCAGAGAAGGCACTGTCTCGAGCCATTGCTGGATGCTGTGCAAGGGAAGGCGTCAGAGAGGACACTGCACTGGAAATCATGTGCTCAGCCCATAAGACATGTGTCCCTTCTGTACACAACTCAGTGCCCAGACCCAGCCCCATGGCCTCAAGAGCCCCGAGGGGCAGGGGTGCAGACCTCCCCTGTGCCCACATGTGGGGCATCTGGAAATAGGTGGCACCGGTGACTTCCACAGTTCCCTGGTATTGTCTCCTTCCACCCCATCTGTCGAGACACCTTGTCCCTGCGTCCATCCTCCCAGGCCTTCGCTTCACCCACCTCGGTTAATCTCTCATAACACATGCTCCTCACCTGACCCTCAATCTTAGGGGGCAAATGCCAAGGACAGCACCGGTCTGGTCCCTCTAAAGGTCACCATGTTGCAAAGAGGAACACCCAAAGTAAATGTCTGTGATGACAGGGCCAGAGGGACTTCAAATTTTCTGCAGAAGCATGTTCCAGGTCTGCCCGGGTTACTGTGTGAGAGTTTTGGACGACAGCAGTGGTGGGAAAGGGGTGAGGTCTGAGCTGGTTGATGACGGAGATTATTGCAGGATTAGCTTCATCATCGAGGGGTTCGTCATTCATAGACAGCTCCTGTCATCCTCACATCCTAATGAGGAAGGCAACTCATTACATTCCCACGGTCTGAGCACAGAATTTTGGCTGGTTCCTTGCAGCTGCACAGCTGGTCCTGGGCAGCCCTAGGAATAGCATGAGGTATCATCTGGCCCCAAAGCGCATGCTCTTCCCACTCACTGTCTTCATCTTACTGCCCCTCTCCTCATCCTCCCACCTAGGAATGTTTTCTTCTTAAAAAGCCCCACAAACTCACTCACCAGACTTCACAGCTCCCGCAGCTCATTTTGGAGAAAGCAGACAGTGGGGCCCACCCTGTTCTCAGACCCTTTGTCCTTGCCCATAGCTTGGCCTCCGCTGGACACAGGGGTAGATGAAGGGGAAGAAATGGCACAGGAGCTCATGTAGGGAAACTCAAAGTGACAGGATGACAAAGGCCCACAGTCACTGCTGGGCCCCAACTGAGCGCCTCTTCCACAGAGGCTGCCTGGTCTTCTTCTGGACAACTTTATTGCCCAGACATTCTGTAATGCATTTAAATCCTTTTGACATTTAAAACAAAGTATTTCAGAGACGAGACTGTCCAGGAAATGTCTTTCCAGGGTAATTAACTTAAAACCCAAACCCTGATGTTTGGAAGGGCAGGCACGGCGTGTACTCTGCCCCCAGAGGGCACTGGAGGGCTGTGGCCTGGAGGCACTCGGGCGGATGCCAGGAGCCACCTTCCCTCCTCCTTCTTCTTCTGGAGCAGAAATCTCCCAGAACCTGTGTGACTTCAGCTACTGAGGCAGAGAGCCGCATGCGCTTCGTGCGCTTCCATCCCCCACCCTGCGATCCCAGGGATCCGAGATGTGCCAGGAGCTGCTTCTCTTGAGCATCTTCCTGGGGAAAAGGTTCAGGGGTGGAGTAAGGAGCTGGTCCTTTGCAGTCTCTCCATCTCTCTCCCATCCTTCCCTGCGGAGGGAGCAGAGGACAGAGGCTGCTGTGCTCACGGTGGCTGCACCAGAGCAGGCCCCGTGGACGATGCCCCACTTTCTGAGTAACCAGAAGTGTGTTCTTTTCAGAAACAGATTCCCATTCATGCAGGATCTGTTTCAGAGTTCACATGTGCATGTGGAAGCAGAGCCATGTTTCCAGACAAATTCAGTGGATGGCCGAGCTTCAGAAGTGTTGCAATGCGATCTTCCTTTTGGAGAGTCATCAGACACATTAGCATACAAAACCTCTGCACTTTCAAAGAGAAAGTAGAGGCCAGGTCAGATTTGGGTTAGGTCAGTTTCTAACAGTAGTTTGGCCGTAGAGTGTTTTCGTCGCAGAATGACGAGGCTCTGGGGACTGCTGTGATCCAGATGCTCTCTACCTCATCCGTGGGCCTCCCTTCTGTCACCACCCCCCAAAGTCTCACTTGGCTTTGTCAAATATTAAACACATTTAATTTGTCACACTCAGTTTCAGGTAATAGAAATCCAACTTGAACTGGCTAAGGCAAAAAGGGAATGTAATGGCTCATATAATAAAAAAGTTCTAAGATGTTGGCCTTCAGATATGGCTTGATCCATGAACTTAAGTAGTATAAGCAATATGTTGTTTTCTTTTTCCATCTCTCAGATCTGCTCTCCCCTGTGTTGGAGCCACACACTCTCTTGTGGTGCCCAAAGGGCTGCCCGGACCCCAGGCTCACTGCCATCCTTATCCTCTTAGGGGCTCGGTAGAAAAGAGAGTTTCTTCTCAGCAGTTTCCAAGAAAGCCCTTGATTGAGTCTCACTTGGCCAGCCAGGTTCACATGCCCATCTTTGAACCAACAGCTGTGGCTGGGGGATTTGATGTTCCAGTCAGCCAGTCCTGGGTCACATGCCTCAGAGCCAGGAAGGAACCAGCCTAGCTGGACCTCATGGAAAGATAGGGTGTGATAGGTTCCCTAAGGAAATTATGGGCTCAAATACTATAAGAATGCGGACCGTGTGCGTGGCAAAGTCAGCCATGTCCGACGTCCCCTCAGTCCCAGCTGATCTCACGCCTTTCCGCCGCTGTTCTGGAGCAGGGCTTCTCAACCAACACTATGGATACTTGGGCTGGGTGACTCTTGTGAGGCAGTCTTGTGCATTGTAGGGTGTTTAGCAGAAGCCCTGGCCTCTGCCTGCCTGATTCCGTCCCGATATGACAATCCTAGATGACTTAAGCCATTGCCAGTTGTCTCTTGTGGGGCCACCTTGGCCCTGGTTGAGAACCACAGATCTAGAGAGACCAAGCAGAGCTTCCCTTCCTGCCAGTCACAGTGCCACATCTCACCCACGTGCTTTGTTCTGATCAAGACTCATACACTTTCTTGTCTAGTACGTAAATGTGAACATGTGAGTATGAGTGTGAGTGTGTTATTCCTTTGTTTAGACTAAAAGTTCTTTGAGGACAGGGGCTGTTCTGTGTCCCAACGATTAGCACATAGTTCCCTCTCTGTATACATATATCAGGTGTACAAGGAATGAAGAAAGGAAGGGGGGGGAGGGGGAGGGAGGGAAATAACTGGAGCAAGTGAACATGATCTTCTCTGGTCTTCTGCAGGTTTTCCTCTTCTGATCTGCATCATTTCACTGTCATTTGCCATGGACAGTTACGGAACAAGCAACAAGTAAGTGCAGGGCTCTGCCTTGCTTTTGGCAGACGTTCCATGGAACAGGTTGTGGCGAGAGCCCCATGGCTCTTGCCTTCCTGTGCTGTTCTGGGTGCAGGGGTGCTGTGCAAAGCTGGTTCCCACAGGCCTAGCCAGTGAGAAAGTCGTGGTCCAGGGAGAGGGAGAAACAACCCAGCTGTGCTCTGGACATTTCGGGGCCTTGGAACTAGCAACAAAGACCATAGAGCACCTCCCGGAATAGCAGGGGGCCTGGTAGGAGTTTCTGCTTGGCAATTTTTCACCCATATGGTCTCAGACACAGTTCTGCTCATCCATGGAGGCTAAATTGTGATCCTTTCACCCTTTCTTGGGGTTGTCAGCAAGGGCACTGTGCAGACCGTGTGCCCAGTAACTGAGAGTGGAGCAGGTACATGCATGTTGGAGTAAGTGGGGCCTGCTCTGCATCAGGCAGGTGGTCTTGAGGGTCCCATTGCTTGGGTAGTAGGGGATGGACCTTATGATGTCCAGTATCTCCTGTTGCCACTTGAAATGCAGCTCGTGGGTCCACAGTTGTGTCAGGAAGAGGATGGGATGGTGCTGCGGGACCAGATCAGCTGTTCCGGTTCCAGAAATATGATTTTCTTTCCTTACAAGTAAAAGAGCTTTCACTCAAATGTCTCTTGGAAGCTGCTACCTGTTCTAGCCAAGCTGAGAAACCACTGAGTGACAACATGGAAGATAAATATTGACGGTGCTTACAAACAGAAAGGAAGTTGAGCATTTTCACAGCTTCGAAATGAGATAATAGTACAGACGAATAGTGAAACTGGGAGAAATCCAGCCTTTTCCACGTTGGTGCAGGTTCCCTGAAGGTGAAGCATTTACAGAAGGCAGTGTCTGAGTGCACAGTGAAACAGGCGTGGTTACGCAGATCACTGTTCTGGCCTGTTCCTTTCAATTCTGGATGCTGTTAGAAGTTGAGGGACTAATTAGAAGAAGAATGTTCTCCTCAAACACAGCTCGAGGGCATTTGTTCCCTTTTATCGCATCTGGAACTTGGGGACGATGGACTCACCCACAGTCCCGAGTCCCAGGGTCTGACTCTAATACAAGCCTTTTCCCACACTCTTGCCAGAAAGCCAGGCAGCACCAGCCAGGTTCAGGAAGCTCACCGGGTTTCTGAACAGGATAGAGTATCTATCAGAAGCCCCTCGTTGACTTAAAATTCTGCATGAAATGCTGGAAAGCACAATCTCTCTCTTTGCAGAAGCATCCCACTCTCCAGAGAGCCTGGTTTGAATCGCACCTTTGCAGAGGTACCATTCAGACTTGCGGTGCATTTTCCTTTTAAACAGTGCATCCTCAGATGAGAGGTTTCTCCTCTCCGTGCTCTGGGTGTGCAGCCATGAATGGGCCTCTTGCAGGTGCTGTCACTTGTTTTGGGGCATTTGCTGTCTCCTGGTCCGGGAGGCTTTGGGGAGGAATGGGGGCAGGGAGGCGGTGTGCCCACAGTGATCTCTGAAGTCACCTGAGCTTTTTAGGGCTCAGATTCCTCATCTGCAGTATGGGAGTGATCGTAGCGCCCACCTCAGGGGCAGCATAGGATTAAATGAGATGATGGAGTTTGTTGTGCTGTGGGGCAGACCTGCTGCTCAGTGAGCAGTCACGGAGGGAGTGAAATAAGCCAGCCCCAGGGAGACACCACATTGTGTGCTAGTGGGGACTGCGCCACACACCTGCCCGGATCCAATTAAAGGCACTTCAGGTCCTTGGGAAAGTGTCCAGGAGTCAAGAAGATCAGAGGTCCTAGGGAATCTTCGGCTCTTGACAGTGCCATAGGCTCTGGAGATGAAATTGTGAAGGAGCTGGCTTTTTTTTACCTGAGTTCTGGGGGTCACTTCTCAGAGGCCAGATCCTCAAACTGGACCCTGCTCTCAGGACATCAGAGCAACCACTAGGACCCTCTGGAACGTTTCCGCTCAGCTGGAGGGCACTGAGGGAGTGGAACTGACCCCGAGCTTTGGGCATATGGGAATGGTCAGGTGCTGCATCGCTGACGACTCATCAGTATGGTAATCCCTCACAGAAGGCGCCTACTGGGTCATATTTGAAGTGCTCTGCAGGAAAGCCAGTCCCCAGCAAAGGTCTGTTTCATAATGAAATTAAAATCTATTTTGGATTTTGGCTAAACTCTCCAGAGGTTGCTGTCCTGGTCTGCAAACCTGGAAAGTCCTTTCCAAGAATGAGACATGGGATCATCATGGATAAAAATACATTTGCAGGGAATAGGAATGTTTTTTGACTGCCCCAGGTGGACCCTGTAGCCGAGAAAGACATCACCTTAACAACTACTTTTGGATGAAGGTACGCTGGCAGGTGGAACGAGGTTGTTGAAGTAACGGCTCTGCTTCCCTCCGCAGTTGCTGGCTGTCGTTGGCGAGTGGCGCCATCTGGGCCTTTGTAGCTCCTGCCCTGTTTGTCATCGTGGTACGTTTCCTGCCCTTGTGGGCGCAGAGCGGGGCTGGGGAGGGGCAGGAGGAGAGGGTGCGGGGCTCTGGTGATGGCGCGGGGCTCCCTGAGGAGCTTCTGAAGGATGCAGCATCGTTCCTCCGTCACTCCTCGCTAGGGCTCCTCGGGGCCAGTGACTGAAGGTCTTATTTCCCTGAATGCCCAGGAAGGCGGTGCTTTCCAGGCGGGTCCACTTAAGGCCCCAGGGTTCTTGTAGCCGAGGCGGCAGGTGCAGGCACACAGCCCTGAGAACAGCACAGGCGCGGGCTCGTCTTTCCCCATCCTCTGGCGCCTTCTCACCCACCGGCTAGCTCCTTGCTCGGGCGTCACCAGGACTCCAAGGCTGCAGAGGGGCATCTCAGCAGAAGCCTCCTGGGAACCACACACAACAGTTACAGTTACAGTGGTTTGCAAGTGACAGAAAACCCAACTCAGAGTTTTTTGTTGTTGTTTTTGTTATTGTTTTTTTGAGACGGAGTCCCACTTTGTCTCCCAGGCTGGAGTGCAGTGGTGCGATCTCACTGCAACCTCTGCCTCCTGGGTTCAGGCGATTCTCTTGCCTCACCCTCTTGAGTAGCTGGGGTTACAGGCATGCGCCACCACGCCCAGCTAATTTTGTATTTTTAGTAGAGATGGGGTTTCACCGTGTTGGCCAGGCTGGTCTCGAACTCCTGACCTCAGGTGATCTGCCCTCTTCTGCCTCCCAAAGTGCTGGGATTACAGGCGTGAGCCACTGTGCCTGGCCCCAACTCAGAGTTTAAACACGGATGGGGATTTACGGGCTCCTGAGTCAGGACCATCTGTGGGGAGGCTGGGCCCAGCGCTCCTGCACCTGCGCTGGGATGAGGCTTGTCTCTCAGCTTTCTGCCTCTCTGGATGGAAACGGAGGCTTTCTCCCAGCACTCCCAGCGCAAGTCCCAGGCTGGTTCTTATTGGCTGTGGTGAGTCATGTGTCTGTCCCAGAACCAATCAGGGAAATGGGATGGAGTCGAATGATTGGTCAGGTCTGCCTCACGTGATTTCTTTGTGCAGTTAGCACCGGTGGACACCAGGAGCTGCTGGCGTGGTGGGGTCGTGATCAGAGGGTGTGACCTCAGCAGAGTCTGTGCTTTCCCTTCTGTACTTCCACGTGCCTGTCTCTGAGGGCCCTGGCTGGTTGGGCCCGGGCTGCACGTCCTGGCCCAGGCTTCCCGTCTGCAGGTTGGGTCAGGGCCCCGCAGCGAACTGGAGCAGCTTCCTGGACTGAGGGGCATCAGGGGCCCAGGGGTGTTGGGCGGGACGCCACGAGCCGAGGGGCAGGAATCTTTGTGCAAGCAGAGGAGGTCGCAAGGGAAAGGCTTGTGGCATCAGAGCCTCCCTCACAGCTTCTACAGAGCTCCGAGCAGGGCTGGTTTTTCTTTCAGTGAATCGCTGTCAGCTGCAGAGGGGACGTCTTTGGGGCTGCGCGGTTGAGCTCTTAGGGTCTGGGGGCCGCAGCGCCTCCCCGGGGCTGCGTGAGGATCACCTGCCATCGCTTTACCGACTCTACCCTTTAAAGAGTGTTAGAGGCTTCAGTGAGAGGTCCCCGCGCTCCCTGGGGGTCTGGGAGGACCATTAATTTTGTCAACCAAAATGCAGAAACGCTTTCAGAGCGGACTCCAGTCCCCTCGGTCATCAAACTCCTGGCTGGAGCATGGCCAGGTGGGAGGGGGTTTAAAGGACGTTTAGTGACGGAGGGTGGGAAGGGTAAGTTGTATTCAAGTCTGCTGTTCCTTGTTCTCCCTTTCTCTCTACTGACTTAGTCTATCGGGCTGCTGTAACACAGGACCACAGGCTCTACAGCTCAAACAAATTTATTTTCTCACAGTTTTGGAAGCCAGAAGTCCAGGATCGAGGTGTCGCCAGGGTTGATTTCTCCTGAGGCCTCTCTCCTTAGCTCGTAGATAACTGTCTTTTCCCTGTGTCCTCACATGCTTTTCCCTCTGTGCATGTCTGCATCTTAATCTCTTAAAATAAATGACAGCTTAAGCCAGTCATTGGATTAAAGCTCACCCTAGTGACCTCGTTTTAACTTAATTACATCTTTAAAGAACCTGTCCCCAAATGGTCTTGTTCTTAGGTACAGAGGCTTAGGGCTTCAGCATATGAATTTAAGGGGACATAGTTCAGCCCATAACACCTGATTTTCCAGAAGCCACAGAGCCTAGACACCCCATTCCCCCAAAGAACAGGGACTCTGGATGGCAGGGGCACTTTAGCCTGAGCCTTCAGAATGGCTTGTTCTGTGCTGGCCCCACCGGGGAAAGAAGGAGAGTGCCTCCAGGCCTGGGGAAGAGAAGGAGTCTCTGATTTAAAATCTTTGTCTCCCTTGGGGAGAAGCCAGCGTAGCTACGTGTCTAAATAGAGACAGATAGAGATATGGTTACAGATATATGTACAGAGGTATAGATGCAAACAGGTACGTAGAGACAGATACACAGATAGAAATGTAGATACAGATATAGGCAGATACATGGATACAGATACAAATACAGACATAGATACAGATGAATTGCTATAGATGCATAGGTACAGATAAGCATAAATATAGACACAGATAGATACAGATGCTCCTGAACTTACAATGGGACTAAGTCCTGATAAACTCATCATAAGCAGAAAATATCGTAAGTTGAAAATGCATTTAATACATATAACCTACAGAACATCATAGCCTAGCCTACCTCAAACATTCTCAGAACTCTTACATTAGCCTCGAGTCGGGCGAAATCATCTAACACGAAGCCTCTTTATAATGCAGTGTTGAATATCAAATGAAATTGAATACTGGAAGTGAAAAATTAGTTGTATAGGTTTGCAGAGTACAGTTTGTACTGACATGTCTTGCTTTCACACCACTGAAAAGGTGAAAAATTGTTATTTGAACCTTCCTAAGTTAGGAACTGCCTGTAGATACACGTAGATACTGATACATAGATACGGATACCTAAATACAGACAGACAGAGACATACTGCTGTGGTTTGAATGTTTCCCTCAAAGTTCATGTAACTTAATTTCCAGTGCAAGAGGTTCGGAGAGGTGGAACCTTAGGAACTGATGAGGTCATGAGGGTTTTGCTCTCGCGAATGGGTTAATGCTGCTATTGTGGGAGTGCTTTCATTATTGAACAAGTGGGTTTCTGATTAAAAGATGAGTTTTGCCCCCTTCTCTCTCTCTGTGCTCTCTTGCTTTTCCGACTTCTGCTATGGGACAATGCAGCAAGAAGGCCCTTACGAGATGCAGGCCCCTCAACTTTGGATTTCCCAGTCTCCCAAACTGTAAGAAATCAATCTCAGTTCTTTATAAATTACCCAGTCTGTGGTATTCTGTTATAGTAGCAGAAAACAGACTGAGGCACACACTGTTGTGTAAACTACCTATTTGTGTATGTGTGTATGTACCTGTATAGCCCTTTCATTGTGAAATAGTGGTGTCCCGCTCAGTGTTTATTCACAAATCAACATTCTGGTGACCCTGAGCTAGGTCAAGAAACAGAACACCAGGATTCCCATGCAGTCCTGCCTCCCTCCTCCCACCAGAGGTCACTGTGATCTTGGCCTTCGTAGGAGCCACGAGACCTTTGCTTTACAGTTCTACTGCCTCCACGTGCGTTCCGGTTTTTCTTCTGCAGCGAGGACTGTGAGTCGTTTCTTTGACATCTGCCTTCAATGGGGAGGTGCTTAGCTGCTGGAACATCTGTGGTACCCACACTGGACATGCCTCACTCCCAGGGCATTTTCCGCTTTGTAGTCGAGTGTGGGTGTACCGTACAGCAAGGCATGGGTGAGGATGAGTGAAATGGAGTGAGGGGGGCCAGGCCCGATTGTGTCTTATATTTTCATGAAACGTCAGATTTGTGCCACTCGCAGCCATAGTGCCCCACTTAACTGCACCGATGCAGGATTGGAGGCCGTGGTGAGCCGCTCCTCCTCTTAGGAAGCCACAGCAAATGTATCATCCTGATAAGATGGAAAAAATGTGCCTGGAAAATGAAACCAGACTGACCCAGGCTAAAAGAAAAAAAAGAGACCCAGCAAAATCTTTGGAGAAAAAGGAAAGATGACTAATTCTGACAAGTAATAATGTGATCAGCTTAACTGTTATGAAACACTTAGAGTGGATCTTACGCAAAGCGGTCAAGATAAAGTAAAGGACTTGAAATCTCAAATTAATCACTTGTAGCGTTTCACGTTGGCAAAACATTTTGCTGCAAGTCGATCATCCTTTCAGTGGCCTTGTCCCAAAAGTCTGGGAACAGTCATGTGTGCATCTTTCAGCTTTACAGCTGAGAGGTCTGGGGCAGAACCAGACTTTATAGCCTCCCGCGGCAAAGCAGGAGTGATGATGAGACTTCTGAGCTTATGTGGGTGTTGGTTGTGATGGAACCCTGAGCTCGGATGGGGTGTTGGTTGAGTTGGTTGTGATGGAACCCTGAGCTCGGGTGGGGTGTTGGTTGTGATGGAACCCCGAGCTCAGGTGAGGTGTTGGTTGGGTTGGTTGTGATGGGATTCTCAGCTTAGGTGGGGTGTTGGTTGAGTTGGTTGTGATGGAACCCTGAGCTCGGGTGGTAGGGTGTTGTATGATGGAACCCTGAGCTCGGGTGAGGTGTTGGTTGGGTTGGTTGTGATGGGATTCTGAGCTCAGGTGAGGTGTTGGTTGGGTTGGTTGTGCTGGGATTCTGAGCTCAGGTGGGGTGTTGGTTGGGTTGGTTGTGATGGGATTCTGAGCTCAGGTGAGGTGTTGGTTGAGTTGGTTGTGATGGGATTCTGAGCTCAGGTGGGGTGTTGGTTGAGTTGGTTGTGATGGGATTCTGAGCTCAGGTGAGGTGTTGGTTGAGTTGGTTGTGATGGAACCCTGAGCTCAGGTGAGGTGTTGGTTGGGTCGGTTGTGATGGGATTCTGAGCTCGGGTGAGGTGTTGGTTGGGTTGGTTGTGATGGGATTCTGAGCTCAGGTGGGATGTTGGTTGGGTTGGTTGTGATGGGATTCTGAGCTCAGGTGGGGTGTTGGTTGACGGGAACTCTGCACTCACTCAAGTTGCTCGAGATCCTCTCCATCTCCAGGCATCCCTCTCGTGGGTCCCAGGCTTCACGGTTTCTCCATCCCCTGAATCACTGCAACACTGCATGGCTGAGTTTCTATTCCACCTGACCCCGAGGACACTGCTCAGTCGTTCACAGGAAATGGGCTTCATATTATTTCCTTTTAATTTATAATTGTTTAAAACTAAAATTTAAAGAATTTGATTTTTGAATTGGCAACACAAAATTTAAAGGAAAAGCTTAAGAATCTATGCATGAATGTGTCTGCCTATGTATGTTTCTGCATTCCCTGGTTTCCACCTTCCCTCCAAACAGGCAACCCGTGATGCTGGTTTCATGGGTATCCTGGGGTTTTGTGCAGATAGGGGGACTGTAACTATACCCCCCCATCGCGGCCTTCAGTGTATGTGGGGGCTGTGGCTTCTTCACCGAGGAAGAGCTGCCTCAGTCTGTCTCAGACCCACAAAGTGTTCCACAGAGTGGGTGTGCATGGCAGCCCCGCCCTGCTGTCTGGGTGTGGACGGCAGCTCCGCCCTGCTGTCTGGGTGTGAGTGACAGGCCCGCCCTGCTGTCTGGGTGTGAGTGACAGGCCCGCCCTGCTGTCTGGGTGTGAGTGACAGGCCTGCCCTGCTGTCTGGGTGTGAGTGACAGGCCTGCCCTGCTGTCTGGGTGTGGACATTTAGGTTGTTTCCAATCTTGTTACAGATAAGGCCTCTGCCTGTGTCAGTGGGTGAGGCACCCAGAATAGAAACCCCTGAGTGGAAAGGGGCATGAGATGCAGAATGGCAGAGTCAGGACCTGGGGAAATCTCCACCCCCAAAACAAGGAAAGAACTGGAAGAATTGTTTTGAAAAAATATTCGGAATTCTGGCAACAAAGGCATGCACACTAAAAGCATTTATTCAAGAGAAACTTCTGAATCTCAGTAAGAAGAGCAGGCAGGGTCTGTGGCAGTTTGACTTGGGGCATCTTCCATTTCCACCTCCCTCTCTGTGTGATGCTGTAGCCACCACTGGAGGCACGAAAGTGCTTCCCAGGCAGATGGCCAAGGCCAGCCTGCTCCGAGGGCACGGGCCGCACTCACACATCAGTGACCATCAGCCGTCTGCAATTGAAATCCCCACTCGAAGTAATAACTGCACATTAGTCACTTACGCGTTTGTCACTGTCCTAGTTGAATCATCACTGCATGTGAAAACCACTGACCTCTCCTCCACGCTGCTCCCGCTTTCTGCTCCTAGTTGAGTGTGGCTTTTCTTGTCGTTGTTACACAGTGAGGTTGGCTGGAGGGCATCAGCGTTTCTGGACATGCTCTTTGTGCAGACGCCATGCTGGGTGGCTAATACGTTCACTTCTTTTCCCTTCCCTGGCCTTGGGACACTTCTATTATTAGCCTCACTTTACACATGGGAAAATAGGGGCAACTAAGGTGCATCAGACTGTCAGCTGAGCTGGGCATGAGCTGAGCTGCCAGGTGTTGAGTTGTCAGTGAAGACGGGAGCCGAGGAGGGAACAGTTGGGGTGCTCACTGCCACAATAGTGTCCTAAGGGGCTAGGCAGGAGGGGGCGGCCCCACCACGCACCATTCTCCCCCAAAGAACAGCACCAGGAGGGTCTGAAGCCTCCGTGCAGACAGGGCCGCTCTCCTGCTGAGAGAGCCCTGGGCGGGGGGCTCCTGCTGGCTCATGGGCTTGGGAGCTGCTCGAGGAGGAAGGGGAAGGGTTCACAGTGGAAAAGTCCTGGGCACAAAGGTGCCTTCAAGGCCCCTAGGGTGAGGCGGGCTCAGCAGGCGCTTCAGAAAGGCCTGGCGTGGGCGCCTAGGCGAGGGGTGCAGATGTGTGGAAGAGCGAGGCTGGCCCATCCCATGCGGGAGAACAGCGAGGCTGGCCCATCCCGTGCTGGGGAAGAGCGAGGCTGGCCCATCCCGTGCTGGGGAAGGGCGAGGCTGGCCATTCCCTTGAGGGGCCCCAGTGCCTTGCCCTCTCACCGCAGCTCCCTTCAGAGACTGCCAGGCTCTCGCTGCACCCAGGCTGGCGTGGGGACAGCAGCTGCCCTGTGAAGCTGCCAGGTAGAGCCCTGTTCATTGCCTGAAAGTTCGAGCCTGAGGGTTCACGCAGAGGACTTTATCCTGGAGCTGGACTCCTTGCTGACTCTGTACATGGCCTCAGAATTTTTCAGACACAAGGGAGAAGGCTAACCCTTATCCTAACCCTGCAGCCAGCGGACACTGGGGGGCTCTTCCCCATGCTGTGCCTGCCTCGCCAGCCTCCTACTGACGGAGCTGCCCAGGTGAGGGGCAGGTTGTGCTGAAGCCTCTGCCAGGGGCCCCTCAGTGCCCCGCCCAGCCCCATAGGTCCCAACAGGAGCCTTCCAGCAGTTTCCCAGCAAGGAAGGGTGCTGGCAGGAGATGATCCCCCTCTGCTGCAGCTTCTGTGGCTCACACAGCCGCAGGCCTGGGCCGGGGCGGGAGATGAGAGCCAGCTGCCATGCTGGGGCCTGGCACATTGAGCAGTTGTTTGCACAGTGAGCACTATCCTTCTCGTCACCTGGGGCACTGAGGCTCAGAGGACCTGGGTGAGTTGCCCAGGGTCACACTAACGAAGCAGATGCTAAGATGAGGTCTGGCCCAGGCTCATCCCCTCATGCCCGGATGTGTTCCTGGGACTAGAACTTGTCTCTGCTGTCTTCTCAGCGCAGGAGCTCTCAGAGGCGAGCTTGCATGTTGTGCGTGTTGGTAAAAGCCCACGGAACAGGGTGAGATTTGTCCCAGTGACGCCTCTGTGTCCCAGGAGCCCTGGCTGGGCAGGGGCAGCCTGTGGTGAGGGCAGTGGCCAGGTGGACTCAGTTCTCCTGCAGGTGCAGCCCAGGCCCTCCTCACCTTCCTCCATGGCTTCTTGTGCAGGTCAACATTGGCATCCTGATCGCTGTGACCAGAGTCATTTCACAGATCAGCGCTGACAGCTACAAGATCCATGGGGACCCCGGTGCCCTCAAGTAAGTTGACCTCAGGCTGACAGCAGCGCCGTGGCCCTTCTGCCCCCAGAGGACTGCTCTGAGGTCACAGGAGAGACAGCCACTCCTGCCTCCTGTGGCCGGCACCAAAGTCCTCCACTTGCTCAGTGTCCCTGTGATCTCGGGGCAGCTGTGGCTTCACGCCCTCGCTTGGCTGTCATGACCCAGGACAGGGCCTTTACCCAGCCCCGGAGCTCCCATGTGTAGAAGAATGGAGTCTGTGGATGTTCTCCTAGGGATCTCTTCACCCCAGGGTGATGAGCAGCTGGGGGGCTGCAACGGGGAAGATTCTAGAGCCAGAAAGCCCCTGCCAGTCCCGCCTCTGCCCTGGCCATCTGCTGGGCTCAGCGAGTTATTTAGCCCGTCGGCACCTCGCCTTCCTCACGTGCAGAATGGGATGATAACAGGTTCGCCCTCAGCTGGCACATCACGGAAGGTGCAAGTTAGAGCCACGTCCTGGCGTGCTCTGGGCTGCCTGCCTGGAGAAGGGCGGGGTCTCTGGGAGGGATTCCAGCCACACAACTCACTGCCATCTGGGGTGTCCTGACCCACATCTGTTAGGGCCCAGCCGATTGCAGGTGACAGAAATCCCAGCATGCACTGGCCTAAGTAGAAGGGGGACTCACTGACGCAGCTAACTGTCAAGTCCAGAGCTCAGAAGCCTTGGCGTTGCAGGAATTCTTTGGCAGTTGCAGCATCGGCGCCCAGCTCCTCCTTGGCGTCCTCGGTGTTGGCTTCAGGCTGAGGTCAACTCTGCCCCCTGGTGGCAGAATGGCTGCGGCAGGGGTTCAGGCCCACGGAGGAGTCTCTGTCCCACCTGCTGAGACAGAGGCCTGCGCCTGGAGGAGGATGGGGACTCAGGCTGGACCTGTGCCCTCCCTGAGCCAGACCCTGTAGAGGGGGATTCACTCATATGACCGTGTGACTGTTCAGTCAGCACCTCCAAACCACAGGGCTGAAAGCTGGGGGGGCCGTCCCTTACAGGGAATTTGGGGGCTTTATGAAAAGCAGGGCATGGGTACCAGGCAGCTGACATTCTGTAATGTTACTTCAGCCACTGTATATCTTTTCTGATGTGAAAGCAAAAGTGGTAAATATGTCAGCAGCGAATCTATGAGAGAATTAGTCTGTAATGAATTCCAAACACCATAAATTAACCTGACAAGAGGCTGCAGCCTCCTTGGGCTGTTCAGCTCCTGGAAACCTTCAAGGGTTGTGCCCCGTGCAAGAGATGCTCGTGGGGTCAGAGATCACGTCCTTTCCTCTTCCATTGCTGAGACCAAGTTGGTCTCCTGGACCTCTCATGGCCTGGCCGGGGAGGGACCTGTCCCTTCCTCACCCCAGCCCTCAGCTCCCCACGCCCTCACCTCAGCGTTCAGGGTCAGCCAGTCTGTTGCCAGCTTGTCTCCAGCAAAACTCACACTCCCCTGTCTGAGCCCCATGAGACCACTACTTCCACTGCCACCAGAACACCCCCATGCACCTGCCCCGCACCTGTGCACCGCCTTCCATCTCTACCCCACTGCCCCCCATCCTCCCATCAGTGCCCACCCAGGAAGCAGCTTCTGTCCACTGCCTTTGCTTCTCCATGGAAATGTCCTCCAAGCGACAGGCTGGCACTGTGTCTGCAGCTCTTGTGAAGGCTCGAGGTAGCGTGCCCCGGGAGAGCATGCCCAGGTCTTTGCAGGGCACAGCTGAAGGCATTGCCCATCGTTCCCACATGAGTCTGCACCTGGCAGCCCGGGGATGCGTCCCTCCCGGGGAGGCGCAGGCAAGCGTCTCTGGGGACAGACCCTTCTGGGTCCCTCTCCATTGTGCAACCCAGCGCATTCCCCAATGCCTTCAGCTCCTCTCCTTTGGGCGGCCAGGTCTACCCCCCAGGGATGCTTCCTCACAATCTTCTTAGTGTGGATTGTGTAACACTTGCCTCCCGGGGCTGATGAAGCGCAGCCGGGGAGCCGCAGGCGCCAGGCAGGAAGAGGCAGTCACTGCATCATGAGGAAGCTTCCCCAGCACCTTCCTATTCTTCATCCTCTGGTTTTACTCTAGTCATTTTCTTAGTGCCAAGCAGCCCAGTACTCAGTGAATAACAAGATGAGATTCTTCCTCAGGGGCCCTCCACAGGGTTGGCTTTCACTTCCCCGCCACCCCCACCCCGAGAAGAGTGGAGAATAGGTGAGGTCTGAGAAGGGGGAGAAGCCTGGCTTTCACTTTTTAAAAAGTCTCTGTTTATTGATGATGATTCCACACTCCTGAAAAAGAAGCAGAGAATGGTCAGGTTTTACAAGTGGGACCCTGGGGGCGGGGGCGTGAGGGTGAGACCCCCACAGAAGTGCACCCACGAGCAGGTGGCTGTGGGGGCTGGAGACTCAGGGCCTGAGCCCCCCAGGCCAGGGCCGACCTTGGGGGAGCAAGAGGGGGTCATAGATCAGAGAGGAAAGCACACCCCTGCCCAGAGCCTCCTTCAGATCCAGGGACCCCTCTCCTTTCGCTTTTGACCAGGGACACTGACAGCTCTGGCCGTGTTGAGAGTCCTCAGAGCTTCAGCTCAGCGTCTTCCCCCAAGATCTTCTATTGTTCATTTTAAGAAAAGTCAAACCATCACTTTAAAAGTAGCACATTTTGGTACTTATTTCTCGGTGACCTTTCCTTTCAAATACGGTTTCCCGGGATCTAAAGATTGTAGCTGAATAATGCATATCTTTGTTTCTCAGAGACAGATGTTTTATTTTTATTGCATTAGTGTTATGAGAACAAGCTGGCTGCAGCTTCTCTGAGCGCTGAAGTGCTGGAACACTTCTGGGTTTTACAGGCACCCATTGCCAGGAGCTGTCAGTACCAGGCTCTCGGGCTCTTGACAAGGAAGCTCATTATGGCCGCATCTTACCTCCTCCCGGGGAGGTGCCAGATCCGTGTGCAGCACTGCTGCATGGCCGTCCATTTGTTCATCATTCATTCATTCATTCATTCATTCAATGTTTATTTCCTGAGAGCCTCTGAGTCCTGGTGCTGGGATGCACTTTGGTGTTACGGAGACAAAAAGACCAAGTTCCAGCCTTTAGGGAACCCACAGTCTATGAGGGAGACAATCTCAGTCACTGGGCTGAGTGATGAGGGGTAAACCGAGGCATGTGACAGTGGCTGACCTGGGCAGCAGGAACCCCGTTAGTCTCTAGACTTTTCTCTAAAGCTCAAAGGCAGAAGGTCCCTGCTGTGGAAAGCCCAGCTGTTTCAGAAGTCAGGATGGACTGGACTTGAGTTAGTTGGCCATGATTGACACAGCACCTCAGGAATGGCTCTGAGGCAGACAGCTGGTGGGCCCAGTCAGAGTGGGTGCTAACTCTGGCCCAGGTGGGGACGTCTGCAATACCCTCTGGTTCTGCCCCTGATGAAACCCTGTGTCACCTTAGCCATTACTAGGGGCTGTGGGGCCTCAGTTTCCTTATTATACAATGGGGTCAATATATAACCTGCCTCTCCTGTGTCAAGAGGGCCCATGGGGCTCTAGGGAGATAAAAATGCATGCTGATGGGGGTGGTGTGTTCGGCGACGGGACTCTTCAATTCACAGTGCAGTTCAGCAAGCCCTCGTTTAGCACGTCCTTTGAGCATGACCAGGGCCATGAAGATGATCACTTGGTCCTGCCCTCTGAGAACTCACCGTCAGTGTCACAGGAGAGCTCGGGTGATCAGCAGGGGACACACAGGCTGCAGCCCAGCGAGGCCTGGACAAGTCTTCCTGGCCATGGCCTCATTTCAGGCCCAGGCCTCATTGCCCCCTTCCAAGCGTCTCACAGGAGGCCTGGGTTCCGGACGCTGCGGGGCACCCTCTGCTGCTTCCGTCCCCCGAATCTCTCCCCTCTGGCCTGGCGCCTCCTCATCTTTACAAACAGCTCAAATGCAAGCCCTGGGCCTGGACAGATTCTCCCTATGGCCTGGGTGAGCCCTGGGTGCTACCTGAACTTTTCCAGAGCTCTCTCCCACCCACCAGCTGTAAGGGGATGGAGGTGTGGAAACACCGAGGCTTCTCCCAGGTAAATGCCTCAACCAGGGCTACCTGCAGGGGGGACCCCAGGTCTTGCTCCCAGCAGGGCGGTGCCTGCACCTGTCTGGAAGCCTGGCGTCTTGAGGGCAGTCCTCACAGCCTGCACCTGCCCTCCTGCTGCTCAGGGTGACTGTCGCTGTTTCTCTCCAGGTTGACGGCCAAGGCAGTGGCCGTGCTGCTGCCCATCCTGGGCACCTCGTGGGTCTTCGGCGTGCTTGCTGTCAACGGTTGTGCTGTGGTTTTCCAGTACATGTTCGCCACGCTCAACTCCCTGCAGGTGAGAACCCGCAGGGACTGGCAGGGAGGTGGGGGCCGCCAGCCGTCAGGAGCAGGCTTGCAGGGAGCTAGGGCTGCAGGTGTGGGAGGGAGGCCTGCCCTCCCCGCCACACCTTAGGAGCCTGTAATGTGGGGCATCCCCGAAGCCTGAGGACTCTCAGAAAGTGGGGCCTGCAGGATCCTGACCCGTTCAGGGCGGGGCTGCCTGTGCTTCTGGCCAGCATCTGTAGTTGGCATGTCCTGGCTGGGAATGGAGAACAGTAAGACAGTCAGCCTGCGGCAGCTCTGGAAAGACAATCAGGCAGAGAGGTGGCCAGGGTGGCCCCCCAGGTGCTGCCCTCTGGGTGAAGGGCCAGGGAAGGTCACCTGGGAACCAAAGACTTGGGATGCTCAGGGTCAGGGCCCTCAGACCCACAGGCCCCCAAGGAAGGGCAGGGATGGGTCCCCGTCACCATCCACGGCCCTCCCGACCCTCCCTGGGCTACTCAAGTTGCATCCGTGTCTGCAGGCCAGTGGCACATCTTCGGAAATGCCTGCCCTTCCCCGCACTGAGCCTGCCTAGGAACCCACCTGCTGCTGCACCTTTGCCCACGCAGCACCCCCTCTCTGAACTCGGTCCGAGCAGCTGTCCGAATCTAGGTTGGATCACAGGGTGGGACCCAGGACGCCCCTCCGTGCTCATGGGCCCCAGGTCATGGGACCTGTGTCACAGCATGTGGTACCAGTGCCACTCCCAGGCTGCATGGGAGGAACCTCCAGTGTTCCTAACTACGCACAAAGGGCTCTAATCTCTGTGTTTCTTCCTTCTTCCCAGGGACTGTTCATATTCCTCTTTCATTGTCTCCTGAATTCAGAGGTATGTCCACTCTACTTCCTGGCAGTATGCAGCTGGCTTTTCCTTTCTGAAAGGTCACAGGAGCAGGAATAGCGTTGCCCTGTCAGGGTGGTGTCTGGGACTCAAATCCTGAGCCAGCCGCATTCCTGATGACAAGTGTGTGCCCTGGGCCTGCTGCTGAGCAGCTCTTCTCTCCCTGCCTAGTTGCTAAGCGATGTGTAAGCATCCTCTCTCCCTGGAGAAGTGGAGACTGCATCTTGGGGAGAGTGAGATGTAGGCGTGCTCCCCACAGTCCTCCTCAAGGGCCTTGGGGAAGCTGGCCTGGCTGTGAGAGGGAGGACTTCTGTCCACGGGAGCTGGGAAGAGGACTTTTGTGATGTGGCCTCCTTGGACTCTGGGGCAGCCAGTGCAGGCTTATTCTCGGTGCTGCTCTGGGCCTGGCACCTGCCGTGTACTTGGCTGGGGGGAAGTAGGGGCTGCCCCAAGGACTTCTGTTCCTGTAGGAGAATTTTTCCCAAGTCAGCTTTGAGCCCCTGCCAGGCTGAGGTTGTGGGAGCTGCCTTGGGGTGGGGAATGGGCCCAGGGCAGAGGGGCTGCCCTGCCCGGTCTGTCTCAGTGGCAGTGTCCGTTTGCAAGGACAGGCCAGGTGGGCCAAGGAGGGCAGAGCAGAGAGTCACTGAGCAGGATGGTGGCCGGGCAGAAGGGCTGCATGACCACAGCGCCCAGTGACCCCTTGCAAGGCCTGAGGTGGATCCAGGTGGCAGGAAGGCAGTGCAGCCATGGAAGCCTGCCTCCCACCCACCCACCCACCTGCCTGCCTGCCCGCCACGCATTTATTTGCTTCTCTCTCACACTCACCCTGGGACATTCATTGCTGGGTGGGAGGAGCCCAGCAGAGACCACTCCAGACCCAGCTTCCCTGGCCTGCGACACAACCTGGGTCTGCCCCACAGAGCAGCGATGCACAGCTCAGCTGTGGAGCCACCAGCTCCGACTGATACTTCCAAATCCCAGCCTCCCTCATGCATCCGGCTCCGGAGTTGCACCGGCACAGACTCCTGGTTACGGCTGTTGCAGCCTCTGAAATTGCTCTCATGATCCCTTCCCCGCTTTCAAGGTGAGAGCCGCCTTCAAGCACAAAACCAAGGTCTGGTCCCTCACGAGCAGCTCCGCCCGCATCGCCAACGCGAAGCCCTTCCACTCGGACCTCGTGAGTGCAGCCTCCTTAAACCGAGGGTCCCAGCCCATCTTCCTTCACCAGGCTCGGTCCTCAGCAGGATGGGGTGTGCAGGCAGCAGAGGTGGCTTTGGGTGCCCAGCAGTCTTTGTCCCCCTCTCATGCCTGACTGAGGCCTGCAGGCTGCACATGCTCTGGGCTTGTGTCCCCCACACAGTGCCCTGTGTCCTGATGAAGTCACCACAGCCCTCCCCCTTGACCCCGAAGAGTCAGGGCTTCTTGTGTTCACTTAGGGATGGGAGGACATAGAGATCAACTGAGCATGAGGTGGCCCATCCCCGCTGCCCTCCAGAACCCAGGCAGGCCC
The DNA here is from genome assembly GCF_028878055.3 of Symphalangus syndactylus. Classification (NCBI taxonomy): domain Eukaryota; kingdom Metazoa; phylum Chordata; class Mammalia; order Primates; family Hylobatidae; genus Symphalangus; species Symphalangus syndactylus. Next base: position 126,816,538 of record NC_072435.2, read on the forward strand.
CCAGGCAGTCTGGAGCAGGCCCTGTTAGGGTTCTCACTGCGCCGCTGCCTCCCACCTGCTGGAGCCCTGCTCAGGTGTCCCATCCTCACACACGGTGCTCAATCAAGGCGCTCCCACGCATTTCCGCACTGCGCCTCCGCCGGCAGCTGTGTGGCTTTACATTTGCTTAGGGACCATGTCTGCCCTGCTGCATGGGAGCTGGCTGGCTCATACACTGCTCTAGCCCCACAGCTACAGCTGTGCCGGGTGTGTGGCACGCTCCATGAGTCACCATGGAATGAACGCAGCATGGACAGATGCATGGGAGTGAAAGTGTGGGTGCCGGGCAGATGGGTGAGCAGAGGAGGGAGTGAGCGCTCAGCACAGCACGCCTGCAGTGCCCTTAAGGGAAGTCAGCGTGGAGAACTCTGCGGGTGGAGACGCCACAGTGTGCACATCCTCATCTCCCCCAGGAGCGTGGGGGCTGCCCTCTCTCTGCACCTTTCCCCCCCGCAGGGAGAATCCTCAGGCAGCTATAGGCCCAGTGCTGCCAGCACTCACTGGGCTTATGGCTGTCCCCCTGGGAGCAGGCCCTTCACTGCTCATCCCCTTATGCTTTGCAGATGAATGGGACCCGGCCAGGCACGGCCTCCACCAAGCTCAGCCCTTGGGACAAGAGCAGCCACTCTGCCCACCGCGTAGACCTCTCAGCCGTGTGAGCCGGGAGGCTGCCAACCAGGCCAGGCTGCGCTCAGAACACACCCCCCAAACGGAATGAAATGCCCCACCTTTGCCCATGGGACCCTCTCCTTGCTGCTGTCTGGACATGGGTGTTGTGGCCCCGAGACAGCTGTCCTCCCCTGTGACTCTGGGTGTCAGAGCACACTGCTGAGCCCAGCAGCCTGATGCCCAGGCCAACGTGGGCCCTCCTGCCTCGCGTCCACCTGTGGGCTGAGTGACTCCCTCTGGGGACTCCCAGGACACAGTGGCCTGACTGCGATGGTGCCCTTGAGCCTCCCTTCGTCACTGAGCACCAGACCCAGCGAGGCCAGGACACTCGGGGCCCGGTCCTGCAGCACCAGGAGGGGACGTTCAGCGTCTGTGCCTTGGTGGGACTTGGGGACTCAGGGCCAAAGAGGTGGTTCCGGTCCCCACGTACCCTCAGTCAGGCGCAGGCAGCTGGGGGTGTGTGGGGAAGAAGATGAGGAGTCCCCAGTGTCTGAATCCACTGAGTGGTGAGTTCCCCACAGGCGGCACCAGCCGTGGTGTGTGTCTCCGTAGGTGGTGCCGGCGTGCGCCAACCTGCGCTGTGTCATCAGTTTGGGGCTCCTGCCCAAGCCGAGCTCAAGCCGTTGGCGGGAGTCGTTGACTCTTCAGGTGAGCATGACCCCTCTGCCTTGTCCTTGGGGGGTGCCCCCTGCTCACATGAAGAGCCTCTCTGGGCCTTGAGGCTGCCTGATGGCGCCTGTGCTTGGGGGAGCTCCTCGGCCGTCCTCTGTGAGTTTTGCCTCTTTGGACCCCAATTCGGCCTTAAGATGCCCACCTTCCTCGTGTGCGAGCCTCCTTGGTTGTTCTTGGGCCACAGGAGCTGGCCGTGTCCCTGCAGTGCCTGGTGTCCAGGTGGAAATGAAGAGCATTTTCCAAGGCACCACTTTCCCCGAGACTTTCTCATGACTCACAGGCACTCTACTGTTTCTAATGGGCAGACCACGCGGCAGGTAGCACAGTGCGCTCCATCTGGTCCCCATGAGACCGACCTGCGCTGAGTCCGCACTGACCTGGAGAGGGAGGGCTGGCGACAGCCGTGTCTTCTGTGTTGAGGGAAATTTATGGACTCAGACTCAGCCCCAGAGCAGATGGGATAATTGTTATGGACCCGTGTGTGGGCGTGATCCTGTGGAACATAGGTTTGGGATCATAGATGTGAATTAAGACACCACTGAGATACGGGCTGTGAGGTTCATACTGTGCCGACAGCACTCGTGGTGTCTGTGAAATGTGGGTAAGACATTCAAACCTGGGTTTGATACTGGAAACTCTTCCTTTAAAACTGTGACCATGATTTCATTCAGCCCCTCCGCACCCCTATGTCTGCCTTGTTTCAGAGTGAGTTTTCTATGGAGCCTGTGGCCCTTTTGCATCCCACCTGGTGGCTTCTTAATGTAACTCTTCCCCTGGTCACCTGGAGTGGACCAGTCATCCGTGGGCCTCTCCTGCATGGGGAGGGTAGGCAGGGAGCAGCATGTCTGCAGCGGTGAACCTTTGCTCTTCTGTCAGGCGAGGCCCGGGCTGCACCAGCCACCTGACACATGGTGACAGTGCCACGGGCCCTGCGTATGGCCCCTGCAACCGTGCTGTGACAGGCACATCTGGCTGCTGCAGGCCAAGGCCGCTGGTCAGTGAAGAGTCCCATGTTTAGTATGGACTAAAGTCCCATGTTTAGCCACTGCCCCAGGCTCCCGTGACCCCAGAAACCAGGTCACGTGGACCACAGTGCCAGATCCTCATCACACCTGTGAGCACCTAGAAGTGAGAACACTGTATTCCTACAATTTACACTTGGATATTTTTCCTTATTTAGTTTCTAGTGAAACAAATCAAGTAAGGAACTATCTTTAGTTTAGATGGAATTATTTGTTTTTAACTGTTGCCATATTCATCTATATAGCTAATATTTCAAGATAAGTAATGAACAAAACCTGTCTAAACCTTTTATTTCCAATGAATGAAAGTCGTGCACTTTATTTATAGGCTCTATGTTTTGGCTTCTGCAATACTTTTATTATCTATACATAATTTGGCCAAAAATAAGAAATTGGAAAGAATGAAATGTTTAGTTTATAGTAGAAGAAAGATGATGACACTAAGTTGTGAAAATATGTTGTGATTTTATGAAATAAAATCGTCACGTCCTTAAAAGAAAGTGTGCTCCTTAAAATCTGTTGCTAGTGGAATGTGAACGGGACTGTGAGTCTCTTAACACACATCAGGAGAATCCCAGGCTGGGATCGACTCAGCAGACATTCACTCAGCACCTACTATGAGCCCCACACATTCTTGCTCTGGGGATGCCCCGGGAGCCTCTGTCCCAGGGATGGGGTCTGAACAAAAACCGGGGGCAAGCAGCACGCCTGGGAAGGAAGCGTGGGAAGGAGGCCTGGAGGGACGTGCACAGGCCTTTGTCTGCCCAGGGTGATTTACTGCAAAATACACGTCCGCTGCTTCAAGGGAGGCGGAGTTCAGCCACATGCCACACCCCCAAATACACTCATTCGTTCCTTCCCCATGCTGCTTTTCTGCTCTTTACAGAATTTACAGAGATGTAATTTACATGGTCCTACATTGTCTCTGTGCAGCCATCTGCTTTTATTATTATTATTTTTTGAGGCGGAGTCTTTCTGTCGCCCAGCCTGGAGTACAGTGGTGCCATCTTGATTCACTGAACCCTCCGCCTCCCAGGATCAAGCCATTCTCCTGTCTCAACATCCCAAGTAACTGGGACTACAGGCACGCACCACCATAACCAGCTAATTTTTGTATTTTTAGTAGAGACGGGGTTTCACCATGTTGGTGTTTCACCATGTTGATGTGGCTGGTCTTGAACTCCTGACCTCAGGTGATCTGCCTGCCTCGGCCTCCCAAAGTGCTAGGATTACAGGTATGAGCCACTGCACCAAGCCCACCGTCTGCTTTTAAACTTAATATGCACTCATAAACCACTTTCCATATTACTCTCTGTTGTTCATAATTATGATTGTAATATAAAGTGTTCCGTTACATATTATATTTTACCAAAAATCTTGCACTGTTTTATAACTGGATTATTTCTATGCTTCTGTGTCATATATCAACATTTACATATTTATCGTATATATATTTTTATTTATGTAACATTTCAATATTTTTTATATCTATAATATATAATAGAGGGATAGATATAATGTCTTTGTGCTTATGACTTTTCCTTATTTTTTATGTTGATCATTTTTTAGGTTAAAAATCTGGAAAAAAATGGGTTTTGCATCAAAAAGTAAAGAATTCCATGACTCTTGAAACATTCTGCCAGATTCTTTACCAAAAGAGTTATCGGGTCAGTTTTCACTGCTGGTGAGAACTTATTAATATTCTCAGAACTTATTGATACTCTCATTTCTCAAAACTTTTACGGGAAAGGTGAGCAGTGTTCTCATCACCAGCTTAGTATGTGTGAAACTTATCATTTGTATTTTCTTGATTGCTACTGAGTTTGAACAGTCTTTCATATGTCTTTACTTTTTATTTTCTTAGGAAGGTGGCTACAATTCTGAATATACAGGGGAGATGTTTCATTTGTTTACGGTATCATTCACTGCCCTGCACTCATCCCAATTGTGCTCTCCTGTGGTGACGTGGGACCAGGTCCCAGGGGAGCCGTACACATGGTGACAGGAGCCAACAGCTGTGGCCGTCCTGGGTGCTTAGAGAAATGCCTCAGCCGGGGCCGCCCGTCGAGGGTGGTGCAGGGCCCTCCCTCTCCCACAAGCCACTTGACACCCAGCCTTGGCCAGGCCTCTCCCTTTAGCCTCTAGGGATGAGGGGACGAGTCAGGTTGGTGGAGCTGCAAGCATGGGGCAGAGGGGCCACCCTGGAAGGGGGGGTTCCCCTGAGTACCCTCCTGCATCCTGGCCCCTCCTCCATAGCGAGCTGCTCCTGCCTCCCTCTGACTTCCTTCAGAGGCATCAGAAATTACTGTTCACAAATGGGAGTCATTATTTTCGTGCTCCAACAGGCCTTTAAAAATTTTTTTTTCAGCTAAATTCAGGGAGTTTGGATGTGAGCAAAGAAGATGTGGGCAGTCTGCATCATTGTCCGATTCCCTGCTTGCTTCTAAATGGCATTTGGTTCCTCTTTGCACAGCCTCTATTTTTAGCCTTTATGCCAGTTTGCGCTAGGATGATTCCTTCTAAAGAGCGTATTAGTGGCTGTGCTTTCAAAGCCAGTCTGAGGATCTCTGCATTTAATTGGGGAGTTGACATCTTGATATTTATGTGATCCATTTGTAACATTTTGCATCCGTCATTTTATTCATGCTTCTTGGGTTTTTTTGTGCTGGGGGGTTGTGGTGGAGGGTTGGGGGGAGTGTTGTTCTCTTATTTCTTTTTTGTTTTGCTTTTTGATGTCTGGGTTGCAATCTTTCAATCTTTTACGATAATTTGCTTCAGCGCTATCTTGGCTTTTCCCTGACTACACCTGCACTAATGCCATAATACAGGCCCATAAAGCTTAGTATTTAGTGTGCCCTTACTGTTGGCAACTTTGTTTCTGTTTGGTAAAGAAAGGATTTTCAGGCCAGGCACAGTGGCTCATGCCTGTAATCCCAGCACTTTTGGAGATCAAGGCAGGCAGATCACTTGAACTCAGGAGTTTGAGACCAGCCTAGGCAACATGGCAAAACCCCGTCTCTACTAAAAATACAAAAATTAGCCGGGCGTGGTGGTGTGCACCTGTAGTCCCAGCTACTTGTGGGGCTGCGGCCGGAGAAGCGCTTGAGCCTGGAAAGTTGAGGCTGCAGTGAGCCATGTTCCTACCACTGTGGGCCAGCCTGGGTGACAGAGCAAGACCTTGTCTCAAAAAATAAAAAATAAAAGGATTTTCATATTAGTGTTTTTATTCTTAAAGGTTGTACATATTCATGCTATTTTAATCTTATTCATAAATTAAGCAAATTTAAATTGTTAATCTACTTTTTAAAAAATAATTGGCTTTATTTTTAGAGCACTTTTAAGTCTACAGAACAACTGAGCTCCCTCATACCTCCTTTTCCCCATCCCACTCCTGCAGTTTCCCCGATTATCAATGTCTTGCGTCAGTGCGGTGCGTCTGTCACAATTGGCAAATGAATGTTGATGCACTGTTGTTAACAAGAGTCCATAGTTTACACCAGGGCTCACTCTGTGTCGTACTGTTCTATGGGTTTTGACAGAGGTATTGACTTACAGCGTCACGTAGCTTCACTGCCCTAAAACACCCTCTGGGCTTCACCTGTTCATCTCTCTCTCCCCAACTAAGCCTGACAACCACTATTTTTTTTTTTTTTTTTTTGCTGTTTCTATAGCTTTGCCTGTCCCAGAATGTCGTATAGTTGGAATCATACAGTACGTATGTTTTTCAGATGGGGTTCTTTTGCATAGCAATATGCATTTATGGTTCCTCCCTATCTTTTTATGGCTTGACAGATCATTTCTTTTTATTGCTGTATAATATTCCATTGTGTGGAGGGGCCACACTTTATCCATTCACCTATGAAGGACAGCTTAGTTGCTTCTACATTTTGGCAGTGATGAGTAAAGCTAATATAAGCATTGTGTGCAGGTTTTTGTGTGGAAATAAGTTTTCATCCCATTTGGATAAATACTAAGGAGCATGATTGCTAGATTGTATGGTACAAAAATGTTTAGTTTTATAAGAGACTGCCAAGTAGCTGCACCATTTTGCATTCCTGCCAGCAATGAATGAGAGTTTCTGTGTTCCACATCCTCGCCAGCATTTTGTGTTGTCAGTGTGTTGAATGTTAGCCATACTAATAGGTGTGTAGTGACATTTGATTGTTTGAATTATCAGTTCCCTAATGGCATACGATATTGAGCACTACTCCCCAAGTTTTGGGTATTTGTTCTAATCCAGTCAGTATCTGAATTGGCCATTTCTCCTTGCAGTTCATCAGTTTGCCTCACGTATTGGGGTGTTGTGTTGTTTGGTGCATACACAGTGAGGACTGTTATGTCTCCTTGGAGAACTGATTGCTTTATCATCTAATGTCTTTCCTTATCTCTGCACCCTCTTTGTTCACTGGTTCTCTGGTGATTCTGGAATTTGTTCTGAAGTACTTTGCTGAGTGAACACTTGCCATGTGAACATTTTATTAAAAAAGAGAGTATCTTTTGTTTTTTTTTCTTTGTAAGTCAAGATACACAATTCTGATGTCACATCCTTTTCCCCAGAAACATCTGTAGGTATGATTGTTTAATGAAGAGAAATTCAGAAGTTAATAATACAATTTTATGTGAAAGTCAACTTACCCTCGTCTGATCTCTTTGGAAAATTTTAAGATGCTTTCCCTGACAGTTTAATTTTTAACCAGATTATATATTGATACTGTTTTCATTCTCAGTTTTTAGTAGAATACAGACATGCCACTCTTTCGAATCCCAGGCCTTTTGTGCTATCCCTTCTGAGCTGCAGCTCCGATGGCGTCTTTGAGATGTGCATTCATCTCCATTAGGACTCCTGTCGTTCACGAGTTGGGAATCTGTGCTGTGTCCTTTGTGTTTTTCATCATCTCTTATTTTTCTTTATTTTATTTTTACATTTTCTTGATATTTTGGATATATTTTATAGAATAATCGATACTTACCAAATTTATACTTTTTTCAGGGTCAGTTCTCCATTTCCTGCTTTCAACAAAGGTTTTATTTAGTCTGCTGTGGTTTTCATTCTGCTGCACAGCACATTTTATCCAGATGGTTTCTTCCTGATGTGATGCAGTGTGTTCTTTTATCTTACTGATAAAAGAAAACAGCCATGCTGTGAATTTTACTTGCTTCACTTGAAAATCTTTTCCGAGAAGAACATTTTCTCCTTTTTATGCTGTGTTTGCGATGCAAATCTGTCGCAGTGCCAGGACTTTTTTCTTACTCCTGAGTTGACTCTGGAGATCAGGGTTGTTTTCCTGAATTTCAATGGATTTTCCCATGGCTAGGGTGGCTATTAATTAGACTTTCTGGAATACAGGGATGGGACTAGATTGTGGGTTGAGTGGAAATAACTCTATGGCAGACCTCCAGGGTACTGATCCGTGGTTCCCAGCCTGTGGTGGGCCACACAGAGCAGTTTTTTTAAACAGGGTATCTGCTAATCAATATCTACCCTAAGCATTGTCTACAGTTTGAATAAACAATGTGTCTCCTACATCTAGGTGCCTGTCTTTCCAATGTAGATCATGCTGTAATTAATAAGAAGATCACTTAAAAGCTTCATTGCAGTCATAACTGTAGATTGACCTTGTGTATTTTTTAACTGGTGAATATTTATCATGCAGTTCCTCTCATGGGAGAGAGAGTTCAACCAGTCATTTTTATTAGTGAAAGTCAGGGCCCTCCAGCATTAGCAATTAAAATCAGCTCTGTGTAAATCAAAAGGTGAGACTTGGCTGCATATCAATCCCATTATTGACCTGATGGTTTTGTCTTCATAAAGAATTCCTACTGTCCACAGATTGGATTCCTGTGTTTTGTTCTCCGTGTCTCATTTAAAAAACATAAACATTTTATTTTAGAACATTTTAGGTTTATAGAAAAATTGTGAATACAGAAGGTCTCCATGTAACCCACACCCAGTTTTCTCTATTATTAACATCTTATGTTAATATGGCACATTTGTTACAGATAATGAACCAGTATTGATACTGTATCACCTAAAGTAGTACTTTATTCCAATTTCTCCAGGTGTTCCCTTGTATCCTTTCTCCCTTGCAGGATACTATTTCAGATGCCACATTACACTTAGTAGCCGCGTCTCCTTAGGTTCCTCCTGGCCGTGACAGTTTCTGAGTCTCTCCTTGTTTTGATGACCTTGACAGTTTTAAGGATTAATGATCAGGTATGTTGTAGAATGTACTTAAGTTGGGATGGATCTGATGTTTTTCTCATGCCTGACTTGGGTTATGGGTTTTGGGGAGGAAGACCACAGAGGTAAAGTGTCATTCTCATCGCATCATGTCAAGGGGATGTACATACTATCAACATGACTTATATGTTGACTTGTATGTTGACATATGGCTTATATGTTGATGATGACCTTAGTCACTGAGCTGAGGTAGTGTTTGTCCGGTTTCTCCAATGGGAAATTACTCCCTCCCTGTCTCCCCATTCCATCCTGTTTAGAAGGAAGCCACTGTGCACAGCCCACACTAAAGGAGTGTGGAGTTATGTTCTACCTCCTCAAGGAAGGAGGCTCTGCATAAATTATTTTGAATTCTTCTGCATGGGAGATGTCTATTCTTCCCCATTTATTAATTCAGCCATTGATATCAGTACAGACTCATGGATACTTACTTGATGGATTATTATCCAATACTACTTTAATGATTTTGTTGCTCAAATTATTCCAGCTTTGGCCATTGAGAGCTTTCTCAGTTGGATCTTGTGTCCCTCTGACATGCCATTGTGTGTGTGTGTGTGTGTGTGTGTGTGTGTGTGAGAGAGAGAGAGAGAGAGAGAGCACTTCGTCTATTAGATATGTGTTTTGCAATTATTTTCCTCTTGTCTGTGGCTTGCCTTCTCATTCTCTTAGCAGAGTCTTTCACAGAGCAAAAGTTTTATTTATTGATGTTTTTAACTTTTATTTTAGGTTCAGGGATACATATGCAGGTTTGTTACAGGTAAATGCATGTCACAGGGGTTTGATGTACAGATTATTAAGCGTAGTGCCCAGTAAGGTAATTTTTCAGTCCTCACCCGCCTCCCTCCCTCCACTCTCAAGTAGGCCCCCCAGTGTCTGCTGTTCTCTTTGTGTCCATGTTGCTCAGTGTTTAACTCCCACTTATAAGTGAGAACATGTGGTACTTGGTTTTCTGTTCCTTTGTTAGTTCACTTGGGATGGTGGTCTCCAACTCCATCCATGTTGTTGCAGAGGACATGATCTCACTCTTTTTTATGGCTGTGTAAGATTCTGTGGTGTATATGTATCACATTTTCTTTATCCAGTCTACCATTGATGAGCATTTAGGTTGATTCCATGTCTTTGCTATTGTGAATAGTCCTGTGATAAACATACATGTGCACATGTCTTTATGGTAGAACAATTTATATTCCTTTGAGTATATACCCAATAGGGGATTGCTGGGTCAAATGGTAATTCTGCTTTGACTTCTTTGAGAAATTGCCAAAGAGAAGTTTTATTTTAATAAAGTTCAATTTATCAATTTTGTCTTTTGTACTTTTGGTATCATGTCTAGAACTCTTCAGCAAAACCTAGATCCAAAAGATTTTCTTCTAAAAGGGCTATAGTTTCAGCTTTAAATTTAAATATAGAATCCTTTAAAAAATAACTTTTGTATAAGGTGTGAAGCTGAAGTCAAGACACATTCTTTTTGCCTGTAGTTATCTTAATGGACATCCAGTTGTACTAGCCTCATTTGTTCGAAGATCTCTCCTTTCACTATTGACTTGCCTTTGCTCCTTCATCAAAGATCAGTGGACTATACTTGTATGGTTATAGTTCTGCGTTCTCCATTCTATTCCATTGACATACGTGTCTGTTTGTTTTCCTTCCAATACCACACTGTCTTGATTATTTGGCTTTATGGTAATTGTTCAAATCAGGAAGTATGAGTCCCCATACTGTGTTCTTCCTCAGAATTCTATTGGCTATTCTAGGCCTTTTGCCTTTCCATATAAATTTTAGAATCAGTTTGTCAATATCTACAAAATGCCTTGCTGAGATGTTGATTGGGATTTCAATGAATCCGCAGGTCAATCTTGAACAATTCATTTCTTAACAATATTGAGTCTTCTCATCCATGAATATGGAATATGTCTCCATCTATTTTGACTTTTAGAATTGGAATAATTTCTTATTTAAATGTTTGGTAGAATTTAGACTTACTTTTTAATTCCAATGTATATACTTTTAATTAATTAATTTTTAGAGACAGGGTCCCACTCTGTCACCTAGGATGGAGTGCAATGGCATGATCACAGCTCACTGCAGTCTCAACCTCCTGGGATCAAGCAATACTCCCACCTCAGCATCCCAAGTAGCTGGGACTACAGGTGTGCACCACTGCACCTGGCAAGTTTTGACCTTTTTTTGTGTGTGTGTAGGGATGAGGTCTCACTCTGTTGACCAGGCTGGTCTCAAACTCCTGGACTCAAGTGATTCTCCTACCTCAGCATCCCAAAGTGCTGGGATTACAGGCATGAAATACCATGCCCAATGTCTATTTTTAACTAGTTTTTATTTTATTTTTAGTGATTGCCCTAGAGATTGTAACATAGATTTTAATTAATCTAAATCCATCTTCAAATAAGAGTATACCACAGATATACAGGTATCTTAAAACACTGTATCTCAGTTCCCTCTGGCCCCATGCCCTGTTATCATCCAGTTCACTTGTCTATGTGGTATAATTATCTATTACATTGATGCTATAAGTTTAAACAGCTATTTTTAGGTCAATCAAGAGCAAAAAAAAAAAAGAAAATATTTTCTTTCACCTCCATTTATTTTTCTCTGATACTCTTCCATTCTTTATGTAGATCTAAGTTTACGTCCTGATTGTATCATTTTCCTTCTCTCTGGAGAAATTCTTTATACATTTTTTACAGGGAAGTTCTGCTGGCTAATTCCCTCAAGTTTTGTCTGAAATGGTGTTTATTCTCCTTCACCTATTTTTATTTTATTATTTTATTTTATTTTATTTTATTTTAATTATTTTATGAGATGGGGTCTCACTCTGTTGCCCAGGCTGGTCTCTAACTGCTGATCTCAAGTTATCCACCTGTGTTGTTATTTTATTTTATTTTTTATTTTATTTTATTTTATTTTAGAGATGGGGTCTCACTCTGTTGCCCAGGCTGGTCTCTAACTGCTGATCTCAAGTTATCCACCTGCCTTGGCCTCCCAAAGTGCTGGGATTACAGGCATGAACCACCACATCCAGCCTCATTCACCTTTATAGAATCATTTTGCTGGATATTATGTTAATTTTACATTGGTGATTTTTTTCTTTCAATAACTTGAATATTTCACTCCACTGTCTTTTTTTGCCTGTATGGTTTGTGACAAGAAATCTGCTGTAATTCTTATTCTTGCTCATCTATAAGTAAGGCGTTTTTTCCTCTGACCAAGATTTTCTTTTTGTCTTTGCTTTCTGCAATTTTAATATGAAACATCAAGATTTTCTTTGTATTTATCCTGCTTTGTATTCTCTGAGCTTTCTGGATCTGTGGTTTAGTATCTGTTATTAATTTTGGAAAGTTCTCAGTTACTATTATTTCAGATGTTTCTTCCAACCCTTTCCTCTAATTTCTTTTTCTGATGCTCCAATTACACGTTTTTTTTTTTTTTTACAGTTGCCTCACAGGCTTGGGTGTTATTTGTTCCAGTCTTTTTTCTCTTTGCATTTATGTCTGGGAATTTTCTATTATCCTATCTTCAAGCTCACTGATTGTTTCCTCAGCAGCATTTGGTCTACTGATGAGCCTATCAAAGCCATTCTTCATTTCTGTTAAAGGGTTATTTCTAGTGTTTCATTTTGATTTTTTCTTAGTCTTTACAGCTCTGCTTACATTAACCATCTGTTCTTGCATGTTGTATACTTTTTCCATTATAGCTCTTAACATATTAATCATAGTTATTTTAAATTCCCTGTCTGATAATTTCAACATTGTGTCATATGTGAACCTAGTTCTAATGCTTGGTTGGTTTTTTTGTCATCTGTAGTCTTGCAATTTTTGTTGTTATTGTTGTTAAAAGCTGAACACTTTGTATTGGGTATTAGGACCTGAGGTAACAAGGCCTTTAATGTCAAGACTTATGTTACCTGGCTAGGAGTTGGACTGTTTAATGTTTGCTGTAGCTGTAGGTGACAGAGGCTTCAAATTCCTCTAGTGTCCTTGCTTTTGTCTTTATTCTTGACTTCGGACTTTTCCCGTACACTCCTCACAGAGTCTGCGTCTTGCATCTCTTCCAGCTGTAGTCAGTTCCTGCTGTTCTGTATTCTTGTTGTCATGGGGGTAATGTGTGGGGTAGGAGAAATGTTCTATCATCTTACAATAAATCTCAGCCTTTTAGTGGGTTTGTGTCTAGGTTGGTAACCCTCACTAGTGTTACTCCAGTGATAGCATTTCGCCGCTTAGTGTAGATAAAAAGACCTGAGGGGGCTGGGAGGAGGGACCACCCTCCCAGGTGGGGTGAGGCTTTGGTGAATACTTCACCCTGGAAGATAGGCTGCCTGCTGGCACCATGGCAGGAACAAGCTACAGTTCCCATTCTCTGGCTGCCAGCTGTCCCCTGGCATGTCACCAAGGTGCACTTTAACTACATTGGAAATATTCTCTTCCCCATCCTCTTCCCTCTTTATTGTCTTTCTAGGGACTTGGAGAATACTGAGAGAGGAATGAGCAGTGTGCAGGCTCTCAGCTACAGAAGTGGGGATCTGATTCCACTTCTTGATACTTTGGTGCTACAGAAGCTCCCTGGAACTTGGACTCAACTCTGGACAAATGATAGAGACGGCCTGAAGCATGAGGTCCAGGCTGCCAGTTCTGGGTGGAATCCATGGCCTGGAGTGGGAACATACAGTGCTTTTTCTGGGCCTGCCCATGGCAGCACACACTTCCTCCCTTCTCAGCCCATAAAAACCCCTGACTCAGTCAGACTCACACAGATGTTGGGACTAGCAGCTTCAGAGACAATCTACCCATTGTGGGCCTCCTCTCCGCTGACAGCTGTACAGTCACTGGGACAACCTGCCAGCAGAAAGGAGCTACCCACTGTGGCTCTGCTGTTTACTGAGAGCTGGACACTTGGGATGACCTGCCAGCATAAAGAAGCTACCCATTTCAGGTCTCCTGAGAGCTGTTCTGTTACTCAATGAAGCTCATCTCTGCCTTGCTGACCCTCCAGTTGTCTGAGTACTTCATGCTTCCTGGCAGGATAAGAACTCAGTCCTGCTGATTGGTGGAACTGAAAGAGCTGTAACACAAACAGGGCTGAAACACGCCCCCTCCCCAACTTGCCATGTTGTGGAGGATGAGGAGAGAAGAGCTGTAGCCCTTTGGGGAGCCCAGACCTAGGAGCTCCCCAAGCCAGGGCTGTGACATCCTCTTTGGGGCTCCGCAGTTCCTGGTGTCTCCAAGTTTCTGAACACCACCACATTCTTTGTCCAGACACAGGTGCCTGTAATGGAAGCCACATGTGGTACATCTGGTCCAGCTGCCACCTCACATGGAGCTGGCACCTGGAGCTGCCCACCCCACCACAGCAGCTGGTGTGCCTGGTTGTACACAGTGGCCAGACCCCACACTTGCTCGCTCACACACCCCTTGCTGCTCTACGTTTGGCTCGCCCTTGGCAGGTGTGGGTTCTGGGTCAGTAGTGTGAGCTGAGCGCAGCCTGCTGGGCTGAGTGGACATGAGCCCAGTGAGCATGAACAATACTCAGGCAGAAGTGCTGTCAGCAGCAGAGGTTTCTGGCTGGTGAAGTGACACTCCAAGGATCCCATGACAATATAAGGGCATCTTCCCTGTCTCTCCCCCAGATGCCGTGGTGTCCACCCAGGAAGTCAAGAACCATCATGTGATGCAGGAGATCTAGTCAGGCTACAGCTAACTACTAAGAATGGTTCTGGAGTTGGAGTGAGCTGAGGTTCCTGATTCTGGGTGGAGCTGCTTTATGGACCGGCCCTGGAAATCCCCTTAGGGCCACTGCTGGACAAGAACAATTCCTTCATTCCCTTCAGCCAGCAGGGCAGTGTTTCTTGTTGTTCACAGCTGGGGGCCTCTTGGATGTCCCCCCACGGCAGGAAGGCCCATGCGCTGGTTGCTTCTGACTTAGGGCTGAGGGAGAATGAGGGGCTGTGTGGACAGATCTGGAAGGGGCACCACCTGTCACCCTCACCCTCACATTTCCTCCAGCAGATGTGGTTATTCTCTCCCTCCCTGGACAGACATCGTTAGAGAAGATTTAATCAAGGAAGAGCAAGGGAGGCTGGGTACGGTGGCTCACACCTGTAATCCCAGCATTTTGGGAGGCCGAGGCAGGCAGATCATGAGGTCAGGAGTTCGAGACCAGCCTGGCCAACATGGTGAAACCCCATCTCTACTAAAAACAAAAAAAAAATTAGCTGGGTGCAGTGGTATGCACCTTTAATCCCAGCTACTCGGGAGGCTGAAGCAGGAAAATTGCTTGAACCCGGGAGGCAGATGTTGCAGTGAGCCGAGATCGCAACACTACGCTCCAGCCTGAGTGACAGAGCAAGACTCCATCTCAAAAAAAGAAAGAGCAATGGTCTAATGAAGTCTGTCTAGATGAGTGAGATAATGGCCAGACTGATGCCTGCTGCCCAGCCTGCTCACATATCCTGGAGACTCCTCTGCTCCTATTAGGTTAACAAGCTATGGTTATCAGTGAGATTGCAAACAGTGCCTTCCCTCCTTTCTACTCCCAGTCCTGCAGATCTCCTGGGTTTTGAGAGATGTTTCCTAAATGAAGTGACTTTCTCTCTTTCCTCCCTGGTGGGTCCTGTAGACGGATGCTGGTCAGGCTCTTTCCATGTGGTGTGGGGGACACAAGGCACACAGATCCTCCTGCCTGGCCCCACAGCAGAATTACTTAGGCCTTCCCAGGGCTCGTCCCACGATGCAGGCCACGGCTGCTGGGCTTTGTGTGAAGCTGCGCCCAAATGTGGAGGTGACTGGAGAAGGTGGGAGAGTAGAGTCACATAAGGATGGTGGCCTCCCTGTCCCAGGCTGATGGAGTGCAGTGTGGGGGCTGGAGCTCAAGCAGCCATCATGGAACATGAGGAGGATCAAATATTGAGGATGCATGGGAAGCAAGATGGAGGAGTCCCCCTCCCTTATGGAGATGAATGACAACATCAGGTCTGGACTGCACTTCTCTAGACTGTTTTGTGAGAAATAAGTACACTCCTGTCTCGTTTAAGCTCCTGTGTTTGTGGTTTTCAGTGGCTCACAGCTGATCTCACCTTAACCAACATGGCCATAGCATGTGCATTTCCTGACCCTCTGTGCGGTGCTGCTACTGGAGAAAGCAGCTTCCCTCCTGCTGTGGCTTAGCCCCATGTTCCTTAGAGCACTAGTTAAATGGCAGTTGCTGATTCCTAGGTCTGGGCAGGGGCCTGGGATTCTGCATTTCTTACAGGCTCACAGAGGATTCTGTGCTGTAGGTCCTACTCCACACCTGGAGTAGCAGGGGCTTACATGCCTTCTGGGGTCACAGCCCAGGCATCTCACATTCCCCACCTAGGACACTTTCTGTCCAGCCCCACCTGCAAGAACAGCCTTCAGAGAAAAGCAATCAGCAAAGAGGAATCTAACATGGATGTTCCCGGCAGAGAGTGAGGGCTCTGCAATGTTGTGAGTCCTGGAGGCCACCCCATTACTCTTCAGCTGCAAGTGACAGTTAATGTATTACCTTTCCTCACCTGGCTGCCCCTGTGAGTTTCATTCCATAGCAGGAGACTGTGGCACCATTGTGATATCAGAGGCCTGGGGAAGATCCAGACGATGAGTTAATAGTTTCCATTCATGCTTCTCCGAGTCTGTGAAGTAGTCTTTATCAGCCATTTTGCTGGGTTTTAAGATTGGCTTCCCTTCTGTCTTCTGAAGGTTGATTAGAAATTGGAGGCTGCAGCACAGGAACCCTGACTGTACCTGAGGATGCTAAGCACTCTTCAAGACAGCATGTCTGCCCGCAATCAGAAGGGATCACTCTCCCACACCTCCTCCCGTCCTCTCTTTGGCTCCTGCACAGACTCTCACTATAAACGCAGAGGGGAAGCTGCAGTGCTGGGCTGGAGGGCCAGGCTTGGAGGAACTGTCAACTTGGTTTCTCTTTGGGCCCATTAACCTCAGTGTCCTCTCAGGACAGCGCTGCAAGGAACCAGCCTGGAAATTAGCTAGTTCTCATGATGAACCCTCAGACCTTCCACTTGTTCTCATGAAGTCCCCCCTGATTGCTTAGAGATTTCTGCTCCTTCCTGAATGAAACATTTTCACTCATCACTTTTTTTGAACAGTGAATCAAGTTTTGGCCTTATTCCAGGAAATCATCTATTTATTGGTGTGCATTTATTAATTTTTAAAGAGCATTTTCTTGAGCAACTACTAGAAAAAAATTTAGCGGTTTAAGACTCCAGGTATACATATTTACCTCTATTCATTTCCAACTCTCAATCATTTATATCAGTCTATAAAATCATGAGTTTTGGGATTTTTCCCCTTGTGATAGTATTATTAGTACTAACAATATCTTACATATCCATTCTGAAGTATCCACCTGCCAACAACTGTTTGGAAGCTTAGAAGCAATTTTTTTTTATTATGGAAAATATGTCAATTATTGATAACCAAAAGGAAGGAAAAGAACCACCTATAATTATGCCACTGAGAAAACGGTGGTGAATATTTCATAGCTTTTCAGGTTCTGTGCATGTGAGAGCTTGTGTATACACTTACACATTTGTGCATTGTCTTCATGAAAATGGATTCATCCTATGTTATAACTGTCGTCTTCAGATTTACTGAGGTATAATTGAGAAACAGGAATTATATATATTTAAGGTATGCCACTTGATGTTTTGTCTACCCTGTGAAATGATCACCACAAAGTAATTAACATATTCATCACCTCACATAGTTACTATGTCTTCCCTTCTTTCTCCCTCCTCTTTCTTTCCCTTCCTTTCTTTCCTTCCCTCCTCCCTTCCTTTCCTCCTTCCCTCCCTCCCTTTATTTGGTGAGAATACTTAAGATCTACCCTCTTAGCAAATTTCAAGTATACAATACAGAAATTGTTAACTAAAGTTGCCAGAGAAGTTTCCTCCAAAATTAAAAACACAACTACCATATGCTCCAGCAATCCCACTTCTGTGTATATATCCAAGGGAAATGAAATCTGGATCTTGAAGAGAGAAATCTGCACTCCCATGTTTAATGCAGCATTATTCACAATAGCCAAGATACAGAAACATGAATGTCCTTCAAAGGATGAGTGGATAAATATAAAATATCTCTATCTCTGTCTCTCTATCTAGAAACACACACATTGGAATATTAAACAGCCTTAAAGAGAAGGAAATCCTGCCACTTGTGACAACATGGATGAACCTGGAGGACATTATGTTAAGTGAAATAAGCCAAACACAGAAAGACAAATACTACATGATCTCACTTACATGTGGAATCAAAAATAGTCAAACCCATAGAAGCTGAGAGTATAGTGGTAGTTACCAGGTGCTGGGGGGTGAGGGAAATGGGGAGATGGGGTTAAAGGCTGCAAAATATTGGGCTTTTTTCTTAACAATACAATGTAACAATACAGTCTAACTTTATTTTTAATGGCATTGATCTTTCTTCTCTAGCATGAGTTGTCCCTGGTTGAACTTCAGAGTCACCTGAGGAGCCTTGAAGGGCACACCCAGACCCTGGGCTCTCCCAGGAGGCTGATTGACTCATGCTGATGTGGTAATGAATAGCGTCTTATTTTATGGATGTCTGAGTCCCTCTTTAACCATGGCCACGTAATTGGAAATGGGTATTTTCACCTTCGTAGATATCTATGGAGTATAATTGCCTTTATAAGTACATAACATACTAATAGATATATCTTTGTATATGTCAGGTATTGTGGATACATTCTGGAAACTGGATCAGTGGGCCAAAGAACCTTTATCATATCTAAGGCAAACTGTCACCGACACTCCAGAAAGAAGAGGCCAGTGAGCACTGCACAGTAGGGAGTGGCAATGCCCATCTGCGCACAGCTTAGCCAGCATTGGGTGTCAAATGGTTTTACTATCTTCCAGTTTTATAGGTTCAGTCATTTATTCACTCATTCAGTAATTCTATTTTGCTCAACCACTCCGGGCCATGTTCATTCAAGTGATAGGGCCTCTATGGTGACTCAAGACAAACATAGCCCCTGATCTTGTGCTGCTCAGTTTAGTGGGAGATGGGCTTGAATCCAATAGCCACAAACACTCATGTGAAGGAAGCTGGGACAGCTATGAGGAGAGATTCGTGGTGCTGTGGGAACCTGTGGTGCAATTTGACCTGGTCGAGGAGGTCAGTGTGGGCTTCCCTAAGGAGTTGACACTCACTGCACTCTGGAGAGGGGGAGTGTCTGAGGGAGCAACTGGTCTACAGGAGGGAGAGCACATGGGAATGGGGACTCTCTACAGTGGCTGCAGTTCATCAAAGGTACATTCAAATAGGTGAATTTTACTGTCAGTAAATCATGCCTTGGTAAAGTGGGGCCCTGCCAGCTAGGCCCATGGTATCTCTCTACTCCCAATGCTCCAGCAGCTGGCCTGCCTCTCATAGTAGAGCCTGCCTCCTGGGAATGGCCTACAGGGCCATGTGGTCTGGTTCCCATTTTCTCTTGGCCTCAGCTCTCTTTCTCTCTGCATTTATTCTGCTCTGCACACACTGTTTGAATGCATAGTTCCTCACCCTCCAGGCAGGCTCCTGCCTCGGGGCCTTTGCACATGCTCTTTTCAACAACATCCACTCCTAAACTGCTGTGTTCATGAGGGCAGGGCCAGCTTCATGGGCATACACTCAGGGCCCTGCATTTTGAAGAGATCCATGCTTGGTTTAATGCTCTGTTATTACTAACAATTGTTCATTTTTTAAGAAAATGCATTTTATTCATTCATTTTTGAGTGAGGGGCCCTGCATTTTCATTTTGCACTGGGTCTTGTTAGTAAAAGCTCTACACACCAAGGCTTGGGGGACCTTCCCAGGGTGGCAGTACTTCATGTGTGTTGTCACACATTGTTGCTGGGAGAATTAAGTGCTGTCCATCTGACTTAACTGCAACAAGATACCTGGAAGTTTGAACCTGGCTTCTCCGGGACTCTAACCTATGCACTTTTCCTTTTTGCTGATTTTATCTGTATCCTTTCATGAAAGTAAATCATAACTAAGAGTATAACAGCTTTTCTAAGTCCTGTGAGTCCTTCTAGTGAATTATTAAGCCTGAGGGTGGTCTTGGGGATTCCCAACACAGGAACTTTGCTGCACACACACTTCACCAAAACTTGTTGGAGGCAGGGGTGCCATTAAGCTATGGGGCCTCAATGGGGAGGGACCCACAAACTCACCAAGCCTTCTTCCTTCTTCTTCTCTATGTCAATGTGACTCTCAGATCAATTTTTTTTCTGTGAGAATCAACCTACAGAGCTTGGCATTTCCTGGCCTAGCCAGCCAACACCATTGTAGAGAGGCCCATGGCTCTGGTCTGAAACCCCCGGTCAGAAATTCTGATGGGGGCTCCTGGGGTCTTGTGCCCTCCCCTGTAGGGGACGTACTTGTTGGACACTATGATTGTCAAAGGTTAAATATGTAAAAATATTCCCCACAGATGCTTTCCAGCTGGGGGTAGGATTCCTGATACGTTCAACCTAAGCTCTTGGATGGTCCTAGAAAGGGGACAAGAGTCAATGGCACTGCTGTGGTTTGAATGTGTCCCCCAAAAAGCATGTTGGAAACTTAATCCCAAAAGCAACAGTGCTGAAAGGTGGAGTGTAGTGAGAGGTGATTAGGCCCCAAGGGGAGAATGAATGATAATGCCATTATTGCAGGAATGGGTTCATTATAAAAGGGGGAGTTCGGTCCCCTTTTGCTCTCTCACTCTCTCTTTGCCCTTCCAGCATGTGATGCCTTCTGCCATGTTATGATGCAGCAAGAAGGACCTTACAAGATGCCAGCACCTTCATCTTGGACTTTGCAGCCTTTAGAACTATGAGAAGTAAATTTCTGTTCTTTATAAATTACCCAGTCTGTGGTATTCTGTTTTAGCAGTACAAAATGGATAGACTAAGACAAGTTCCTACATGCACGAGAGAGGGTGAACCTGGAGAGCTGGGTGAACACCCAGTGGCCACACAAACATACAGGCCTGGGGTGTGATCTCAGGGCTGTGTGTTCCCCATCCCTGGAGGTTGGGTTATTGATCACCACTATTTGTTCACATTCTTTCCTACAACATTGTCAAAGTCAGGTGATCCCCATGGCAGCAGAATGCACAGGACTGGGACTGAGCCCTTACTCCTGTCAAGGTTCCTCATGCGGGGGTAGAGTGGGTAGCGGGTGAGGGAGAGGGATTCTATTTGGAAGAGGCAGAAAATAATTTGAGGCAATGTAATGGTCCTTAGGTTTGTGTCTCCAAACTCGCTAAGACAAAAGCATCAGGATAGCGTTTCTGGAGAAACTTCTGGTTTCCTGATGAGCCATGGTCCTTCTCTGGTGGTATCTGCCTTTTCCGAACATGCTCCCCTGCGGAGCTCTTAACTGGGGCATCATGAGGGATTTGATCACAGCTCTTAAGGGCCGATAGGTGGCACTAAGGATAAGGAGCCCACCCTCTCCCTTTCCCAAAGGCGAGGGAGGCTGTAAGCTATTCCAGTAAGGTGGTTGGGCACAGTCTTGGGAGACAGACTGTCAGATCTGAATATCCACGGGCACTATTTTCACCACTGACAATCTGTGTGACCTTCAGGGAAACACCAGGCTTTGTAATCTCACTCAGCTGCCTGGTTCAAAAATCTCAGCTCAAATGTTGCTTCCTCAGGACTTCTCTCCTGAATTTCTCTGCTTTATGTTCTCATAGACTCCTGTATTTTTCCTTTTAATGACTATTAGTTTAACTTTGTTGGTAGGATTTCTCAGTCCTTCTTTGTGTTCCTCTCTAGACTGAAATCTCCTTGAAGGCAGGGGCTCTCTCTGTCTTGCAAAGTTTTATGCCATCAGTAACACACAGAGACTGGCTCATGGTAGAAAATCAGAAAATGCATGCTGAGTGACATGTGACAAAGCTCCATCAAGGCCCCTGGTGGACACATAGGGTTAGTTTTACATATCACGAGACTTAGAAAATGAGCTATTATCAATCACATAATTATCCTCAGAGAATCTGTGTCCTTTTTCCTTTTAAATACCTTTGTGCATTATAAGCTTTTAATTACAACTAAGGTGGGTATCACTGTGCATTAAGATCTTGCATAAGAAATGAGGAGATGGAGACAGGTCTGAAAGGGTCTGGGTGTTTATAATGCAAAGTAACAGCAATGCTGTACCATGAAATGCATTTTGTTCTTGAAAACTGAATTTGAGTTTGATGTCTTTTGAGAGCCTTGATACATTTTTAATTCACACAGAGCCTCCCTTCTCTATGCTCCACTGAGTGCACAGGGGACAGGTGACATTCTGGGAGGGGAGCTCGGGGTAAGCTTGGGCAGAGATGCTGTAGTAAAAATGTCCAGCTCCCAAGTCCATGCCATGGTGGACATCAATGGGGGCATCTGGAGTCTGAGTGCGAAGGGTGAGGGTGCCAGTCCTATCACAGCAGAGTTGTGACAGGGATTTGCAGAAGGGCCTTTCATTTCCCAAGTAGCCTGAGTCCAAGGCTGTGCTGCACTCAAAGACACCATCTCTGCCAGGGACAAGTCATAGTTCCTGCAGGTCCAGGTCTTGCAGCAGACCTGGACTCAGGCCAATTCAGATAAAATGGGTTCAGTGAAAGGATGGGGATCCTATATTTACTCATTTATCCTTACAATCATGTGAGGGGGTAAGTCCAATTATCCCTATTTTATAGACAAAGAACTTGGCCAGGGTTACATAGATAGTAAATGCCTACATACACATGCCAAAACCTCCATATATATCTCCATCAAGCCCAACGTGAAAAGACAGAAACATTTTGAAATGTAATGTATATCCACCTGAACTTGAGACTTTTGCCCTGTTCTGACGCCTCGTGCATGCCATATTAAGGAGAGATGAAAGTGAGCTTGGATCACAGCCGCCTCACAGGCAAACATCTGTGAAACTGCATCCTCACCCCATCCTGGTAGGGGTTCCCCTAGGGGACCTGGTGGATAACACCACCTCCCAGGTACAGCTTCCTCCCTCGGCCCACCTTGGCAATGCTGGGGGACTTATGAGTGCTGAAAGACAGGATGTACAAGTCGCTTGAAGGGTAAGGATTTGAAACTGCTCTCAGGATGGAATGTCCAGGTGCAGCATCACTTTCCACTGTTTCATTATAAAATTCCCAGGGGTCCTTGGCCTCCACTTTCTTTGAAGTATTAGGAATGGGTGCAGTAAACTCGAGTGTCACCTAACACCAGCTCCACTGTGATTCCCAGAGTTGCCTGAGGCCTCCTAGGATCTGAGGGCGTCTCTCCAGTCTCAGCCCAGCAGTTTTAACATCCCAGTAAAAACCCGCTTCCAATAAGGGGAGGGGTGCTTGGACAGGCCTTGGCAGTAGGACACAACCAGGAAGATTTATGAAGCAAGTCAAAAAGTAGTGTCTGCATAGCTCTTTTTTTAAAATCTAAGAAATGAAGGCTTCACTGCAAAGTATTTACTGCACCAGTGATGCTGAAAAAGGAAATGAACTCCTGCGAATTACCTTATTTAAACATCGTGATGTTCTTTTCTGTGGATGATCTTAAGATAATGAGTTAGAATTGTGATGTGCTATAGCAAGGAGGGGTCACCCTAATGCACTAACGAAGCCATCTCTTTCTTAGGACCAAGCAAGGCAGTCAGGCCAGTTATCCTTCTCTACCCTCCGCCCTGGTTTCCAAACAGGTTGCATTTCCCAGAGCATCTGGCATTCAGGATAGAAGTAATATTGGGTCCATATCTGGACCTTCTCCAATCTTACCTCTGAGCCTGGGGTCAGAATCAGCCATGTATGTGTTACCTGTGTGCTGCCCGTGTCTGTATCTATGGATGTGCATCCTGTGGGTGGTATCTGTTACTTGTGTGAGTAACCTGTGCCTTACCTGTCTGGTCCCCATGTGAATTGTGACTTACGGGCTGCCAATGTGTGTTACCTATGTAGGTCCTACGTGTGTAAGCCTCTGCGTGTCACCTGGGTGTGACACATGTGCTCCTTCCCGGTGATCTATGTACTACTATGTTCCCAGCGAGTGTGGTATCTGTGAGTGTTTCTCGTGTGCTGCTATCTGGAGGTTATCTCTGCATATGTGACCTGTGTGCTACACTTATGCTCCAGTATGTTACCTGCATGTTTCCTGATCATATGCTCCCTTGATGCTGAGTGTGGATCTTGTGTGCATGTTATCTCTATGTGTGTACCACCTGGCTGCATTTCTTTAAGGGCCGTTCCATGCATTATGTGTATATTAACTGCATACCATCTACATGCAACCTACACATTCACTCACCCGGGGAGTGAATGAGTTGCTCATGTGTTATTATAACCGTGCAGGCTGCTCGCGTGTGTTATGATGACCGTGCGGGCTGCTGGTGTGCACTGTCTGTATTTCCTGTGACCATGGTGCCTTCATGTTACCTAAATGTGTCACCATCTTGTGTCACTTGTGCCTGTCATCTGTTTGCTGGTGGTCATCTGTGTTGCTACGTGAGTCTTGTATTTTACCTGATATGTCGTGTGTGTGCGTTCTGCTACAGGCTACTTCTGTGCATTTGCTTGTAAACCGCTGTGTGTGCCACCTCCTATTACCTGGGCCTGCTGCTCTGTGTATTAAACCATTCCCGCATGCTCCCGTATGTGCGCTGCTCGTGGGAGGAGTCTGCGGATTCCTTCCTTGTATGACCTGCATGGTGCTGTGTGTGGCGCTGCCTGGGTGTATCTGCATCACCCATGTTTGTGCCACCTGCACCTGTACTTATAGGTGTCACACACGCAGGCTGCTGACATGATTATTACCTATGTGCTACATGTGGACACTGCCAGTGTCACCCAGGCATGGGGCCTCAGGGATACTCACATGCTGCCGCCCGCGGAACGCACCCTTCCCTCTACTGCGGCGTCGGCGGGGGTAGAGACGAAGGCTGGTAGGAAACTCTGGGGAACTCCGGGTCCTCAAGCTGCTTCCGACAGGGCCTTCTGGGTCACAGGAAGAGCCGGCCGCTGTCCTCACCGGGACCGGGACCGGGACCGCGACGGCATCTCCCCGCCCGTCCCTGAGCCCCTACTTCCGCTGGCCTGGACCCTTGGAAGCGAGCCCGAGCCACTCCCGCTCCGACCAGGGGTCGTCCAGAGGCCTGGCTCGGGGGGTCCCACTGCTGCCCGGGTGGCAAGTGCTGCGGCCCCCCTGTGGACTCCTGCACGGCTGGCGCAGCCCCTCTCCGGCCTGACCCTGTCTCTCTGTCCCGCACGGGCAGACGCCGGGACAGCAGGCTCTGAGGGCTCGGGGCTGGCGTCCAGGCTGCGTCCGCCTGGTGCCCCCCAATGCTGCCTTGAGGCCCCTCGCGCTTCCAACGCCCGCGCCCTCTGGGTTCTTTTCACAGCAGGGAAACTGAGGCCACGGGCCCAGGTCAGGACAGCGCAGCGAGGAAGGGGAGTCTGGGGTTCCGGATTCTGATCCGGCTGTGTGTGGATGACGACTCCTTGGGCTAGGAAACCCAGAAGCCAAGAAACGCTCAAATGAGCTCAAGGAAATAAAAGCGGGGAGGGGACCTGGCCCTGGAAACGCTGCAGCACCGGCCTGGCTGCAGGCTCGACTGGATCCAGGGCTCCAGTGATCTTTTTTTCTATCTCATATCTGGGCCTTCAGCGGCTTTGGCCCCGCTAATGCCCTAATCAGGGACCTCTACCTGTCAGGCTCCCCCTACAAAGGAGTAAGATGGCTGCAGCTGCTTCCTGGCTTCCTCTCAGCTCAGTAGCTCTCCCGCCAGCCCTGGGGCAAGTCCTGGCGTGCACTCTGATTGGACTGTCAGAGCCATGTGACCAGGTCTGTACCAATCATAGGCCCAGGGCACAGCCACCTGACACTCTGATTGGACTTGCTCTGGCCATGTAGCCAGCTCTGCAGCAATCACAAAGCCAGGGCACAGCCTGTGGAAGTGTAACAGCCTTTCCCATTGGCCAGGGAACAAATCCTGATGCTCACTCCGATTGGACTTGCTCAGGCCATGTGACCAGCCCTGCACCAATCACAGAGACAGTGTAAGGGGCTTCCAACCACACCTGGGCCACAGGCCCCTCCATAGACCAAGAGCCTTTGTAGTGGTCCCAGCGTCTTAGCTGTGGGTGGGCGGGCTGCTCAGTGAAACTTGGGCTGTCCTGGAAGGAGCGGGGAGGCCCTCGGCAGATGTGGAGTCTGTGCCCCGAGGCCCCACACTGGGAACAGGAAGACGGGGACGTGGCCCGGGGCTTGGCCTCCTCGGGCCCACCAGACACCGCTTTCAGGCCTCCGGGACGGTCCTGGTGGGGCTCGGCGCCCCTCGTCCTGCGTCTCCTCTGGGCCCGCGGGTCCCCAGCTCCCCCAGCCCCGCCGCGGGCCGCACCTCTGGACGGCGCTGTCAGGAATAGTCCTTCAGCCCCAGTGCATCCGCGCCAGGACCCGGACTCTGCGGCCACTGAGTGCAGAACACGCCGAGCTTCGGAGGTCTGAGAGTTCCAAGTGGAATTTGAATTTTTAATCTAATTGTCTGATTCGTGAACTCGGAAACTGACATCACGCCCAGAAGTCCCAAAGTATCAGAGAGCTGCAGATATGCACGTGAGCGCTGGTGGGAGACGCCAGGCTGGGATTTCCCATCGATCTGGGAATGAAAAATGCAACCTAATGACACCCGGAGCTCCTGAATCACCTGGGGAAAATGACGAGAGACACTCTCTGGTGGGAACGTCTCCTAGAAACAAGGCCTAACATGGGGCGACCACAGCACCACAGCTGTGTCCAGATGCGGGGAGCACTCGCCCGTGCTGTAAGTCTGTCCCACGGTGGAGAAAGGCCCGAACCCCACGGCCTTGCGGTGCACCCTTCAAGTGACTGGGGCGTGCTCTCTTTCAGCACTCATGAGTCCCCCAGCAGGGGGGGGCTGTGGGGGGAATCCACATCAGCAGTTAACCCCCTTACTTTGGTCTGTGAAGCCCTACATGCTCCTCTGTCTTCATTTCCTCAGCGTCATGTCCTTGACTTTCTTCACCTCCAACCTGCTCTGCCTCTGTGATTATCTTCCTTTTTCTTTACTTCGGGGCCTTTGCACTTGCTTTTCCTTCTGCTTGGAAAGCTCTTCCCACAGCCAGTTGGGTGTCAACTCTTTCCCATCATTCTAGTGAGAGAGTTACCTCTCCAGAAACCCCCTCTGGGACCCCCTTTTTCAAGCCTACCCTACTCTCCACCGTTTCACCCAATTTGGTTCCCTTCATAGCTGGCATCACTGTCTTGATGAGGGCAGAGCCCATGTGTGTCTTGCTCACTGTTATGTCTTCAGGATTGAGAGGCTGTTAGTACACAGTAAGTGGTAGGTAAACATTTGGTTGAATCCATGAACATCTATCATGCATGGTGGCCGCCTATTATGGGGAAGATACAGGCTCAGAGGAATATGCCCAGAGTGCCCTGGAGAAGTAGATGAAGGCTTCACAGAGGAGGGGGCTCTCCATGAAGGCGGATTCACCAGGCTGACAATGAGGAGAGGACATTCCAGGGGTGGAAACCAGCGGGGCCAAGGCTTAAAGAGTGCACACAGTGGGGTGGAAGTGAACTACTGGGAGTGGGGGAAATGGGAGATGGAGGAGGGTAGGGCAGCAGGTGAGGCTGGAGAGGAGGCAGGGGAAAGCCTTCTGCCCCAGGACCGGATCCCCTGAGGGAGGGGGTAAAATGATGGTCACCAAGATCAGATTTAATCTGCAGGCCTGTGAAGGAGGCACTGGGCTCCTGGTAAATAAGAAATTTCCCAGGGCAGAGACTTCATGCTGGAGGACCACATGCTGGGCAAGATCCTCAGGTGTTTGCTTAACATGATCAGTGTTAACATTTGAATTAGTGGCTGATGCTTAAAATTGAGAGGTTTTGTTTGTAATCCAGGTTTCTGGTTTTCCTGAACACTCAGGACTCTGATTACCTCAGGCCCCATTCTCAAATGGCAGCCATGGTTGAGCAGTGGACATCCCCTCCTGGGGGCACGCTCTCACCAGCTCATCCAGCCCACCTGCTCCATTTCTCCTGTAGCCATGTGCCCAAGGGTGTTCTGAAGATTCCAGCTTTGCATCAACTCATATTCACTGAATGGATCTTTGGAAATTGTGATACTGTTTTTGACCTTGAGAAAGTTTGACTCTCATGTTACATGAGATGGACAGACAAGCAGTTCCACATATCACAGGACAGTATGTGTGTGTGGAAATAGTGGGGAGAACCGGGATGGTGTGGTTGGCAGAATCACAACCCCCCCAATATGTCCATATCTAAATCTGTGGGATGTATAAATATGTTACTTCACATGGGAAAAAGGGCTTTGCAGATGTGACTAAAGGTATTGGCCTTGAGATAGGGAGAGCATCCAGGGTTGTCCAGGTGAGCCCATGTCATCATGTGAGTGCCTAAAATAGGATAACTTTCCCAGCTGGGTCAGAGAGATGAGTCAGAAGGAGGAGAGATTCAAAGCTTGAGAGAGCCTCACCGTATTGCTGGCGTGGAAGGTAGAGAAAGCTGCCAAGGCATGCACATGGCCCCTAGAAGTTGGGAAGGCCCTGAGCCGATAGGCAGAGAGAAAACAGGGGTCTCAGTCTTATAACTACAAGGAAATGAATTCTGCCAACAACCTGAATGTGTCAGCAAATTATCCTCCCCTAGGGTCTCCAAAAAGGAACACAGCCTGTGGACACCTTGATGTTAGTCCAGTGAGGTCCACGTCAGACTTCTGACTTACAGAACTACAAGAAAATATATTTGTGTTGTCTAAGCCACTAAGTTTGTGGTGATTTGTTAGGGCCGTAGTGGGAATCTAAGATAGGTGGTTATGGTTCTGGAAGTAAAGGAAAGCTGCCCTTCAGCTTGCAGAGACTGGAAGGCAGCTCCACTTGAGGCCAGGGGTGTATGTGCAAGGTATTGGGTGGGGAGAGCTGACCTTAGGATGGAGAATAGAAACAAATGTGGTGAGAAGGATGCGTTCAGCTGCCCAGGAGAGAACGCTGGCGGTGGTCACCAGTATCCCGAAAGGTAGAACAGGGTGAGTCAGCCCCAAATAACCACCACCGTGAACTGGAATCCTGAGAGCTAATTACCCACTTAGCAGAGTGCTGACGCTGCCGTTTGCTTAGTAGACTTGGCAGAGGATCAGCAGAACGACTTCCTAGAAATGCTGGGGCAAAGAAACAGGTTGGAAAGTGTGTGATCTGCTGAAGTGTTTTTATTTTCTATTGAAAATGTGTTTGTGCTTTTTGTGTCCTAACTGTGAAATGATACATTGAAAGATTGATTTTGTTAAGAAACTGCACCTTGCTTGCTGTGATCTTCTGATATTTTTGAAAGGTTCTCAGGGAGGGGGTCATTTTTTTTTCTTTCACTGGCAGGTCTGAATCACACACTATTATTTATAGAGTAGTTGGGCAATTTCTCTCAGCTTTTCTGATCACCAGCTGTACCAGCTCTGGCATGGATCCTAGAACGTTGTCTGTGACCTGTGGCGGTTATGACTTCCTGGAAAAAGCCCACATTTAATTCTTATGATGATGTTGAGCCTAGGTATAAGTCTATGTCCATGACAAGGACCTGGCTGAATGGCCCTGGGAACCTGGCCCCCCTTCCACACTTCCCTGACATTCACTCTTTAACCTGATCTTTATTGAGTGTGGATTGTGGACCAGGCCCTCCCCTGGATGCAGGGTGTGAGTATCAGTGGGAAGATCAAGTCCTGTAAATCAACTCACATGTCAGAGATTTGGGGAGCGGAGATGGTGGGATTGTAGCAGGATGAAATCTGCACTATCTGTATACCACGAAGGAGGTTATTTTGACTTCACTCCTAATACGTTAAACATTCTAGATTTCCAGAAAACTTATGCTTTTTCATCAATGTGATGAACTTCAGCTGTGTCCTGTTGTTGCAGGATCTACCCCTGCTATCTCCCCGAGTCTAAGAAGCGTTAGTCAGGTGAAGCTGCAGCCCTTACCTGCAGGCTGCAGAGTATCATCCTTCCTGAGAGATGTGGGGTTGTAGAGAGCAGGAGGGGCTGGATGGTGAGTGGCAGGAGAGGAAGTGTGAAATATGCCTGGAAATGGGTGAAGGGGATACCTCCAGCTGTAAGGATGCTGAAAGATTTTCTTGAGGGATGTTCCATTGTTTTGGGGGTCATTTAAATATGCTTTATATGAGTGAGTATTAGAAAGAAAAGAAAGAGGGACCACTTTCAATAATGGGTACAACTTACAGACAGAGACGAATAAGAAGTAGAAGACGAACAACAACCAAATGCACATTCCTAACAAGTGCACATGGAACATTCTCCAGGATAATCTATATGCCAAGTCACGAAACAAGTCTCACTAAGTTTAAAAAGATTGACATTATATGAAGTCTCTTCTCTGACTACTATGGAAGCTAGAAACCAGTATTAGAATAAAAACTGGAATTGTAGGCCGGGCACGGTGGTTCACGCCTGTAATCCCAGCACTTTGGGAGGCCGAGGCGGGCAGATCACAAGGTCAGGAGATCGAGACCATCCTGGCTAACACAGTGAAACCCTGTCTCTACTAAAAATACAAAAAGTTAGCCATGCGTGGTGGCAGGCACCTGTAGTCCCAGCCACTTGGGAGGCTGAGGCAGGAGAATGGCATGAACTCGGGAGGCAGAGCTTGCAGTGAGCCAAGATCGTGACACTGCACTCTAGCCTGGGTGACAGAGCGAGACTCCATCTCAAAAAAAAAAAAAAACAGTCACAGCAAAAACTGGAATTGTTTCTTCTTCCCCTTCTTCCTCTTCCTCTTCTTCTTCTTCCTCTTCTTCTTCCTCTTCCTCTTCTTCTTCCTCTTCCTCTTCCTCTTCCTCTTCTTCTTCTTCTTCTTCTTCTCTTTCTTCTTCCTTCTTTCTTCTTCGTCTTCTTCCTCAGCTTTTCACTCTGTCACCCAAGCTGGAGTGCAGTGGCACAATCTTGGCTCACCGCAACCTCTGCCTCCTGGGTTAAAGCACTTCTCCTGCCTCAGCCTCCTGAGTAGCTGGGATTACAGGCGTGGGCCACCACACCCTGCTAAATTTGTACTTTTAGTGGGCACAGGGTTTCACCATGTTGGCCAAGCTAGTCTTGAACTCCTGACCTCAAGTGACCCACCTGCCTTGGCCTCCCAAAGTGCTGGGATTACTGGTGTGAGCCACTGCACCCAGCCTGGTGCTTCAAAAATACATGGAAATTAAACAATGCTCTTAAACAACCAGTGGACCAAATAAGAAATCACAAGATAATTTAGCAAATATTTTGAGACAAATAAAAATACAACATACCAAAACTTATAGAATGTGGTGAAAGCACTTCTTACACACAGATCTATAGCAGTAAACATGAACATTACAAAAGAAAGATCTCAAACCAGTAATCTAACTTTACACCTTAAGGAACTAGAAAAAGAAGAGCAATGTAAACCTAAAACCTAAACGTAGAAGGAAGTAATTAATAAAAATTACAGCAGAGAAAAATAAAATAGAGAATAGAAAAAAAACAATAGAATTAATAACATCAAAAGTTGTTTTTTTTTTTTTTTTTTTTTTTTGAGACAGAGTCTTGCTGTATCACCCAGGCTGGAGTGCAGTGGCACAATCTCAGCTCACTGCAACCTCCACCTCCTAGATTCAAGTGATTCTCCTGCCTCAGCCTTCTGAGTAGCTGGATTACAGGCGCACGCCACCACACCAGGCTAATTTTTGTATTTTTGGTAGAGACGGGGTTTCACCATGTTCGGCAGGCTAGTCTTGAACTCCTGACCTTGTGATCCCCCTGCCTTGGCCTCCCAAAGTGCTGGGATTACAGGCATGAGCCACCGTGCCCGGCCCAAAAGTTGGTTCTTTAAAAATATCAAGCCAGGCATGGTGGCTCATGCCTATAATCCCAGCACTTTGGGAGGCCGAGGCGGGTGGATCACTTGAAATCAGGAGTTCGAGACCAGCCTGGCCAACATGATGAAACCCCGTCTCTACTAAACATATAAAAATTAGCCAGGCATGGTGGCACACACTTGTAATCCCAGCTACTCAGGAGGCTGCAGCAGGAGAATTGCTTGAACCCAGGAGGTGGAGGTTGCAGCGAGCCGAGATCATGCCACTGCACTCCAGGCTGGGCAACAGAGTGAGACACTCCATCTCAAAACAAAACAAAACAAAACAAAATTACCTAGACTAAAAAAAAGTCCAAAACCATAAATAGTCATAGTCATAAATAAATCATAAATGTGGGGCCATTACTACTGTTGTTACAGAAATGAAAATGATTATGAGAAAATACTCTAAACAATTGTATGCCAAAAAATTTAGATAGCCAAGACAAAATGGATAATTTCTTAGAAACACACAAATTACTAAAACTGACTGAAGAAGAAGTAGAAAATCTGAACAGATCTATAACTAGGAAAGCGATTGAATCAGTAAACACAAACCTTCCAATAATGAAAAGCCCACAACCAAATAGCTTTACTAAATTCTACCAATATTTAAAGCAGAATTAACACCAACTCTCTTCCCAAACTCTTCCAAAAAAATCAGAGGGCAACACTTCCAAACTTATTTTATGAGGCCAATATTACCTGATACCAAATCTAGACAAACATACCAGAAGGAAGAAAACTGCAGACAAATATCCCTTAGAATATAGAGGCAAAAATGTTTAACAAAATATGAGCAAACCAAATTCAAAAGCATAGTAAAAGCATAGCATAACATGACCAAGTGTGACTTATGCCAAGAATGCAAGAGTGAGTCAACGTAAGAAAATCAGTCAATGTAATATGTCACGTTAATAGAATGCGGGGGAGAAAAACCACGTGATCATTTATGAAAAATACATGATCAAGAAAAGTATTTGACAAAATCCAACACTCCTTCATCATAAAAACACTCAGTAAACTAGTAATAGAAGGGAATATCCTCATCATAATAAAGCATATTTATGACAAATCCGTAGCAAACAGTATACATAATAGCAAAAGACTTAAAACTTTCTTCTAAGATCAGGAACAAAACAGGTAAGCTCATTTTCATCACTGCTGTTTAACATTATACTGGTGGTTATGATCAGAGCAATTAGGCAAGAAGAAAGAGACAAATGGCATTCAGGTTGGAATGGAAGAAGTCAGACTATCTGTATTCACAGATGACATGAGCCTATATATTTTTAAAATCTCAAAAAAAATACACACACAACTAGTGCTAACAAATGAATTCAGCAAAGTTGCAAGATACAATATCAATGTACAAAAAACAGTTGTGATGGTAGACACCAGTAAAGAACAATCAAAAAAATTAATAAAACAGTTCCACTCATGTGGAGAAATAGGAACACTTTTACACTGTTGGTGGGACTGTAAACTAGTTCAACCATTGTGGAAGTCAGTGTGGCGATTCCTCAGGGATCTAGAACTAGAAATACCATTTGACCCAGCCATCCCATTACTGGGTATATACCCGAAGGACTATAAATCATGCTGCTATAAAGACACATGCACACGTATGTTTATTGCGGCACTATTCACAATAGCAAAGAGTTGGAACCAACCCAAATGTCCAACAACGATAGACTGGATTAAGAAAATGTGGCACATATGCACCATGGAATACTATGCAGCCATAAAAAAGGATGAATTCATATCCTTTGTAGGGACATGGATGAAACTGGAAAACATCATTCTCAGTAAACTATCGCAAGGACAAAAAACCAAACACCGCATGTTCTCACTCATAGGTGGGAATTGAACAATGAGAACTCATGGACACAGGAAGGGGAACATCACACTCCGGGGACTGTTGTGGGGTTGGGGGAGGGGGGAGGGACAGCATTAGGAGATATACCTAATGCTAAATGACGAGTTAATGGGTGCAGGAAATCAACGTGGCACATGGATACATATGTAACAAACCTGCACATTGTGCACATGTACCCTAAAACCTAAAGTGTAACAAAAAAAAAAAAACAGTTCCACTCATAATAGCATCTAAAGGAATAAAATACATAGGAATAAATTTAACCAAAGAAGTGAAAGACTTACACACTGAAATCCACAAAACTTTCCTGAAAAAAAGGAGACCAGAATAAATGGGATGACATACTGTGCTCATAGATTGGAAGTCTTAATATTGTCAAAATGACAATACTACCCACACAATCCACAGATTTAATGTAATTTCTACCAAAATCTCAATTTCTTTCTGTAGAAATAGGAGAATTCATTCTAAAATTTATATGGAATCTCAAGGGGCCCTAAATAGCCAAAACCACCTTGAAAAAGAACAAAGTTGAAGGTTTTGCACTTCCTGATTTCAAAAATTACTACAAAGTTGCAGAAATCAAAACAGGGTGATACTAGCATAAAGACAGACATACAGACTAATGGAATAGAATAAATAACCCCAAATAAACCCTCACCTATAAGGTAAGATGAGTTTTGACAAGTGTGTCAAGACCATTCAGTGGAGAAAGCACAGTCTCTGCAACAAATGGTTCTAAGAAAACTGAATTATCACATGCAAAAAATAAACCTGTACCCTTATTTCACACCATGTGCAATAATGAACTCACAATGGACCAGCAGCCTGAACATAAGGACGAAAAAACATGAAGCTTTTAGAAGAAAACATAGTGGCAAATCTTCATAACCTTGGATTTGGCAATGGATTTTTAAATATACCAAAAGCACAAGCAGCAAAAAGAAGAAAAGAATAAATTGAATTTTGTAAAAATTAAAATCTTGAGAAGAAGTGAAACAACATGGTGGGCAGAACTCTCCAGGGATAATTCCTCCACAGAAACATCAGTTTGAAGAACTGTTCACACACAAAGAAAACCTTCACAAGAGCTCAGGAAACAGCTGAGAGGTCACAGTACAGTGTTTTAGCGTAATAATAAGAAAACATGTAGTGAAGTGGGTAGGAAGGACAATTTTACATTACCCACATTACCCTTTCTACAACCCCATGGAGAACAGCATAGAAAGAGACATGGTCCACTTGGGGGAAGGAGAAGGAAGTAAGCATAGGACTTTACCTTGCAACACAGTAATGTGCTTGCCACAGTAAACCCCAGCACTGGGCACCACCCTTTGGTCTCTGACACCAGGCTAGTACCCACAGAGGGAACCTCTTGACCTATTCTGGTACCATCTGGTGCCAAACAGGGGCCTCTGGTCCCAGTGAGATGTACTCATGTTCTAGCCCATATCACTGCTGGTTGACTACAATGGCCTTGGGCTCTGAATAAATCTCAGTGGCAGGCAGACTATAGCACCTATGGGCCTTAGACATGCCTCAGTGCTGTGCTGATCTTGGAAGTTGTGGGCTTTGGATGTAACCCGACTTTGTCAGGCTCAGTGGCCATGGAATTGCTCATGTCACCCGTTTTCCAGGCACTGCAGTGTAGTGCAGAGGAAGTACTCACTTTTGGGAAAAGTATGGGGCTTTGTCTTGGAACTCAGTACTGGGACTGCCACAATAAAACTCAGCACTGGGCAGAACCTCATAGCCCCTGATACCAGGTTGGTACCAATAGGCAGATCCTGTTAATTGCATTGGTGCCAGAGGGAAACCCATGCCCCTGGGAAGATGGATGTGAGATCTGGCCCACACCACTACCTGCTGACTATAGCAGCCTTGGGCACTGAATAAACCTCAGTGGTGGGCAGGATGCAAAAGTCATGGGTCTTGGGCATGCCTCAGTGCTATGCAGGTCTCCGTGGCCATGGGCTTTCAGTGTGACCCAGTGCTGTTTCAGCCTTGGTGTCTAAAGGATTCCAGCTGCAGTAGTCCTGGTCCTGGGTGACCTCTAGGGCTTTAATGCTTGAAGCAGTCATGGGCTTAAGGTTCTCCAAGTCAACCTGCCTGGAATTTCTGGACAGGCTTCCTGCTGAAGGAAACTCCAAAAGCCAGACCATAAAGACTGGATTGGGTACTGACATCAATGCACAGACATCAATATATGGCCACAAGGATCAAGATTAATGAGAGAAACATGACATTGTCAAACACAAAATAAGGTACTAGTTACTGACCCTAAGAAAGTGGAGATGGAAGAATACAAAGAATTCAAAGCAGCTGTTGTAACCGTTTTCCCATTTTCCTTGAGAATACTCACCAGTGGTGCTTGTGCTGTAGTGTTTACCTCGAGATAACTTTGCCACAAAATATCTCACTTTTATTATTATTTTTGCATTGCTGTAGTATATCGACTTTGCAAACAAAAGACATTATTCTATTTATAGCATTCTGTTTTTAGTAGTAGCATTTCCATTTACAAAATATAGTAATTCTTGATCACTGAAAATGTCAAGTCCTAGAAAATGTAGCATTCCTATGCATTATGTTAACATCGTTCTCAAACAGTTGTTGGCTGAAGATTCATTTGATGAATCTGATTTTTTCAAAATAGACAATTTTGATGATTCAGATGATTCTGATGTTACTTCTGTTTAGAAATAACTGTAAGAACAGTTTTTATACTTTATTTTCACATTGAAAATCAGATTCGCCTCAACTTCAAAGAGCGTATTTACATAAAATTTAGTGAGTGCTGGCAGTGAGCTGCACTTTTTTTTCTAAATGGGAAAGGGTTAAGGAAGCTCAAAAAGTATCAACCAAATACAGAGAAGTAATTCGGAAATTTATCAGAGACATTTAGCAGAGATTGAAATAGTTTTAAAAATCAAACAGAAAGCCCAGAGTTGAAAAATACAATGAAATTTTAAAATGCAATAGAGAGCATAACAGCAGAACTGATCAAGCAGGAGAACAAAATATGTGAGCTCAAAGACAGGTTAATAAAAAATATACACTCAAAGGAGAAAAAATAATGAAAAGGAATGAAGAATGCTTATGGGATTTATGGGATAACAACAAAACAACAAATATATGGGTCATCAGTGTATGAGAGAGTAGGCAATGAGAAAGAGGTAGAAAGTTTATTTAAAGAAATAATAGAAAACCAGAAAACTTTGCAAATACAGAGAAATATATAAATACCCAAGTACAGGAAAGTCAAAGATATTCAGTCAGATTCAATCCAAATAAGACTACTTCATGACATGTTATCGTCAAACTATCAAAGATCAAAGACAGAGGATCCTGAAAGCAGCAAGACAAAAGAAGCAGATAACATATAAGGAAGTCTCAATATGTTTAACAGCATACTTCTCAGTGGAAAACCTTACAGGCCAGGAGACAGTGAGATGATACAGTCAAAGTGCTGGCGGTGGTGGGGAAAAACAAAAAACCTCTGCCAACCAAAAATACTGTATTCAGTAAAGAATACTGTATTCTTTACTGTATTCAGTAAAGAAATTCAGTAAAGAAATGAAGGAGAGATAAAGACTTTTCCAGACAAAACAAACAAACACACACACACACACACAAAACTGAGGAAATTAATCACCACCAGACTTGTATTACAAGAAATGCTAAAGGGATTATTCAAGATGAAAGAAAAGAGTGCTAATGAGTAACATGAAAACATCTGAAAGTATGTAAGTCACTGGGAAAATAAGTAGGGAGTTAAATTTTCAATACTCTAAATTTAATTGTGGTGTGTAAATCATTTATAGTTTTAGTATGAAGGTTAAAAGACAAAGCTATTAAAATTATAATAAGTACAATAATTTATTAAGAAATAGGCAATATAAAACATGTAAATTATGACATCAGAAGTAACAAAAAAATTTCTAAGAAGGCAGATTGGAGACATTGTATGCATCTCCCACTGTAAAGACAAAATAGCATGTTCACTCATGCCATGAACTTTTTTCCAAGAAGCACTACAGCACTTAAGAAAGTTGGGCACCTGTAGTCCCAGCTACTCAGGAGGCTGAGGCAGGAGAATGGCGTGAACCTGGGAGGTGGAGCTTGCAGTGAGCTGAGATGGTGCCACTGCAGTCCAGCCTGGGCGACAGTGAGACTCCATCTCAAAAAAAAGAGAAGAAAAAACTGAAAGAATCACAGACCCTTTGAAAGAAGTGGTGGGCTGAAGCCTACACCATGAGCCAGGTGGAAAACTGTGAGTCCTCAGAGTGAGAGGGAGGAGGAACGGCCTCCAGCATATATGCTCCCACTGGGAAACCTGGCAATCTAGGCAGTGGGGGAAGGCCTTAATCCTACCCAGTGTTGGAACTAATTTGGTGAGTGGTGAGGAGTATATAAGAAGGAGTGGCATCAGGATGTGCTTTGTATGCACTCCCAGACTCCAGTGAAGACAGAGGGATGCCATTTCTGATCCTGCCTCACAGGGGATCTCACAGAAATCCGCCAGCTAAGTCAGGCAGCAGTCGCAGGTTGAGAGAAGCTCCCAACTGAGATTCATGATATAATCTCAAGTGGGGATAACCACTCTTGTCCAGAACTCAGGAGAGTGGGATGTGTGCTGTAGTCACAGAGGCAGGAACTGCATATCCCTGCTTCATGGGAAGACTGGTAGTGGTGTGGCCTGAAAGCCATGGTTTCTGCCTCAGTGGGGAAGGCTTGTGGCCTGTGGCAGTTTCGAGTTCTGAGCACAGACTGCCTGGAACCTAGCTAGCTGCTGCTAGTGGGACACTGCCGGTATGAGACCTGCCTTGCCAAGTGCATGGGAGCTAGAAGCAGCTTACTGACACCTGCTACTCCTCACTCCCTGTGGACTTTTCTGTGCAGCAGAGACAGCTGTGCTTCTCCCTGGAACACTACCCCAATAGCCAGAGAACTGCCCTCAACTCCCCGCTGGGGCTGCTGCTTGTGCCTGCATGTGAGGAGCCAGAATGTGGACTTTCCTGACCCAGTCCCTACCTGGCTTTGCTCCTCCACCCTCTCTGGTAGCTTAACACAAAGGACAGAAACTTTTGGGAGCTCCATGTCCTTGCCCATTCCCTGAGACATCAGAGTACTTCCCCTAGGTAACAAGGCAAGCACAAATCCCACTGCTAGCTACCACTGCAGTTGGCACTCTTTTGCAAGCACCACCTCCTGGCTGGAGGCCAGCCAACAATCTATTATAACATCTGCAGGTAGAATAACACAATGCCCAGGAAAGAGAAAACTTATGTGTGACTTCAGCTATTACCATTGCCTGTA
This sequence comes from Symphalangus syndactylus, assembly GCF_028878055.3. Taxonomy (NCBI): domain Eukaryota; kingdom Metazoa; phylum Chordata; class Mammalia; order Primates; family Hylobatidae; genus Symphalangus; species Symphalangus syndactylus. Next base: position 126,855,318 of record NC_072435.2, read on the forward strand.
TTACCCCAGCTACAGGAGGTCCTGAGTGTCCATGTGACCAGTTCATTACGACTACAACTGGCATTTGAGAAAGCCAACACACTAAGGCTATTTGTAACCAGGGAAATCTCACAGAATCTATATCACCCCCCGCCACCCTCATTAGAGCTGGTGCTGGTACCCACTGCTGGGAGACTTGAGGACAGGTCACACCACTGGATCCCTTGCAGGCATTCCCCAGCACTGGTCTGGGGTAGCTATACCCAGAGGAGGAGCAGGATTCACAGTATCTGGCAGGGACTCAGGGACTCCTACTCCTAGGGGAAACGGGAGTGCACCATATGAAAGGAGCATTCCATGGGACAGAAGTATCCAGGTGGCAGGACTTGAGTCCCAGAATTTTCTGCTTATGGGATGTTTCTTTCAGCAGAGCTACAGATGTAGTGCTGGGCTCAGTGGGGAAAGTCTGCAGCTCTACCTCAACAGTCAGGCAACCCTGGCGCTTGTGAAGGGTCTTGGAGAAGAAAATTTCTTCTTCTCCCACATCCCCATCACTGCAGTCACAACTGGGGCTTCTCCCAAGGAAGTTTGGCATGAGTGCACCCCACCTGTAGACAGCCTTTCTGGAACACTTCAGGGTGACTGCATCCCCACAGGAGAAGTGTCCTCCAGGTTCAGGCTTGTATGAGGGGTAGAATCATGATCCCTCTCTACATAGGACATCAGCATTCCAGCAGATGAAAAGAAGTACCTGTCTGGTCCAAATAGCTGGAACACTGTGTCAGGAGTATGACTAGGAGGTAAATCACTTTCCTTTTGGCCTGATAGAGGAGCTGAGGTGGCTCGTTTCCTTACCCCTGTAAAGACCTCAATGTGTCTCACTGAGCTGGTGCTGGTACCGCCTGCTGGGAGACTTGACAACAGGTCACATCATTGGATCCCTTGCAGACATTCCCCAGCACCACCCTGGAGTGTGGCAGCCTCACTAGGTGGCTAGACCCAGAGGAGAAGGAGGATTCTCTTCCAGCCTCCTTTGGAGAAGCTCCCCTAGCCTCCTCTGTAAAGGCTGGGACTACTGCCTACTATTGGGTATTGCATTTACCCACCTGCTTTAGCCACAACTGTTTGTCACTTGTGGACACCTCCTACTGGCCTGAAGCCTGAACTGTTCAACCCAGTGAAAAAACACCGAGGAAAATATAAATAAATTAAAAAGTGCACACCAATGGGGCATGAGATAAGCTTCATGAGACCTTTGCCATTCCCAACCTGCTCACACACTGAGCAGATTGCTACTACAACCAGCATCTGAGAAAGCCATCATACAAAGACTCTCTGTAACCAAGGAACTTATGCAAAGTCTTCATCCCTGAAAGCACCCAGAGCCAAATTAGGTTACAATAAACTATAAATATTAAAGTCACATCCTCAAGGGAGGAAAAATAACACAGTTGAATCAAAACTATTAAAATAATTACAAGAGATAATCTACCCAAATGATAAGAAACCATAAAAATAATTCTGGCAATATGAAAAAGCAGGATTCTATAACACCCCCGAAAAGATTACCCTAGCTATCCAGCAATGGATCCAAACCAGGATGAAATCTTTGAAATACCAGGAAAGGATTCAAGAGCTTGATTATTAGGTTGCTCAAGGAAATACAACAGAAAAGTGAAAACCAACATAAAGAAATTTTAAAAAATCAATTCAGGATATGAATGAAAAATTTTCTAAAGCAATAGATATTTTAAAGAAAAGCCAATCAGAATTTCTGGAAATGAAAGACACATTTAGGAAATTACAAAATACAGTGGAAAGTTTTAACAATAGACTAGACCAAGTAGAAGAAAGAATTTCAGAGCTCTAAGACAAGGCTTTTGAAATAACCCAATCAGACAAAAATAAAGAAAAAAAGAATTAAATAAATGAGGTCTCCAAGAAATATGGGGTTATGTTAAAAGGCCACACCTAAGAATCACTGGTGTCCCTGAGGGAGAAGAAAAAGCAAAATGTTTGGAAAACATATTCAAGGGAATTATTGAGAAAAACGTACCTGGACTTTCTAGAGATTTAGACCTCCAAATACAAGAAGCTCAAAGAACTCCTGGGAGATTCATTGCAAAAATAACATCACCAAGGAATATTGTCATCATGCTATCTAAAGTCAATGTGAAGAAAAGAATTCTTAGAGTAGTGAGACAAAAGCATCAGGCCATCTATAAAGAAAAACCTATCAGACTAACATCAGATTTCTCATTAGAAACCTTAAAAGCCATAAGGGATTGGGGTCCTATCTTTAGCCTCCTTAAACAGAATAGCTGTCCAACAAGAATCTTGTATCTAGCAAAACTAAATTTCTTAAATGAAGAAGAAATAAAGTTTTTTTCAGACAAGCAAATGCTGAGTGAATTTGTCACTACCAGACCAGCCCTAAAATAAATGCTAAAAGGAGTTCTAAATCTTGAAACAATGGGTCAATATGCAACACAATAGAACCTCTTGAAAGCATAAAATTCATAAGGAAAAGAAAACAATAACAGAGAAGAAAACAAAGTAACTAGGTAACAATCAACATGATGACTGGAATAGTACCTCACATGTCACTATTAACATTGAAAGTAAATGGTCTAAATGCTCCACTTAAAAGATACAGATTGGAAGAATGGATAAAAATTTACAAACCAAATATCTGCTGTCCTCAAGAGACACACTTAACTGTTCACAATAGCAAAGATTTGGAACTAACCCAAATGCCCATGAATGACAGACTGGATAAAGAAAATGTGACACATATACACCATGGAATACTATGCAGCCATAAAAAAGGATGAGTTCATGTCCTTTGCAGGGGCATGAGGAAGCTGGAAACCATCATTCTCAGCAAAGTAACACAAGAACAGAAAACCAAACACCACATGTTCTCCTCATAAGTGGGAGTTGCACAATGAGAACACATGGACACAGGGAGGGGAACATCACATACTGGGGCCTGTCAGCAGGTGGGGAGGGTAGGGGAGGGATAGCATTAGGAGAAATACCTAATGTAGATGGCAGGTTGATGGGTGCAGCAAACCACCATGGCATGTATATACCTATGTAACAAACCTCCACCTTCTGCACGTGTATCCCAGAACTTAAAGTATAATAATAAATAAAAGAGACACACTTAACACATAAGGATTCTTATAGACTCAAGGTAAAGGGGTGGAAAAATATATTCCAAACAAATGGAAAACAAGAGTGAGCAGTAGTTATTCTTATATCAGATAAAACAGACGTTAAAGCAACAAGAGTAAAACAAAACAAAAAAAGAATATCATTATATAATAATAATAGAATAATCTAACAAGAATATATCACAATTCTAAGTATATATACACCTAACTCTGCAGCTTCCAGACTCATAAAACTATTACTGCTAGATCTAAAAAAAGAGTTAGACAGCAACACAATAATAGGGGACTTTAATATGCCATTGACAGGACAAGACAGATAACTGAAGCAGAAAGAAAAAAAACCCACTGGACTTAAACTGCACTCTAGAATAAATTGACTGAACAGATACTTACAGAATATTCTTGAGTAGAATGTGACAGAAGATTCTACCCAAGAGCTGCAGAAAAGGCATTCTTCTCATCAGCACATGGAACAATGTCCAAGATAGACCACATGATAGGCCACAAAACAAGTCTCAATAAATTTTAAAAATTCAAAATCATACTGAGTATATTCTCAGACCACAATGGAATAAAACTATAAATCAATTCCAAAAGGAACCCTCAAAACTATACAAATACATGAAAATTAAACAATCTGCTCCTGAATGATTTTTGGGTTAACAATGAAATCAAAATGGAAATTAAAAAATTCTTTGCAATGCATAACAATGACACAAGTTATCAAAACCTCTGGGATATAGCAAAAGCAGTGCTAAGAGGAAAGTTTATAGTGTTAAAAGCCACGTCAAAAAGTCCGAAAGATCACCAATTGACAACCTACCATCACACCTCAAGGAACCAGAGAAATAAGAACAAACCAATCCCAAAGCTAGCAAAGAAAAAGAAATAACAAAGACCAGAGCAGAACTAAATGAAATGGAAACAACAAATACAAACAATCAATGAAACAAAAAGTCAATTCTTTTAAAAGATAAACAAAATTGATAGACCGTTAACAATGCTAATCAAGTAAAAAAGAGAGAAGGTTCAAATAATCTGTTAGAAATGAAAATAGAGACATTACAACTGACAACACAGAAATACAAAAGATCATTTGAGAATAATATGAACACCTCGATGCACAAAACTAGACTACCTAGAGGAAATGGATACATTTCTGGAAGCATACAACCCTCCTATCTTGAATCAGAAAGAAGTAGAAATCCTGAACAAACCAATAACAAGCAGTGAGGTTAAATCAGTAATAAAAAAATGCCAACAAGGAAAAGCCCAGGGTCAGACAGCTTCACGGCTGAATTCTATCATACATTCAAAGGAACATTAGTACCAATCCTACTGTAACTATTCCAAAAGATTGAGAGAAGGAATCTTCCCTAATTCATTCCATGAAGCCAGTATTATCCCAATACCAAAGCCATGAAATAATATAACAAAAAAAGAAAACTACAGACCAATATCTCTGATGAACATAGATGCAAAAATCTTCAACAAAATACCAGTAAACTTAATCTGACAGCACGTGAAAAAGACAATTCACCATGATCAACTGGGTTTCATCCCAGGGATTCAGGGATGCTTCAACATAGTCAAGTGAATAAATGTTATTCATCACATAAATAGAATTAAAACAAATGCCATATGATCATCTTAATTGATGTGAAAAAGCATTTAATAAAATCCAGCATCCCTTTATGATAAAAGCCATCAACAAACTAGGCATAGAAGGAAGATGCTTCAAAATAATAAAAGCTATATATTACAAACCTACAGTCAACATCATAGTGAATGCGGAAAAGTAGAAAGCACTCCACCTAAGAATTGGAACAAGACAAGGATTCACACTTCTACCACCTCTATTTAGTATAGTAATGGAAGTCCTAGCCAGAGCAAGCAGGCAAGAGAAATAAAGGGTATCCAAATTGGAAAAGAGGAAGTCACGCTGATGATATGATTGTATACCTGGAAAACGCTCTATAAACTCTTCCAAAAGACTCCTAGATTTGATAAATGAATTCAGTATTTATTTATTCCTTTTATTTATTCAAAATCAAAGTATACAAATCAATAGCACTGTTATACACCAACAATGACCAAGCTGAGAATCAAATCAAGAACTGTCTCTTTTACAACAGCTGCGAAAAAATAGTAAAATATCTAGGAATATACTTAACAAAAGAGATGAAATATCTCCACAAGGAGAACTACAAAACACTGCTGAAAGAAATCAAAGATGACACAAACAGATGGAAATATATCCCATAGTTATGGATTGGAAGAATCAATACCATGAAAATAACCATACTGCCCAAAGCAATCTGCAGATTCAAATTCCTATTAAAATGTCAACATTATTTTTTTCATTGAAATAGAAAAAAATTCTAATATTCATATAGAACCAAAAAGGAGCCTGAATAGCCAAAGAAATCCTAAGAAAACAAAAAAACTGGAGACGTTACATTACCTGACTTCAAATTATACTACAAGCAAGGCTACAGTAACCACAACAGCATGATGCTGGTATAAAAGTAGATATATACACCGATGGAAAAGAATAAAATCCCAGAAATAAAGCCAAATACTTACAACCGACTGATCCTTAACAAAGCATACAGAAACATAAATTGAGAAAAGAATACCTGATTCAGTAAATGGTGCTGGGAAAACTGAAAAGCCACATGTAGCAGAATAAAACTGGATCCCTATCTCTCACCATACACAAAACCCAACTTGAGATTGATTAAAGTCTTAAATCTAATACCCCAAATTATAAAAAAATCTTGAGGAAAACCTAGGAAAAACTCTTCTGGACATTGGCTTAGGCAAAGAATTCAGAAGTAATATATCAAAAGCAAATGAAATAACAAAAAAAGGGACCTAATTAAACTAAACAGCTTCTATGCAGCAAAAGAAATAATCATCAGAGTAAACAGACAACCCATAGAATGAGACAAAATATTTGAAAACTGTGCATCTGACAAAGGACTAATATTGGAAACCTACAAGGAACTTAAATTAGCAAGAAAAAAAATCCCACCAAAAAGTGGGCAAAGGACATGCATAGGTATCTCTCAAAAGAAGACATACAAATGGCCAACAAACATGCAAAAATTCTCAACATCACTCAATCATCAGGGAAATGCAAATTAAAACCACAGTGAGGTACTACATTACCCCAGCCAGAATGGTCATTATTAAAAAGTCAAAAAATAACAGATATTAATGTTGATGTGGGGAAAAGGTAATGCTCATACACTGCTTACACTGCTGGTGGGAATGTAAATTAGTACAACCTCTGTGGAAAATAATATGGAGATTTCTCAAAGAACTAAAGTTGACCTGGCATTTGATTCAGCAAGCTCACTACTTTCCTTTCTCACTACTGGGTATCTACCCAAAGGAAAAGAAGTCATTATATAAAAAATGCACCTGTATATGTACATTTATCATAGTGCAATTCACAACTGCAAATTTATGGAATCAACATATGTGCCCATTAACTGATGAATGAATAAAGAAAATGTGGCATAGGTACACCATGGAATACTGTCAGCCATAAAAAATGAAATAATGTCTTTTGCAGCAACTTGGATGAAGCTGGAGGCCATTTTTCTAAGTGAAACAACTTAGGAATGAAAACCCAAATACAGCACATTCTCACTTATAAGTGGAAACTAAGCTATGGGTACACAAAGGCCTACAGAGTGTTATAATAGACATTGGAGACTCAGAAGGGAAAAGTGTGGAAGGTGGTGAGTGATAAAAAGCTACATATTGAGTACATTTTATACTACTTAGGTGATGGGTTGTATTAATCCATTCTCATGCCGCTATGAAGAAACACCTGAGATGAGTTAATTTATAAAGAAAAGAGGTTTAATTGACTCACAGTTATGCATGACTGAGGAGTCCTCAGGAAACTTACAATCGTGGTGGAAGGCACCTCTTCACAGGGAAGCAGGAGAGAGAAGAATGACCAAAGAGGGAAAAGACCCCCTATAAAACCATCAGATCTCATGAGAACTCAATCACTATCATGAGAACAGCAGCATGAGGTAACCGTCTTCATTATTGAATTACCTCCCACTGGGTCCCTCCCATGACGTGAGGATTATAAGAACTACAATTCAAGATGAAATTTGGGTGGGGACACAACCAAATCACATTATTCTGCTCCTGGCCCCTCCCAAATCTCATGTCCTCATATTTCAAAACACAATGCCCTTCCAACAGTCCCCCAAAGTCTTAACTCATTGCAGCATTAACCCAGAAATTCAACTCCAAGGTCTCATCGGAGATGAGGCAAGTCTCCTCTGCCTATGAGCCTGCAAAATCAAAACCAAGTTAGTTACTTCCTAGATACAATGGGGATACAGGCATTGGGCAAATACACCCACTCCAAATGGGAGGAACTGGCCGTAACAAAGGGCCCACAGGCCTCATGCAAGTCCAAAATCCAACTGGGCAGTCATTAAACCTTAAAGTTCCAAAATTCTCTCCTTTGATTCCATGTCTCACATCTAAGACATGCTGATGCAAGAGGTGGGCTTTTATAGCCTTGGGCAGCTCTGCCCCTGTGGCTTTGCAGGATACAGCCCCCCTACTGGCTGACTTCATGGGCTGGTGTTGAGTGTCTGCAGCTTTTCCAGGTACACAGTGCAAGCTGTCAGTGGATCTGCCCTTCTGGGGTCTGGAGGACAAAGGCCCTTGTCTCACAGCTTCACTAGGCAGTGCCCCAATGTGGGCACTCTGATCCCATGTTTCCCTTCTGCACTGTCCTAGCAGAGGTTCTCCATGAGGGCTCTGCCCTTGCAGCAGATTTCTGCCTGGACATCCGGGCATTCCATACATCCTCTGAAATCTAGGCAGAGGTTCCCAAACTTCAGTTCTTGTCTTCTGTGCACCTGCAGGCCCAACACCATGAGGAAGCTGCCAAGATTTGGGGCTTGCACCCTCTGAAGCAATGGTCTGAGCTGTACCTTGGCCCCTTTTAGCCACAGCTGGAGTGGCTGAGACACAGGGCACCAAGTCCCAATGCTGCATACAAAAGGGGGGCCCTGGACCTGTCCCAGGAAACCATTTCTCTATCCTAGGCCTCAGGGCCTATGATGGGAGGGGCTGCCACAAAAGTCTCTGACATACCCTGGACAAAATTTCCACATTGTCTTTGTGATTAGCATTTGGCTTCTCATTACTTATGCAAATTTCTGCAGTGGGCTTGAATTTCCCCTCCAGAAAATGGGTTTTTCTTTTCTATGGCATCATCAGGCTGCACATTTTAAAAAACTTTTATGCTGTATCACCTCTTGAATGCTTTGCTGCTTAGAAATTTCTTCCACCAGATACCCTAAATTCATCTCTCTCAAGTTCAAAGTTTCACAGATCTCTAGGGCAGGAACAAAATGCTGTCAGTCTCTTTGCATAGCAAGAGTAACTTTGACTCCAGTTGCCAACAAGTTTCTCAGCTCCATCTGAGACCACCTCAGCCCAGACTTCATTGTCCATGTCACTATCAGCATTTCAGTTAAAGCAATTCAACAAATTTCTAGGAAGTTCCAAACTTTCCCACACCTTTCTGTCTTCTGAGTCCTCCAAACAGTTTCAGCCTCTGCCTGTTACCCAGTTCCAAAGTCATTTCTACATTTTTGGGTATCTTTACAGCAGCACCCTACTCTCTGTGGTCCCAATTTACTGTGTTAGTTTGTTCTCACACTGCTATGAAGAAACACCAGAGACTGGGTAATTTATAAAGAAAAGAGGTTTAGTTGACTCACAGTTCTGCCTGGCTGGGGAAGCCTCAGGAAACTTATAATCATGGTGGAAGGCACCTCTTCACAGGGTAGCAGGAGAGAGAATGAGCAGAGAGGAAAAAAACCCTTATAAAACCATCAGATCTTGTAAGAACTCACTCACTATCATGAGAACAGCAGCATGGGGGTAATTGCTCCTGTGATTCAATTACCTCCCATTGGGTCCTTCCCATAACACGTGGAGATCATGGGAGCTACAATTCAAGATGAGATTTGGGTGGGGACACAGCCAAACCATATCATGGGTACACTAAAATTTCAAACTTCCATCACTGTACAATTCATCCATGTAACCTAAAACTACTTGTACCCCTACAGCTACTAAAGTAAAAATAACTTAATACCAAACAATCAAAGAAAACAACTCAAAATATGGGAGGAGGAGAAATAAGGTAAATGGTAGAGTTTTTTTTCTTTTTTTGTCATCAAATTTAAATTGACATCAGTTAAAGTAACCTGCTACAACTATAGGATGTCTTTTGTGAGCCTCATGGTAACCACAGTGCAAAAATCTGTAATAGAGACATAAAAATAAAAAGCAAGGAGTCAAAATATACCACTACAGAAAATCAACCACAAAAGAAGACAGTAAGAGAGGAAGAATGGAAGAAATAATCTACAAAGCAACTGGAAAATAATTATCTAAATGGTATAGTAAGTTCTTACCTATCAATAATTAACTTGAATATAAATGGATTATGTCCCCCAATTAGAAGACATGGAGTGGCTGAATTGATTAAAAACCAAGACCTAACTATATGTTGTCTACAAGAGACTCACTTCACCAGTAAGGACACAAATAGACTTAAAGTGAAGGAAGCTATGCATCTGACAAGGGGTTAATATCCAGAATATATAAGGAACTCACATAATTCAATAGCAAAATAATAATCTGACTGAAACATGGTAAAAAGACTTGAATAGACATTTCTGAAAAAAATACTTACAAATGGAAAAACAGATATATGAAAATATGCTTAACATCACTAATCATCAAAGAAACACAAATCAAAACCACAATGCAATATCTCCTCACCCCAAGAAATTCTGGGGTGAATGTGGAAAAAGGGGAACCCTTATACACTGTTGGTGGGACTGTAAATTTGTACAGCCATTATGAAAAACGATATCATAGTCCCTCAAATAATTAAAAATAGGACTACCATATGATCCAGCAATTTCACACTTGGCTATATATGCAAAAGAAAATAATTATGTCAAAGAGATATATATGTGCTCCTATGTTTATTGCAAACCCAGTCACAAACGTCAAGCTATGGAATCAACCTAAGTGTCCACCAACAGATTGAACAGATAAATAAAATGTGATGTAGATACACAATGGAATACTCTTCAGCCATAAAAAGAATGAAATCCTGTCATTTGCAGCAATTTGAATGAACCTGGGAACATTATGTTAATTGAAATAAGCCAGGCACAGAAAGACAAATGCCACATGATCTCACACATATGTGGAATCTAAAGAAGTTGATCTCATAGCAGTAGAGAATAGAATAGTGCTTGCCAGAAGCTGGGGAGGGTAGAGGGAGAAATAGGTCAATAGGCACAAAGTTACAGTTAGGCAAAAGGATTAAGCTTTGGTGTTCTATTACACAATAAGGTGCTTATAGTTAAAAATATTACATTGTATATTTCAACATAGCTGGAAGAGAGGATCTTGAATGTTGTCACCACAAAGAAATGATAAATGTATAAGCTGATGGGAATGCTATATGCCCTGATTTGGTTATTTCAAAATATATACATGTATCAAAACATCACACTGTATCCAGTAAGTAAGTATAGTTGTAATCTATCAATTAAAAAATAAGTAAAATAAGAAATTAAAATATTTCATCCATCATGAACATTACCAAGGAAGTAAAAAGACAATCCACAGAATGGCAGAACACATTTGTGAATCATTTATCTCATAAAGGTCTAATATACAGAATATATAAAAACTCAAAACTTGACAACAAAAGACAACATAATATTGAAAATTGCAAAAGACTCAAATAGATGTTTTTCCTAAGAAGATATGTAAATCAACAAGCAGAAGAAAAGATGATTGATATCATTAGTCAGTAAGAAAATGCATATTGAAACCACAATGAGATACCAGTTCACACCTCTAAGAATAGCTATAAGCGAAAAAACAAAAACAAAAACAAATAAGAAATTGAAAATAAAAAATGTTGGCCAGAATGTGGAGAAATTTAAACCCTTGTACCTTGCTGGTGGTAACGTAGAATGATGTAGTCCCTATAAAAACGTTGGAAGTCCCTCAAAAAGTTAAACATAGAATTATCATATATCTTAGTCCATTTAGTGTTGCTATAATGGAATGCCTGAGGCTGGGTAATTTATGAAGAAAAGAGGTTTCTTTGGCTCATGGTTCTGCAGGCTGCATAAGAAGCATGGCACCAGCAGCTGCTTGGCTTCTGGTGAGGGCCTCAAGCTGCTTCTACTCATGGTGGAAAGTGAAGGGGAGCCAGGTGAAGGGGATGCAGAGATCACTGACAAGAGAGGAAGCAAGAGAGAGAAGGGGAGGTCTGAGGCTCTTTTTAATAATCAGCTCTCATGGGAACTAATGGAGTGAGAACTCACTCCTGAGAGAGGGCATTAATATATTCATGAGAAATTTCCTCCCATGGCCAAAACACCTTCCATTAAGCCCCACCTCCAATGCTTGGGATCAGACTTCACCTATAGGACATGTGACCCAGCAATTCCACTCACAGGTATATACCCTAATGAATTGAACACAGGTATTCTAAGAAATACTTGTGTACACGTGATAGTGATGGCAGCGGTGACCTATCTGGAGCAGCCACTGTGAAGACACCAGCTGCAGCCTGGGAGGTGCAGCCGGGGTTACATGCTCTCTGGAGCCAGCGGGAGCCAGGAACAGGTGGGAACCCTGCCCCATTCCGAGTTGTTGGGGTGAGAGCCCCATGCTCCCAGGCACAGCTGCAGCTGCCCAGCCATGGCTGCAGACCCAGGCTTTCCTTCACCCTTAGGGGCCTGGGAATCCCCCTTCCCCCACAGGCTCAGAACTGCCTTCTGCTGCCTGGCCTCTCCCTGTTCCTGGTGGATGCTCTGATTTTGGAGCAAAGTTGAGGCCAAGCCCACATGCTGTCTCAACCTGGCTGGCTGTGCATGTGCTCAGGGTGGCACTAAGATGTCATGACCCTGCCACCTTGGCCCCCTCCAGACTTTGGGTGCTGAAGAGCATGGGAGGGAGCCTGAGGGTGGTGCTGAGGGTGGCTTGGCATGAGCCTACAGCTGCCCATTGACACAAACAACCTGGGCACTGTGGACAATATGAATGATGGCAGCAGGAGGCAGACATGCTCCTGGGCAGGCAGAAAGGGGTGGGTTTCCAGTGAAGCCCCACCTTCAAGCCAGGGATGGCTGGAAGCATGGAGGCCAGGTGGAGTCCCACCAATTCCAGGTGTAATCAGTTCCAGGTGGTGTCTGCAGCCTGGAGTAAGAACTTATGATGCTTTTTGTGGGCCCGCCCTTGGCCGTCCATGGACCAATCAGTACACACTTCCTCCCTTCTGAGGCCCACACAAACCCTAGAGTCAGCCAGATTCACAGAGACATCATAACTACCAGCTGTGGGAAGGACGTACCCACTTTGGTTCTCCTCAAATCATCAGGACAGCCTGCCTGCAGAAAGGAGCTATCAACTCCAGGTCTCCTCTCCACTGATAGCTAGGCACCACTGAGAGCTGACCTGCCTACAGAAAGAAGCTACCCACTGTGGGTCTACTCTCCAGTGAGACCTGGACACTCATCAGGGCGACCTGCCTGCAGAAAGAAGAGCTACTCCCCCTGGATCTCCTGAAAGCTGTTCTGTAGCTCACTGAAGCTCTTTTCCACCTTGCTCACCTTCCTGTTGTCTGTGTACCTCATTGTATTGATCTGTTTTCATGCTGCTGATAAATACCTACCTGAGACTGGGAAGGAAAGAAGTTTTAATTGGACTTATAGTTCCACATGGCTGGGGAGGCCTCAGAATCATGGAGGTAGGCAAAATGCACTTCTTACATGGCGGCTTCAAGAGAAAAATGAGGAGGAAGCAAAAGCAGAAACCCCTGATAAACCCATCATATCTCGTGAGACTTATTCACTATCATGAGAATAGCACAGGAAAGACCGGCTTTCATGATTCAAGTACCTTCCCCTGGGTCCCTCCCACAACACTTGGGAATTCTGGGAGATACAATTCAAGTTGAGATTTGAATGGGGACACAGCCAAACCATATCACTCATTCTTCCTGGACATGGGACAAGACCTTGGGACCTGCTGAATGGCACAATCGAAAGAGTTGTAACACCATCAGGGCTGAAACATGCTCCCTACCATGTTGCAGGCAACAAGAAGGACAGAAGAGCTGTGGCTGGTGGCACTTTTGCCCGAGTATTGCTCAGGCCCACTGGGCTCATTCTGCTCACTCAACCAGCAGGTTGCACTCTGAGCACAGAGCTCAGACCTAGGGGCTCTCCAAACCAGGGCTGTGAGACCCTTTTTGGGGCTCTGCAGTTCCTGGCATCTCCAAGCCTCTGGGTGCCACCATGTTCCCTGGTGCCCACAGTGGAAGCTGCTTGCAATATGCCTGGCCCAGCTGTAGCCTTGAATGAAGCTGCTGCTTGTGCTGGCACCTGGAGCTTCCCACTTTGCCACAGCTGGCATGCCTGGCTGTGCACAGTGGCTAGGCCCCATGCTCACTCACACACCCCTTACTGCTCTGCACTTGGTGCACCCTTGCCAGGCATGGGATCTGAGCTGGTAGCACTCCCAAGTGCAGCCTGCCGGGCTGAGTGGGCAGAATGAGCCCAGCAGGCCTGAGCAAAACTCAGGCAAAGGCATCACCAGCCACAGAGGTTTCAGGCTGGAAAAATGACACCCCAAAGATCCTATGACACTAGCAGCACAATAACGAAAATACTAGGCCATTTTATATAAACTGCTTGAGCATTCATAGATTTGGGTATTTGTAGAGGGTCCTGGAACCAATCCGTTGTGGATACTGAGGGACAAGTCTACTGAGGAACTAGATAGAGGTGGTGGTTGCACAACATTGTGAATGCACTAAATGTCATTGAATTGTTCACTTTAAAGTGGTTAATTTTATGTGACATACATTTTCGCTAAAAAAATGGAGAAAAAGAAATCATATTTGCTGACATAGGAGCCTGAGGGAAATAGGGAAGTTTAAGTTTGAGCAGTTTCAGTTTTCTGTCAAGAGTAAATTAAAAATCATCTAAAGCGAGTTGCCTAAAAACTCAGAGAGACTCTCTTCTTCTGGATGGCAAGCAGGAGAAATGAGATATGAAGAATGTGAAATGGAATCTCTGACTAAATGTTAATAACCCATAGGCAGTGTGAAAAAGGCAATATTGCATAAAATCTGAAAATCAATTTTAATCTTGAAAAATAATAAATAGGGCTTCCAATTCCTGTTATTCTTCTAAAATGTAGGTTTAAGCATTAAGACTGAGGCAATAAGAAATATGGGTTTAGGGACAAATATGTACATTTAACATAAAGAATTATTTGAGTCCAGGTACCTATTTACGAGAGAGATGTGAATGTATTTGATCAAAAGCCTTCTAAGCTAGTGCTTCATTCGCCAGTGCCCTGAGACACAGCTTGATGGATATTTATATTACTTCTGCATCCTTCGATGTAAAGTCCATCTTGTGCATGTGATGTTAATAACAATAGCATTTACTGAGCACCTACTGTATGACAGTCCTTCTGCTAAGGGGTCTAAATGGAGTATTTTATTTAATGCTTACCCAATGAAGCTGGTACCACTGTCATGTGCTTTTTACCCATGTAGAAACTGAGGCCACAGAGAGTTTACAGAGTTGGCCACGCATCCAGCAAGGGGTGGATCCAGGATTCCCACACAAGTCTGTTCCAGTCTAAGCTGGGCCGTTCACACCCAGGACCCAGCATGGTGTGGCGAAGCACAATAAACAGTGGGTATGAAAAATAATAACTACGTGGTGTAGGGTGTACAGTTTACGCGCAGTTCCTTTAGACATCATGGAATTGTTCAGCATTGTAAGAGATAACTGGTTTTTTGTTTTTCTTTTCTGTTGAGCAGCAGATGAAATGAATGCCTTGTTTGTAGGATTCTTGAATGAAAAATGTAATTTTAAACACTGGGATCACCCTGAGGATGGTGAGCTGTTCACACACAGGAGAGATTGATGAGGGGACAATAGACTCCAACCCACAACTCCCTTGCAGTCAAGGTTTAGCTCCTTGACTGGAATTACCTAAATGGCTTTAAATTGCTCTTGCTCTCTCTCTGTTGGCTATATATATTTAAATCGTAAAAGCTAGATGAGTGGACACCAGAGTCCCATTTTATGCCATGTAATAACTTAGTAGAAGGCATTTTGGTCTATATCCACATGGTGAACCCCCCACATTGACTTACTTTTCCCTCTACACACGCTGACCACAGCCCAAGGGTGTGGACCACGTGTAGGTTGAGCCCCTTTCCAGTCCCCAGACATGTGTGCTCCTGCTGGGGGAAATGCTGACTGGTCTGAAATCTGCTTGTGCCGGTTGTATGTGTTATTGAGTTTAGGGACTTTTACAAACCACCATAACCCACTGAGATAAAAGGACAAAATGGGTTATTCTGTAAAACCTGAATTGCTAGTTTTAGAATTATTTAATAAAGAGAGTCATTAAAAATTAAACCGTTATGAGTACATTGGGATCAAAGAACTATGAAGTATTTGGTAGAAGTCTGAAGGATTTTGTACTCAAATTGTAAATTTTTGTACTCAACTATCCATCATGTAATTGGTGGTGGGTATCCCAATTATACTTACACATTATATGACTGTATCAAATTACCACAGGTACCCTGGAAATATGTACATCTATTATGTATCAATAAAATATAAAATTTAAAAAAGGTAAAATAAAACTCTTATTCTCGGACATATTATGGGTGCAAGAGATACAAGAGATAGGGGGCAGATCTCCAGCTATCAAACCCACACTAAAAATATTAGCAAAAAAAGTGTACATTTATATGTTTTATGATAAAATATAATTTTCAAGAATTATAGGTGTTTTTTCATGATTCTCCACTTTATTCGAGTTGGTCTGCCTACTGTAATGGGAAGATCCTAGGCATGAAAGGAAACAGAGCCTTACTTTGGGGACCAAGATTTTTCTCTGTCATTCTTTGATGTCCAGGCTTGCCTGTTAGGAAGAATTTCCTCATTTCAGCCACAGAACTGAGGGATCCAACCTCTTCCAGTTCACTCCTCTGATCTCTTGCCTATCCTGGGGGAACCCTCACTACTACTGCCCGCAACTCCCTGGGGAGTGGGATCACAAGTGTTTGAATGAGCCGGGATTAAGAACTTTGATTTCTCTATCATCCCAACAGCTCTGCCCTCACCTTCCCCCCTCCCTATCCCTGGCTTCCATCTTCATGGCTCTCACCTGCTTGTAAACTTCTAAACTTACTTTCAATTCACCTGGGTGATTCAATTCGCCCTCTGTCCACTCCCTTCTCTTTCCCCAACCCTGTCCGTCCCATCCTCCATGTTCCTGAGACATGGCTCCCTTTACCCAAACCTAGTGAGGGAGTGAGTGTGTGCATGGACAGATGAGGGGACCCCCCAGGAGTCCCTTAGCATCCAGCACCACCCCAGGTGTCCACTGCGGCTCAGTCCCCGAAGGCCTCTCTTCCACCCACTGTCCATGCTCTTCAAGTCTGATCCATTTATTGCACACAGAGGGGCTCCAGGTCCCTGGATACATTCTGCCAGAGCCAGTGTCCTTCCTGGAGACACACCAGCTAGAGGTCTTCAGTTCGTGCAGGAGATGCCAGAAGGCCGTTCTGCTGTTCCTGCCACTGGCTGTGGGGATGGACCCACTTTGATCACCACAGCCCCTCCCACAATAGGCAGCAGCTGAGAGACCCAGCATGCCCAGCACCACTGGCCCCTATCTTCCTTCCTTCCCTGAATCACTGGGCTCATTTTTTGAGCATAGGGAAATGATTTGCTATTTAAACACGGAAGAACATGTCCTTCATCCTGCTTCAGGAAGGCAGACAGACAGACCCCAATCCTGAGGCTTCCTCCCCATCCTGGGCACCTGCATCACCTCCAGCAACCTTGTTTGTTGAGGGGCAGACCCTTTAAAAGTGTCATGCATGGAGAAGTCCAGCGTGGTCGCATGCACAGTGGATTCTTGTTAAATGCTGGGGCCAAGAACTCTGATCAAGCTGGCAGAAAAGGGCACTGGCAAAGAATCCAGACTTTTGAAGAAGCACGTGCACAGACACAGGTAGCAGCACAGACTCAGATTCATTTCCAGAATATACCTTCTGGGAGGAGCCCTGCCTCTGTTTGGGAGATGCCTGGGAGCATCCATGGACCAGATCCGCTGGGGTCATGGTGTCTGGCTGGGATGGCCTTGGAAAGACATTTTAGAGTCTCACGTTGAAAGGGGGAGGGCATTGGGGAACCTTATGGGCAGGTTTCTCAGTCTGCTGCCTTGGATTTGGGTATCACGTTGTGAAATGACTGGGATGGTCAGGAAAGCTCTCTGAGGAGCTGACATTCTGGCTGAGGCCTGGAAGGAGATGTGTGAGGAGAATATTCCAGACATGAGTTGGGGATGGGCCTGGTTGGTGTGAAGGAGGCGTGTGCTGAGATGCACAGGAAGGGGCCTGGGGTCTTGTCAGAGTTCAGGCTCTGGGAGAAGCTTCCATGGGCATTTTGTGGCCTCTGATGATCTCTGTGAGTGCCCTTCCTACATGCACACATCCCTCATGCTGCCTTGCACAGTTCCAAGGAGGAAACCAGACTCCATTTCCCAGCATCCCTTGCAGTCAGGCCCCTCATGTGACCTGAATCCCATCATGTGACCCAGGCTCAACCAATCAGAAGTCTCCCTTGAGCCTCTGCTCAGGAAGAGGGCAAGAAGATGGCACTGGGCAGATCCCTGTGTGGGCGCAGGGGCTGGAAAGGCCTGGTGGATTCGGGGGAATGGGAAGGAAGTTGATGTCCCCTCCTGGGGTCATCAGGCGAGCTGTGGGATCTGGTTGAATGGCCTTCTTCAGAGCAGTCCCTGGTGTGGGCTGGACACTTGTAGCCACTGAGTCTCTGCCCCACAAAGGGTTGGGAGCTTCGTGATGTCCACACTGGCCCCAAGGAATCCGCTTCCCCTGGGTCTCGTTGGAAATGCACAGTCTCAGACCCCAGCTGAGACCTGCTGGTCAGGGCCTGCATTTTATCAAGACCCCTGGGGATTTGTGTGTAATGGGAGTCAGAGAAGCATGATCTGTAATGAGCTACTCCTGCTTAATGCAGCTGGAGGGGTGGGCTTCTGTGGTTACAGCAAAGAACCCGATGATGCAGAAGCCATGGGAGGGATGTGACCAGGGAGTGAGATGATCGGGTTCATCCTTTATCCGTCCTGCTGCTGGAATGCAGACAGGCGAGACAGGAGGCCAGCACGTATCCAGAGAAAACACATCTCTGACAAGACAAACATGCAAAACCTGTGAAAAGACCCGGACACACACACCTGCGGGTGAAACTTAGACACACATGCACACACACACAAACCCAGAAACAACCGTCTACACAGGCGCACAGAACCACAAACACACAAGCAGGGGTGGGGTGACTTCACCCCAGAACATCTCCTTTCTTGTCTCCCTGGATCTGCAGGAAGGAGCCGAGCCTGCCTGACTTTGGTCCCTCACTCACCTCCAGACCTTGAAAGTGAAATTGAATATCCACAAGCCCGTGACCTTGGGGTTCTGGAGAATGGGTCCTGTAATGAGCGTCACGGCTCCAGGCCAGATGAAATGCAGGCGTTCCGGGCTCTGTCCAGGAGGGTCACTCGGCCCACTTGCTGAGGGCCGCAGAGCGATGTGGGTCAAATGCTAATGGCTTTTCAGCTGGGGCCGCTGGAGCCCAGTGCGGGACCGTGGGCAGTGTGTTTGCTGCGGGCACTTTTGCCCTTGACAGGACATTGCGGGCAGGCTACCTGCTGCGACCCAGGTTAGCACAACGTGATACGTGCCATTTGTGCAGCAGCAGGGGACTGGGCGTAGAGACAGGGGACATCAGCCTCTGTCCATGATCCAGCTGTAAACACAGATTCATACCCAGGCCAAATCTATCCACGAATCCATTTCAAAGGAATAAAATCGCATTAGAGGGATAGTAATTGTGCAATATATTGCACTTGAAATTAGAATTCTATGAAATCTCATTATTTATGTCTAGACTAAAAGAGATTGAGTTTTGCTTATTTAACTACATTTCCTGTTGCTCTGATGAGGAATGATGCTTCTCTAAGAGCCGACTGTCTCATTCCTGAAGCGTGGTGTTTTCAGAGCAGCACCACGAGGGGCTTCTGGAAGTCTCTTGGACTCAGGGTTGGTCTGGAGGGACGTTGGGGCTGCCCTGGGCCTGCTTGTCCTCAGGCCCCTTCATCCCCCTTCCCATGAGTCTCTGGGCTCACCCCCATGGGCCACATTTCCCGGGCTCTGACTGGGCTGGTGTCTGCCTGGATTAGCGGTCAGGGGCTGTGGTGGAGGGTGGCAGCAGGAGGACCCAGGGTGTCCCCCTCTGCCTGGGCCGCATCTGCAGTGCCCGTGTCTCCACCATGGTGCCAGTCCCCTCTGTGGCCCCTGAGCTGAAGACTGAACCCTCTCTCTTGGCTCCTCTATCCCAGGGTCAGTGACGCGTTGTCACTGATCTTTGCCTCACAGGCCCTTGTTTGCCTTCTCAGCTTCCATGCAGATCCCTGTATTATCTCTTCCTGGCTGAAGCACCTGCAGTGACCCCGCTTTCCTTGGTTGGACCCTAGTGCAGATATGCCCCTCACCAGGACACTCAGGCCTCTACCCCAGCCCATTTCATCCTCCTCTCATCCTCACACACTGTCTGCCCTGGTACCTAGACTCCTTGCTGTCCTCTGCACCAGCCCCAGCCCCTTTGCTCCTGCTGCCTGCTTGTCTGGAGTCCCCACTGTAAACTCAGCCCCTCTAAGAAGTTCCTGCTCATGTGCGACCTCTGGAAGTCACCAGTCCTAAGCCTCCCACCTGCAGATGGGATCTGCTGGGACATTCTAGTCCCCTTGTGGGTGCTTAGAAAGAGTGCATCCTGGGGTGGTCACACAACGTTCGCTTTTGTTCTTTATGTACCAATTATTCACCAATTATTCACTGATGCTGACTATGTGTTAACCACTGTGATACAGCAGGATAATCGGGACTTTTTCCATTGTAGGTGACAGAAAGCCCAACTCAAACTGACTTGAGTAAGAAGGAAAGTTTTTTGACATATAACTATTCATAGCTGTGTCAGCTTCAGGCATGGCTGGATCTAGGAGATCAACTTAGGTATCTGAAGACTGTCTCTTTACACCTCTTGGCTCTACTTTTCTTCACGTTGGTGATGGAGCTACAACAGTGGAATGAGAATTTATTTTCAGGTCAAAGTGGCAGAAATCTCTAGAATTGGCTTAAACACCTAATCGCTTATTGATGTAAATAACTACCCAGGGGTAGTTTATCTTCAGGCATGGCTGGATCCAGGAAATATCTATAATTCTCTCCTGTTGCCTCTTACTGTGCTTCCTCTGTATTGGCTGCATCCTCAGACAGAATCCCTCACTGTGGTGTCAAGATACCTTCTAGAGGTTGTGAGGCTTGCATCTCAGCCTCTCAGGAACCCTGCTGGAAGGGGAAGTTCTTGATTTCTCAAGTACTTTAAAACAAGAGTTCCAAAATTTAGTTTCCTTGTCTCCTAAGGTTTGGGTCATGCATCCATCTATGTTCCTATAATTGTGGCCAGGGGAAATGCAAGGTTTTGATTGTCTGTGCCTGACACACAGGCCCAATGAGCCAAGCATAAGTTTCAAGCAAGTTAAGTACATGTGTGTAAACAATGAAAGATCACATATATTCAATTCAAACTTTGATTTTGAGAAAAATTATAGATTCGTGTGCTGTTGTAAGAAGTAATATGGACCTTTTGCGACTTTTACCCAGTTTCCCCAGTGGTAAAATGGTGGTCCAATATCACAGCCAGAGCATCACCAGTGAGGTCTTGTCAGGTGGAAAAATGGTGGCCATTTCAGCCAAAATGTCAGAGATAGATCTTGGTTGTGTTGTCAGATGCGCCTTATGCTTCTGTGCATGCATCAGTGTGTTTGTAAGAACATTGCACAGGGTAGCAGATATTTGCCACAGAGGCCACGGGTTACGGGGGTTTTGTGAGGTGTGGTTAGATTGGAAGAGGCACTCAAAGCCTCTTGACTTATGTGTTAGCTTTAGAGGGGAAAATGTTCTTACACTGGTGTGCAACTAAAAATTAGTTTCCCAAGATGGTGGACTAGGAATGTGTTCATGCATCTCTGTGCAATTAAAATTGATTTTTAAAAATAGAAAAAAAAAATAGTGCCCATTTCCCTGAAGGCAGAATGTCTCTTATCTAGTGTGATGTTTGTCACGTGACTGGCAGAGAGTGTATGATTTTATTGCATCTCCTCAGTAGATTGCTGGAAAAATTTTCTAACACAATAAGGTTAAGAGCTTCTTTATTATTATAGCTTTGTATAATTGCAGCATTTTATTAATGATATAAACCAGCATGGACTCTCAGTCTATAAACAGTCCCCTCCCTCCCTGTAGCAGAGAATGCCCTTCCGGTGGTTAATGGGGACATATTCCTGGCTTCAGAAGGGAAAAGCTATCCTCAGAGGGTAGCCAGTCCCCCAGATCCTGGTCGTGCAGGCAGTGGGTGCCGTTGCCCTGTCCTGGGAGGGTGAAAAGTCAAGGGTACTTTTCTACAGGGCAGAGGAGAAGAGAATACATGTTCAATATGCAGCACACATAGCCCCTGCTCCAGCATCTGCAGTGGCTCCCTACTGACATTAATGATGGAAGAACTGCTGGTGGAGGGGAGGGAAGACCACACATGCACCATTTATCTGGTTTATGTGTACCAGAAGCTGACTCAGCGTGTTTTATGCATCCTCTGATGCATATTTAAGGTAATCCTGTGGCACAGGCATGAAAATTATCCCCATTCTACAGAGGCGGGAGCTAGGCTCAGCTCCTAATGGTGGGGCCCATGTCTACAGCCATGTCTGATTTAACAAAAGCCTGTGCCACTTGCTACAGCCCTTCAAGGCTTCAGTACCATTTTGGCTCTGGCTTGTGAGCAGGTTGCCTAAGTTCATGGATAGGGGTGTGGGTGCTGAGCACACACTCCTTTTTTTCTTTTGCCTCAGGGAAATGAAAGGATATACATGGAAATGGAGTTGAGGAGGAAGGTCTGAAAGGCAAAGGAGGAGGAGTCCATTTTATTCTTACCACCTGGCTATTCATCATTATTACCATTATCATCATTATCTTCATCACCCTCATCATCACCATCACCATTCACCATTGTCACTGTAATAATTATCATTATTGTCATCTTCTTCATTATCATTATATTCTTTGCCATCATCACCTTTGTTAACATCCCCTTCATCATCACTATTGTCATAACTATCACCATTATCATTATCACCATCACCAGCACCATCATCATCACCATCCTCGTCATCACCATTATGATCTCTATCACCATCATCACTATCATCACCATAACCATCCTCACCATCGCCACCATCATCATCATTACCATCATCATCATCACCATCACCATCATCCTCACCATCACCATCATCCTCAACATCACCATCATCACCATCATTATCATCACCATCATCCTCACCATCAATCATCATCATGACCATCATTACCATCATCATAGCCATAATCCCCACCATCCTCACCATCATCATTACCATCACCATTCTCCTCATCACCATCATCCTCACCATCACCATCACCATCATTATCATCACCATCACCATCATCACCACCATCACCATCATCCTCACCATCACCATCAATCATCCCCATCATTACCATCATCATAAACATCATCCTCACCATCATTACCATCACCATTCTTACCATCACCATCATCACCATCACCATCATCCTCACCATCAACACCATCGTCACCATCACTGTCATTATTGTCATCTTCTGCATTATCATCATATTTCTTACCATACTCATCACGAGCACCCCCATCCTTGTCATTTCATTATCACTGTTATTGTGTTCTTCATTATCATATGTTTTACCATCATCACCCTCATCACCTTCACTCTCACTGTTGCCATAACTGTCATCATTTTCACCATCACCATTATCTCAGCCATCACGAAATATGGTGCTCCCATGTCCCAGTGACTGCACTAGGTGATTTTCATCTATTACTTCTCTATCATTATCCCAAGCCTAGAAGGTAGGTGTCATCATAATCCCCATTTTAATGATAAAGAAATTGGGCCACAGAGAGGTTATGGAGCTCACCTAATGTCATACAAGTAATGACTGGCATAGTCTGGATTCAAACCCAGCAGTCTGACCCCACAGTTCATTATCTTAGGCACTCCCTGTACTGTAAAATGAAATCTGGGATGCCTGAGTAGGAGTGGCCTCTGTAAGGGCCCTTGGAGACTCCAGCCCCAGGATGTGAACCCTGAACCGCCCCGATCCATGTGCTGACAGGAAGAACTAGTATTAATGATACCTGCTCTGTGCTGACGACACTTGTGGGAGAATTACTTATAAGACCTGCACACTAACAGGTGGGGATTGCCTTATCTTCAATATGCAAACGAGGAAACTGAGGCACTCAGTGGTGTGGTTAGTTGCCCAAGGACACAGTGAGTGAGTAACGGGGCTGGGATTTTTATCCTCGTCATCCTCATCACCATCTTCATCCTCATCACAGTTACACTTCCCCTCCTTTCTTTTCTTAAATGATTGTCTTTTTCTATATGTCTTCATTCCTTTGAGAAAGGGAGGTCATTTTTCATTGCGGTTTTGATTAACTTGTTTCTTAAACATACAGGCACTGTTTGGAGATTTACACAGAGAATATGTTGAGATATTGTGAAATTAAAACCAAATAATTGTCTAAAATAAGAGAAGAAAAAGTCTGGTCATTCATTCTCACTAGTAGTGTTTTTACAGCTTTCCTTCGGTCTTACTTTTCTGAAAATATATGCCTTCTTCTTTTTTTTTTTACCAAACAGGGATGAATGCAGTCCATGATATTTCACAACCAGCCTCCTTCACTGGGTGATATGTCATAACACATCATGCCATATCATGCCACTGTGGTCCTTGTACATTTGCTTCGTGATAGGGAATCCTCACCTGTGACTCTGGCCAGCCCCTCCCACCTGTCCTCATGGCTGGTCAGTGGGACTATCCTCTGTTCCCCACCTCCCTCTTTCCATCTTCATCCCACTATTCCTTGATCATCAGCCCCTGACCTACACCTTCCAGGGGACCCTTGCTCCCTTGTCCTCTGGGATCCTTCTCCTCACAGGGGGTTTACAGCCTGTATGTGATCTCACCCCACACCCTTGTCACACATGTCCTGAGGCCCTCCCACTCCAGACACTGGGCTGGGTATTGGGGACATAGGGACAGCCCGGCTGACATTATTTGACCCCTTACAGGCACCAGGAATTTACTTGTCTAATCCCCTGCATTTTCACAGCAGCCCTATGAGGTGTGTTCTGTTATGTTCCTGAACTGAACATAAATAAAGTGAGGTGGAAATTGCACAGTGAGCAAGAGGAGAGGCCGGACTTCACCCCAGGCCATCAGAATCCAGGGTTGAGCTCCGAACTCTCATGCTAGTCCATGGCCCGAGCCTGGGAGGAGGTCACCCCGTGTCAGAGGACCATTCCCCTGTCCCTGTCTTGTGTCGTGAGGAAGGCCAGACAGGGCCCTAGGTGCTCTGAGCAGCTGGAACTCGTTGGGATACAAGTGACAGAAAAGCCAACTTTACCCAGGGGATTTCGGATTCAAGCTCCTGCACAGTCCAGGGCTAGAGCTGGCTCCTGCAAGACTGGGTTCAGGCTCCGCGGCGCCATCAGGGCCCGATGCCTCTCTCCCCACACCACTGTCTCCTTGCTCCTTTCACGTTGACTCCTTTCTCTGACAGGCTCCTCCTTCATGGATGCAAAATGGCTGCAGCACCTCCAGACCTCACATTGTCTCAGCTTCAAGTCCACCAGGAAGCCATCTTCCTAGGTCCCAGCATTCCCTGCAATCATCTCATTGGATCGGATTGGGTCACATGTCCATCCCTGAGCCAATCACAGTGGCTGGTGGAATCAATGCCCTGATTGGCTTAGGCTTGGGGAAGTCACATGGTCTTGCCTGAGGAGTTCTGGAGCCTTTTCCAAAAGACAAGTCTGAGCAGGAAGGGCCAGCTCAGCAGAGATGCCCTGGCGTGGGCTCACCAGGGAGAGGGCAGAGACAACGCTTGGCACAGCCGACAGCACGGCTGCTCGTGAACACTCACAGCCCCTCCGTGTCAGAGGACCTTCACCACCACTGACATCGGGCTGGGCCATGCGACTGCCTTTGTCTATAAAACTGGAGAGGAAGTGAGGGGCGTGGCTTCTGGGCAGAAGCTTTAGTACTTAATGAGTTGTTCGTCACAGTCTCTCTTCTTCCCTCTGAGCAGCATGAAGTGCAGATGGCGAGGACGACACGCCCAGCCAAGGGACAACAGACGAAGAGCGTGGGCGGGGCGAGCCTTTCCCTTCGTGAGCAGCTGGGCTCGGGGATGTTTGTTACCGTGGCGCAGCCTAGCACATCCCGGCTGGTTCCCACGTACACACAAAGAGCGCGTTTGCCATGGACCAGGACCTGGTTATCTCTGGGGCTTGTTTCCCTACAGAGCCGAGTCTGCAGGGCACCCAACAAATAACCCCCAAGTCACTGTTCACGCTGCTCCTGCTCCCCCGGGCTCTGGGTGGCTCCTTCCCCCGCCAGAGCCTCCGGAGCCGCCCGTGCTCCTTGCTCCAGCCTGAAGCGCCCAGGAGGACCCAGCAGCAGGTCAGGAGCAGTGACAAGCTCACGCCGCTGAACCGTGGAAATGAGTCTGGTTTCGATCGATTTCCTCAGGGCCTCTGGGCTTGGGTGTGATGAGTTTCTGCCCTGGATCAAATAGCTGGAGGGGAGAGCTTGCCCCAGACGGATGGACACAGGAAGAAAACAAATGTCTTTTACTGTTTTTCTTTCTGTTCTCTCCACTATTCAGGAAATATTGGTGCCAGAATGTTCCCCAGCGTCACACAGGGCCAGGCCTCCAATGCAGCATTTGCTCAGCGGCTGACCCGTTCTTCCGCGCACTCGGAGGCATTGACACCCCCAGAAGCAGTCCCTGCTCCCTCCCAGGTGACGCGGTCTGTGCATTTTCAGGTGAGGGACGGCCTGTGTCATCGTTGGAACTTCCTAAGACTCCCAGAGGCTGACGGACCTCCCAGACCCGCCTCGGCCCGGCTCCCTGCGCCCTCCTCCAGGGGCTTCATTGCTCCCCGCCCCGGGTCACCCCTCGGCTCTCAGGTAGGCGTCTTCACATCAGATTTGTGGCTTTTCTGTTAAAATCCTTCACAAACTGGCTGTGCCCTGGCGGGCGGGGCCCAGGGCTGAGCAGGGGCCTTGTGGAGAGTGAGTCCCGGCTCCCACCAATTCCGATTGTGGGACATCAGTCTCCTCCTCTGGGGATAAGGGGATAAGGGTGCCTTCCTCCCGCGTGGTTGGGGGGATTGCCCGGGGCCATGTGTGGACATCAGCGCAGCCTGGGGAAACACCAGCACTCACGCGGGTGTTGCTGTCCCTGGGGAGATGGAAGAAACAGCCGACTTGCACCGAGAAGAAAGCAAAACACTCTCTCGTGGGTAAGGGCATTGCGCAGTTGCTCTCACAGGGACCGGTGTTCCCTGTTGGGAGGGATGTGGCTCTGCTGTGAACCAGGCCGAAGGAGTTTCATGGCCTCTCAGCTTGGAACGTTGAGAATTTTAAACCTACCCAGATGTTTCACGCCTGGCTGTCCCAAGAAAATTCTTTTTTTTCTTTTATTTCTTTATTCTTCAATTTGGGCAAATACCTACTTAGAAAAGCAGCATAAATCATGTGCTCCCTGCAGCTCCTACACGGGGCGGCTGCCCTGGGGTCTTAACAGGGTGTTTGGTGCAAACTGCCTCTGTTGACCAAAGTCAAAACCAATTCTGTCCTTAGCCCCATCGATTCCAACTGTGGAAATGTATTCAATAAATGAGTTCACACCTGAACAAAATGTATGTTCACACACAGTTGCTGGAAGATTGTTTGGAGACTGGAGAACGCTCTCACAGGGCCTGGTTGGACACCGCATGCTCGTCCACATCATGGGGCCCCACGGGGTTCTTCCCACGGGAGCCCGGCACACCTGTGCTGACAGCAGCAACCATGGAGCTGTATCTGGCCCAGGAGTGGCCACGTGGTGTGAGTTCCCGTCGGTGTAAATGGGGACACAGGCAGGTGCCCCATCCACCACCTATCCTGTCCCTGCTCAGTGTCACCCTCCTTGCTGTGTGGGGTCCCATTGGCGAGTTTTCAGATGAATCAAGGCTGCTCCAGGTAGAGCCCCTGTCCCTCCAGGCAGAGCCCTTGTCTGTGGGGAGCTGCCCCTCCTCGGGTGCCTGGAGAGGGCACATATGTTGGGGGTGGTCAGTGTGGCTCAGGTCTCCACACTACTTGCCCCCTGCTTCCCTCCTGCTGAGGCCGGGTGGGCTCTGGGGAGGGGAGCCAGTGTTCTTGGGTTCACGGACACAGAGCAGGATATGGGGACAGAAAAATCAAATCCCTGCACAGACCCCTTGGTTCTTCCCACAGATCCTCTTTTCCGTGCCCAAATCACCTGGACATGCTTCTGTTGCCCCGGCTGGTTCCTAAAGTGGCCTTGATGCCCGCGTCCAGGGCGCTATCCTCACCACGTGCCTCTCCCCCCCGGCCCGCCCCGATCCCTGCCCCAGCCCACAGCTGCCCTGCCCAGGGGACTTGAGTCCCAGGTCCACAGCAGCTCTTGGGGGTCTCGCTGGGTGGGTAACTCCCATTTCCCGCCATCCCACTGGGGCCTTCCTGGTTAGTTCTGGGGTCCAGACCCCCATCTCCTCATCTAGATGGGGACAGTGAGGCTCTGGGAGGGAGGTGGCGCTGGGGACACCACCAGAGATCAGCAGCCAGGCCTGGACTTGTGTGTTCTCAGGGCGACCTGGGGCCCTGCTGCCTGGCCTCTGGGGCCTTTCAGTCCAAGTCTGCAGCCACCTGTGGTCCTGAGGGCCACACAGCTCATGGTTTGCAATCCCAGCCACTTCTTTTCTAAATCAGTAAAGCCTGACCTCTGTGGTCACCGCCATCACCGCCAAAATTAGGTCCAAGGCAGCTCCCTTGTGCACAGAGTGTGTCCACTTCTGCTGCTGACAGGTGGGAGTCCCAATGCCCTGGGGTGCGATCAGCCACACTTCTGTCTCCATGGCAGGGCCATGCGTGCATCCCCCACCCTGCTGATGGACCAGAGGATACCTGGACACGGAAGCCAGATGTCACCATGCTCGTCCCTAGAGCAGCCGTGCGGGGCGTGGAGAAGCAGAGCTCAGAGCTTATGCAGGGCTGATGCGGGGAAGCCGGTCTCCCCATGCTGCGTCTCCCATGGGGGAAGGAGCTCACCTGAAGGGGGCGCTCTCATTGGCTGGGAGCCTCCGCTGACTCCACAGCACTCTCCTGACTTGCGCCAGACACCTTCGAAACAGTCACTGGGCTGAAAAGTGACCAGGCCACGGGGTCGAGCTGTGGAGATGGGCTGGCCCTGGTTGTGGATGGCAAGGGAGGGAGCAGCCCTGGCCTGGGCTCCGGCAGCCCTGCTGAGTCCATCTCCCTGAGGATGGGCTGGGCCAGGCCGGGGCTGGCACTCTGTGATGCGGAGCGGGGCGTGTTGGGGGAGCCTTTGGTGGGAAGGACTCCTGCTGAGAGGAGCCCTGTGTCGTGGAGGCTGTGGTTCCGAATCTCTCAGCAGGTGTGATTCTCTGCTTATTCGAATTAACTAAACTATAAATCATGCCTGCCACATCCCGTTCCCATTGATTTCCGTGGATTCGCTGCTCATTTCTTGTTAGAAAGTGCTGTGGGCATCAGGAGTAGCTCAATAAGCAAAATGAAGCAGGTGCGGCAGCTTCAGACAACCGAGTGTCCGCTGGGCTCTGCCTGCAGGTGTCTCCTTTTCCTGAAACCAATTTGGCCCTGGTCGGCTGGTTATGATAGGGAGGGCGGAGTTCACGCCTGGGGATGGAGGGGCCGGCTCTGGGAGGATGAACCAAGGCACAAACAAGATGACACGACTGTGGTGGCTGTTCCTGCCCAGGTCGCTCTGACATTGCAGGTAGCACGCTCTGTGGTCCTGCTGCACCCACGTCCTCCTTCGTCCCATCTCAAGAGGCATCCCGGAGCACCCGTCTCAAGGGAATTCCTTCCTAAGCCCATGTTCCCTCCCAGCACGCCCTTTAGTTCTTCTCCAATTTACAGCCTTGCTTTTTAATTCATTTTAAATGGTGGGCTTTAAAAATGAGTTTATTTTTACCCTGAATATGCTGTGATTCTAAATGAAATGTCCTATTCCTCAACAATTACTACTTAGATAGGAATCTCCAAGTTCTCTCTGCGGGCAACCCTGTCTTTTAAGAACCTCCAGAGATATGTTAAACACATACAGGAACACAGAGACGTGTGTGTTTTCTAAGATCATATAGCACAGCGTGGACTTACCTTCTTCAGAATGTTTTTCATTCTTTTCCTTCCCTACTGGTTTTTAGGATGGACATTCTGCATCTCTTGTTTCTTTATCTTTTGACAAGTGCATTAAATTCATTACACTTTCATTAATAACCATCTCTACCTCTTTCTGAATTATAATTATTAATGTCAACAATTGCCCTCTGGCTGACAGCCTGTTAACATACAGCCTTTTAGCTGGGTTTGGTTTTATTTCTTCTGTCAATATTATTATTTAATAATTATTTAATATTGTACCAAATACATCATTTTCTTTTCTCACTGTAACTTACTGTATTTCAAACTCCTTCTCAGCAAATTGTCTTCTTTATGCATTTCCTTCAGGAACTCTAGTAGGGAGAGGGTCCTGGAGTTAATCCCTCCTTTTTCTATATCTTTGAAAACAGCTCGAGTCTCATCTACCCCTCATATTTTCTATTTTCCTTCTGGCCCTGTTGAGAAATGTGTGGCTGCCTCCGGGATCCCGGGAGACGGTGTCCTCCTAAGAGGTTGACCTGGAGTCACCTTGCAGGGCCTGTTTCTCCCCAGACGCCCCTCGGGGGTGTCCCCGCTCCTCTCTCCCCCCCACCTGTAAATAGCCCTCTGTGGGGGCTACGACAGACCCAGCTCGTGGCCCCAGGGCTTCACCCCTCCCTGCGGAGCCCCCACCCTCTGCCCTTGGCTTTGGGCTTGAGCCTGGGAGTGGCTCTGGCCAGCAGAAAGGGATGGGGACGGTGCAGAATCCCTCAGGCTTCCCGTGCCCGCGTCCCTGGCTCCTCACTGCACTGGAACAGGACTCCTGTCAGCAGCTGGGGAGACCGTTCTCTAGGGCGTCCTGTGAAGGCAGCAGGCTGCTGTGGGCTGAGGCGCTTTTTAGCCACTTAGGAGATAATTCACAGCTCATCAGGAACACCGCATCACTGCTTATGGGTGTCTCACAACTGCAGTAGGGAAAATAGGTCTCTTATCGGAAGATTAAGGAAGAAAGATTCTCTCCCTACAGACTCCTCCTGGGCAGCCATGCACATGGCGTTTACTCCCAGTGGGCGATGGGGTTTTCATCAGCTTCGATGTTCAGAAGGCAGGGCACACCTGGAAGCCGTTGTCGGGGGATGGCCTGGTTGAGCTGGTGAGGCCCTGGGCGTGCGGGTAGGGTCTGTTCCTGATCAGGAGCGTTCTCAGCGCCGTGAGCAGCACAGGACTCGGAGGTTCGGAGGCCCCCAGGAGGCAGGCCCTGCAGCGTGGGGCAAGGGATGGGCACAAATGCTGGGCGCGTGCTGTGGTTGCCCTGGGAGGCCTTGGCAGCGGCGGATCCAGTAGCACAGGCATCATCGGGTACGCTCCCTGCTGGGGCCGTGGGGGTGGAGCCTTCCAGGTCCAGGCGACGACACAGGCAAGTGTGCGGCTGTGAGTGCTGGGAGGGGCGGCCCGTGGCCCTGGCAGCCCCAGACCCACACCCTGCTCTGTTCTGGGGGAGATGAGATGATTTTCCTGAAATATTCTTTCTCTTCCTGGCCCTGTTCTCCAGGTGTGGAATATCCTGCTCCAATCAAAGCCATGTCACCTGCTTTGTCCAGTGAAACGTCAATGGACAGACGCTGCCTGGGTTCCAGGGAGCTCCTCACTGAGGCTCACTCCCTGTGCCTCTGCCATCAGCACGGAAGGACCTGCCTGGCTGCCTGCGGGCCGTTGAGGACACGCGGTGCGGGAGCAGAGCCAGCTACACTGCACAGCCACACTGCAGCTGCAGGCGCTATTCATCTGAGTGGCGCAAGGTCAGCTGACATCCGTTGGACCCTCAGACCCCTGAGCCAGCCCCACTGAGATCTGAGCCACCGCGGCCAAACTGCAGTCACCTGGGAAGGAAGCCCCGCGTTCCGCCCCTGGGATGTGCGGCGCTTTGCTGTGCAGCAGGTGCGGATGCGTGCGCCTCCAGCCGCTCCCCTGCTCCCAGGTTTTGGAAGCTTTCCCTCTCTGGGCCTCACGGTGCGAGGATCCACCGCGAGCCATCGCTTTGCTTGTTTCTCAAGTCCAGAGAAGACAGTTTTCTGTGCAGTGAAAACCTTCCTTGTAACACTGAGCAGAGGCTCCGTGTGCATTTGGCCGCCAGCCATGGAGCAGGCTCTGAGCTTCCCCTGCGGTGCGGGTTTTCCATTTTCAGTGGATTTGGTGGGGACTTTCCTGGGTGCGTTTACCCCCTGGGTGGGTGCCGTGCAAATTAAATCCAAGGCATGGAAAACAATCTCGATCACAAGGCTGCTCAAACACACTCTGTCCTCTGGACTCTGGTGTTTGTGTTCATCTCAGAAACAGGATCATAAATTAAAGGCCCTCTAAGACCCCTCTGTGTGGTCTAAGCAGGAGGATGAGTGGAGGTGTGGCGCCCACCTGACCTTCCCTCTGTCCACGTACGTCCCGTCCCCCTGCTGATGGGCAGAGTCTTGTGACTAGTCCTGGCCAATGGACTTAGGGCAGGAGGGACCTGGTGACACCTGGCTGAGGTG
Organism: Symphalangus syndactylus; assembly: GCF_028878055.3. Lineage (NCBI taxonomy): Eukaryota > Metazoa > Chordata > Mammalia > Primates > Hylobatidae > Symphalangus > Symphalangus syndactylus. The sequence goes on from NC_072435.2 coordinate 126,887,558, forward strand.
GAGAAAAGCCCCCCGGGCCCCTCCAGCTACACATTTCCTGCTGCCCTAAGAGGCCACATGCTCTGTCAAGTGTGGGCATGAGGATGCAGGTCATCAGGGTCCCGAGTGACTCTGTGGAGCTGAGCGGAGCCCCAGCCCACTGTGCTCATGGAGTGTAGGTGAGCAGGAACTGAGGTTTTGCCCACTGTTCTCATGGAGCGTAAGTGAGAAAGAACTGAGGTTTTGTGCTGCCGCTGGGATTTCAGGGCCATTTGTTACTGGAGAAGCTGTCTTAGGGGTCCCAGACCTGGGCCTCCTCCTCGCTCAGTGCATCTTGGGAACTCCAGGTATTAGCATCTTCATCTCTAAAGTGAGAAGCATCATCGTCAAACCTCATTCGCTTATGGTGAAGAGTAAGTGAGTTAACATAGCAAAGCTTTAGAACAGTGTGTGGCAAATGCAGTCACTGTGTTGGAGTTGACCATAATGAGGGGAGTCAAACTCTCGAAGGCCTTCCATACCAGGCTTAGGAGTTTTGTCTTCATTTCAGAGGACTGCCTGTTTCACAGTGTCTCCTGCACACACTAATTCTATAGAATATGAAGACGTTGCATGGAAACAGTATTCTGTGGTAATGTTTTTCATTTTTTACAAGCAGTGGATTAGCAAAGTGAATGCATTACTTTTGTTTTTACTGCAGAACTTGTCAGTGCCTTTAATATGAGGGATGAGTCTCTAGGAGAGTTTGTTGTCAGGATTTAACACTTATTCTTGGAAAAGCAGTGATTTGTGCTGGAAATGAACTGGGCAGACCCTGCTCCCATCTCCATCTGCCCCAATCTCCGTGCTGCCCACTCCCCATTAACAGTGCCTGTAACCAAGTCGCTGCACAAATCCACAAATGGAGGCGTGGAGGGGCATCACTTTCCACCCCAGGATCATGACGAGGGCTGTGTAACGTTAGCAAACATGCAGGAGATGCCTGGCCTCGAGCTTGTGCAGCAGCTCCGGAGCCTGCCCTCCCCTGTCACCCACGGCACCATGACTTTGGAGGATCTCAGCTCATTCCTCCCTCCAGAGGGACTGTCAGTGCTGGGCAGAAAATCACCCTTCAACGACCGGGCCCAGCTGCCCTCCGTCAGAGAGCAGAGAAAGCCGGCCTCCAGGAGATTCTCACTCCACCAAGGAGACGTCTCCACCCAGCGCTCATCCTGAGCAAGGGCACTGGGAGGAAGAAATGCAATTTTTAAAACTGCTGCAAGTGATGACTTCTGCTGCTTCTGTCTCTGGAGAGCTCTGGGCACTTAACATCCTTCCACCCACATGCCCGAGTCTGTGCAGAAACCTCACCCACGCAGAGGAGACTGCATTTCCCAATAGCAGATTCAAGTCCTGAACTTCCTGAACCACAAAGTGTTACCCACACTGGTAGGTGCCAGCCTGAGACTCAACTATCAGGAAAAACATGAAGAATTCAGTCCATGCCCTCAAATGCACCCATTTGGCTCCCAAACAGCGAATCTCATCAATGAAATTCTCAGTTAGGAAAGTCCACACTGAACTCATGCAGAGGCCAAAGTACACAGGCCTGGGGTTCTTGGCACCTGAGATTTCTGAGCAGTTTTCTGAATTTTCCAATTTCCTGTTGAAGACATAGGAACACGTGGCACACGGGCACAGAGACCTGGAAACCAACAGGTGACCTCAGGGAGGTTTGTGAAGCGCCCTGATGAGAAGACACTTGGGCAGAGGTGGCTGGCTATTCCGTAAGTCCATTTTCCCCCCTGGGACCAGAGCTGACTCCATTTCTCAGTCTGCCTTGCAGTGAGCATAGTCAGCTAACCACCTTTATGCAGGGGAATGTGGGCAGAGGGGAATGTGGGCAGAAGCAATGTGCATCACATCCAGGCCTGGGCCCTAAACTTCCCCTGGTCACCTGACATGACCCCCTTCTTCCTGTTGACTGGGATGGTGACACCAAGATGACCCTGGAAACCACATGTTGATGGTAGCTGAGCAGCCACCAGCCTGGATCCTTGAGTGATTGCATGGAGCAGAGTCTTCCTGCCAACTGCCATGACCACTCCTCATTCCTGTGAGGAGAGAAATGAGTGTTTTCCTCATAAGGTCGTTGAGTTTTAGGTGTTTGTGCGCTGACACAGCTAAGCCTGGCCCAATACACAGGGTGAGGGCAGACTTTCCCCAAAGAAGAGAAAAATGGTGTTGGGAAGAGCAGAGGCAGGAGGGCAGGTGTGGGAGAGTGACTGTCTCTCCCTGGGGAGGGGTGTGTGGGATGGGGCCGTGGACGTGTGAGCATTTGGGTGGGGGAGCTGGCAGCTGCCTTCTCACTCCCTCTGGAAAGGCAGCCCCAGGGTTCTCTGAGCTGGAGACCCTCGGTCCAGCAGAAAAAGGCAGCCCAGTCCTCTTGCAGAGGAGAGAATACACCCATGCCTGGGGGCTGCCCTTCTCCCCCAGGCTCACGTGGCTGAACAGTGGCTGCAGCCCCTTCAGTCCTGTGTCCTCCCCTCTGCCAGCAACCCCTGAGCTGCTGGGATGGCATGGGATGTGGACCAGGAGCCCCAGCTCTCACCACTCGAGCCCATGGGCCAGAGCCAGCCTGGCTCTGTTCCTAGGTCTGCGGGAGAACTGGAGGGTATGGGAGGCTGAGCGGGGGAAGCTGTCCCCTAATCAATGGGCTGAGCAGTGGCAATGCTGTAGACATGGCACCATGCTGACCTTTTTTTGCTTTGGGTTCCTGAGCGGGGACTTCCACCTGGACTCACACTCGGAGCAGGCTCTCCTTGGGCCCAGTGCCCTGTGTGTCCATTGGTTAGGGGATGGTGGGGGGTGAGACTGGGCTGAATGAGGACAGATTGCGCCATGACAGACATCCCAGCAGCAGCCTCCTGTGTTGGCTGTGGAGGGCTCGCATTTTAGAATTCATAAGCTCAGTCATGCCAAATGCAATTGCTTTTATGTAACTAGAGTTATTCTCTCTTTTGCCCCAATATTCTGACTGATGCAGAAAACATAATTTAGTCAATTCTAGGAAAACGCACTCAAGTTCAAAGTAATGTGGTAGAAGGTGTGGGTGTGGGGGCTTTGCAGAAACAAGAGGGAATTAACCATAACTTTAAGAAAATACATTCATTCTGCTTTGCAGGGGGTGCAGAAAGGGAACTGGGGTACTTGGGCTGTGGGGACCACATCAGCTTCTAGCCCTGCTCTAGGATGTGGAAGTCTCTGGAGAAGAGTGGGAAAATGCTCCAGGTCCTCCCTGGCCCCATCACCCACCAGGGCCTCTCGCTGTCTCAACCCAGCCTGAGGCCAGCTGACCAGGGGTGTGGGAAGCCCAGTTCTATGGCTCTGCTCCCCCAGACCCCCAGATTCACAGCAGAGCAGGAAGGGCAGGGCATGGATGGGAGGGCATGAGGGCCATAGGCCCAGGACAGGCATGCGGGCTGCTCTTGGGGGCATTTGCAGGTACACTAAGAAGCTGCAAGAGGGACACACACACACACACACACCTACACACACTCACACATAGTCTCACACACACACACACACACACACCCGTGCCCTCCCACCTCCAGACCTTGTGGTCACAATGACCCTCCTCCTCAGCTTCCTGGCACTGCTGGGCCTGTCCTGAAGGCTCTTTTGGCCGGAAATGGATGGGCAGGGATCTGAGAGCGCCTGCTATCGGGTGAGTCCTGCTTTACTCATGCCAGAGATTTAGACTAAAACAAACACAAAATGCAACAAAGACCTAAGTGTAAGAGCTAAAGACCTAAGTGTAAGAGCTAAAAGTATAAAACTCTTATAAAAAACATAAGTGTAAATTTTCATGGTCCTGGATTAGGTAGCACTCTCTTAGATGTGCTATCAAAAGCACATACAACCACAGGAAAAAAAATACATAAATTGAATTTCATCAAAATTTAAAACTTTTGTGCATTAAAGTTCAAAATCAAGAAAGTGAGAAGAAAACCCAGAGAATGAGTGAAATATTTGCAAATCATACATTTAGGACAAGTATCCAGAATATATAAAAATTCTTAGAACTCAACAATATAAAGAAAAATAACCAAATTAAACAGTAGGCAAAGGATTCGAAGAGACCTCTGTCCAAAGAAGATACACAAATGACCAATGAGTATGTGCAAAGATACTCAGCAGCTACTCACTATGGAAATACCACTTTCCACCCACGCCGATGGCTATAGTAAAAAACAAAACAGAAACGACGAGTGCAGTGAAGATGTGGAGAAACTGGATTTCTCATAGATTGCTGGTGGGAAAGTAACATGGTGCAACCAATGTAGAAACAGTTTGGCAGTTCCTTAAAAAATTAAACAGAGCTACCATCTGACCTGGCTATTCTGCTCCTAGGTATTTATACACAAGGGAATTGCACACATATGTTCACACCAACACTAGTATGAGAATGTTCACAGCAGCATTATTCACAGTACCCAAAAAGTGGGAACAACCCCAATGCCCATTGAAAGATGAATGAATAAACAAAGCGTGGTGTGTTCACACCATGGAACATGACTGTGTCCTCAGCCATGAAGGGAATGAAGCACTGACACAGGCCACCATGCGGCTGCACCTCAAAAACATAATGCCAAAAGAAAGAAGGCACATACCATGGCTGTGTGTTTTATGATCCTGTTCATAGAAAACATCCAGAGCAGCCAGCACTACAGAGACAGAAAGCAGAGTCATGGTTGCCAGGAGCTGGAGGTGAGGGATAGAGAATGGGGAGTGACCTGGAATGTGTGTGTAATTTTGAGGGTGGGGTCAGGTACTTGTCTGTTCTCACATTGCCATAAGGAAATCCCCGAGACCAGGTAATTTATAAAGGAAAGAGGTTTAATTCACTTAGTTCCACATGCTGCAGAGGCCTCAGGAAGCTTACAATCATGGCAGAATGCACCTCTTCACAGGGCTGCAGGAGAGAGAATGAGTGCCAGCAGGGGAAATGTGATGCTTATAAAACCATCAGAGACTCACTCATCACGAGAATGACATGGAGGAAACCACCCCCATGACTCGATCTCCTCCCACTGGGTCCCTCCCATGACATGGGGATTATGGGGATGAGATTTGGGTGGGGACACAGCCAAACCATATCAGGTAGTGATGAAAATACTCTGGAATTAGATAGTGGTGACTATTGCATAAACTTAGGAATATACTAGAAATACTAACTCCTGCAATTTGACATGGTGAATTCTATGGTATGTGAATGATATTTAAGTTTTTAAAGCTGTGAAAAATAGAAGAATTGAGCGACTGGACATATTGGGGGTGCAGGCGTGGGCAGGGCAGGCCCAGTGTTTGCACTCAGGGGAAGCAGGAAACAGCCCCCACCTCTGAGGTCCCTGCACCTGAGAGGCCCGAGTGAGGGTCTCATTTCTTCCTGGGACAGGGAGGCAAGGGCAGTGGTGGGTGGCCAGTGCGGGGCGGTGCGGGCTCCTCTCCTGGGCTTGGCTGCCTCAGGCACAGCACCTGTCCCTCCTTGGCTGTCTTCTGGTGCCTAATTCCCTGGGTATCCCAGGCGCCTGATTTCTCCTTCAGGAACCTCGGTCAGTTCTGTTCCTGTCCTGAGATGCCTCGCCTGGAGAGGCCTCAGCCCACTGGGTCAAGGCCCCCAGCCCGACGCGGCCCCTCTGACATCTCCGGAAAAAGTCCTGCTCCCACAGAGAGGGGCCGCCTGCCCTACAATTTTTCCTTTTTAAATTAACTTTCCTGACATTTTCCTATTCTAAGCACAACTCATCATTGGAGGAAATTTAGAGAATGTACACAAGTATTACATAAAAAGAAAAATGTCCTCCTCTATGGCCAAATCTTTCCCAAGTGCAATCTTTCCCAAATACAGACAAGTGATATATTTTTCTTTGTTAACAAAAAATGTAACCACCAAGTCCAGGTTATTCTTTTTTTTTTTTTTTGAGACGGAGTCTTGCTCTGTCCCCCAGGCTGGAGTGCAGTGGCGCGATCTCAGCTCACTGCAAGCTCCGCCTCCCGGGTTCACGCCATTCTCCTGCCTCAGCCTCCCGAGTAGCTGGGACTACAGGCGCCCGCCACCATGCCCGGCTAATTTTTTATATTTTTAGTAGAGATGGGGTTTCACCGTGTTAGCCAGGATGGTCTCAATCTCCTGACCTTGTGATTGGCCCGCCTCGGCCTCCCAAAGTGCTGGGATTACAGGTGTGAGCCACTGCGCCCAGCCCCAGGTTATTCTAAACCCTGACTTTCTCACGGCATGGTGTTTTGTAAATGGTTCTTCATGACAATAAAATGACCCTCCTGGGCCTCTGTTTCAGCAGCTGCGCGGCACCCCCAGCGCCGTTTCCATGGAGAACCTGACCCCTCATTCGTGAGGCGGAAACTCACCTGAGCTGAGCTCCAGGGCATCTCTGCGGGGAAGCAGGGTGGGGGTGGAGCAGCACCTGCCCTCCTCAGTGTCCCAGAGACAAACTGGCCCAGAACCCTCTACCAGCAGAGGAGCCCCGCATCCCCGGGAATGGGGATCAGTGGGCCCTGGTGGGTGGGCTCCGCTGCAGAGGGGGCGCTGAGGCCCAGGAGGGTCCCCACAGGCCACGCAGACCAGACGATGATGGCTTTAGTCTGAGCCACAGCAGCCTGCCCCTCGGTCTGCCTTTTGCATCTCAGGAAAAGCCCCACCCTCCCGTCCACCAGGGGCACTGGTTTCTGCACCAGCTGCCTTCCCATCTCCAGTAATGGCCTTTGCTTTGGAGGAGCCCACCCCTGTTGGATGCAGATGAAGATGCCAAGGGGAGCCTGATCGACTGTGGAGCCATCATGGAGGGAGGCAGAGCTGAGGGCTGGGGGAGGTCCAGGCTGCATCATATGAGCCCCTGGATCCAGCCACACCTGAAGGTAGATACCCTTGCACCTCTGAGTTACACGAACCAATAAATCCCCTTTCTGTCACCAAGGCTGGAGTGCAGTGGCATGATCTCAGCTCACTGCAACCTCTGCCTCCCAGGTTCAAGCGATTCTCCTGCCTCAGCCTCCCGAGTAGCTGGGAATACAGGCATGTGTCACCACGCCCAGCTAATTTTTTGTATTTTTTAGTAGAAATGGGGTTTCATTATGTTGACCAGGCTGGTCATGAACTCCTGACCTCGTGATCTGCCCACCTCGGCCTCCCAAAGTGCTGGGATTACAGGTGTGTGCCACCGCGCCCAGCCCCCTTTCATTTTCAAGCCAGTTTGAAGTGGGTTCTGTCCCTGACAAATGGAGTCCTAGTTGGTACCCTTCTCTGTCTCTCCCAGCCCAACTTCAGTCTTATCAGCCTGGGAAAATGTGGAGAGAAATGAGGGGCTGTGGAGAGCCAGGTTCTGAGGCTGCGCCCGCTGCACCCCTCCCACCACATAGGTGAGCCGATGTTTAGGAAACGCTACTTCCATCAAAGCCTTTGGTAACATCCTCGTGCCCGCGGCACCCACGACCGGAGACCCGTCCCCAGAGTTTCTGTCTGCTCTGATGAGCCCCCAGCTGCTCTCCCCCGACACCCCTGTGCTCAGCAAGACCCCAGCTCCTCTCTGATATTGGATCCCGTCCCGCCTCCCCAGCTGCGCTCACCCCTGAAGCAGGAGCTTCGGAATGTCCTGGGTTTCTTGTCTCCTCACAGAGCCCCAGGGTCCCTGATAAATGTCTGGCACCGGTGGTGCACCCGGTAACTGTTCACCCACTCCCATAAATACGCCGTTTACTGCTGAATTATAAAGGGTGTGGGAACAGAAGAGAGGTTTCAAATCACTTCTCATTCTTACGGTTTGAATACATTACACAGTGATCTAATTAGGCTTGTATTTCATGCAGAGACCACACTTCAAAGTAAAATTAAAAAATAATTCTACTGTGAGAGGAAATGAATGTTTCTAATATAAAATTTCAACCGCTGTGCTTGGCAGGCAGGGAAGCTTGCGGAGGCTGGTTATCCTAATTGAGGAAGCCCCAGAAAGAAGGGCCGTTAAAAGTGACATTTTCCTGGACGTCTGTCCTGACAGCTTTCCATCCCTCCCGGATGCTCCGGGTCTCTGAGCACCCCAGCCTGTGGGTTCTGACAGGAGGTGGGTGGGGACGGGATGGAGCCCCGGGCAGGTGCCCCAGCCCCGTTGCGGGGAGCAGAGGTGGGGCGGTGGGGACTTGCTCAGACCCTCCTTTTCCTACAGCCCCGGCGCCGCACAGTGGGACTCTGGGCAGGGTCCTCCCTCTCCGTCTTCCCCTCGCTGGGACCCAGCACGGCACAGGAGGGGCGGCCAACACCGTTTAGACACCAGAACTGTCTGGAGTGTTCTGCCTTCTATCTTAAGTCACGATCCCAGATTCCCCAGGCAGCCACACACAGTGGTCTACACCGGGAGAAAGTCGCCGTGAGAACTGTGGCACCGCAGGAGGCTGTGCGTGTTTGCTTTTGTTGATCTGTTTAACTGCAGCCCGATTTATGTTTCTGGATCCTGGAATTGAGTTGACACTATTGGTAGTATGAAAGTGACAGACACCAGGATGAAGTCACTCTTGTCATACCCAGAGGAAACAGGGTCAGTAGGCCTGGGGGAGGGGAGGATGCTGCTGTGTGTCTGCGATCAGAGCTTTTCCAAGGACTTTCTGAAGCCCCAAAAGAAGGCCCTCCGCGTCCGTCGCGCATCTCCGGCCTGGCAGGGCTTGCGTGGTTCACACGTACACGCATTTCTATGGCTAGGGTTATCTATCACCAGACATTCTTGAGGACCGCAGTGATTCTGATCAGATGCTCTCAAAAGACCACTTCCCAGTGACAACCCCTCCTTCAATAAACTGACAGCACTTCTGGCTGTGGGTCCCTGGAACCGATGAACTGCGTTCGAGCAGCTCAGGCGAACTTCTTCCCTGTGCCAATGAGAGCTTTTTCTTACCCTCCCTCACTGGAGGCACCCGTTACTTGCCACAGTGCATTTGGGATTCTCATCCTCTTTTTCTATCCCCAAATAAATGCAATGTATGTGGGGATATTTTTCTCCGATGTCTTTTCTGAGGTTGACAATAGTTTATTCATACATAACCATGAGCAGCCAATCATCAATCCTACGGTGCTGTGCTAACTGGATTTATTTTTACAACTGCTGTAAGGAAACATTTATTTCCCTAACAGACTCTGAAACTTTAGTTAATGGATAACTATAATTACACTCCCTGGCTCCCAAGTTTGTTTAAAAATGATCTAACTCAGGACACGAAACCTAGCATTTCTTTACCCTAACACTGATTTGTCATTTTTTTTTTTTGAATGGTAAGGACAAGTTTTAATAGGCTTCTGACCTAAAATATCCAGTTTTCACGACAAATTATCTGAGAACGTAATAGCTGAACTTGAAATTTTAGCAAGAAGAAAGCCGAGGTTCACTTTTTCCTTGGGTCCTGAGACTTCCTAGTGCGTTAATCTGATTTTTGTTAAATGAATCACGTTTTTTTTTTTTTTCCTCTCCTGGTTCTGAGGCCTCCAGCTCTCAAATCATAATAGGACCAGGCCCCTGAGAGGCACTGAAGTCCCCCGTGAGCACTTCTGGCCCCTGGACCTCGGATGGAAGGACAGTTCCCTCTTTCACTCCCACGGGGGCCTGGGGGAAGTTCACCTCCCTGCTAACTTACCTCTGCAGGGAAAGCCCCTATCTTTGCCAACAGGAGCCCCGCCCACGGCCAACTGCCCTGGGTCCCGGTGTGGGACAGTTCTGTGGGTGGCCTGGACCGACTCGGTTCTCTCCCCCTTCTCACTCGTAGTTCTCAAGAGTAGTTGTGGAATGTGCAGGAACGCAGCACCCTCAGCTGGAGAGGAACTGCCTGAAACCGCCCCCAGGACTTGCCCCTGTGCCTCTGGGAAATGCAGCACCTTGAGTTAGGGAAGAGCTTCCCGGGACAGTGAGGGCTTTGTTCCTCTCTCTGCTGCATGCCGGATGCCCTTCAAACCGTCACCCTCTGGTCACGTGTCCCCCGAGGCATGTAGCCCAGGGTGGGCCGCCTTGCAGGGCCCCTCAGCTGTGCTGAAGCAGGGCGCAGTCCAGCCTCCGTCCACCCTGGCAGCTTAGCTGAGCCTGGGGGACGGGCTCACTGTGGACCCAGCCTTCTGTTGTTTCTTGCTGCCTGTGAGTAATAAACTTGCAGACAAATAGGTGACCGGGGCATGGTGGCCCTAAACAGCAGCCCAGGATGCTGGGGCAGCAGGTGGACTCTGGCTTCCGGGCTTTGGCACAGCGATGACCCCCAGGCAGCGGGGGGCTCTCTGGAATTGGTAATTAGTGAACCTGCTTCTCCACCTGGAGGAGCGGCTGCCCTGAGGTGAGGACTGATCTGTGTTGAAAACTGGAATTCCGAAATGACAATTAAATCTGAAAAGGAGACTAGGGGATGCCCAGACCTGGGAGGAAACTGCATTTCAGCCCAGTCAGGCCCTGTCCTTGGCCTCCGCAGCCCAGGACAAATACTTCAGGGCAGCTTTACAGCATTAAAGCCCCCGGGCCCCACACGGGGAGAAGGAAGAAGACCACAGGCTGCCCCAGGAGCCTGTGGCCTGTGGGGCCCAGGTGAGAGCAGGAAGAAAGCTGCACCCCTCCCAGGTGGAAGAACGAGGTGAAACCTAGGGGAGAGGCCTCTCGCCTCACGGGCCCCAAACCATGTGGCCTCAGACACGTCCTGCCCTCTGTCCCCACATCCTCCTCTGTCTTGCGAGGCTGCCCCAGGGTCATGGTTTAGAACAGCCAGTGACCACGGGGAGCCCCACCCCAGCCAGCCCCCTTGGCCCCACTGGGTTCTGACTTCCTTGGGAGGCTGAGGGTGACTCGACGGGAGGCAGGAGAGCACAGGGGGAATTCACTGCAGGTTTAGGTGCAGGGCCTGGGGCCATCCAGAGAGCAACCACAGACACAGCCTTGGGGCTGGGGGGCAAGGAGGGGGCATGCAGGGCCCTGCCCAGGTCAGTGGGAGGCAGGGATGCAGACGGCTGTCCCGAGGACGCTGGGCCATGGAGGACACAGCAGGAAACCTCAGGGCATGGGGCCCACCCTGTGCCCCCTCCTTCTTTCCTCCTGCTCCTGCCTGTGCCCTTCGTTGGCCAAACCCAGGCAGGAGCTAGTGGACTCGGAGCCGGGACCCTGAGGGTCAGCCTGCCGGACACAGCCAGGGAGGCTGAGGGGCCTCCGAGCAGAGCCTGGGGCGGTGGCCTCTCCATCCACCAAGGCCGGGCTTCCCAGGCTCTCCCAGTGCCCTCAGGTCCTGGTCCCACCAGCCTCGGTCCCACCATGGCCTAAGATGGGCCCAGTGCCACCCGGGAGTCAGTGACCTGGGGAAACTCAGCCACTGTGAACCTTAAGAGGGGCTCCTGGGCGTGGCTTCTGTAGGCACAGGGGGTGTTTGGCAGAGTGGAGGGGATTCTTTGAGCAGTGAACGTTCCCCTGATCACGTGGGCTCAGTAGGTTGAGCTTGGCTCAAAGAGCATCACTCGGGGACAGTGACCCACACCTGTTGGTTTGTTCTTTCATTTATTCATTCATTCCCTCACGAATTGTGTGTCACTGAGGCTACCAAGAGGAATCATGCACAGGTGACCTCATGGGGGACTGAACACAAGTGTGGCCAGTTCAGAGCAGGAATCGAAACCACACAGGCCCCACCCCACTCCCCTCTCACTCCTGTGCTCCCTGCGACGGGTTCCTTAATGTCTCTGTTTCCTCCTCCGTGAAATGAGGGCAGCAGCCAGCTCACCTTGTGGGGTGCTGGGCTGAGTGAGTCCTGCGTGGAAGGTGCTCAGAGCAGGGCCTGACCCCGGAGGCCCCTCAGCTCACAGCGGCCCTCACTGTGGAGCCGCGTGGCGGGTGGTAATTGATTTTCTGGTTCTGCTGACGTGGGACTCCGCACCTGTGAGGTGGTGGCTGCCCAGTGCTGTTCAAGGAGACTGGGCTCTGATTGCCCATTCCGTGATTCAGCAACTTTGGATTCTCACCATATCCACGTGTGAGTTATAGGAATTCCAAGATATGCATTTTGCAAGACAAAATGAGAGAAATAATTCAAATCAAATGCCAAATTAAATTGAACATATACAGTATTTATTATCCACTGTTCATTTTGGTCTGTATTCTGCATCTGTTCTGTATATATTTTGCAGAACCATTGGGCACTGTGTTTTGGAATGATTTGTAAGGGCAATTTTGACCAAGCAGTTTGCCCTCTGTGCTGGCGTCAAGACAGAGTCCACATATGGTGTGTGGGTCTGCCCCATAAACAGGGGCTCCGCTTCTATCTCAGGATGAACATAAAGGTGTGAAATGAGAATTCTGGCAGCGCCCTCCCCCTCCTCCCTCATCCCCCCTCCCCCTCCTCCCTCATCCCCCTCCCCCTCCTCCCTCATCCCCCTCCTCCTCCCTCATCCCCTCCTCCTCCCTCCCTCCCTCCCTCCAGGGTGGCAGGATCTCTGCTGCATCTCAGTCCCCACTGAGTTCTGTGCAGGCCTCTCTGTTCCTTTCCAAGAGCCGTGGTTGAATTCAGCCCCGCCATGCGATGGGATCACATCTGGCACCTGCAGAGGCAGGGCCCTTGCTGTTGGCCCAGTGATTAGGGACGGTGGCCTGGCCCAGGGCAGGGCAGGACCTGGGAGAATGGCCCAGGGCAGCGTGGGTCTGGGGAAGAGCCAGGGGCCTGGTGGACAGCCAGGTGGGACCGGGTGGGGTGAGCGGTGACTCCTGGGCCGTGGTTGTCCCTCCTGGTGCCCTAGGGACACCCCCCCTCCCTGCTGTGTGCGGAGTGTCACAGAGGCTTTCGGCCTGCAGCCCCCCTTTTCCTACAGCCTCAGCTTTTCAAGAGAGAAGTGCTGGCTTCCTTGGCTCAGCACAGGGTTCCCTGCACGGCTGGCACAGAGCCGTGCCATCTCCAGTGTGAACAGTCCTGCAGGTGGCCCCAGCTCAGGCTCCTAAGCGCTTTCTGGAGCCCAGAAGCAGAGCCCTCCTTCTATTATTTTCTTAGGACAGGCGCTCTCTGTGGGGCCAGTGCACCCTCCTGCAGGAAACCCTCCAGGGTGGGATGGAGACACTGAGACCCTCTGGCCACACCCAGAATCCTCTCCAGGCCACTGTCCCTCCACAGTCAATTAATGAGTGCCTACTGTGTGTGAGGCAGGGCTGGGCAGTCTCTGAGCACAGGGTCCTGTGTCAGGGACAGAGTTGAAGTGGACACCAACCAGTGCTGCGGTGCGGAGTGGGTGGAGGAGGGGCCGAGGCCTGGGGGATGTGCGTGGGGACACGCCCCCTGGGGAGGGGCTGGGCAGAGAGTGAAGGGTGAGCAGGACCGGCCAAGACCTAGAGGGAGCCTCGCTGGCAGAGGGCAGAGGGGTCAGGGCCCGCGGGGAGGCTGCGGTGTCCTGGGATTAATGAGGTTCAGCAGGGCTGGGGGAAGGAGGAGGGAGATGGATCCCAGGCTCAAGGGTCAGTCCCTTGAGGGCTGAACTCTGACCTTTTCAATTCTTGCCCAAATTCCTTTCGAAGAGTCCTGGGGAGTCACACCCTAAAAACCATACAATCTCATGAAATGGATTTTTCTATTAACCTGGTATAATGGGGCTCACCTTCCAGCCTGACTGTGGTACAGCTCACGTGACAGACAGCAGACCCCTTCTCTTAACCCCAGCACCCCTTCTCCTGACTCCAAGACTTTAGACAAAGCTTGGCTGTCTCAGCCAGCTGTGAGCTAAAAAATTCCGGAAACCCACCAGTGACTGGTAAGCCCTGGCCTCCCGTGGTCCCCCGCCTTTGCGGGCTGAGCCAACGCATCCCTTCCCTGCATGGATTCGTGATTGTACCTGCGGGCCCTGTCTCTCTGCAATGCATGAAACCAGCTGTAACCAGCCCCTGGGGCACTCTCAGGAACTGCCGAGGTTGTGTTCCCTGGGCTGCGGGCAGGCACACTGGCTCAGAATAAACCTCTTTCAATATCTTAGTAGAATTTGGTTTTTCTATTGTCAGCCTGCCAAGCCCTGTCTGCCTCAGTGCTGAATGTAAGTTTGTGAGTGCATGCGAGTGTAAGTATATAAATGGGTGTGTGAGTGTGCATGTGTGTTTTAGTATGTGAGTATGTGTGTGTGTATCCTGCCAACTCAGCCACACCACCCCTGCTCTACCCTGTAAAGATAGCCTGAGGCTCCTGGGCAGAAGATGCCAGGTTCTGACAACAGGAGTGGGTAGGAACCCGAGGTGGGAGGAGCCTTAGAGGAGTGCCCTCTCCAGCCCCCAGCTCTGGCTGCAGTGCCTCCACGTGGTCCCAACCCTGGTGGCGCCCCTGCCCGACTGTCTGTCCCCAGCCAAGGTGGACCTTGCTGGGTGGGAGGTGGGTCCCTCCCTGGTCCAGCAGTTGAGGGGACTCCTGAGCCCTGCCCACTTTCCCTCCCCTTGCCCCAGCCTGGGGGAGGTTACAGCGCTTCCCTGAGCCCACGGCTCATGCGGCCTCTCCTCCCTGCTCTTCCTCCCTGCGCCCTTCGGCCGGCATCCTCCTCCCTGCCTATCTTCCCTGCTCCTCTCTGCCCCCTCCTCCCTGCACCCTCCAACCTTTGCCCTCTTCCTTGTCCCCTCTTTCCAGCCCCCCTACCAGTCCTCACCCCCGCTCTGTGTTTCCCGCTCTCCTGTGGGGTGGGGGGCCAGGCCTCCCTTCTGGCCCCATCCTGTGGTTCGGGCTGGGGCTAATGCACAGCCACAGAGGGGATTTTCCGGGAGCAAGTGACCATTCAGTGAACGTAGTAAAAGGTGACTCTGGCCCCCTGCAGAGAACGGCCCGGTGGGTGAGAGGCAGCAGGGCTGGGGGACTTCGGTTCTCCTGGGAAGAGGTGGTGGTGGCGGTGGCAGTGGGGACAGATAAACGTGGACGCAGCAGTGAAAGGTAGAAAATAAACCCAGAGCCCTGGGAGGGGTGCTCCATGAGGCCCGTTGTACAGAAGGAGAAACCGAGGCCAGAAAGGCACGTGGCTCCCTCGGCCACCGCCGGCCCTGGTGCCTGGAGAAGGGAAGTGGCCTCCGGTCCAGGGACCTCAAATACGCGGACCCTAAGTCTCTTTTCAAGGCCGCGTCTACTGATGGCGGCCCCGTTATCCTGGCTCTAGAAAACCTTCCTGTCTGAGGCAACATTGAAATAACATGAGAAATGCGGAAGAAAGTTGCTGGCACAGCTGGCCTGGCTTCAACGCCTTCATCATTCTCAGTTTGCACAGCGGGGTCCTCGTGCACAGAGTGTCACTGTCTTGGTACTCAGGGGAGCTCCCGGTGGGGAGACTGGGCAGGCTGTGTGTGGACAGCAGCGGAGCTATGGGGGACCACATCCCTGTAGGCTCCTCCCCACAGACCAAGTGCGCTGCCTTCCTCAGGTGCTGACACAGGTGCACAGAGGTAGGACAGCCGGGGAAGGTGGAATAGACAGAGCACAGCTGTCCCAGGCCCAGAGCCAGCACAGGCTTCCCACCACCCGAGGGAGTCAGGGTTTGGATTAGAGAAGGGGCCCCTTGCTCAGGTTCAGGCCTGTGCAGACCCAGGGGCTTCCAAAGCGCTGGGCTTGACCCAACAGATTAAAGCTCATTACACCCACCTTGGGATCATTCCTGCCCTCTGCAGGTGTGCTGTGCTGAAGCGGGGGGGCCAGGTGCGAACCAGGAGGCAGGGCCAGGTTGGAGGGGCGGGGTCAAACCACAGGGGCGGGGCCACGGTGGGGTGTGGTCAGGGTGCGGTCAAGCTGTAGGGGAGGGGTCAGGGTGGAGGGGCGGGGTCGATCTGCGGGAACGAGAGGTGTGGTCAAGGTGTGGTCAAGTCATGGGGGGGTGGGGCCAGGATGGAGGGGTGGGGTCAAGCCACAGGGGCTGGTCAGGGTGGAGAGGTGTGGTTAAACCGTAAAGGCAGGGCCAGGGTAGAGGTGAGGGATCAGAGAAGGAAATGGCTAGAAAGAGGGGGTACAGATAGGATGGACAGGAGTGGCCAAGCCATGGGTGTGGAGATAGGGGTGGGGCCAGGATGAGGGGAGGAACCAGACAGAAGGGTGGGGCAGGGTGAAGGGCATGGTCTAACCATGGAGTGGTGTCAAGCATTAGGGGAAGCCAGGATGGAGGGGAAAGGTCAAGGTCAAACCAAGGGGTGGGGGGCCAAGGTGGAGACATGCAGTCAGGCCATAGGGGCGGGGCCAGATTGGAGGGGGCTGGGTCAGGCATGGGCGGGGCCAGGCTGGAGGGGCGGAGCCAGGCAGGATGTTCACTCACACTGTCCTGCAACAGGGCAGGGAGGGCACGCACTTCCTGACACCCAGCCTTTGAGGTCTCCACGGGTCTCACAGCCCGTACCTCACTGTGTCCATCTCTTCCCTCACTTCATGACTGGCCCTCAAGAGTCAGGACTGAATGAACCCCACTGCACAGTGTGTGACACATCACATATCATCTGTGTGTGGATTCCCTCAGGCTTCAGGCTTTATGATGTATTTTCACTCCTTCCCATTCCTCCTCCCATTCCCCTCCCTGCTGTTAGGAAATCACTGAGCCGTGTTTAATGACGATCTTGTTATTGGGATGCGGTCTTGGAGAGTGCGCATTGCTGTTTCTGGGCATGAACATCAATGGTCTCATGTGATTAATTTCACTCTGTGTATTTTTAAACTTTTACAGATAATCATGTTTTAAAGATGCTCTCATGTCGCTCCGTGTGCACCAGCTCATGCTGTCTCATTGCTGCATGGTTCTCCGTGTGGGCCCACCCAGTTTTCCTCTCTGTTCTCCCAGGGACACCCACCCAGGTCCTGTGCCCCTCCTGGCCCCCACAGACAGGCTCAGAGGTCATCTGTGGGCCTGGGTCAGCACCTCCCTGGGTGTCTACTTGAGGTGGGACCCCTGGGCCCAGGGCCCTCTGTCCACCCCCACCTTCAGGACGTCCCAGCGTCGCTGCCTCCCTGCCCAGGCTGGGAGCCTCCAGCTTCCTAATCACCGCCAGGAGTGAAAGGAGACAGCCTGGGTGTGGCATCGTGGCCTGCAGGGATTTCCTCTCCTGGGTGTTGGCTGCTCACATCGCTCCGTCCATTCTTTGGGATTTCTCCTTGTTTCCTTGTGGATTTACAAAGTTACATTGTATATTTGACACGTTGATCACTCTCCAGTTTTAAACTTCGCAAATCTCTTTTCCCATTTTGCCAGTCGTCTAATGATTTGGTTCACGGTCTTCTTCATTAAGCAGGCATCCTTTGTTTTGATGGGACAAAACTCATCATTTTTCTGTGGTTTATGCTTTCCAAACGCATTTAAAAAATTGTTCCCAGGCACAAGTTCCCAAAGAATCTGTATGTTTTCCTATTTTCTCTCTTTTCATATTCAGGTTTTTAATCCTTCTAGACTCCACCTGTGTTTGCAGTACTGGTTAGGGAATCTGACTTTCCTCCACACAGACGACCCGTTTTCCCGGTACCGGTTTTACACAGCCCGTCTTCTATCAACTGTTTGTGGAGCCGGTTTCATCACAGTTTTAATAAATATCATGTGAACATGTTACTTAGCTTGGTTGGTATTCCTGAAATGTTCTATTTTCTGTGGACTGTGCTCCTTGGGGAAAATAAACCCAAACCATACAGAATAATGGAAACGTCATCATCATCAACAGCCAAATGCCTCCTGCTTTTCCTCCAGCTGCGGTGCTGGTTAAGAGCAGAGCTTTGGAGCCTATCAGGCCTGGTCGCCGGAAGCAGATCCTGGGATGAGGACTTGGGAACAGGTGATGCGTGAAGGGAGGGCCTGGCAGCTGAGACAGGGATGGGGTCAGGACTAGCCAAGCTGTGAGCGCCAAGTCTCCTGACTGCAATGGCTTCCTTGTGGTCCTGCAGGGGCGCCCTGGAG
Source organism: Symphalangus syndactylus (assembly GCF_028878055.3). Classification (NCBI taxonomy): domain Eukaryota; kingdom Metazoa; phylum Chordata; class Mammalia; order Primates; family Hylobatidae; genus Symphalangus; species Symphalangus syndactylus. The sequence goes on from NC_072435.2 coordinate 126,905,451, forward strand.
CATGAACCCAGCCTCAGCCGCCCTGTTGGAGGCTCCCACACCCCCATCACTCGTCAAGGCCTCGCTAGGTGGGGAGGATGAGACAGGGCGAGCTGCTGAGTGTGGAACAACTCGCTTCCAGGGGCAGCAGCAGCACAGCCTCTGCCAGGTTCCTGGGGTGTGAATAATTTCACCATGACTGATGTTCAGCCCGTGTCGTACCTGGTTTATATATGTTTATGGCCTGGGAGAGGCAGCCTGAGGAGAGGAAACAGGTGGAGGGGGAGAAAGCCCAGGGTTTCTGGAGGCAGCAGAGGGAGCAGGTGAGGGCGGGGGGCCAGGCTGGCTGCAGCCATGAACAGCTCTCCTGAGCTGGGAGGGGAGAGGTGGCGGGAGGTGCTCAGACCTGTCCTGCCTCCTGCCTTCCTATCTGTGCACAGATGTCTTATGTATAATATGTAAGGACATTGAACACATTGATGTGTCACATATTTAGCTCTTGGATAGAGAACTTTTTTGTAAAATTTGTAATTTTGCTTTTCAGTATCCATTTCCCATCCTGCTGCTAAATGAACCCCAGTGTTCTTTTGGGTCATCACTCGGACCCCACCTCAGTCCCCATGGTTTAGGAGGAACCCAGCCCCTCCATTCCCCGAGTCCAGGTCTGACCCATCAGAACCAGTAAGTGACAGGGAGCTTTCTCTTAACATCGGAATCCTGTTGCAAAATGTCAAAATCTGTGCTTTGGAAGCACCAAGAACACATTTTGCATTATTTTAAATGGGAAAAATTGTAATGCATGATCTTAAAATCTCCAGTCAATCCCTTAATACAGCCAAAGCCCAGTAAAATGCTTACATATCGATATGGTTTGGCTGAGTCCCCACCCAAATCTCATCTTGAATTGTAGCTCCCACAATTCCCACGTGTTGTGGGAGGGACCTGGTGGGAGGTAATTGAATCATGGAGGTGGGCCTTTCCCATGCTGTTCTTGTGATAGTGAACAAGTCTCATGAGATCTGATGGTTTTATAAATGGGAGTTCCCCTGCACAAGACCTCTTGCTTGCCGCCATGTAAGACGCAACTTTGCTCCTCCTTTGCCATTCACCATGATTGTGAGGCATCCCCAGCCATGTGGAACTGTGAGTCCATCAAACCTCTTTCCTTGATAAATCACCCAGTCTTGGGTATGTCTTTATTAGCAGCATGAGAACCGACTAATACACATATGAAGGTCTAAATATTGTCTTAGGGTGCACAGTACTGGCAGGATCCCTTTTTGATCAGCAAATAAATGATCAACAAGATTGTCAGCCAACTGTCTCCTGTTTGCAAATGGAGCCCCCCCGACCACCAGTGCAGGTCAGCGTGTGTTAGTGTCCCTTGGCCCCTACTGGCACCTGGTGCACTTTTCAACACAGTTTTCAACACATGTGATTATGACAAGCATATGTGTGATGTCACTTAGTTTCTAGACGTAGTTTTATTGGATGTATTATATTACGATTTGTTAATGGGAATTGGATTCACTCTTATGTAATCATTGGCCATTTTTTCAAAGAGAGTTCTGCACATTCTATGAATTTTGGCTATTAGAGCCAAGAGGTGATTGGCTGCAATCCCAGCCAATCCCAGCAAGGCATTCTGCAGGCTTTATTCCATGGCCATGGCATTGAGAAGCAGGAGCCGAAAGTGAGTGTGTGCAGTGCAGGCTTTATTCCATGGCCATGGCATTGAGAAGCGGGAGCCGAAAGTGAGTGTGTGCAGTGCAGGCTTTATTCCATGGCCATGGCATTGAGAAGCGGGAGCTGAAAGTGAGTGTGTGCAGTGCAGGCTTTATTCCATGGCCATGGCATTGAGAAGGGGGAGCTGAAAGTGAGTGTGTGCAGTGCAGGCTTTATTCCATGGCCATGGCATTGAGAAGCGGGAGCCGAAAGTGAGTGTGTGCAGTGCAGGCTTTATTCCATGGCCATGGCATTGAGAAGCGGGAGCCGAAAGTGAGTGTGTGCAGTGCAGGCTTTATTCCGTGGACGTGGCATTGAGAAGCGGGAGCCGAAAGTGAGTGTGTGCAGTGCAGGCTTTATTCCATGGCCATGGCATTGAGAAGCAGGAGCTGAAAGTGAGTGTGTGCAGTGCAGGCTTTATTCCATGGCCATGGCATTGAGAAGCAGGAGCCGAAAATGAGTGTGTGCAGTGCAGGCTTTATTCCATGGCCATGGCATTGAGAAGCGGGAGCCGAAAGTGAGTGTGTGCAGTGCAGGCTTTATTCCATGGCCATGGCATTGAGAAGTGGGAGCCGAAAGTGAGTGTGTGCAGTGCAGGCTTTATTCCATGGCCATGGCATTGAGAAGTGGGAGCCGAAAGTGAGTGTGTGCAGTGCAGGCTTTATTCCATGACCGTGGCATTGAGAAGCGGGAGCCGAAAGTGAGTGTGTGCAGTGCAGGCTTTATTCCATGGCCATGGCATTGAGAAGCGGGAGCCGAAAGTGAGTGTGTGCAGTGCAGGCTTTATTCCGTGGACGTGGCATTGAGAAGCGGGAGCCGAAAGTGAGTGTGTGCAGTGCAGGCTTTATTCCATGGCCATGGCATTGAGAAGCGGGAGCCGAAAGTGAGTGTGTGCAGTGCAGGCTTTATTCCATGGCCATGGCATTGAGAAGCGGGAGCCGAAAGTGAGTGTGTGCAGTGCAGGCTTTATTCCGTGGCCGTGGCATTGAGAAGCGGGAGCCGAAAGTGAGTGTGTGCAGTGCAGGCTTTATTCCGTGGCCGTGGCATTGAGAAGCGGGAGCCGAAAGTGAGTGTGTGCAGTGCAGGCTTTATTCTGTGGCCGTGGCATTGAGAAGTGGGAGCCGAAAGTGAGTTTCCGCAGTGCAGGCTTTATTCTGTGGCTGTGGCATTGAGAAGTGGGAGCCGAAAGTGAGTGTCCGCAGTGCAGGATTTATTCCGTGGCCGTGGCATTGAGAAGTGGGAGCGCAGCTCACAAATCTACTCAGCCTGGGAGGGGTGGGGAGGTTGACACGCACTGACTGTCTCAGGAAAGGTTTGGACACACCAAGCAAGGGGAGGAATATTCATGTCTTTTCCGGGAGCCGGCAGCGAGCTTCCTGGAACTGGAGTGTGACCTTCCTTTTTGTCTTTTTATGGCTTCCTCCAGTCATTGTCATGGTGATTTCCAACTATCATGGCACTGGTGGGAGTGTCACTGAGCATGGAAATGAGATGATAATGAGGCTGAAGGTCTTTTTGAAGTTGTTTGGTTGGCTATCTTGGTTTGAACCAGTCTCAGCTGGTCTGGTTACAAAGGGAAATTTTATCCCGGGAGTCCTGTTTCCTAAAGATAAGCAGAGTTAGTGCAGGATAGAAATTCAGCTATGTTCCATACGCATTCATCCCAGGTAACAGTATCAATGAAAGAACAGATAAACGGATCACTGGGAAGAAACAGGGAGCCCAGGAATAGACCCACAAAAGCCCAGCCAGCTGATCTGTGATGGGGAAAGCTGACTCTGGTGTGGCCCTTCCCTGGTGGCTGGTGTCCAGGAGCAAGGACACAGGGGATGCTCGGGCCACAGGGGAGAGGACACAGGGGAGAGGACACAGGGGAGAGGACGCAGGGACACAGGGGAGATGACGCAGGGGATGCTGGGACACAGGAGAGGATGCAGGGGATGCCGGAGACACAGAGGAGAGGATGCAGGGGATGCCGGGGACACAGGGGAGAGGACACGGGGGACACAGGGGATGCCAGGACACAGGGAAGAGGAGGCAGGGGATGCCAGGACACAGGGGAAAGGACACAGGGGAAAAGACACAGGAGATGCTGGGGTCACTGGGACACGGGGGAGAGGACACAGAGGACACAGGGGATGCCGGGACACAGGGGAGAGGACACAGGGGAGAGGATGCAGGGGATGCCAGGACATGGGGGAGGGGACCCAGGGGATGCTGGGGGGGGACCACAGGGTAGAGCTGGGCCAGAAAACGTCTTCCGTAAAGACCCGGATGGGAAATACCTTCATCTTCGAGGGCCATGGGGGCTCTCCCACATTTCAGCTACTGAAATGTGCCATTGTGTGAAAGCCGCCAGACAGTGCAGAGACCAATGGGCCGTGACAGGCTCCCACGGGCCTTCCCCACAGAGGACGAAACTGGGCAATGAGAGCCCACAGATACCTCCTGCTCCCTTCCTCCTCTTCCTCCTACTTCCCTCCTCCTCTTCCTCTTCTTCCTCCAGTTCCTTCTCCTCCTCTCCTCCTCCTCCTCCCCCCTTCCTCCCCAACTCCTCCTCCTCATTCTCTTCCTCCTCCTCCCCGACTCCTCCTCCTCACCTCCTCCTCCTGTCCCTGGTGGGTGAGCCATCAGCAGTGACCACACACTGAGTCTGGGGGGAGCCACCTGGATTCTGGTCTTCCCTCTGCCTCAGCCTCGCTGTGTGGCCCTGGGTGAGTCTTGTCCCTTCTCTGGGCCTCAGTTTCCCCACTTGTAAAATGAGGAAATTGGACTCATTCTTGGCTTCCCAGACTCCAGTCTTCACTTCCTACCTTCCATGTTCCATGCACATTACTTATTCCATGTTTTTCTTTAAATCGTCTCACTTTCAACTCCACTAAATTCCTCTAAAGATGAAACATCATTTCACTACCATAAGAAATCATTCTCCCTTAGCATAAACAGAAGGTGGCTTGAACATGAAATGAAGGCAAAAATGATGTTATTCACAACTAGCTAAGGCCTCATCTGCCCAAAGCTCTGAGTCTGATGCCCATTCACAGGGGTTCAAAAATCAAACACCATCAGGGGCCAGGAAGTGACCTGCACGCAGGATGGGGTTTTATTTGCATATTATGTTCTTCAGGTGTACCGGCTCACTCAACCCTTGTGAGTGCCAGAAAAGGGGCCGGAGGCGGTGGCCCACCCCTCTAATCCCAGCACTTTGGGAGGCTGAGGTGGGTGGATTGCTTGAGCCCAGGAGTTTGAGACCAGCCTGGGCAACATAGTGAGGCCCCATCTCTATTAAAATTGTTTTTTAAAAAGAGCCAGAAGTGGCAGGTGCTGTTCTCACCCCCACTCACAGACGAGGGACCTGAGGGTCCGAGACACAGGAAGCTGCTCGATCCTCCAGCTGGGGTGAGGAGGCTGAGGGAGAGCCCAGGCCAACCGGCTCTCGGAGTTTGGACTTTCAACTGCGAATTTTCTACAACTGTGCGGAAATGTTCATTCAGGGGTTCTGGAAACACTCAGTCCCCAGGGTCTATCTTCTGTTTTCCTATTTTGGGTAAGCATAAAAACAAAACAAAACAAAACAAAACAAAACCTTCCCTTTCCCTGTTGGTCCATTCTGAGGAAGCGTCACCCAATGTGGTGACAAACAGCAAGTGGCATCAGCCCCAGCGTGGGAGTGATAGGGCGTGGTGGGGACTGTGGCGCAGAGAGGGTGCAGTCCCAAGGGGAGCAGCGGCACCACCCACAGATGCTGCAGCAAGGAGCCCCGTGCCAGCTGCCCAGGCTGTTGGATCCAGTCAGGGATCCGGCTTGAACATGGGCCCATGAAGGGGGTCTGCACGCAGGCAGGGTATTTGTTCCCCGAGCATCTATCCCCAGCACCCACAGCAGTGCCCAGCTCAGAGCTAGGGTGCAATAAATGATGTGTAAACTGGTGAATTCATGGAAATCTCCCACTTTTTAACTATTGGGGATTAATTCCATGTTTTAAGCCTGGGCTGGCAGTGCCACATGGTCCTCCAGGCGTGTCCTCTGTTGGGTGCTAGAGGACACCCCAAGGTCAGCAGGGGCTTCTGCTGGGTCTCTGAGCCGTTATTCTCTCTCCTGCCTCACGTGGACACAGGTTTCCCAGGTGGAGTTTGGTTGAGAGATCTCAGTCATTTGCAAGAGAAAACCTGCTGCTCCCTCAGGGGCGCAGTGAGTTTCAGGCATTAGGACGGAGACAACACCCACGCTTCCTAAAGCCCTGAACATAAATTTCTCTCGACTCCCTTTTCTTGGGAATTAGCAAATCAAACACTGTATTTTTCAGCGTTTCAAATCTCCCTTCCTCCCAGCTGAGCCCAAGGAGAGTGAAGGGCAGAGGGTGGCACAGGGTGGAGATTTGAGAAGTTTAATTAAAGCCTCAGGTTCAGGCGTGGGGTGGTCCTGATCCATCACCAAGGTGTGGCTGCTCCCACTTCATAAAGAGACAGCCCAGCCCTGAGGATCAGAGCCATCTTTCAGATGGAGAAGTCAACGCCTGACAGCCTTTGCTCATTTGACAGATGCTTCCCCTGAATTCTCCTCTTGGTAATAAAGTGGTCTCCATGGTAACTGTTGAGGCCTTGATAATGGATTAGACAGGCTGTTTTTAATCACCCTGAAAACAATGCTGGCAGGTACATAAAATCCTTCCAGAACCTTCCAGCTCAGCCCAGCCACCAGCAAGATGCGACTGAGGAAGTGAACCCAGGCAACGCCACAGCAGAAGAGCCACCCGGCTGGGCCCTGCCAGAGATCCTGACCACAGAATTGTCAGAAATAATAAATCATTGATTTTGTTTGAAGTGACAGCATTTTTGGGTGGTTTGTTAAGCAGTGAGACATGAGTCAGGACAGGTGGCACAGATTGGGCATAGCTGGGACTTTAGTCAGCCAGGAGGAGATGCCTGGCACAGCTGTCCACCGGTCTAGGACCCAGGCCACACCACCCTGCAGATGGCTACCTGCAGCTCATGTTAGTGCGGCATGGCTGTGTGTGTCCCCTCTTTCTCATTAGGTGCTTTACTGCCCTCCTGGAATGTCAGGATTTAATTTCCATTCAGTTTTAATAAGTCCTCCTGGACTGTGTGCTCACACACCAAAATTAATTTCTCCAGCCTGGCTCTGGCGATTTTCATCCTTAATTTTCATCCTGTGTCCCCAGGGCACTTCCAGGCATGTTGTCTTAATTCATCTTCTGTGATTCATCAAAGGGATTGTCCCAGCGTGGGGCACCCGCATGCCACGCACGTCTCACCACAGCCACACCTGGGCCAGGTAGGATTAGTTCAGAGCTGCTTTTGAGGGGCTGTTGTCATGGACACCAAGGGGCAAGTCCATTTCTGGTCACAGACGTGCATCCAGCTTCTGTCTGCAGCCAGATGGAAGCAGCTGCATTTGCTGAAGCCACAGGGGCCTGTGGTCACCGGTCCTGTGTCATTTTGCCTGCCTGGTACTTGTTCCCTCTACTTCAGTAACAAGCCCTGATGGGCTCTGCGCAGCCACACCTTCCCCCTCAGCTGTCACAGCCCCATTGGAATTGCTTTCTCCTGGCCCAATCATTTCACAGAGGCTGCACCACTCAGCCCCTCCTAGTCCCCTGGAGAAAGTGACTGAGGGGGTGGTGGGGGATAATTGCACTTCCAAAGTCCGGGCAATCAGCCAATGTAAACAAGCACCTGAGTCACTGTGTGGGCTCTCTAGGAAACAGGTAAAATAAATTAAATACACACAACTTCCTGACATTCCCATGCATTTCTGCATGAGCTGGGATGGGGGAGGCCACTGTTCCTCTCAGCTGTTTCTCCTCTCAGCTCTGAGCCAAGCAGCAGGTGGGCTCCTGAATCCCCATCTCCAGGCTCAGGGCTGCTGGCCACCTGCCTGACAGTCCCTTTCCCACCAGAGCCAGGCGCTCTCTGCTGTGGTCTGCAGAAACCTCCCTGGCCTGGCCACCTGCCTGACAGCCCTTTTCTTTTTTTGTTTTCTTTCTTTCTTTTTTTTTTTTGAGATGGATTTCCACCCTTGTTGCCTAGGCTGGGGTGCAATGGCGCGGTCTCGGCTCACTGCAACTTTCGCCTCCTGGGTTCAAGCGATTCTCCTCCCTCAGCCTCCCGAGTAGCTGGGATTATATGCATGCACCACCACACCCGGCTAATTTTGTATTTTTAGTAGAGACGGGGTTTCTCCATGTTGGTCAGGCTGGTCTCGAACTCCCAACCTCAGGTGATCCACCTGTCTCGGCCTCCCAACGTGCTGGGATTACCGGTGTGAGCCATTGCACCTGGCCTGACAGCCCCTTTCTCACCAGAGCCAGGCGCTCTCTCCCTTGCTCTGCAGAAACCTCCCTGGCCCAACTGGCAGCCTCATAGGCCTCAGAAAATGTCCTGGCTGCAGGTGAAAGAAGACGAGGGTGCAGCTTCCCCAGTGTGCTCTGAGTTCAACCCACCAGACACAACCCCTTCTCATGGTCACACGGGCCCCCGGGCTCCCCTGTGAGAAAGGCCAGTGGAAATGGCAGCACGGACGGAGGCATCCATGGCCCCGTGATGCGTGGCTGTGTCAATGGCTGATCTGAGAATTCACCTGGTCCCCATTGCCCCATCCCCACCGCCCCACCCTGCTGCTCTTCTCCTTCTCTCTCACAAACTTCTGCCCCTCTGGGCTCCTCACTGAGGACCACCAGGACTGTTCCTGGCACTGATGCTGGCCGGGATGTCCAGGAGTCCCTGGACAGGGATGGGTGCTGGTGTGAGGCCCACTGGAGGGGAGACCAAGGGCAGGTGGCTCACCCAAGTGCTGAGGGAATCCAGGCAGAGTACAGAGTCTGTTGCTGCAGGGTCAGGGTTCTCTGCCCATAGAGTCGCTGTGGCTATGCAGTGTTACATCTCCAGAAGATGTGCCTTGTTATGCCCTAGGCACTTATAAAAAAAGGAATTCTCTTGGGAGGCCGAGGCGGGTGGATTGCTTTAGGTCAGGGGTTCAAGATCAGCCTGGCCAACATAGTGAAACCCCGTCTCTACTAAAAATACAAAAAATTAGCTGGGCGTGGGGGTGTGGTGGTGGGTGCCCGTAATCCCAGCTACTCAGGAGGCTGAGGCAGGAGAATCACTTGAACCCAGGAGGTGGAGGTTGCAGTGAGCCAAGATCGTGCCATTGCACTACTCCAGCCTGTCAAGAGCAAGACTCTCAAAAAAAAAAAAAAAAAAAGGAATTCTGTGTCCACAATGTATTGCTGTGCTTTAAAAGTTTGAATTTACAGTGGAAAAGCAGCAAGAACACATGAGCTTCAAGGACAGCCCTGGAGATAGGTCTGATGATTGCGCTTGGTCCACCAATGCTTCCCACGAGAACAATAGGTTGCTTCTGCTGACACCCCCAGCCCCCAGCTCATCTCTCAGGAGGCTGAGGGGTCACAGGTCCACAGTGTGCCCCAGGGCTCACCCTCTAGCAGGAGGCCTGCCTTCCTCAGTGAATAATTCTCACCACGCAAGTCAGGTGTAGGGCACTATATGACACAAACCCTAATGGGAGCTGATGAAAAGCAAAACGATTTCATCTGCATCTCTCCAGTTCTTAGCAAGCTTCCACTGGGCTCTGAGTTCCAGGCCTGGTATACACCCAGTGTCTGTTAGGCGTTGAATTTAAATTATGACTTTTGAGGATTCTGAACGGTAACAGGCATCCATACCCTGTCTATGTGCATTCCTCAGCCTTATTGCTGCATCAGCTCCACCAAAGCTCATTTCTTGAGAAATGTCAAAATGCAACCTGCCCTTCAGTTTACTTTTTACACCTCTTTTAACTATGTTTTCTAGACCGGAATTTCCTCTTTCAAGAAAGGTTGACATAGAAAGACATGTCACCTTGACAGTGTTCTTTATGTTTGTCAAAATGGAAGGGCTTCGAGCACTTGAGTTGTAAAAAAGAAAAAGAAAACAAAACTGAAGGACACTTTCTTTCTCTTCCTTCTATTTCAGTCTACTGTAGGTCAAAAAGGATTTACACATTTTGGTTCTCCCATGTTGTTTGTGTACATTGTCAATGACAAGAGCCAAACTCTGTAAAATATTTGAAGAGATTTATTCTGAGCCAAATATAAGTGACCAATGTCCTGCGACGCAGCCCTCAGGAGATCCTGAGAAAATGTGCCTAAGGTAGTTGGGCCACAACTTGGTTTTGTATATTTTAGGGAGACACAAGACATCAATGAATACACATAAGATGTATATTAGTTTGGTCCACAAAGGTGGGACAACTGGAAGTGGGGACTTCCAAGTCATGAGTGGATTCAAAGGTTTTCTGATTGGCAATTGGCTGAAAGAGTTATCATCGATAGAAACGAATATCCAGGCTAAGATAAAGGGTTGTGGAGAGGGAAGTTTTATCGTGCAGATGAAGCCTCCAGTTAGCAAGCTTTAGAGAGAATGGACTGTAAATGTTTTTTTTTCTTTTTTTCTTTTTATCACACTGAGTCTGTTCCAGTAGTTCCAGAAGGGAGAAGGGTATCATGAGGCATGCCTGGCTCCCCCTTCCCATCATGGCCTGAGCTAGGTTTTCAGGTTAACTTTGGAATATCCTTGGCTGAGAGGAAGAGTCCATCCAGATAGTTGGTGAGGCCTTAGAATTTTATTTTTGGTTTACAACATGTACTTCAGGCTTCCTGGATGGTCCTTTTAAATAACTTTGTACTTCCCTGAGGGCGATGATCATGTTGTAGTTAGCATTGTGATACAGGTGCTAGAAAGAAATTGTTTAGGCAGTTAAGTGAAGGGAAGAGAGTCCTTGGCAAGGTTTCCCTTTTAATAAAAAGCAGCCCCCAAATCATTTCTTTTCTAACAAAGAGCAGCCTGAAAAATCAAGCTGCAGACATAGAAAAGCAAGCTAGAAGCTTGCACTGGTGAATGCCAGCAGCTGGGCCAAAAGGAAAAGCCTACCTGGGAGCCAGACATGTTCAACATGGAGGCTCCATCTTCCCTTTTCTATGTCAACCACGTGTACAGTAAAGAAGCAAGCAACAAGGCACCATCCAGATAGAGACGCCATCTGCATAATAAAAGATTAGGGTGGGATGGCCAGCTTCTTCATGTGTTATGCAAATGGCACACCTGGTCTGACCAATCTCTCGCCCCCTATGCAAATCAGACACCGCCTCCTTAAGCTTATCTGTAAAACCCCATGCATTGCACCACAGGACCAGAAGACCCACTTGGGAGCCCCTCTCTCTGCAGGACAGAGAGCTTTTCTCTTTCTTTCACCTATTAAACCTCCACTCTTAACCTCACTCTGTGTGTGTCCACGTCCTTGATTTCCTTGGCATGAGGCAACGAACCTTGGGTATTACCCCAGACGAATGACGCCACTTCCATTGCAGAGCCTGGAGTCAGACACTCAGGTATGGTCCTGTCTCTACCCTCACTGGGTGTGGCCTTGATGCAGTCATTTTGTCTCCCTTAGCTTTGGTTTTCACATCTACGTTATAGGAAAAATCACATGAAGTAGATGGAATAAGTCAGAAAATAAACAGAGTTTAGCCTGGCACATAGCAAGCACTCAATGAATGTCATTATGGTCATTATTATAATTGCTAAACCTTTCCCTTTATGCTAATTTGTTCCCTCAGGGTACATTGCTCTCCAAGAACATTTGTATAGTGGCTCCTGGTTATTTATAAAGATCCAAAATGACTCAGGCTTTGTCAGATTTGAACCAAGGGAGGGACACAAGAGGAGTCCTTGCTGAAAGGAAAACAAAACAAATCAAAACAAAACAAAACAAAACAGTAGTCCCCACATCTGACACACATAATATGTGTCAAACACTGTGTTAGGTACAATTGTGTCTGTCTGTCAATTCCTGCAACATTCCAGTCAGATGTGTACTATGACTATCTCTGTTTAACAAAGAAAAGGAGACTCAGAGAGGCTCAGTAACTTGCCTCAGGCGCACAACACAGACCTCAAAGCTGACCCTGAAGTCCTTGCTCATTCTCCTCTCACCATTCTTCCTTTCTGTTCCATTCCTAGTCATTTCAAGCTCAATTCCCAAATCTCTGCAGCACAGTGTAAACAAGATAGCTGTAAACTTTACACTTCAATTCATATTTTTCTGAGCCCTACTCTGAAACAAAGATTTTTTTATGTCTTTTTTCTCTTTTTAATTGGGTTTGTTTAATGTCTACTGCTCTATCTTCCAGATTACTTATTCTTTCCTTAGCTGTGTCAAGTTCACTGACAAGTCTGTGGAAGTCACCTGCATTGCTGTCACTACATTATTTTCTCTTACATTAGCATTTAATTCAGTACAGTTGCCATCTCTTCAGTAAAATTCCTGACCTGTTAATGTATGTTTTTCATATTTTTCATTAGATCCCTTAACATAGTATCATCATTATTTTAAATTCCCTGACTTATAGTTCTAACATCTGTGACATATTTGTCTAATTTTGTTGGTTGCTTTGTCTCTTGACAATGAACTCTTTTGTGCTTTTTTCTGTGTCTTGTAATTTTGGTTGGAAATTGGACATCAGCATATATAATTCAAAATTAAGATAAACACTGGCCAATACAAATTGAGATAAATAGTATTTATACCTGGAAATTGGCATGCCTCTTCTTTTAATAGGCCTTTATTTGAAAGTTGAAGGATAAGTGAATCTTTTCCCTCTTCGTGGAATGTAGCATTTGCCCTTCCCTCTGTTTAGAATGTTCTTCCCGATACATCCACATGTCTGATTCCTTCTCAGCTTTGAGTTCTCAGCACAAAAGTCGCTTCAGTGAGAACTTCTCTGACCCTATGGAAGTGGCCTCCCCAAGTTTTTATCTATCTTTTCACTTTTTGGTTTCTTTTGTAGCAATTATCACTATCTAAAATTATATTGCTTTACTGCTCATTTTGTCATTTTATGTCTGTTTTCTAAGAGAACAGGGCCCTTATTAACCTTGATCTCCCTTGGTCAGCAGTGCATGGACAGTGTCAGTGATGTAGTAGACAAAGCTCTCCCGAAGCGATGAAGAAACCAGTGCACAAATGAATGAATTAAGCAACTTTTTATGAGTCTAATGAAGAAACTCTGCTGGGTTTTCCTCCTTTGCTATGAAGCCTTCATCCCTCCTCCCTTGACTGTAAGGAGGTAGTGCTCCCAAGTCATGAGGTTGAGGAAAGAATCAGATCTTCACCTGTGGCTTCCTCAAGGCAGAGTGCTTCTTCTCCCAGTCCAGCCCTGTCTCTCTCCTCCTTCCTACATTTGTCTATGGCTTCTGCTATCTCCTCCTCAGCCCAGCTGCACCCAGAACTTGGTTGAGCAGTCCTTGTGCCCACCCTGAAGTCTGCTCACCCTGAGTGTTCACCCTAACCCCTACCACCCCAAATCCAGAGTGGTATCAGACTCACAGCAGCTTTGTTGGCCCTGGGTCAATCTTACTTCCTGGTTAATAATTAAAAAAATCTTTTTGTTCCTCTTTGGCCTTAAAAGAAATTTGACATTTGTTACACCGAATTTAACCATCTCTCCCAAAGCACTCTTGTAAATGCAGTGGGCATCTATTCCCAAGCCATCAACTCACGTGTGCAGAATCGCCTGATTCCTTTATAACTGAGTATAGTCTTTCTCGACAGCCCACACATTACCTAATGGCAGAAAAGAGTAGACTCAGTTCCAGGTGAACGGCGTCAATTTGGGGTGGTAGTTTTTTTTTTTAGACCATTGAGGATTTTCTCCCTTCCCTGCTCTGTTGCCTGTATGTTGCTGGTTCTCATGGGGCTGGGGTGAGATCCTCAGCCATCCCCTCTCATGTCAACACCTGCTGTCCGTGCATGTCCCATTCAGGATCTGGCTGTGCGATATTCAGCATGTCTGGTGTCACCTCCTCTAGCCCAGAGCAGCCCTGCTGCCGCATCCCCCCCTCCACTGCCTGACCTGGTCCTCTGGGGCCCAGGGTGCATCACTCCCTCGCCCATGTACTGGGAGATGAGAACCCAGTCTCTCCTGAGTCTCTGTGCCCTGAAGCCTCACCAGCCACCTTTTCTCTGTCTACCCTTATCTGGCAGCGTGGGGCCCACCGTGAGGTCACTGCTTACAGATTCCCAGGTAGGAAATGAACCCAAGTCCTCTTTGCTTTCAGTCCCCAGATGTCTCAGGGTCATGAGTCATTTTCCATTTTAGGACTGAGAGATGGCGTTTGGTGCAGCCCCCCTTCTCGCAGACCCTGCCCAATGTCTCTATTTCTTCTCTGACTCTTTTCTCTTCCCCAACCCAGAAATAATTTCTACCTATTTTAGGACTAGGAAAAAAACTGGCTTAGAAAACATTTTCCAAGTGTCTCTGCATTGCAGCATGTACTTGAAACACACATTCTAAAAGCAGTACTTTATTGCTTTGTTCTCTATTTTGGCTGAAGGGCTTCCTCTTGGGAGCTAAAGCCTCAACAGTGAGGACCCCAATGGGGAAGGGTCAGGGAATAAAAGAGACACTCCAAGGCAAACATACATCAGTCAAAGCTTCACAATATTATCCTGCTGCGTGGGCATTGCTGGCCTTTCCTGGAGGGGAATCGCCAGCCCTGGAGACTCTGCACTTGAATGGCCCAGCACCGGGCATGGGGAGCTGCCACTCGTATCTCCAGGCCCCACTCAGAGGGACCCTGATTCACTGTCCCTATGTCAGCCTGCCACAGGGGTTTTCCTCAAATCTCCTGAGCCAGCAGGGAGAGGAGACCCCAGGAGGCTCAGTGGCAGCACAGCCTGGGCCCCCTACTGCCCACCATCAGCACACTCCCCCTTCCCCCAGTCCTCTGCCCATGAGGGATGCATGCAAGGGCACCATGAACATGCTGCACCCACAGACCACTCTGCAGGTGGCTCAGAGGGGACAGGTGGAGGAGGAGGGAGGAGCGAGATAGGGAGGAGGAGGAGGAGGAGGAGGAGGAGGAGAAGGAGAAGGAGAAGAGGGGAGGACAGGGAGGAGAAAAAGGAGGAGGAAGGGAGAAGGAGGAGGAGGTGGGAGAGGAGGTTAAGGGGAAGAGGAGAAAGCCACAGAGACCTGAGCAGGCCAGACTCCTCTGAGGGACTCATAGGAGTGAGGATGTCCCAGTGAGGCCACAAGGACAGCCACCCCTGCGCCAGGTGCCCTCCCAGACAATGTCATGGCGTCATACGGCCCCCACGCATGTGTCAAAGCCCTTACCTTAAGAACCAACGATGACATTGGCTGATTAGGTGAACATGAGCTCCTGTAAAGGCTCTCAGGGAGTGTGCAGAACTGTCCTCGGGAGGGCTGGGGACCAGGGCTGGGAGGATGCACAGAGCCAGCCAGGTGAGGAATCAGCCCTCGCGGCAGCTGCCGACAGCTCCACACACACCTGGATGCAAGGGGAGGAGGTGGGATTTCTGATCCAGCTCACATTCATAGGTCTGCAAATTTGCCAAACACATGTATTTTAAAAATGCTGACTTTACCCTTGCAGAACTTTGAACACCAGGGAAAAGAGTGAGTGGAGACCCTGACCTGGCTGGGATGACCTCTCTGCCAAGGACACAGATGGGAGGAAGAAACGGAAGTGCATTTCCACTACAGAAAGACGATTTCAAAGTTACTTTCTTGCACAAGGGGTTGCAGACTGAGTTTCCTGGTTAATGTGTTCTTTACTCCGAATCAGCCATGGTGATGGAACGTGTTTTCCCAGAATTCCAGTTCTCTCTGCACAAGCTCCTGCCCAGCCTTCTGACTGGGAAGGCCCCGTGCAAATGCCTGGGAGGGAAGCAGACTGTCCTGCAGTAAATTCTGTTTAGCAGCTGCTGTTCCTGGCTGTTGAAAGGCGGTGGGATTTACTGCTCCATGGAGGATAATTAATCTGAGTAAAAAGAAAGAAGGCAGGAAAGGTTATTCCAACCCACCGTGGAGGGCCGAGGGCTGGATTTGTTTGCACACCGCAGGGATACATCCTCCTTCACTCAGCAGCTGCCACCAGGTCCCTGGTCACCCTTACCCTGGAGGAAATGTCCTGTAGCCCTCAGGGACACAACACGTGTGCCACCCGTGATTAAGCTTTGGCCCTTATGCCCTGTAAGTTCATGCCATGTCTTGTTGTAATTAACTTTGCACAAATCTATTGATCTGAACCATCAGTGAGTGGACAATTGCTGCCTGACAGTCACTCATGTCCATTTCCCTCCTTCAACCACAACATCCCATTTCCTGCTGGGAAGAGACCTCACAGACACTGTTCGATCCAGGTGAAAATGCCCCTCTTAACCCAAGCAGCCCCCTCACTCGGGTCCTAAGTGAGAACCGCGTGGGCAGAGTGTGTCAGTGGGGCTCATGCCCTCCAGGAAGACCCCGAACAGGCTCCGTGAGCTGCTCCTGCTTGTGGACCCTGAGCTGTCCTTTCCCAGCCAGCTGTTCCACCCTCCCCTTCGGTTTCCATTGCTTGTGACCCCAAAAGTCCTGACTGCTTTGGCCGGCCACCCCAAGAGCACCTGGATACTGGGGTCATGTTAGTGCTGCACCAGTGAGCCATGGGGTCTTGACCAGAGCCCCTGGATGGGATAAACTCGCTCATCCAAGAACCATTCACTGAGCACCCATGCGGTGCCAAGCAAGCACCTATTAAACACGCACATGATAATCAGAGAAAAAGCTCAATGTCAATAGTGAACTGGTGAGGGAAGACGGCTGGTGTGGAGGGCAGTGGTGTTAGTTCACTTCTGGGTTGACCAGGGAGTTGTCCCTCATCTATCCCAAGACTTAACCCTGGAGATAATTAAACTACATGCTTAATACCTTCAGTACTGAAAGGGGTTTATTGACTTTGGGTTTATATAAGTCACAGCTATTGACAGCAGCTGGATATCTTCATGTGTCTTATTTTATCTGATGTGGGATTTTCAGCTGGGATTGTTAAAAAAAAAATAAAGACCTATAATCCCAGCACTTTGGGAGGCCGAGGCTGGCAGATCCCGAGATCAAGAGATCGAGACCATCCTGGCCAACATGGTGAAACCCCATCTCTACTAAAAATACAAAAATCAGCTGGGCATAGTGGCAGGCACCTGTAATCCCAGCTACTCGGGAGGCTGAGGCAGGAGAATTGCTTGAACCCAGGAGGCAGAGGTTGCAGTGAGCCAAGATCACACCACTGCACTCCAGCCTGGCGACAGAGCAAGACTCTGTCTAAAAAAAAAAAAAAAAAAAGGCCGGGTGTGGTGGCTCACGCCTGTAATCCCAGCACTTTGGGAGGCTGAGGCGGGTGGATCACAAGGTCAGGAGATCGAGACCATCCTGGCTAATGTGGTGAAACCTCGTCTCTACTGCAAATACAAAAAATTAGCCGGGCGTAGTGGCGGGCGCCTGTAGTCCCAGCTACTCGGGAGGCTGAGGCAGGAGAATGGCGTGAACCCAGGAGGCGGAGCTTGCAGTGAGCCGAGATTGCGCCACTGCATTCCAGCATGGGCGACAGAGTGAGACTCCGTCTAAAAAAAAAAAAAAAAATTAGAGATATTTCAAATGAAAATGAATAAATGTCTCATTAACACTTTAATTTGAGCCTGGAGTTTCAGGATAAATTTTCTGATTGTCAGAATTTTAGATCACTCTGATGGGGAGACATTTCTGCATTGTTGATCCATACATGTGGCCTAACCTAAGTTCTCAACTTCTTGGCTAGAAGTCTGGATGGAGGGTATAGTGGGTTGAATCGTGGTCCCCAAAAGGATACGTCTATGTCCTAATACCTGGAAGCTGTGAATGTAGTCTTATTTGGAAACGGGGTCTTTGTAGATATAATTCGAGGATCTCAAGAAGAGATCACCCTGGATTAAGGGTGTAAATTCAGCGACTTCTTTGCAGAAGCAAGTTTGAGAGGGGAATGCAGGGAGCTCCTTACCTAGGAGATATTGACGTGGCTGTGGGCAGTGATGTGGGAGAGGCCCAGCCTCAAAGTGAGGTTCAAGCCTGGGGTGGACATAGAGGCTGTTGGGTTACACCATGGAGAGGTGCAGACAGAGACCCCCTACAGGCTGCCGTGTCCACTCCAGAGGGAGCCCTAGACACTCCCTCCAGGCTCTTGATGACCATTCTTGGAGCTTGGCCCAGTAGGATCATGGCGGGCCCGAGTTGGTCAAGGCTCTGTGGCCAGCCTCCCATACATTTCCAAAGGGCTGTGGGGCCTTCACAGTCTTGGCCACACAGGCCATGCCCTCAGAGAACATTTAGTTCCACACCCTGCACAAGTGGGGCAGTCAGGAGAAGCCACCTGAAGTATTAGCTGAGAGCACCACTGGGGGAACCAATGGCTTATTCCATGGGGACATATTATGAAAGGAACAAGTCCTGAACAGAGGCTGGGCTCCTCTGCTTGACAAGGGACAGTGACAGGATCTCCCCATGCAGTAAGGTCAGAGGGCTCAGGAGCCAGACTGCCCCGTCCACACCCTGCCCACTTGCCAGCTATGTGCTGGTACTCAGGACCCGAGCCTCAGTTTCCACAGCTGTAGAATGGGGAGGCAAACATGGCCTCCCCCATAGGCCTGCCATGAGTATCAGTGAGATCATTCATACATGTTAGCACAGTGCCTGGTGAAGGGTGTGCTCCATAAATGGCCAGTGTCATTACCTGATACTTTCACTGTGCAAGGAAAAAAGAAAGAGAGAAGGTGGATGTATTAGTTTGTTCTCATGCTGCTATAAGAACTGCCTGAGACTGGGTAATTTGCAAAGAGAGAGGTTTAATTGACTCACAGTTCCATATGACTGGGGAGGCCTCAGGAGACTTACGGTCATGGCGGAAGGTGAGAAGGAGGCAGGCACCTTCTTCACAAGGTGGCAGGTGAGAGAATGAATGAAGGCGGAACTTGCAAACTTATAAAACCATGATATCTCATGAGAACTCACTCACTATCACAAGGACAGCATGGGGGAAACTGCCCCCATGATCCAATCACTTCCCACTGCGTCCCTCCAGTGACAGCTGGGATTATGGGGATTACAATTCAAGGTGAGATTTGGGTAGGGACACAGCCAAACCACATCAGTGGAAAAGAGGAGGTGGAGGATGCATTTCTGTGAGTTGAATATACTTGAACTACAGAGAGCAGAGCCAGGCTTCATAGAGCATCCTTGGACCACCATACCTGGGACCTCCCCCTCTCCACTGAGGCCCAAGCAAACCTGCTTCTGGAACTGGCCCAATTTCTCCATAGGACCGAAGCTTGAGAAGATTGTTATCTGAGTTCATGTCTCAGAAAACCAACCATCAGGACTTCCAGATAGTATCAAGGAACTGAACTTTCCCAGATCACTGCATCCAACCAACGAGACCTGCTGCTTGTTGACCAACTCCTCTTCCTTACTCCTAACTAGTGGATTAGAGAGAGTCATTTGGGACTGGTCTGTATTCAAGCCCTTCTTCTCTGGCAGTACTTGTCTTAGTGATTGGCTTTCTATGTGGTGAGTAACTGGACCTAACCAAACCCCTGGTGCTTGGCAACACATCCCTGAGGATGCAGGAATCTGGGCTGAGGAACAAGGGGAGGGGAGTCCACGGCTCCAGTGTGGGAACAGGTGCATCTGTCAGGAGGGTTCAGCTGTGGGAACAGGGACCCCCATATAAGAGTGGCTTAAATAAAATGGGGATTCTCCTGTTATAGACACTCCAAGAATAAGCTGTTCAGTGTCCTGTGGTGACCCCAGGGTGTCAAGGTCTCAATTTTTCTCCACCAGCCCTTGATGCCTCTTTACCCTACTGTGATCCAAGATGGCTCCAGGCATCCACTTCCCTTTAGGGGCAAGGGGAGAGGAAGAAGAGAGCAGGCTTTAGGGGCATGACCTGGAGGTGCTACACACAATTTTCTCTCTCATCCCATTGGCCAGAACATGGTCATGTGACCACACAAGAGAGCATGGGAATTGTAGTCTTTATTCCGGGAATTCATGTGTGCTGCTAAATCCTGGGGACTCTATTGCCACAGCACAAAAAGGAGGAAAGCACACTGGGGGCCGTAGTTACTGCCCCAAGGTTGTGCCCAGGAGGAGTCTCAAAGCCTTGAGGGCCCTTCCCATTTATAAACGTAAATAATTAAGAGATGAACAAGGCAGAACTCAAGAGAGAAATCTCAGCTGGGTCAGGTGATCACCCACAAGGATAGAGAAAGAAAAAGAGGAGATATCAAGCAAGCTAGAATTTTAAGTTAATGAGGCTTGTTTTCCTAGAATTAATTAGATAATACAAATTTAAAAGTTAAAAAGAAAAAGACAACAGCCAGCTCCACGTGGGAAGGATGTGGAAACTGCTTCTTAAAACATTTATGCTACAGCAGCCAGAAGAGCCCGCCATGAATGCCTAATGATATTTTTAAGTTGCTTTTGTGCTATTGGACTCTCTTTAGCAGTTATTGCACTTATAATTTGTCATGACGACAAGCCATTTAATGCATTTCATAAGATCCATGTGTCAACTGTCTTCCCTTTGCAATGTGAATTCGAATACAGCAATCTCGCTAACAGCTATTTCCTTCCCTGGTCTCCGATACCACCCAGGAAGCTCACCTTGGAGCAGGCAGGGTGCCCTGTCCCTGTGCCCCTGGAGCTGCAGTCAGCAGGCATGGGCAATACCGCTGCTCCATGTGCACACAAGGCCCAGACTCCACACGGGAAAATTGCCATCTGAAAGGAGAATTGGAACGCACAGCCAGTCTGACTCTTGTCTTGCTGAGACATTAAAAATGAACACGCCCCATATCTGTATGCACAGAAGACAATACCGCCAGCTGTGTGAGGACCAATCTTTCTCTCTCTTTTCGTGCACAATTTTCCTGCACAATAATCACTAACTTGTCTTTCATTTCTGAAGACAATTGTCCACCCGAGTGTCAGATGAAGGGAGAATTATCTCCAAGATACAGTGCGGGAGCACGACCCTGTTTCCAGTGCTGAGGCTTTCTCTGCAGCTCTCTGAACCTGTGTCAGTGCATCTGCAGGCAGACACGCGAGTCTGTGCTCGGGAGGCAGCCCTTGAAAGGGAGCCAGGAGGCCCAGACACACACAGGCACCTGTGCCCAAATCTGGGCAATGATCCAGAAACTAAACGCCCAGGTCTGTCTCTAATTGTACGTTTCAGCAGCACCGCCTACCTAATACATCACTCTCTGATGTGAAGGGAGGGGGAAATTGCAGCCAGTGAGTCTGGTCTTTCCTCCGGAAAGGTCGGGAGATGTCAGAGAAGTGGCAGCAGCAAGTCATCTTACGTGAACCCTGAGGTGTTCTGTGGTCCCCAAGGGGCGGAGCCTGCAGCTGCTGGGGTCTGGGATGGAGGGGCTTTGCACTGGACCACCTGAGCTATCCAGGGTGTGGGGCTCCGGGACCACCAGCCAGGGCAGAAGAGCTCAGGGGTGGTTTCTGAGCTCTCTGCTGTGAGTAGGGTGTTAGAAGACGCCAAAACAAGGCACCTCCCTCTTGGATCTGCAGGGCATGGGCTGGTCGTATGTCAGCTGTTGCTGCCACAGAAGTCAGGGTTCCAGGGGTGGAGTGAGCCCTGGGATGACCTGGTGATTCTGCAGCCACTGTGACAAGGCATGCAGTGTCTTACGGGTCCCCTGCGGTCCAGTGGTAGAGCACCAAGTTACATAACCCATGTGCCCCTGGGCTTCCCAACACGGTGCAGGCTTTCCCGTAGACCCTCCTTCATGCTGGAGTCCCTTTGACAGGAAGGGTGAAATCAAAGGAATCCTTCTCTCCATGAGGAATGCCAGCGCTTGCAGCAGCTGCTCTGCGAGGGCTCGCATGTTTGCAGACCTGGATCTCAGGAAGGGAATACAGGTGACCACAGCAGCGCATTCGGGAAGGTTCGGGGCCAGCTGGTGGCCACATGAGGAGCCTGCCCTCCCAGGTCTGTTGGTTTCCTGGCTCTGGTGCTCCAGGCCAGCGTGGCACAGCCACCTGCACCCTGCTCAGAGGACTCCAGGTTTCTTCTAGGACTGCCCCTCTCTCTCCCTGCAGATCCCTAGGTCAGGGATGGAGGCTTCAAGGCTGCAGAGTTACTCCGTCTCCACTGTCCAGGCCCGGCCCTCAGGGGGGCGGGACAGGAGCCTCCCATGCCCATCACAGGACCCTCCCTCCCCAGGAGGAGGCCCAAGTGTGACTGAGGGCACCTTCAGAAAGTGGCAGCCGCTGCTCACATGGGACTCCGGGAGGCTGGAGACGGGTGCTCCAGGGCCTCCTTCCATTGCTAGCATCTGCCCTCTGTGCTCTGGTCCCCGGAGCTGCAGGAGTGCAGGGTGAGGGATCCGCACATGCCTCCCCAGTGCAGGCAGACAAATCACAGTGTCCACAGGGCAGAGATTACAGCATGGCAGGGACTGGTGAAGCACGACCCATACCAGGTGCAAGCAATGAGGGGGCCCAGAAAGACTGGGATACAAGCATGGGCTGTGATTCTCAAGCACATCAGGTTGCCACTCAGGGCAGGTGCCTCCCATCCTGGGCTCATCACCTGGCACGGCTGAGTCTGGCTGCATGCCCGCCTCTTAAATCACCCAGAATCTATTCAGTAATGAGATCCTGCGGCAGCTCCATGAGGCGGGTACTGTCATTCTCCCTTTTGTGCAGAGGAGGAAACTGAGGCACAGGGAGCTTAAGTCTCCTGCCCCGTGTCTTATTCCTAAGAAACATCCGGGGCTGGGTGGACGTCCAGGCAGCCTCGCCTCGTCTCTGCTCTCAGCCTCAGTGCTGGGAAGATGCCGCCCTGACCATGTCAGGAAATTTTCCGAGGCCCTTTGCTGTAGCCCTGGAAACAAGGCCGGGCTGCACATCTCCTCTGGAATCCACCCCCAGACTCTGGCTCCTGCAGAGGCCCTGGAGATCCTCATCCTCCCTCCTCACAGGAGAGTCCTCCCTCATCCTGCCCCCAACACACCAACACACGGCAGCTGCGTCCGCCCCAGCTTCACTTTCTACCTTTGCCACATTGGCCTTTTATTATCCAGCAAAACAGATACATCTGTTTTCCTCTGGGTCTTCCTCTGTTCTCCGTGGTTCTGTTCCCTCTTCCTGAAGCTGTTCACGCTTCTGTTATCCTGCTTGGGGACGGCAGCTCCAGCGTTGCTCTGACCCGGGCTGAGGCTGCATCCAGGGACATTTGCAGCAGGCCCTTCTCCCAGCTCTGTGTGCTTTTCTAGGCTGATCCTCACCTGCTCCTCTTTCATGACCCAATCCTCTGGGTCTCCAGACTTTACGAAGCCTGTGTCACTGGCATTAGTCAGTCAGGTTCATCCCTCCTACCGACAGGGCTGAGTCTCCAACCAGTAATTGGGCTGCGTCTCCCGAGGTTGGTCAAGTGGCTTCTCCGAAATCACCCTGCAGGGTCCCTGAACTGACATTAATCAGCTTCAGCCTCAGCTATCTCCTGGACTGGGTCACCTGTACCCAAGGCTCCCAGCTTCAGCCAGACTCAGGCCTCTGATATTCCTCAGCTCGCCCTGGTCATTAACCAGACTTTCTCTGTACTCATGAGCCAGCCTCAGGCGTCTAAATGTGAGTCCTCCCTACTTCAGAAGTTGAAGCGGGGCGCTGCGGGGAACCAGTCTCTTGTTTTTGATGAGATATTTTCCCTGTGAAATGGCCTGCACGTTGCCTTCTATTTCCAGGAGCAACGGTCCATCTGCCTGTCAGATAAAAGACCCAGATGCAGTCCCGGATGCAACCGTGACTCTCAGCACCGAGGCGTCCCCCCTTCAGCGTTCAGAATGTGAGTCCATGCTTTTCAGACACTGACATCTGCGTCTGTCCATCAGCAGCAAAGCAGCCTCCTTAAGTAGCTCCCGCAGGACCCAGACACACACACACACACACACACACACACGCGTCCAACCCCATGGCAGTGATCTAGAAGCCAAACCCCAGGTACCTCTCAGTCAGACATTTCAGGAGTGCTGGCAACCCAGTAATCACCCTAGATTCAAAGTGAGGAGAGAAACTGCAGCTTCCAACCTCTTTAAAACTGCCAGAGGATGTCAAAGGCACGGAGTGGGGTGGGTGGTCTCGGTTCTCAGTTACCAACACTGTGAGTGACCCGTGTCCCTCATGGGAGCCGAGCCTGGGACTGCTGTGCACTCAGCGGGGGGAATCCATGCTGATGGCCTGAGTCCTAGAGCAGCGCGTGGGGTGCAGAGCCCCAGGGGACAAGGTCACCCTCTCAGGGGGTGGTTGTCCTGGGTTTCCTTTCAGTGCCTGGGGGTCCGAAAGCCCTAAAACAAGCCCCCTCCACCTCCTAGATCTGGGGCTCAGAGCACCTTTCAGTACTGGGGCTGTTACTGCCATGGGCATCTGGGCTCCTGGGTTAAAAATGGAGTGGGCAGTTTTTCAAATTTTGATAAGTGCTGTCTGTCTGATGACATATCACAATGGCCACAGGTAATAGAATCCACATAGGGGCTTCACTTCTCATCATTCCAGCACCCCCCACCATGTGTGGAAATGCACCTTCTGTTCTCAAGGGAGACGTTCCTCCCATCCAACCATCTGGTTCCAGGAAGATACTGTGCTCGTATGACTCCACCCCCATAGCCACCACTGATTGGTCTATGGCTGGTCACCTGACCCCAGATTGGCCTTCCTGGGATTTTTCAAACTGGAACTGACATGAAGCCAAGAGGAGGAAGAGACCACATGTTTTCTGGCATATGGAGAAGGCTGATCTACCATGACAAAGAGTTAAGCCAATCTCATTAGAAGACAGAGGAGGTGGGGCTGGACCACCCAGGGCTGGCTGCTCCTACACTCACCTGCACATCTGAGCTGCTCTTTGGCTGCACAACCTGAGTCCAAGAGCAGACCCACAGGGCTCCCTGCAGAGAGTTCAATGCAGAGGCTATTTACAGAGGTCTAGGTAGGGGTGGGGAACCTGCATCCCAAGAACTGGATAAGCAGGGAAGCTGTTATCCACCACAAGCCCCAGGGCACAGATGTGGGGCTTTGTTTCTGGAATGCAGGGAGGGTTGTAATTCTGGGAGAGGAGTTATCTGGCAGGATCAGAGATCTTATTTGAAGGAAAACCTCCACTGCCAAACATCAGTCAAGCATGCTCCAACTTCTGTCTCCTCCCACCCTCAGGCTTCTCCTGTTGACTCTCATCAGCCAAATCCAACAGAATCCAGAGGGCAGGGAGCCCCACTGGTGCCATTTATAGAGGTCAGCCTGCTGGGCACAGTGAGTTCAGAGAAGGTCACAGAAGCAATGCAGAGGGGCAGTCAGAGAATAACTTGTGCAAAACAACCCTTCTTCGATTCCTTGAGTCAGTAAATGTTCCCATTGGTCTTAGCATTTCTGACTTGCATTTCTCTTATTTGACTCCAAAAGTCCTGTTCCTGTGACCAACTCCCCAAAAGAGAATAAGTTTCTTAAGCCATTTACTAAATCAAGTATAGGGGCTGGTGAAGCTCAGTAATGTTTGTTGGATGGCTGGATGAGAAGGCAAGAAAGCACTGCAGAGGCCCCACCACTGCTAGATAGATGCTGCACCAGGTCATCAAAATGCTACCCAACCTTAGGCGGCATCTTTGTCAAAGCATCTTACGATCTTGCCCAAGATTACTTTTGATGGAGCGTAGAGGCTCTTGGCAGCAGAATGTCTCTTTTCATGGTCTTTTGTAAAACCAGCTGCCCAGCAGTGCCTGAGACTGAGCAGACATTTGATTCATGTTTGAATGAAGGGGTGGATGAGTGGACGATAGATGATGGATGGGTGGAGAGATGAAGAAGTAAATGGGTAGATGGATGGATGGATGAACCAGTAAATGGGTAAATGGGTGGATGGATGAATAAGTAAATGAGTAGATGGGCAGATGGGTGGTGGATAAGTCATAAATGGATGGATGGGTGAATGAGTAGAGGTGTGGATAGGTGGTTGGATGATGAATGGATGAGAGTGTGGATAGGTGAATGAATAAGTAAATGGGTAGATGGGTGAATGGATGGATGGATGATGGATGGATAGTGAATGGATGGATGGATAAGTGAATGGGTATATAGGTAGTTGGGTGGATGGATGGATGATAAGTGAATGGATGGGTGAATAGGCGAATGGGTATATGGGTATATGAGTAGATGGGTGGATAGATGGATGATGGATGGGTGGATGGATGGATGGATAAGTGAATGTGTATAGGGCTTGACGGATGGATGAATAGATGAATGATGGATGGATAAATGTGTGGATGGGTGGATAAATGGGTGGATGATGGATAGATGCTAGTGATTGTTTCCACACCATCAGGAAGCCACGTGCCCCCTAAGAGAATTAGCACTGGGGCTGAGACTTCAGAAAGGCAGTGTCCCAACTCATCTCTGTAACCCTTACAGCTCCGCTTCCACACTCCAGCAACTTCCCCCTGGGAGGACCTTGACCATGAGGAATCCTTGTTTCATGATCTCACCAGGATGAGCAGCTGACTGTCCCTGGAGGGCTTCATGTTGAGTAATTGCACTTATAGTTCAAAAACATCCTCTTGAACTGAGCTTCACCAAGGGCTGTTTCTAATTCCAGTTCATATTTTACTGCATAATTTTAACAAGTGCTGGTCTCTCCCAGCTCTAGTACAGAAGTCTGTGGGATCTCAGAGCAGCTCAATGGGCAATTAAAATCCAGAAAGACGTGAGGCGTCAAGTGAGTGCTGAGGTGGGGAATGAATGGACCCAGGAGCAGGAAGGTGAAGGGTCCTTCACAGTGGACCTGAACCAAGGCGCCTATTCAAGCTCAGATTCTCACTCACTGTAGGAGCTTTTAGAGCAGGCATTTAACAATCACCTTTTTACCTTTTAAGAACAGACTAGAGTATTTGCTTTCCCTTCTCCCTCTGGGACACAAGAGCTTGAGTCTCTCAACGTTAATCAGGCTGAGTCACCTGGTAAGAAGATTTATTCCTCTTCATGGACCACACTGATTCTCCAACCATTAACCAGGCTGACTCCAGACTACCCAGGCTGAAGCTCTTGGAAATATCCAGGGAAGTCCCCAGATGTTAATTATCTCTGTTGCCCAGTCATTTGCAAGACTGAGTCTCCAAACATGAGCCCACGCCAGGCCCCCACACTTCTTAAAATCATTCCCCAGGAGGTGGGCCAGGAACTGTGGCATCAACCAGGCCCACATGCTGGACGCTGCCTTGCTTGACTTCCCCTCATTCACCACGGTGGATCTCTAGACATGAGCCACCCCAGGCCCTGCACGTGGGTCAGCTGATGGGACAGCATTTCGGTCCTAGTCCTTTGAGGATGAACCAGCCTGGATGAACCAGGCCATGAGGCTCCTGAAGCCACAGGGCTTGGTGCCCGGGCCTCTGGAGAAGTGCTGCCGCGATTTGGGAGGAGACAGTGGAGGCAGTTTCTGGAAGGAAAGCTGGAGAGATGCCAGGAGTGCACGGCAGGCAGCCCTGGTTCTCAGGGGAGGGTTGCAACTCTGTCCAGAAGGGATTATTAACCATTCTCAGGTGGCATCTCAGCCCATCAGGGTGTCTGGGCATCCTGGCCCAGTCATCCCAGCAGTTCCTCTAAGAGACTGGTCATGTTCTCTGTGGAAACCTCCCAGCCTCAGACAGCCCGGGATCCAGTCCCACAGTCCCGTGCAGGGCTCTGGTTCCCTCTTACCGGGGATCTCTGTGTTAGGACAGACAGTTCTTCTGCAGAGGAGTAAGGATGGCTCAGCCCTTGCACGTGTCAGTGGGCACCTGCCTGGCACACTCGGCCTTCTGTGCATCGGGTGGGATGATCTGAGCTCATCAGAGAACCCGAAGCTGAGCTGTGCTCAGGACTGACATGAGAGCTGCACACACTGGCACCTCACTCTAAGGACACGGAGCCAACCAGGCCATGCCCCCAGAGTCCCAAATCTTGGACCGTGTCCCCACCACACATTCCTCTGACTGAGAGTTGGCCCAGGCTCGAGTGGTGGGTAAAACACAGGGAGACAGAAGCAGGGCCAGGTGCCCCTTGAATGTGCCCGTCAGGATCTCTCCAGGGCCAAGAGAGGGAAAACCCATTGAACCTGGATTAGAGCCCAGTGCCTGTGTTTATTTAATTTCTGTCCCTGTAGTAGTTTATCTAAGTGGGGTCCTCCCGCAGATGGCCGCCCAATCTCTAGCCCACACTCCCACCCACATGACTCTGGTGAGGCAGAACACAAATCAGCTTTATCACTCCCAGATAGACAGCAGGGGACCGCAGAACCCTTGGATCTATGGCACAACAGTTTCATGAGCTCAGGCGAGCTGAACTGCCCAGGGTTCAGGGAGTCTCACCTGTGTGTCTCCCTTGTGTGGCACTGCAGCTGAGAACTTGGAAAAGTGCCCCCCCTGGGTCTACCCTGGGGACACATGATTGACGGGCTAACTCGAGGTAGGACATCCTGTTCTAGGAGGGGCAGGAACGGAGGCTCAGTTGCTTTAGTCCCTCCTTATCAGGGGATGTTGCATTCTCAGCACATTCTTCAGTTGTTTGAAAACCACAACTGAGAAGGGGAAGGCTGGGTCAGCCACACACATGCGAGGACCATCCTGCACCAGCGAGGTTCTGGGATCAAGTCCCTCCCTTCCCTTCCCTGCCTGTTGTCCTTTGAGGGGAAACACAGCCCTCTGTTGGATTGTACCATAAGGCACAGCCTTTCTGGGGCATAGACAGAGACCACCCACTGTCGGATGACAGGGCTTCCTGGTTCTTTTCTCGTGCTTTCCCTAAATCAGTGATTCTGAAGCTCTGCCACAAATTGGGGTCACCCAGCCACTCTAACTGCTCCCCTACTGCATGCCAACTAGCTCTCAGAAATTTTGGGGGTGCAAAGCAGGCAGGCACTGGAACCTTTTAAAGTCCTCAGGAGGCTGCACTGTGCAGCAGGTGTGAGAACTGATTTATCAAAGTAGCAATTCTCAAGCTTGATGAGCACAGGGACTCCTGGGGGTCTTGTTAAAATGTTTTTTTCTGATTGGATAGGTGAGGGGGAGGGCCCAAGAATTCAAATCTTTAATGAGTTCCAGGTGGTGCTGATGCTGCAGGTGGAGACAGGGGGCCCCAGAGTGTCCTGAAGCCCATTCTTGATGCACCATTTATTTTGGAAGGATTTTGGAGGGAGCACTTGGAATTTAAACCACCTTAGTTTAAATAGCAGCAACAAACCACCCTCAAAATCCCACTACTGATGGGTAAATGCTGCTCCTGCTTTTCAGGGGATTAGCTAAGGTGAAGCCAGCTGTGGTCTCAAGCACAGACACACGATGAAGAAGAGGCATGTGGCAGAGAAATTCCTGCATCTTCGTGCATCTCAGCACCCCCAGGTGGAAAAGTCAGCCAAAAGATCAGGCAACCTTACTCTTATTCTATCCTCAGAGTCTCCAGGTGATCTAAGGGAAGAATCCTCGCTAGGAGCCCATGAGGAATGGGGAGCAGAACTTAATGTTCGTAAAACCCAGGCTCTTTTCTGGAGAGAAGACAAGACCCAGGGCTTCTCAGAGCTGCTCCTCCTTGGATGGTTCTTGTTCCTGAAAAAGGATCCTGCGGACACTGCACAGCTTTGAGCACCTCCGAGAAGTTTGCAGCAGTCAGCGGTAGTTTGGTACAGCGCGTGACTCAGACCTAAAAGCCATCTATAGTGAGTGTCCAGAACCAACGAATGGAAAGAAACCAGTGGCTGGGGCAGTGCAGGTGGTGACCTGGGAAGGTAGGTAGGGTTGGCTCATGGGGAGAAGGCTCCTCAGCCTTGATAGAAATTTTATTCCAAGGACTGTGGAAGAATCAGAAGTGTCCCAATGTGGGAGGGACACCATCTGGCTACATCTGGGGAAGGTTTGTCTGGAGGATGATAAGATGGGGAGTAGGGGAGCAGAAGAGAGAGATGAATTACTTTATCTCAGTGGGAGAAGCAGGGTGACTTGGGCATCTCCATACCCACTTCCCCATTTATGTTTCTCCACAACACATCATCTGACATGGTACGTATTTTACCAATGTAATAATTTATTGCCTGTTTCTCCCCATTAAAATGCAGTGCTCAGGAGGGGCCATTTTGCTTTGTTCACTTTTGTTCATGGTACCTGAAACAGTCACTGGCACACAACAGACACTCGTCAAACATTCGCTGAATAAATGGATAAATTAATGAATGGATGATAGATGGATGGACGGGTGAGTGGATGGCTGGATTGGTATGTGGGTGGATGGGTGGGCAGGGTGGGTGGATAGATGGATGGATGATGGATGAATGGGTGGATGGATGGATGGATTATGGATGGATGGGTGGATGGGTGGATGGGTGATGGATGGATGGATGATGGATGATGGATGGATGGGTGGATGGGTGGATGGATAGATGGGTGGATGGGTGGATGGATGGATGATGGATGGATGGGTGGGTGGATGGATGAATGGATGGATGATAAATGGGTGGGTGCATGGGTGGATGGATGGATGGATGATGGGTGGATGGGTGGAGGGTGGATGGATGGATGATGGATGGATGGGTAGATGGGTGGATGGATGGATGAATGACAGATGAGTGGGTGGACGGATGGACAGATGGATGATGGATGGGTGAGAGGGTGGATGGATGGATGAGTGGCTGGATGATGTATGGATGGATGCATGGGTGGATGGGTGAATGGGTGGATGGATGATGGATGGATGGATGATGGATGGATGGGTGGGTGGATGGATGAATGGATGGATGATAAATGGGTGGGTGCATGGGTGGATGGATGGATGGATGATGGGTGGATGGGTGGATGGGTGGATGAATGGATGATGGATGGATGGGTAGATGGGTGGATGGATGGATGAATGATGGATGGATGGACAGATGGATGATGGATGGGTGAGGGGGTTGATGGATGAATGGATGATGGATGAGTGGGGGGGTGGATGACCTAATGAGTGGCAGACCAATTGCTGGACCTTCTGGACAGAGGCAGTCTGGATATTTATGACTTGGCCTTTCATTCTTGATTTTCTCCTTCTGGATATTTCTTGCCTTCTAAACCCCTGCTCAGGGGTCTCCAGGCTCAGACAGTCCCCCAGTTTGTCCCCACTGTTGCCACCTGCCCTGGCGGAAGGTCCTTCACAAGGTCCCCTTGCCTAGGCTCTTAGAATGGAGGGGAACTTGGGCTCATTCACACAACTTCTCTTTGTGCAGATGGAGAAACGGAGGCACATGGGGGTGATAATTTTCTCAAGGCCTCTTGGCTGAGTGCTGGTGACCAGCAGAACAGACTGTCAACCAACTCCTGCCTAGTAGTGTCCCGTCCCCTTTGTCACATGCCCCACCTATGTCCTGGCTGGGGCTTTGCATCTGCCTCTGACCAGTGGAGCTTCTCCCCTGTGTCACACGGCTGCCTCTCAGTTATCCCTCTGTCTTCTTCAGAAAGCTATGCCCTTTCTGTATCTCATCAGTCCTGCATCCTCAAGGATGATGAGCGTAGTCTCCAGGAGGATTCATGGCCTGGTGTGGCCTCCCTGGTAGGGGTCCGGTGAAGGCTGAGCAGCTGTGAGGAGCAGGAGGGATGGCTTCTGGGCGCCCGGATCCAGCTCTGATCCAGGAGCCCAGAGACTCAGGTGTCTGCACCAAGGCAGGGACAGGCACAGGGGCATGTCCCAGGGGATCCAGGTGTGGTGACCATCAGGGAACATCTGAGGTCACCCACCCTGAGGGCACCACCCGCCGCTGGAAACAGCTGTTTTCCTGTGGGCGCCAGCCCTCCCTCCATAGAATCACTGATGGGTAATTTCCTAATGTACATTATATTTACTTCTGTTCCCTGTTTCCCTTGATAGTTTCTGCTACACTGCATGACCCCCGACAGAGATTTGAGTTCTTCAGTTCCCCATGGGAGTCCCAGTCCCTGGAACCTGGCCGGCACTCAGCGAGCACTCACTGATGAAGGAATGAGTGAGGAGTGAGTGAGTGAGTGGCGGGGTAGGGCTTTGAGGTCAGGGATATTCCCCTTGGCTGGGTGTCTGTGATCTTATGTCAGCCTCTCTGCCATGGTCAGTCCTGCATGCTGCTGTCCCGGGAGGCTCCACCACTCTGTCCACCAAGTCCTGGCCACTGACCCACTCTCCAGCAGACCTTGGTCTTCCCACGCCCTGTGGACTCTGCAGCTCCTCTGTGACTGTGTAAATGGGGCTGCCTCTAGATGGCTCTGGCCCGGGGCTTCCCCAGTAGACCCTTGGCCTTCAGGACTCATGTGTCCAGCTCCCAATAGGATCTGCCATGGCAGACTGCCCAGTGGCTATCCTCTCCATTGCCCCTGCCATGGGGGGCCTGGCCACATGCTGCCTTTGGGATACTGCATGTGGGACGTGCCACTGGCCCCGCCAGGCATCATCCCCAGCCTTCTGGACGTGCACCCAGCCCCCCCACGCCCCCAGGCCTCCCAGACATGGCTTTCAGTGTTCTAGCTGCTCCCAGGAAGACACTCCTCCAGGCACCAAATCTCAACCAGGGCATCTCAGGCCCCCTCACGTGGCCAGGACACACACTTTACTGTGGTTGCTCTGCTATCTGCTCCCGACACCCTGCAGCTCTGTGAGCCTTGCCCATGAGTCTCCTTTGGCTATCAGGCCCATCTGACCCCCATCACGGACAGGACCTTTGACTCTGAAGTAGCAGGGGTGGCGGCTCCCACAGCGCCACCCCCCACTGAGTCCTATCTGTGGTGATGGAATGTTGGGCTGAGTCTTCCTGGAGTGCTGGGTGGTGATGATGAGCATCTTTCAGCCTCCCTGAGAACCAGTGTCATCGATGGCCCCATTTAGCCCTGATCCACACCCCCGACCCCTGTGAATGATCCTGAACTCCAGGACACCCCCACGGAGTAAGCCCAGAATAGCAAGCACAGTTAACGAGCCTGTGAATGAGAGTTTACCTCTGCAGGAAAGAAATGGCAAACGAACAGCAGAGATAAACAGGTCCATTAGGGAGACATTAAAAGAAGAAAATAAAGTCAACATTACCTTCCCTGCTAAATTTCCCAGAACACCCCGGGCGTACGTCCCTGAGGGCGCCCACATGAGGTGCAGAGGGCTCCTGCCAGATCCTCCACTGGCGTCAGCAGTGATGACTCAGCTCGGCAGGACAGGAGAGGCTCCCGCTCCAGCAACAGCATGGAATCCAGCGACTCAAAGAGCAAATGTTCCTGGGTTTTGCGAATTATTTGCTGCTTCCAGCTTTTCTTCTTAAACTACATTCGTCAGGGTCCTTTTTGTGGCAAGTGACAAACCCAACTGAAGCTGGCTTAGGTGAAAAAACAAATAGAACTCATGCACCCTTTCGTGTAATGGGAGCTTCTGTCCAGACCTCAAGGACAGTCGTTTCCGTCCTCTCAGGCTCTCTCCAGCTTTAATTTGCTTTCCTCTGTTGCCTTTACTCGCAGGGTTTTCTCTGTGCGATGCTCTCAGCCATCCCAGGCTGACACCCCACCAGCTTCCCAATTGCAGTGGAGAGAGAGCTCCCTGCTTCTGCCAGTTCCCACAAAGGTCTGGAATTCAGCCTCCTGGCCTGGCAGGGGCCGTGAGCCCGTCTCTAACCTATCGCTGAGTCCAGGGCCAAGGCTGACGCTGACCAGGCCTGGGCTACAAGAGCTGGGGTGGAGGATGGATCAGCCTCCTTCAAATCACAGGTGATGGAGGCAAGGTGGGGGAAGGGAAAGGTAAGAACTGTCTCAAAGGGATGGAGAACAGATGTTTGGCAGGAACAGAACAAGTGTCCACAAACGAAGTTAATTCCTGTGCACTGCGGGGTGAGATCCTCAAGTCGGGAGGAAAGAGGACACAGGTTGTTCCAGCCAGAATTAACTTCGGGCCCTTCTCCTGCAAGGAGGCCAGTCTTCTCTCCTTTGTCCCCATATGGGAATCCCCCAGAGCATGTCCCCTGGAACAGGGGAGCCGATACATTCAGACCAAAGTGGGAGGAACTGAGTCTGGACTCACGGCTGCTTGGTCAGGGTGGGGGACAGTCCCTAACAGCAGACCCCACTCCTGCAGGGACTTCAACCAGTGTGAGTCGAAAGTTCATTCAGGACATTCCAAAGTGGGACACAGGATCACCCACCCCCACGGTCAATCAGGGCCCGGGTTCCTGCGTCGACTCCCTCCACTGTCCTCTGAGCCCCTGGGGTCCTCTCTGTCCAAATGGCTCATAAGGAAGAGAAAATGGGACAATTGCAGGGCCTTCTTCATGGGCCTGCCTGGAAGTGCTGCCCTCTGGGCAGAGACTGGTCGCCTGACCCCACCTGACACAGGGAGGCTGGGAATGGTCTCTAAGTGTACCCAGGAGGGAGGGGGCATGGGCCTTGTGGCACTGCAGGCTCTGTCCCCGTGAGGACCTCTCTCTGCAGGCACCCATTGTTTACCTGGGGACACCACATTGGGCAAAGGACAAAGCTGTCCTGGAATAATTCCAAGCATTCCCCAGTGAGGCCAGTGATGGGGGGAAGAGAATGAAGGGGGTGGGGGTGTGGGCTGGTGCATGCTGGTGTCTCCCTCTCTACAATGGCAGCCCCATCCATGATCCCCCAGGATTCAACCAGGCTGTCATGGGGGATGATGACAGTCAGAGCTCAGAGAACTCACCCTGAGGATCTGAGATTAGGTTGGCTCAGTGCCAGGGATGTCTCATTAAGACAGTCACACACCTCCTCATGAGAGCACAGCCTCCTGGGATGGCACAGTTCATGTGCAAAGCCGAGCAGCATCATCAGATGAAGGCAGGGTCCTGAGGAGTCTGGGCACCCCACCACCTGCATTTCTGATCATTGACTTTCCTGCACACAGTCCCGGAGTGGGAGCCAGGGCAATGAGATGTTTAATTGCAGCCTTGCCCCTGACAACGAAGCTGCCCACCCCCTGCCTGGTTGTCCTGCCTGCAGAGATGTGGCCCACCCAGGCCTCCAAGATGTCTAGGATAACTTCATAACGGCTCAGCTGCCTCTACTTATAAATTCACCCCAAAGTCTCTTGATGACCTGGGAAGGGGCCAGAGCTCCCATGGTGCTGTTGACTGGTATACAGAGAGAGAAACTCTCACAGAAGCACAACCTGGATCTAATTCCCAATGCTGGGCCCCACCCTGGCTGCTGCAATCCACTCAAACGAACACACATGCCTTGATTTGCACAGTGGTGTCCTGGGCCAGGTCAAGACATTCTAGCTCCTGAAAATGGGGTGTGTTAGGAGTGCCTTTCCCAAACATGATCACCTCAGAGAGGGCTCTTGCCGTCTTGCTCGTGATGTGTTTATAATTGCTGGGCGCAGATTCCTCCCAGTTTCCCCAAGACACAGCAGAGGCCCCCACCTGCCCCAATGCCCAGAATCAGCATCACACACTCAGGCATCATGGAGTGACTGAGGTGACTCCCTGCAGGGGCTCCGGGGGCTTCCACCCACTCACAATAAGCCCACACCATGTCCCATGGACTGTGAGGCCCCCATGGCCCGGGCTCCATCTCCCCCTCTGTTTATTTTGCTTCAGCCTCTTTGGCCTTCTTGCTGTTCCTTGAATGCTCCAAGCTCACTCCACCCCAGGGCCTTTGCACTTGCTGTGACACCTGTCTGAACACTTCTCACGACCCTCATCCTTCCCATCTCCCACCAGTGTTTACTCAGAGAGGCCTTCCTTGACCTCTCATTGAATGCAGCCTCCTCACCCCAAGTCACACTCACATCACCCTCTTGAGGGTCTTCATGACACTTGTTACTGTCACTGAAAGTATTTACTTATTAGCTCAGGGCATTATTTCTGAGTCCACTGATTCTGGGATGAGGTGCCTGCTCCAAATCCTAGCACTGCCACATCCTGTGTGCCCTTAGGGAGGTGACTTGACTTCTCTGTGCCTCAGCTTCTCATTTATCAAATGGAGATCATGAGCACTTACCTCAGGTGTTGTGGTGTCAATTGAGTGACCTGACATATGTGAGATGTCTAGAATAGTGTCTGGTACAAATAAGGGCCGTGTAATGTTTATTTGGGTTGCTCCTACAGTGCCTGCTTCCCTTGCTGATACTGTCATGATCGTCATCATCACCATAATTATCACCACCATCAATATAACCATCACCACTATTATCACCATCACCATAATCATCACCATTACCTCCACATTACCATTATCATCATCACCACTATCATCACCATCACCATCGCCATAATCATCACCATCATCACCACCACATTACCATTATCATCATCACTATCATTACCAAAATCATCACCATCATCATCATTACCATTATCACCAACACCATCATCATCACCATCAAAATCACCATTATCACCACCAATATCACCATCACTAGTATCATCACCATCATTACCACCATCATCACCATCACCATCATCATCACCATCACCATTGATATGATTTGGCTCTGTGTCACCATTCAAATCTTATTTCAAACTGTAATCCCCATGTGTTGACAGAGGAAACTGGTGGGAGGTGATCGGATCATGGCAGGGGTGTTTGGTTTCCCCATGCTGTTCTAGTGATAATGAGTGTGTTCTCATGAAAGCTGATGGTTTTAAACTGTGGCATTTCCTCACTGTCTCTCATTTGCCAGCATGTAAGATGTGGTTTGCTTTCCCTTCACCTTCTGCCATGATTATAAGTTCTCTGAGGCCTCCCCAGCCATATGGAACTGTGAGTCAATTAGATCTTCTTTCTTTATAAATTACCCAGTCTCAGGTAGTGTCTTCATAGCAGTGTGAAAACAGACTAATACACAGAATTGGTACCAAGGTAGTGGGACATTGCTAAAAGATATCTGAGAATGTGGAAGCGACTTTGGAACTGGATAACTGGCAGAGGTTGGAATAGCTTGGAGGGCTCAGAAGAAGATAGAAAGATGTCAAAAAGTTTAGAACTTCCTAGAGACTTGTTGAATGGTTCTGACTAAAATGCTGATAGTGATATAGACAATGAAGTCCAGGCTGAAGTGATTTCAGATGGAGATGAGGAGCTTATTGGGAACTGGAGCAAAGGTGACTCTTGCTATGCTTTAGCAAAGAGACTGGAGGCATTTTGCCCCTGCCCTAGAGATCTGTGGAAATTTAAACTTGAGAGAGATGATTTAGGGAATCTAGCAGAAGAAATTTCTAAGCAGCGAAGCATTCAAGAAATGACCTGATTTTTCCTGAAAGCATACAGTTATATGAGTTCACAGAGATGGTTTGAAACTGGAATGTATGTTTAAAAGAAAAGCAGAGCATAAAAGTTTGGAAAATTTACAGCCTGACCATGTGGTATAAAAGAAAAACCCATTTTCTGGGGGAGAAATTCAAGCTGGTTGCAGAAATTTGCATAAGTAAGGAGAAGCCGAACGTCTTAGAATCACTAAGGCAATGGGGAAAATGTCTCCAGAGCATGTCAGAGATCTTCAAGACAGCCCCTCCCATCACAGGCCCAGAGGCCTAGGAGGGTAAAATGGTTTTTTGGGCTGGGCCCAGGGCCCCACTGCTGTGTGCAGCCTCAGGACATGGTGTCCTCTGTCCCAGACACTCCAGCTCCAACTGTGGCTAAAAGAGGCCAAGGTACAGCTCAGACTATTCCTTCACAGAGTGCGAGCCCCAACCAAGCCTTGGCAATTTCCACATGATGTTGGGCCGATGGGTGCACAGAAGACAAGAGTTGAGCTTTGGGAACCTCCACCTAGCTTTCAGAGTATGTATGGAAATGCCTGGATGTCCAGGCAGAAGTCTGCTGCATGGGTGGAACCCTCATAGAGAATCTCTGCTAGGGCAGTGCAGAAGGGAAATGTGGAGTTGGAGCCCCCGCACACAGTCCCCACTGGGGCATTGCCTAGTGGAGCTGTGAGAAGAGGGTTACCATCCTCCAGATCCCAGAATGGTAGATCCACTGACAGCTTGCACTGTGCACTTGGAAAAGCCACAGGCACTCAATGCCAGCTTGTGAAAGCAGCTGTGGGGGCTTTACCCTGCAGAGCCACAGGGACAGAGCTGCCCAAGGCTGTGGGATCCCACCCCTTGCATCAGTGTGCCCTGGACGTGAGACACGGAGCCAAAGGAGATTTTGGAGCTTTAAGATTTCAGGCAGGTTTCCAACTTGCATGGGCCTGTGGCCCCTTTGTTTTGGCCAATTTCTCCCATTTGGAATGGGAACATTTACCCTATGCCTATACCTGCATTGTATCTTGGAAGTAACTAACTTGCTTTTGATTTTACAGGCTCATAGGTGAAAGGGACTTGCCTTGTCTCAGATGAGACTTCGGACTTGGACTTTTGAGTTAATGCTGCAATGAGTTAAGACTTTGGGGAACTGCTGAGAAGGCATAATTGGTTTTGAAATGTGAAAGGAGGTTGGGCGTGGTGGCTCATGCCAGCACTTTGGGAGACCAAGGCAGGTGGATCATTTGAACTCAGGAGTTTGAGATCAGCTTGGCCAACATGGTGAAACCCTGTCTCTACTAAAAATACAAAAATTAGCCAGGCATGGTGGTGGGCACATGTAATCCCAGATACTTGGGAGGCTGAGGCAAGAGAATTGCTTGAGCCTGGGAGGTGGAGGTTGCAGTGAGCAGAGATCATGCCATTGTGTTCCAGCCTGGGTGACAGAGTGAGACTCTGTCTCAAATTTAAAAAAAATGATATGGTTTGTCTGTGTCCCCACCCAAATCTCATCTCAAATTGTAATCTCCATGTATCGAAGGAGGTACCTGGTGGGAGGTGATTGGATCATGGGGATGGTTCCCCCATGCTGTTCTTGTGATAATGAGTAAGTTCTCACAGGAACTGATGGTTTTAAAGTGTGGCACTTCCTCACTGTCTCTTGCCTGATGCCACGTAGGACATGCCTTGCTTCCCCTTTACCTTCTGCCATGATTGTAAATTTCCTGAGGCCTCCCAAGTCATGCAGAACTGTGAGTCAAACCACCTGTCTTTATAAATTACCCAATCTCCGGCAGTATCTTTATAGCAGTGTGAAAACAGGCTAATACAATCATCACCATCATCCCGTCACCATCACCATCATCACCATCATTATCACTACCAACGTCATTATCATCACCATCATCCCAACATTATCATCACCATTATCATCAGAACCACCACCATCACCAACATCCTCCCATCATCACCACATTACCATTATCATCACCATCATTGCCACCATCATCCCATCACCATGAGCATAATCACCACCACCCACCACCACCATCATCACCATCATTCCATCATCATCATAATCCCATCCCATCATTCCATCATCATCATAATCACATCATCCTATTAACATCACCACCACCACCATCGCCACCATCATCATCACCATGATCATCATACCGTCATTGTCATCATCATCACCACCATCACCATCATCATCACCACCATCATTATCATGATCACCATCATCATCATCACCATCATCACATCACCATCATCATCACCATCATCAACATCATCACATCATCATCACCATCACCATCATGACCACCATCATCACATCACCATCACCATCACCATCATCACCATCACTATCACCATCCCTCCATCACAGGACCATAAGCTCAGTGTGATCTGTGAGCTGTTAGTTCACTCTGCTCAGCATCTAGATCTGTGTCTGGCACATAGGATACAGGCAGGGTATTTATTGAATGAACATGGGAGTTATAAAATGAGTACCTGGGCAAATATCCAGGTTGCGGTGGAATTCTGCTGCAGCGCCAGCATTACAGGGAATAGACATCTAATTGCTGGACGTTACAGGATCAAAAATAAAAACCACCCTTCCACACACTCTGGATGCTCTCCTCTCCTGGCCTTCTCTCCCAGCACCCTCTGAGTCATTCGGGGCTCCCTGCAGCCTCATTGATTAAATGCCCAGACACACTAAGTGATGGATTTTGTATCAATACATACTGCCCTGGAATCAGGCCTGGGCAGGAAAGCTCACTAAATAAAGCCATCCAGTGACGGGTTTGTGAGCCTGGGTGCAGGGAGGCAGGGGAGGGAGCTTCCATCTCAGCAACCGAGGCCAGAGGAGGCTGAGCAGGAGCTGTGGGGGCTGAAGCCTGCGCTGGTTCTGAGTTAGAGAAGACTATCTCACAAAGCTGCCTGAAGGGTCTGCTGGGCACGAACGTGAGAGCTGATTCTGGTGAGGAGCCCTGAGGCCTCTCAGAACTTCAAAGGAGGCTGGGAAGGTCAGTCAAGCACTGAGTTTCCATCCTCTCTGCCTGGAGAGGGCCAGGAAGAAGAGGTGGGGAGGACTTTGGGGTGGCTGTCCACAGTGCCTGGCAACCAGGACATCAGACAACATTGTTCATATAATTTAGTCCTCTGGGTTACAGTAGGAATTTGCTTATCTAATATCAGTAATATTTTACTAAACCAGATCAAGAAAATATATGTCTATGTCTCATTCATGCTTCCAATAAAAAAAATCACTAAAAAAATGCTACTTATACCTTTCTTTGATGTGTGTTTGTTAAATTGTTAATATCCTTGCACATCTTGCACCCTGGCAAATGATATAGATCTTTCCTTAGGATTCTCTTCTTTGGATTTTGAAAGTTCAGTTGGGGGGCGGGGGGCGGTTTCACATATTGGGCTGGTCTCCTCCGGCACTCAGTTCCCAATCATTTCGTTCATTTCTTCAACTCACACGGCCGGCTTTCATTCTGCTCAGGGAACACCAGGAGTAGGGAGGGAGCTTTGCTCTTGATTTTCAGAAGGAAGGTGGGGAGAGAAGGAGACAGAGAGAGAGAAGGAGACAGAAAGGAAACTGGGTTTTCCTTGGGGGAACATAGGTACTGTGGAAAAATGCAGCTGAATATTCTGCTTTTGGCCTTGAGAGATTCATAATGCTGAACTGGGCGCTATAAGATTCATGCCAGGCAGGTTCCCCATCTGCAAATCAGATAAATTGGCCAAGACAGACAGGGAACTGCAGGTTGGAGAGAAAGCCAGAGAGAAGGGACTTATACTGTGATCCTGAGCTGGGTGAAAAGGTGGGGTGATCTGATGAGACAGGGGCCCTGGCTCTTCCCAGGTGGAGACTCATATCGCACCCACATCCACCATCCATATCACACCCACATTCACTGTCCATATCACACCCACACCCACCCTCCATATCACACCACACCCACCTTCCACATCACACTCACCCACCCTCCACATCACACCCACACCCACCCTCCATATCCCATACTCACCCTCCATATCACACCCACCCACCCTCCACATCACACCCACCCACCCTCCATATCACACCCACACCCACCCTCCATATCCCATACTCACCCTCCATATCACACCCACACCCACCCTCCACATCACACCCACACCCACCCTCCATATCCCATACTCACCCTCCATATCACACCCACCCACCCTCCACATCACACCCACCCACCCTCCATATCACACCCACACCCACCCTCCACATCACACCCACCCACCCTCCATATCACACCCACCCACCCTCCATATCACACCCACACCCACCCTCCATATCCCATACTCACCCTCCATATCACACCCACACCCACCCTCCACATCACACCCACACCCACCCTCCATATCACACCCACACCCACCCTCCACATCACACCCACACCCACCCTCCACATCACACCCACACCCACCCTCCATATCACACCCACACCCACCCTCCATAACACACCCACACCCACCCTCCATATCACACCCACCCACCCTCCATATCACACCCACACCCACCCTCCATATCACACCCACCCACCCTCCATATCACACCCACCCACCCTCCATATCACACCCACCCACCCTCCATAACACACCCACACCCACCCTCCATATCACACCCACACCCACCCTCCATAACACACCCACCCACCCTCCACATCACACCCACACCCACCCTCCATATCACACCCACACCCACCCTCCATATCACACCCACACCCACCCTCCATATCACACCCACCCACCCTCCATATCACACCCACACCCACCCTCCACATCACACCCACACCCACCCTCCACATCACACCCACACCCACCCTCCACATCACACCCACACCCACCATCCATATCACACCCACCCACCCTCCATATCACACCCACCCACCCTCCATATCACACCCACCCACCCTCCATAACACACCCACACCCACCCTCCATATCACACCACACCCACCCTCCATATCACACCCACACCCACCCTCCACATCACACCCACACCCACCCCCCACATCACACCATGTCCACCCCCGATGCCCTGGCCCCTGAGACGGAGGGTGACTGACTGATGGCTGCTGCTGGTCATTCTCCACGTGCTGCCTCTTAGTCCTGGTCTCTGACCTGGAGACAGAACATAGGGGCTGCTGCCCACAGATGCCACTAATCATTTTTGTTGAGTTTGGCCAAGGGAGGCCCCAGTTGGAGATTGGGAGAGGAGGAGGTGGAAGCTGGTGACTGCCCCCAGCCCTTCCTGCTGTATCTGTGGTTCCAGCAGCATCCATCCCTTTATGGCCAGGACACCCCCTCCTTCCCTGTCCTGGAGCCTCAGGGAGGGGCACCTCCTGCCCTCGATAGTCCTGGGGACACCCACATCCTTGTGGGATCTCTGTTCCCTGGCCGCTGTTCTGAGAGCAACCTCATTACACCATCCCTTGTGAAACACTTGGGCCAGTTCTGCTTCCTGCAGAGTTCTGCCTGCTGCCTGGAGGAAACAGCACTGACAGAGACGCAGGGAATTGGCTGTTGAGGGATCCACCCCTGGGGAGAGGGAGACTCATGGCAGACTGCACTGACTCCCAGACCCAGGGAGCCTCCCTCTGCACACCTTGTCGTGTGGTCTGGGGTCACCCTTGCCCCTGGTTCCCAACGCCTCCTCTGCCCAACGCCACTCCCTCTCCTCCCCTAGAAATGGACTCAGAACTGCCTGAAACTGCAAACAGAGCTCCCAGAGCACCTGACAGGCACTCACAGTAACAAGGGCACAGCCCAGGGAGCAATGCACCATCGTGGGGAAGACTCTGCAGGGACAGGGCAGACCCAAGTCCCATTGGGTCCCGGCCCTGGCCGCTGCCCTGCATCGGAGGTTCCCAAAGTGGCAAGACACGGACACCCCTGGGAATGTGGGAAAGGCAGCCTCCATCTCAGCATCCGGCTCTGGACAGGGATGAACAAACACGTGCATCTGAAGCCCTCCCCTCCCCCCACCAAGCTGTTTCTAAGACAGGTGGTCTGCAAGCCACCCCTGGGGAACACGTCCCCGGCCACACCAGGGCCACACCTCAATACCTCCTTCCTGGGGCAGAGCTGGGAAGATCTCTGGGGCTGGGACGGAAGAGTGTGGGCCCAGAGCCATTTGTCACCTGGGTCATTACGAGGAGGTGGTGGCACTCCTTGGTAATGTTTATATGGTGAATCCTCCAGGAATTTATAGGTGGCAAAGACTGCTATCAGCACAGGTAATTTTCCTCTTGCCATCATATTAACTGGGAGCGCTAAATGGCCATGTAAAAGTCACAGCCGTCGCTGGGAAGGACAGTGTCCTCACCCGCCCGCGTGCTCTGGAAGACAAAGCAGAACATGATCTATGGTGGAAGGCAGCCTGAGCTCCCCGCTGTTACTAAATTATCGGCTTGACGGTGAGCGCAAGTGTTGAATTATTAAATACAGAAATGCTGGCCCCATTTAAGCAGACTTCCTGTAAACTCGGTGCTGGGGAAAAAGGTCACAGCAAAAACTTTGTGTGTAGATGAAAAGAAACCTACACAGAGACCTGGCCCAGTGGTCAGATGCCGCAGCCAGAGGCGTAGGGGGAGGGAGCCTGTCTGTCTCCAGTGCCTGGAAGGGCATAAGGTGGTGCAGAGCCAAGAACACCAGCTGCCCAGACTTCCCAGTGGAGCTTTTTCCCGGGTCAGACTTTGTTCTTCCTATGAGGTGGGAAGACATTAAGGAGCAGCTGTCCAAAGCAGAAGGCAAAACCAGACGTTCATTCCAGAGCCGCCCATAGAAATCCTCTGCCTGTTTCTGCCCCGAATAAAGTGACCTCCAGCCTCCCACACCTGTGTGGACCTCTCCAGGGTCCTGAAAACGTCCAGGGCTAGAGCTGCAGACAGCTCCCCATGCTCAGGGAATCCAGCTGTGTTACTAAGCACCTAGGGTGTGTAAGGCCACCTGCAGACACCTGCAGATAAATGAGACAGAGCTGCCTCTGCTCTCAAGAGGGAGCTCGTGAGTGAGGGAGGTAGAAACAATTACGAAGTCCAGAGTAACCGTCTCTGAATCCCATACACAGGTTCATGATGCACACATGTTTACACACCTGACGTGGGATTCATCCAAGGCAGGGACTTGAACCGGGCCCTGAAAGGTAGGCATGAGTCACAATCCAAGTAGGACATAGATGGCACACGAAGCCAGGAGGCCAAGGAGTGTAAATAAGACGTTTGTCAAGGAGGGCACAGACAGGAGGCAGGGGTACAGGAGGAGGAGGAGCTGGAAACAGCAGGCCTGCCCTGCAGCCCCCAGGCCAGAGGGAATGATGGTGGAGTGTGTGGGTTGGAACCAGGAGGAGAAGGAAAGAGAGAGACAGGGAAATAGAAGATTCGAAGTCTGCAGCAGCCACCATGACCCTACTGG
This sequence comes from Symphalangus syndactylus, assembly GCF_028878055.3. NCBI lineage: Eukaryota > Metazoa > Chordata > Mammalia > Primates > Hylobatidae > Symphalangus > Symphalangus syndactylus. The sequence goes on from NC_072435.2 coordinate 126,949,784, forward strand.
TAGCCAGGGACATAAATACTCTGACCTCATGCTTCCCCCTCCCTCTGATCTTACCAGGGCTCCCATGGACTAAACCCAACCAGAGGCCCAAGGACAAAGGCACTGAAGAGATGGGACCTGCACAGGTGGGCAACTCTGTGTCGAGAGGGGCCTTCAGGGCAAACGGGAGAACCAGGCACAGAGGTGCAGAATTGCAGCCAGCAGAGGCGGGCGGGTCTTTCCATGGGAAGCAGAGCCAGGGGAGGACAAAGGGTGGCTGGGGAGTCAGGGTGCACATGGGGTGGAGTGTGGGGGCAACTGGAGCCCTGGGAGGTGGGACAAAGGAACCAGAGGGGGACACATTGTGAGGACTCGGACACCACAACGTCCCTCAGGCCAAGCACCCACTGACCATCAGCGTCTCACTCTCTCTACCTGTGCCAGCCCCCGGTGTTTCTACACTAGCCTGGATGTCTTCCTAACTGCCAGGTGTGTCTACACTGACCTGAGTGTCTCCCTAACCCCTCAGGTGTGTCTACACTGGCCTGCATGTCTCCCTAACCCCCCAGGTGTGTCTACACTGACCTGGATGTCTCTCTAGCCCCACTTAGGTCCTGGAGGGTTTCCAGGATCAGGGTCACCTCCAGCTCAGCCCGGGGACTCAGGACACCAGTGTAGCCTCTGCTCTGCTGCGGGGTCACCTCCAGCTTAGCTGGGGACTCAGGACACCAGTGTAGCCTCTGCTGTGCTGTGGGGTCACCTCCAGCCTAGCCCAGGACTCAGGACACCAGTGTTGCCTCTGCTCTGCTGCGGGGTCACCTCCAGCCCAGCCCAGGACTCAGGACAAGCAACAAGCCCTGAGTCACACAGGGCTGGTTGCCTGTGCTCTGCGGCTGTAACTTCCAGCTTCAGCTGCTGGAGGAGGAGGAGTTGGGACATCAGGAAAGAGGAATTGAGCTCCTTTGTAGAGAAGCTCAGAGGTTTCCAGAATGCAAAGCAGGCCTCCTGCCTCAGAGCACGCCCTGCAGTTGGAATAGCAAAGCACTGGCTTCCTGAACCCCAGCCCCAGTGGGCTCTCTGCCTTGGGGAGCAGCAGACTCCAGGCTTCAGGGTGAGAACTCTGTTCTCTCCTTGCATTATAAATGTGGATCTAACAATTACAGCTGATTAGCATGCAAAAGACAAACAACATTTGGCAGAGCCTCCATTCACCTCTAATTGTTCCCATCTGAGCTGCCCAAATGGTCACCTGGCACCTGATTTGAGTGGACCCAGGGGGTTTGCTCAGCCCTGAGGCTGCAGCAGGGAGGCAGGGGAGGCAGCAGCTGGAGCTGCTGGCACTCCATGGGCACTTGCTCTGGCCAGAGGGGACTTCAGAAGCAGGAACAGCCTGGTGGGGAGGTGTCAGCTGGAGAAGAGATTCAGGGAAAGTTAGCCTCTGGCAGCGGGAGCGGAGGAGTGGGCAGTGCGGTCTGCAGGGCTGGGCTGACCTGCGGCAGGAGAAGGAAGGGGTTTCTCCCTGTCCCCTGGAGGGTGGTGAGCTCCCTGTCACTGGGAAGTTTCAACCAGAGGTGAGATGACTGATCCATGGCCAGGAAGCTCCGTCCTCCTGGAGAGGGTGGTCCCAACCAGAAATCCTCAAAGCTGCCTGATAGAAAACAGCATCCAGGTCCAGGACGCTGCAATGCTTCACCTCCCAGGTCCCCCTGGTGAGTCTGAGTCTGCTGGGCCTGAGGACCCCCTTTTCTCTGCTGTCCCTCTCAGGCCTGAGGGCCCTGATTCTGGGCGTCTGTGAGCCCTAGGCCTGAGGCTGGCCCTGGATCCTCTCAGTGCAGGAAGGGGCTCTGGGAGGGCAGGGGTCTCAGAGCCTCAATTCTCCACCAGGGCCTCAGAACACAAAACAGCTCCAGGCATGTGGCGAGCTCTCACCTGGCCTTTGTGGAAACACTGAATATGAGGGAGAGGACACTGCCCCCCTTCTCCTCTCCCACTCCCGGGCTAGGAGACAAGGAGCCCCATCCTGGGGCCTGGGCCACGCAGCCTGAGAAAACGAGCGCTGCACCGTGGCGGCACCGGGGAGGACACAGCGCTCAGACTCTCCTGGTCCCCCAGCCCACGGCGTCACGGGTCATGAGGGGTCTTCCCTGCACCGTGGCAGCACCGGGGAGGACACAGCGCTCAGACTCCCCTGGTCCCCCAGCCCACAGTGTCACGGGTCATGAGGGGTCTTCCCTGCACCGTGGCAGCACCGGGGAGGACACAGCGCTCAGACTCCCCTGGTCCCCCAGCCCACAGTGTCACGGGTCATGAGGGGTCTTCCCGCTAAGGACTAAGCTGACCGATTCCCTCCCCTGCCTGAGCAGCTGGCGGAGAACGTGTTTCAAAGCCTAACTCAGGTTAGGAGCAGCCCTGGCCTCAGGTGTGTGCTAATGGGCGGACATCAGGCCCACACTGTTGCTTCCCACTCAGGAGCCCCATGTCAACCGCTCTGCAGGTCCAGCTTCACTGGGCCAATAAGCATTCACGTCCACCCAAACACGCGGGGGCCCTCCCGGCCTCTTAGAGCAGTGGGGGTGGGGGAGGGGATCCAGCAGGAGCAGCTTCACACAGGGCTTCTGCTCCGGGGGAGCCTCAGAGGAGGGGGTCCTTCAGATGCCTCATCCCTGGGGGTAACAGGAGGACATGGGTGGGCGCTGCAGCCGGTGGAGTGTGGGCGAGACCACAAGGCCTCCAGACACGCATGAGTTGGCGGGAGGGCGTGTCTGGGCTCTGTGGGCCTAGCCAGGCTTTCCCCTGCTGGGGATCAGTTTCATCAGGGTGGGGGGCGGGCTCTGTCTGACATGAGGCTCAGGACTCTTCTGGCACCTGATCCTGGAAACCCTCCAGGGGCACGTGAGCTTGATGCCCAGGAATGACCTCTCCCGGGGGAGTGAAAGCCATTTCTCACCCACCCCCACCTCCCGCCCAGTGCTGCCCTTTAGGAGCCTCTGCCTAAGGTCGGGGGCTTGGGGGCTGCACTTGCAATTTGCAGACAGGAGCCCCCTCCAGGGCGGCTGCTCTGACCCCACGGGAACCCAGGATTCAGCTCAGAACACCCCTTCCTGGTACTTTAGCGAAACTCCCCAGTGCTCCAAGGGTGCAAACCCGCAGTGACCCCCACTCAAGCTCTGACCACGTAGGGTCTCCACGGACTCCTTCAGCTGGGGGAGGGGCAGCGTTCTGCGCGGTCAGGTGTGGTCATTTCTGTCAGAGCTTTGCGGAATCATTTGAAAGTTGCTTAAGAATGTTATTTGCCTTGAGTTTACTGAACTTTCGACAGAACATTAAACCCATGTGTTTTACATAAAAATTTAAACTAAAAAAGGATTCTAGAACTGTAGAAATTAAGCATATTTCCTAACAAGTGAAGCAAGTTCATTTAAATAAGCTTGGAAACCAAGCTGGAGACATTTCCGCCTAAGGACAACAAATTCAGAGACTTACGGGTTATTTATTCCTTTAATTTCCCCTCAAATGCAGTCATAAATCCATATCATATGATTTTAATGAATATTTATTTCTCAAATGAAATATGTGGCTGTTAGGATTTTCTAATGAAAGGCAGGGGAGGAGGGAGGCTCAGCCTTTTGCAGGCTCTACCGGCCCTGATGGCCTCAGATGCTCCCGAGCCCCCAGTGCAGGAGGTCCTGACCTATCAGGGTCTGCAGGAGGCTCTGGAGAAAGGAGAGGCTGCCCCTCACCCCACAAGGAGCAGAAGCAGGTGAGGGTGGCAAAGGTGCTCCCACCACCTGCCAGGGTGCGCCGCACTTCACAGTTTGCAGAGTGCCTGCCCTCCCCTCCCTCTGCATGCACACTCACGCCTGTGGGTGTCACAGGAGCCACACCATACCTGGACCTGTGAGTTCTGGCGTTCTCTTAGCTGCCGGCCTCTGCAGGTCTCTTGGGCTGGGCCAGGTGCTGCCCCCAGCGCAAGAGCTGCAGCCTGCCCACTCACGCTCTCCAGAAACTTCTGCCTGCACCACCCCCCGGCTCTCCAGGAAGCCCCAGCTGAGGTCTGTGCCTCTTCTTGCCCGCGCAGGTGACTTTGCCAGCAAGATGCAGAGGCTCCCGGGAGGGCTGGGGTGTCTCAACGCTGTGCACAAACTGGGGCACCCAGGGTTCTCAGGCTCCCTCAGGGAGGGGGCAGGGTTGGGAGGTGTGGACCATGTGAAGCAGTGGCGGAGGCCCCCGGGGGCCTGTGGGAAGACAGGAGTCCCCATCCCCACTTGCCCCCATTGCGCCTGTGGGGCTGCGTCTGTGCTCCCACTTCCCTGCCCGGCTCGACGTGGACACGGTGCTCATGGAGGACATCTGGCTGCTCCTGGAGACACCATCACCTGAGGTGGGCCCAGCCACTGGGCTCACTAGGGGCGTGGAGGGAGCAGCACCCACTCAGCAGCTGCTGCCAGGTGAGGTCAGCCAACAACAGACACCAGGGCACAGGGACGGCTGCTCTCCGTGGCAGGTTGGGGCTCCGAGGCTGCGGGCTGTGGAGTGTGGTGTAAGAGATGCCCTGTACAGACTTAGCTCAGGACCTGCTTGTAAGTAAAGCTCAGACACCGTCCGTGCCCCTAGCAGGTGTGTGCAGGTCAAGGATAACCACGCTCTGGGTTGAAGGGCCGTGGAGCTGGCGAGGTGGCTGACACCTGTAATCCCAGCACTGTGGGAGGCTGAGGCAAGTGGATCACTTGAGCCCAGAAGTTTAAGACCAGCCTGGGCAACATGGCAAAACCCTGTCTCTACAAAAAGTACAAAAATTAACCAGGATTGGTGGCGCATGCCTGTGGTCCCAGCTACTCGGGAGGCTGAGAGATGGGAGGATCACCTGGGCTAGTGGCCCAGATCATGCCACTGCACTCCAGGCTGGGTCGACGGAGCGATACCCTGTCTCTAAAGAATAAAAATAAATAAATAATAAATAAAGGGCCCTGCAGAGGCCCCCCAGGAAGGGAGCGCACCCACTTGTCAAATGCAATTTCATGGAGCAGTTTGCTCAGAGGCCCACGGAGCCAGGTGGGGGAATGGGGAGGGAGTCAGTCGGTGGCAGGCTGGATGCGGGATGAGGGAGGGGTGCAGAGTTCACCCCATCTCCTCCCCACATCGCTCATCTCTGCCCTGCTCTGTCCTGACCTCTACAGCCGACCTCCACACTCAGCATCCCTGGGCTCCCACAGCCTCTGGCTTCTGTTGGGCTTGGACGAGGAGGGAAGAGAGAGAGTGGGGGCTTTGCTTCCAGGCTTCTGGCTGCTCAGGGCTGTGGCTCTATGGGTCGGGGGAGGACTGGTAGGGAAGGGGCTGCTTTAGACGGAGGATGGGGGCCTCCCCAGGAGGGGATGTTTGTCTGGGTACCCAGTGACGGGCAACAGGCATCCATGCAGAGATCCAGAAATGCCGCAGGCAGGGTTGAGCCTGGGTTTCTGGGGGCAGTGGATCGGGGGCAAGAGCATGGCGGCAGCAGGGAGTGGGATCCACGCAGCAGGTGGGGAGGCTGCTTCCCAGCTGAGGCCAGGAGATTCGGGTCTCTTCTCTGTCACTCTTATGTGACTCCAGCTTAGCTTCCCTGCCCAGCCATGGCCACCATGCTGGGACACTGGCACCCCGAAACAGGCAGACGGGGGATGGGTCCCCTCCCCACTGGGACTCTCGCTCCCCATGGGTCTCGCTGCCCATCAGCCTAACTGCTGACAGCAGCAGTGACTCTGGAGAGCCCCAAGAACAGTTCTCTGCCCCTGAGCCAGGTCTTCTCCCTTGCCCTGGAGCGCACAGATCTATTCAGGGGCCCGAGGCTCCCCTTTTGTAGCCTGCCCAGTCCTGAGGTGGAGGCTGCTGGGTGTGGACCAGGCTTTGGGAGCAGGGCCTGAGACGAACAATGTCAGGCTCCAAGTTCCCTCATTTATTCCCCACATGCTCAGTGACCCCTGCGGGGGGTGGCAGGGAGCCTGTGTCCTCCCCTGGGGCTCACCATGGCATGTGCCAGTGCCCAGGCCGTGTCCCTCAGAAATGGAGGGAGAGGGAGAATTGGACGGGGAGAGGGAGAGTGAAAAGGGGAGGGAGAGTGAGAGACAGAAATGAAGGGAGAGGGAGAAATGGAGGTCGGGGGAGAGAAAATAGAGGGAGGGAGAGGGAGAGGAGGGGAGCTCTTAGAACTGGCGGGAGCTCCGTCTCACGTTCGGAGGTCAGAGCGGATCGCTGGGCCCTGGAGGCCCCGATTTGGACCCACGGTCTGTCCGGGGTGAGCAGCTCATAAATGGAGCGTAGTCCATCACAGTCCCTCTCATAAATGAGAGCTTCCTTCTCAGCTCAGGGAGTGACCTACATTTTACCTTTTTATTGAAGTTCAATTTACCAGTTGTGAGTGTGTGTCCGGGTAGATTTTCACAGTGAACACAGCTGGGCAGCCTGCACCCCACACAGGAAACAACTCCGCCGGCACTGCAGAAGAACCTCCCGCCTCTCACCCCACCACTGCCCTTCCCTCAAGCCCAGCGGTGGCCGCAGTGAGCCCCGAAACTGAGGATGGCACAGGCTGGCAGGGGCGGTGAGGGCCAGGGCTAGGGACAGCCGGCTGGGGACACTGAGGCAGCTGCTGTGACGGGGGCGAGTCGGCAGCGGGCTCTCCTGCACCCAGGATGGGCCGGTGCTGATCACAGATACGCGAGGACTCTGCCTCCGTTTGCCCTGGAGTTGCTCATGCTTTCGGCTTTGTTTACATTGCCTTGTGTTCCTCTCCTTTATTCACAGGGAATCAGTCCACTGGAAAAGCCAATTAAAAACAAAAAGATTAGAGGCATTTCCTGTTACCCTATGAAAATCTCAAATAGCACGGGGAATACACCGCTAAAAATGGACTCCCATTAAAATTAAACAAATAGTTTACATTTGGCATTCATTTCCTCGGTCAGGTTTTGTGCTGTTTCCATGGGAACACGCAGCATTTGTGTGAATGCGGTGCCCTCCCTCGCTGAGGACCTTTCATGCCTGGCTTTGGGTTCTTCCAACGACGCCCGAGCCCTTCTCTGGCAAAGTGGGTCTCTAGTGACTGCACGAGTCGTCCGGTGCAGCATCTTTCAAGACCAGCTTCATGGCGGGTCCACAGGAGTTTTGCCTCAGGAAGCTCTGCACTCAACCTTTGGGGGAAATAGAACAGGACAAAATAGAACAGGGCAGAACGGTGTGTCCCGAGATGCAGTCTGGTGCGAGGCTTTATATATCTGCAGTGAATTGGAGCAGACTTTCCAATGAGCAGCCTCCAGGAGAATTCAGGGCTCTGTGTCCGTTCTCACTCAATCAGCGAGAAACGCCCTGAGTTCTAATGAACAGAGCTGAGATCAGGCGAGACACTGGAGAGAAAAATCCAAGAAATAAACCCCATTTGCGGCCATGTCGCACGCCTCCTGGTTGCCTCTGAAACGGAATTTGCGCTCTGTTGTCTCAAAACCCAAAGACTAGAATCAGGAATGGGGCAGCCGCGGCAGACCCTGAGAGACTGGGCGGCTGATGGGGGCATCCTGGTGGGGCAGCCCTGAGCCGCCCACAGCAGGGGAGGCCACCCGGGGAGGCAGCTGGTCACCACCCTGGTGTCTGTGGTCATGACAGTCTCAGACGTGGGGCCCCGGGGGAACTCTGGGGCTCGGTAGGTAGCAGAGTTAAGCACGTCATGCTGGCCTGAACCAGAGCGCCATATGAAAGCTCCATGTCAGCGCTAAGCTGAGGCCGCCTGTCAGGCTGTGTGTGTGGGCGGGGGACACTCTGCGACCCTGTCTGCAGCTGGGATCTGGAGTCTCCAGTGGACAGTTGCATAGATGCCTGGCGTGCCTTGTGGAATCGCAGTGCCGAACACACCTCTTCACTGCGTCAGGCTCCCAGAATAAAGGGCTCCCACTGGCCCAGTCTGGGGGGGTAGCCACTGAAAGGGTGTCTTGAAGACGTGGGACTACAGACACCCGGGGTGGGCTGGCTGCCGAGTGCCTGCAGTGAGACCCTGCCTGTCAGGGACAGTTGACTAGGTCTTTACCGACACCTGACAGGAGTCGGCCCAACCCCAGCCCTTTCCTGGGCATTTGGCCTCGGAGCCAGAAGATTCCAGGACACTCCAAGATGCCCAGACTGGACATCTCCTCTGAGGTAGAGGAGACGTCACCTTAAGGGCTGGGGGCTTCATCTGCCTCGAAGATTAGGTTGCAGAGAAATCTGGTCGTCAGGCGAAGAGCAAAGCAACCACAAGGATCTCAGCAGGGGCGGGCTGGCCCTTCTCTTATGGAAACCTTCCCTTATCCTGACTTGTCTCTCAGGACACCCCTGGGGCCCTGCGCCGGTCCCTCCTCTCCTGTAAGCCATGTCTAAGCTGAAGCTCCTGAGGCCTCAGACCCCGTCCCTCCTCTTTGTGTGCTCCTGCTCAGGAAAAGAAGCCAGCTGTTGGCAAGGGCTTCCTGGGAAGGGATGGGCAGTAGGGACTGGAGCCTTTGTGGCCTTACTATCCCTGTTGCAGTCACTCAACTTTGCCGTGGTAGAGTGAGGACAGCCACGGGCGACACACACATGGGTAGGTGTGGCATGGCTCCAGGGAGCCTTCATTATGGCAGCCAGCAGATCCAGCCAGCAGGACGGCTTGTGGAGCCCGATCCGTTCCCACCTCCACCGCGATCACCACGGAGATCACAAGCTTCTACGTCTCTGCCCTGGAGCCTGTGGTCATGTCTCTGGTGGACACCTGAATGACCCTGGGACATCTGACATTCATCGTGACGGCATTACTGAGCGCTTGCTGTGTACTTAGTCCCTGCTGGGGTTGTCTCGTTTAATTCTCTGATATGGAGTCTGCAGCTTTGTCCACCACCCTGTACTGCCTCTCAAATTTACCCAGAACGAACCCTACCTATATCCCGTCTACCATGCTCCTGCAGGCTCCGTGACGCTGAGTTTCTCGTGTCTGTAATGCGAGAGTTAGCGTTGGTTCCCCCACTCTCACTCCCTCGCTGACACATGTCATCAGATCTCCTTCCAAATATTTTCCACATCTGCCCCCCTGTTCCCATCTCTCCTGCCTTGGCGGTGAAACAGCAAAAGAATGGACATCGCTCATTCCATCTTTGTTTAAGGGTCCCTTACCCCTTCCTGGACATAGGCTGGGATAATTTTACAGCCCTGAGATGAAACGTGAAGATGGCAATCACTTAGTTTTAAAAACTAAGTCTGAGATTAAAGGAGAAGCATGTAAATCACTGACTGTGCGTTGTTAAAGATTTGCAGGAGATTGTGACCTGACCAAGGACAAAAGAAGTGGCCAACCTATATTTTCGCTCAACAATTCCACCTCTGTGTATTTACTAGAAAACCCCTCACCAGTAATAAAACTGTGCTTCACACTTACCAAGCACTTACTGTGAAGTGAGCACTGCTCCAACATGCCTGAGTATATTACTTTAGTCTTCACACAAGCTCTCTTATGTAAGCACTTACGTAAGTACTGACAGTACAAATTTTCCACACTTAGCAGATGAAAGTGAAGAGGAGTTGAGTAATGGGCCCATGGTTGCTATAGTTTGGATGTGGCTCTCTGGTCCCCACCAAAACTCAGGTTGACATGGGATCCCAGTGTGGTGTTGGGAGATGGGAGGTGTGTGGATCACGGGGATGGATCCCTCACAAATGGCTCAGTGCTGTTCTCTTGGCAGTGAGTGAGTTCTCGCTCTCCCAGGAATGGACTTGTTTCTGAGAGAGAGGATGCTTTAAAAGCCTGGTTTCCTTCATCTCCCACTCTGGCTTGCTCCCCCACTGTGTGATCTGTTTGCACACACCTGCTGCCCTTTCTCTTTTCTGTCATGAGTTGAAGTAGTCTAGGACCCTCACCAAATGCAGCTGCCCAAACTTGGACTTTTCAGCCATCAGAATCGTGAGCCAAATAAACCTCTTCTCTTTACAAACTATGCAGCCTCAGGTATTCTCTCAGAGCAACACACAATGGACTAAGACAGGGCTCACATGGGTAGTAAGTCCTTGAGCCTGGATTTGTGCCTCTAACCCACGCATCCAACTCCCGAGTCTCCTCTCTCAACCGTGGCAGGACAGAGCCACTTGTATAGCTACACAACTGTGTATTTTTAGGATTATTCATGGCAAAATTATAGGAGCACAAAGTGAAACAAATTTGTAAGAGCGAAAATTCTACCAATAGAGAACGTATTAAACAAATCACAGCATAATTATACCATGAAATATTGAGTAGCAATTACTGAAGAAGTGACCATCCTGTGTGCCCTAGAAGACTATATGTGCACATGTATGTATGTGCGTGTACACATATCACACACACACATTCACATGACTGTGTTCGATGGCTCTGAAAAACTAGCGCTGACCTGTTACGGGGCTCATCCCTGAGGCCTGGATGAAACGACGCCTTTCATCTCTTTCAGTATTCCTCAATCCTTTGCAACTTTTACACAACTTGTTTCTTTGAAGAGGAGAAAAAAAACCCTAAAAATAGAATAGAAAGAAAAGTGAGAGAGATGATCAATGCAGTCTGGCCAAGCTCATGCCCATGGGACTTTCACTGGGATGCTGATTTCAAGATGGAGAAAACAGCTGACAATGGCACTCAGCAGAGGTTGTGGATTGAGCTTCTCCAGGAAGGTCACCCATTTCAGTCAAGTGTGTCTCAGCTTCCTGCTGCCACTCTGTCATTCCTAATGACCAGGTGCCTGCCCACACCCTGAGGGGGTTGGCAAGAGGCAAAACTCCTAGCAGGCCCCTCCAGGGCGGGCCCCCTGACCTGGCCACTGCGAGTGCACGGCCTGGCTCTCCTCCCCCAGCTGTGATGCTATCACAGCCCCCGAAGCTGGTGGGGAGGGAGTCCCTGTGCGTGCGCATGCCCTAGAATGAGGGGGCTCCACACCATCTAAGGGGGGTCTCCTAAAGCAGCTTCCCAAGTGTTCTGCATGGTAAGAACCGGGGATGCAGACGTGTGCTTGACATACAGGTTCCTGGGCCCCCAGAGCTCCCAAACTTGCATCTCCGTGGCCAGGGCTCCAGGTCTGGGTGTGTAAGGATCATCCTAGTGCATCAGGCAGGTTGGGCAGTGATGCCCTCAAGTGATTGCTCTCAAAGGCAGTGCCCTCCCAGGGCTCCTTGAAACACAGACCCCAGATCCTGGGCCTCTACGTAGAGTCTGACTCTGCAGAGATGGTGCCAGGAATCTGCATTTCAACAGTGTCAAGGTGACCCTGCATGAGGCAGAGGCCTGCAGATGTGCTTTGGGGAACGCCACTCCAGAGCAAAGAATGCTCCACTGTGTGAGGGCGAGGGGTCGCCTGCTGACAAGGCCTTGTCCAGCTGGAAGACCTCAGAGATGAAGACGACAGCAGCACAGAACGGACCTGTGACCTGACCACTGCCCAGAGACATTCCCATGCCAACCATGGGCTGAGCAATGTGGTCTCACTGTGCCCAGAAGGAAGATGGGCCAAGCCTGCTGAATTGCTGGCAATCTCAGCCACATCTTCCCACCCCCATCTCTAGCCAGCAGCTTGTGTTCCTGGAGGCACAACCCTTAGCAGCTGTTTAGTGTCCTTTAAGAGATATCTTAAGATCAGGCACATATATCTCCTACACATGCCACACATACGCACACACACATGCGCACACACACCTATACACACATGCACACGCATCCACACGCACACAGATGCAGCTCCTTTCTGGAAGGCACTGGGCCTGTGTTTCCCCATCTTCCCTCCATCCCTCTCTTTCCTGTTCCTTACTTCCCTCCCTCTCTCCCTCCCTCCCTTCCTTCTATTTCTCTTTCTCCTTCTTTCTTTCTGTTTCATTCTCCTTTTTTCTTCACTTAACAATATATGGGTCCACAATTGTACATAGGGAATATGGACCAACCTCATTCTTCTTAACGTTGCCAGAGTATTCTGTGATATGGATGCACCATAGTTTATTTACCAAGTTCCTTATACACAGCATTTAGATTATTCCTCATCTTGTCAAACAAAGATACTATTAATATCCAATTAAAATAGTTTATCTTTGTGAATCTGAGTGAGTGTATCACTAGGATAAATTTCTAGAAGTAGAATTGTTGGCTAACAGAGTAGTGCACTCGCTATTTTAATAGACATTGCCAAATGGCCTTTGAAAGAGGTTGTTTATGAACAGTATTTAATGGGCTACCACCACCACAACAGATACATATACCCTCCCAAACCATCCTTAGCTTGAAAGGATTTTGTCCAGATGATATTCTCCTCAAATGTCTCTATACATTCAAGGCAAGCCTATTCAAAATCCTGGAAGATTGTTTTTGCGAAAATAAATGTGTTGATTCTAACGGGTGTGTAATCACGCAAGGAAAGAGGACATCCAAGATGAGCAGAACAGCAGCCACCAAGGTGCAGGACTGTGCCCTCAGATGTTACAACGGTGATGAAGCAACAATGTCAGAAAGACAACCGAAGTATTGGTCACCCAGAGGGCCTAGAAATCGTCACACGTGTGCACCAAGACTTCAACTATGACAAAGGTGACCCTGCAGGGTGGCAGGAGTCTTTCCCATAATGCCACGCCAATTGGATATCCATAGGCAAATAAATGCATCTTCCAATATTCCTTATCTTCCCCCAAATCACTTCCAGGTAGAGCATAGTCCAAATGTGAAACAACTTTTAGAAGATAACAGGGGAATAACTCTTGGCCTTGTGGCAGAGATAGATGTTTAATAGGAGACAAGTTTAAGGGTTAAAATGTCTTGATTGCACTTAATTAAAATTAGGAATTAAAATAAAAAAACATGTTTTATACTATCACAGTTGGGATTAAGTTAAAAAAAAAGTTATACACTTTGGGAGGCTGAGGTGGGAGGATTGCTTGAGCCCAGGAGTTGGAGACCACCTGGGGCAACATAGAAAGACCCTGTCTCTACAAAAATGAAAATTTAAAAATTAGCCAGATGTGGTGATGCATGCCTGTAGTCCCAACTACTCTGGAGGCTAAGGTGAGAGGATGACTTGAGCTCAGGAGATGAAGGCTGCAGTGAGCTGTGATCTTGCCACTGCACCCCAGCCTGAGTGACAGAGTGAAATCTTGTCTCAAAAAAAAAAATCGAAAGTAGAGATATAAACCACCCGGGAGGAGAAGCTATTTATGCACACATAACTGGCAAAGGACCTATATCCAGAATATATTTTGTAAAGTCTGTAAGTCAGTAAGAAACAGGCAACCCAACTGAATAGTAAACAGGTGTACAAAAGTTGTCAGTAGTATTATAACCTTGTTTTGTGTGTCCACATTTTATTTTCCACATAGTTTAAGAGACAGATACATTTAAAAATTATTTATTTCTGTTTTTGGACACATGACATATAAAGATATAATTCTGTGACATCAACAACTGAAGGAAGTGGGAATGGAGATGTGAAGGAGTGGAAGTTTTTGTATTATTGACATTTAACCGGGATAAATTCATGTTAGAGTGTAACAACTTTATTATATCAGCCACAAGGAGAATAGATGCAGAGTAAACACAAAAGGAAATGAGAGAGGAATTTAAACATTTCACTACAAAGAATTGACTAAACACAATAGAAGACAATGCAGAAAAGGAGGGACCAGAAAAACGATAAAGAACGCAGAAAACACATTCCAGAAGGACAGAGGCGAGCCCACCCCACCCCCGTTATCAGTCACCTAAGAAGGGAGGAAGTTCCAACACATGCCACAGTGTGATGCACCTGGGGGAGGTGATGCAGGTGCAGTGGGATCCCACTCACAGGATGGAGGGAGGAATTGATGGGTGGATGGAGGGATGGATGGATGGATGGATAAAGGGATGGATGGATGGATAAAGGGATGGATGGATGGATGGATGGATGGATGGATGGATGGATAAAGGGATGGATGGATGGATAAAGGGAGGGATGGATGGATGGATGGATGGATGGATGGATGGATGGATGGATGGATAAAGGGATGGATGGATAAAGGGATGGATGGATGGATAAAGGGAGGGATGGATGGATGGATGGATGGATGGATGGATGGTTGGAGGGATGGATGGAGGGATGGATGGATTGATGGAGGGATGGAGAGATGGATGGAGGGATTGATGGATGGATGGATTGATGGAGGGATGGATTGATGGAGGGATGGATTGATGGAGGGATGGAGGGATGGATGGAGGGAGGAATGGGTTGATGGATGGAGGGATGGATGGATGGAGAGATGGATGGTGGTGATGGTTGCACAGCAAAAGCAATGTACTTAGTATTATCAAACTGTACACTTAAAAATGGTTAAGATAGTCAATTTTATGTTATCTGTATTTTACCGCAATAAAAAAATTGGCCCCCGAGCCCCACAATATATTAAAAACAGCAAACATTTAAACTTACCTTCCAGGAACTTCAAAGATGCAGGGACATGCGGGCCACTTGCTTTTGCCCTTGGACCCACTCACTGACCTTGCTTTGCTCTTCTTTGCTTCCCGGGGGTGCTGTACTCCCTGGCCTCCTTGTCCCCCATTTCTGGGCAGTTCTCAAGCAGGCAGTTACCGAGGGAACAGGCATGATTACCTGCAGGTGGCTAAGAGCAAGCCAAAGGGGGCCAACAGGTTAGCACAGGGGCCTGGGCAGTAACAGACGCTCCAGAAAGGGGCTGGGACAGACATCTGTGGTCACCCGCAGTGGGCAACTTCCTTGCTGAAGGAGGATTGACTGTTGGAGGAAAAGTCCTAAAGGCTGAGCCAAGAACCATGTCCTCATGTTGAACTTTGCTCACTATAATAGTGAAAAACACGCCTGGGCGGAGATTTAAAATGCTAATGAGACATGCAATGTATGTACCAGCATGTACAGTGACGGCGTCTGCAGGCCCAGGAACCCACCCACAACATGCTTAGTTCCTGCTCCTTCAGGGATAATCATGTGAGACTCCCGTCAAAGGAATTTCCCAGTGCCAGTCTCACTGTCTCATTCCAGAGCAGCCTGCTCTGACCCAGCTAGTGGAGCACACTTTCGCTTTGCAATAAACTACTTTGCCCACTCTTACTTTGGACTTGCTCCCAAATTATTTCGTGCACCGATATCAAGAACCTGAACAGGCCCACCCACAGCATCCCTGGCCAATGGGAGGCCTCGGCAGGACATGGCGGGCGGGAGAGGTGGGGAGGCCACAGCCTGGTGCTTTTCTGTCTGGCTCCCTCCAGTGTGTCTGGCTTCTCTAGGAGCGCCTGCTGTTACCGAAGTCCCAGCTTTGCCTCGGTCTTTCTCCCTCCAACCCAAGACAAAGAGCAGTGTGCTGGCTTCCTGCTGCTGCTAAATTCGGGGCTGCTCTACGCCCCTGGGTTTGGCTCCTGTGTTCTTCCACCAATTCTCTGGATTACATTTCCTCCCTGTGAAATGTCTTGAGTCAATTCTGTCTCTCGACTAGACCACGCCTGCAACACTATCTGTTCTATTCGGACAGGAGGTTCTTGAGAACACACTGGTGCTGCTGCACTCCACAGGGCTGCTGCTCACAGGTAAGACGCAGATGAGAGCTGTTGCCACAACCCTCTCAACGTCCAACAGAACTTTCACCATGCGTGCGGGGATTTATTTCCTTTCTCCACCAACTTGGTTGGCCTTTATGCCACAGGGATGAGCAGCCTAGGACCCTAGTGAGGCCACGGCTCCAGCAGACCCTGACAGTGAAGCTGTGGTCCCTGGTTAGTGGTTACTGCCTGCCACTTAGGGTGTCCCTTCATTCTTCCAGGGAGCCGAGGTGCGTGTTCATGCCATAGAGAGACCCACGCTTTTCATGCAACATGGCTCTTAAATGCAGGCTCACTCCCTGGCCTGGGGATCCGCTGGAGACACAGGAACCTGGTCCCTGGCTGCAGGAAGCACCACCCGTGGGTCCAGGGAGGGGTGTTGTGTCCGTCACTGTATTTCAAGGGCTTATGAAGGTGTCGCCGTCAGTCATTCTGCTGTTTGTGACATTACCCTATGTACTAACGTTAGGATGCTACTTCTGAAAAGGATGTGACTCACTCCATTAAAAAAAGAGTAAAGTTTTTTCTTTAAGGAGCCTGCTGCCTGAGGGAACCCTGTACAGTTTTGGGGTCAGGAGTGGAGCCTCAGGCCAAGTGATTAAGAACAGGAAGAGATTCTGGGCAGAAATGGTCGACGCATTTATAAAGGAGATTCTATTTGTTCCACGTCTGAAGGATGAAAATACAGAAAGTCAACTCACACAGAGCATACACTCTGTGCCTGCCTTGTTCAGGTTAAATCCACACCAAAGCTCATTCTGCAAAAAACAAAATGGAGACACAGAGTGAAAAATCAGCTCCCTGCACCCCACGCTCTGTAAACCCCGACACTGGCCCTCTCACTCCCGAGTCCATGCCGCGAGCACTGCCTGACCCTGCCTGACCCTGCCTGATCCTGCCGTAGAAGCAGGGCTCCGGGCTGTTAATTTCCAGTAGGAAATTCAACAGCTCATCAAACCCATGGTTGCCTTGGCCTGGCCGGAAGAGACTCTTCTCCCCTAGGAGTAAGAGTGAAGGGTTATCAGATTCTAAGGGTCTTAGCAGGTCGCTTTGTTCAGGAAAGTCACCTCCTTCGTGGGGGTCCCTCCTCCCACATCTATTCCTGGAACCCCAGGTTGGCTAGGGACCCGAGGGGGCATCGCTTGAGGTAAGAAGACCCCCCAACACTGTTTTTTTGGGGTGGGCCACACCCTCCTGGGGTCACATTGGACCCTGACCGTCTGCTTCCCTCTGAAGGGCCCCGGTTCTCGCTGCTTACGGTGAAGGAGACCCCTGAGCCAAGGGAGGCTCCCCGCGGGCTCTCTCCTGCCTCATGCCGAGCAGCCCTGCCCATCGCCCCTGCCCTGCTCTGCCTGACGTGCCAGAGGTGGAGGATTGTTCCCTGAGCAGCTCCACATTGATTAGGTTTCCGTGGCCAACAAGCCAGGTCCTTGTCACAGACGCTGGCATTTTGTTGCCCTGCTGGTTTGATGCTGGCATCCATTGGACAAATCAATGGTCAAAGGGAGGCAGGGAGTAGAGAGAGGGCGCCGTGCATTCTGCAAGTGACTCCAGAGCCCCAAAGACAGCCGGTTCCATTCAAACAAACAACTCACTTGCTGATGTCCAGGTGAGTTGTGTAGGCAGCGTTGCAAAAGCTCCCCAAATCCTTATGTATGCGCACATTTGGAGGCTGCGAGTGGATCTGCTCCAACATTTGGCCAAGATGAGAGCACAGGGCTGAACATCCACTTCCCCTCCCAGCCAAGTTTTCTGCTTCCACACAGGTTCCTGGGCAGAGGGGCCAATTCTGCTGAAATCAGGCCTAGGAGAACTGCCTGGGGCATGCTGTTAGAATAGAAATCCTGCAGGTGCTGCCCCGACTCATTCTGTCCAGGCCCTCCAAGGTTAGTGCCCCGGAAAGAAGATCTCAGCTCTAGGCCGGGCCCCACTGGAGAGAGGCCAGGACACTTCCAGGACAGTGCTCGGAGGGCAGGAGCTGGGGCTCCAGTGAGGTGGATTCCAGGCTGAGGGAAGCAGTCCTGGAGGGGATCAGGTGAGGAGAGGAGGAGACCACGAATGGAGAGCAAGTGTCTGCAGAGGACCTGGGGTCACTGGATGGCACTCACGGTGCTGGGACTCTGGAGCCTGGCAGGGCTGCCTCTGGGGTCTGGGGGAGCCTGACCCTTCCCACGATCTGGGCCATCCATGGGGAGGACAAGAACAGGGGCCTGCTGCTCACCTGGAGATCCTGGATTGAGGAGGGGGCTGTCAGCTCACAGACACCTCCCTGCTTCTCACACTGGCTCCACTGAGCCCCCAGATCCTTCCTGCCCTGCTGTGGGCCCTGCAGGCATCTTTCCTGGCCAGGAAACCCTCAGCAGTGAGTCCACTCCCCAGAGCAAATGTCCAGGTCCACCCTGTGTGGTGGCCCCCGGCCTCCCTGCCCCCTGAGCAGCCAGGTGGGTGTTCTGAGTCCAGAGCCTCCTCCATGCCCCTTCCTCTCTTCCCATCTGTCACCACCTGGGCCAGGGCCTTAGTGAGGGACCCTGCAGGCATGCCCTCGGGACACGCACCAGGAGTGAGGGTGGGTCCAGCTGCCACCGGTTGCGCCCCAGGGCTCCCGGCCGTGGTGAGGGTCTGGTTTAGCCACCACCAGCTCCCAGGGTGCCTGCTCTGACCCTGGCTGAGTTTAGGAAGGGGCCTCTTCCAGGTCCTCCCCTAGAAGGGGTGGGCACCTTCCCATTTCAACAGTCCTGAGAGGGCACGTTTTCCTTCTTTGCACACTTGCTGGTGGCAGCCCAGGCCCCGTGTGCCCGACAGGCCATGCTGTCACTCTAGGGCTTGTCCCCTCTGTGTCCAGTCAGTGGCCATGTCTTGCTGTCCATGCTGCACACAGGACCCCAGGCTTTTGCTGCTCTGTGACTCTCTGGTCTCACCCCCAGCCCCAATCTCAAAGGCCTCATGCTTGGGGACCTTGAGGACTGAGCCTCCAATGCTCTCTGGATCCTCTGCCTGACCGGGGGTCGCCTCTGCCACAGGGACGCATTCCCCAGAGCAGTCTCTCCCTGGTGGGCTGGCCTCCTGCCCCAGAAAGCAGGCCAGACCCATGGCTTGAGATAGGACACTTTCCAAAATTAAATTCCTCTGCCAGAGGCGTCTAGCTCACACAGTGAGCTCTCATTATTGCTCGTTTTGGGATCTGATCAGATATTTCCTTGACAAGAGCCTGTGGATATAATGTTAATAGAAAAAAATCCTATTTGGCATTTCTGTGCTCTTCCCTGCCAAAGGCTCTGAGCCTCGATGCTTATTGGTTTCCTGCGGCAGATTCATTTTGCATTCCCTCCTTATTGCCGGGCTTAGTGGGACCAGAGCTGTTTGAGGAGGGAGAGATTATCATTTTCCACCTCCGCGCTGTGCAGTTCATCAACAGGGTGCAAATGACAGAGGCTGGGTGAGGAGTGGCAGACTTGGAGGCAGAGGGCAGGCCGGAGACCAAGTGAGGGAGACCAGTGGCCATGAGAGCCAGCGTGGACGGAAGCTGTGGGTCACAGCTCTATGGTCCCAGCCGATTACCTCCAGAGTCCAGAGTTGCCAAAACTTCCATTTGTTCAAGAGCATCCTGGCCCCGCATTCCCAGATGAGGCCCCTGATGTCTGCAGGTGGGCCTGGCTGGGACCCGCTGCCCTCCAGGCCCCCGTCCCGCTCCGCCGACCCCACTCCACCCGCCCTAAGATGACTGGGGCCCTCCGTCCGTCCAGACTCCCTTCCCTCCCGTTTTTGAGTTGGGCTCCACCAATGGAGTCTCCCCTGGGGCACAGAGCGGGCTGCAGAGACAGGCTGAGATCAGGGCGTTTACTCCTCATGCCCTCCCTGCATGGGGCTGCGCTGCTGGCAAGAGCTGGGACCCTCATCTCCAGGCCCAGCTTCTGTGGAGGGCCCCACATGGCCTCCCTGGGACCCAGCAGCGTGGCTCCTGCCCTGCTCCTCAGGCCAGAGGTGGCGACGACATCCACTGTGGCCTCCCCTCTCCGAGTTCCACGCCATCCTTGCTCACCCTGCCAGTGCCTCTGCAAGGCACCCTTCTGTGAACGGTTGAGTGAACTCTGGTTCCTGCCAGGGCCCCGGCTGGATACCACAATCCTCTGAACCCTCCCCAGCCCGGCGAGAAAACAGCCTCCCACTCAATTCACTCAAACAAACAGCCTCTGTGCCTGGGCTGACCCTGCTTTTGAACCCAGCCTAAGGTCAGACAGTTTCCCGTTCCCCGTTCATCATGGCTGGGACGTGGCATGACAGCTGTGGCCTGTCCTGGGGCTGGCAGGGTTCGGCAGGGGCTGAAGGGTCACAAATGGTGAGGACTGGGGTACTGGGAGTCGGGACCCCGGGAGAGGCTGGTCCTGGGAACCATGTCAAGGAGCAGGGTGGTCATCAGGGAGCACGTGAGAGAGAAGAGGAGGCGCCATCTCCGAGGAGGGAAGCTTGGTGCAGGCAGCTGCTCCATTCCCTTGGAGCTTGGGCTGGGCTGTGACCCTCGGGGTGGGGAAGAAGCAGCCACCTGGGGAGACTCCACCTCAGGGCAGGGGCGTCTGCTCAGCCAGCCACTGCCTGTGGGCCTTGTTCATAGGAGATGTCGCGGTGCAGCCAGCACAGGCACTGGACAGCTCTTCTCTGGGGGCCAGGAGAGCCCAGGTGGATGTCATGGTCCCAGACAGCCCTGCTCAGCCGAGAGGGACACCTGCCATCCAGAAGGAGGCGGTGGGGTTCTCTTCCTTGACACGGCACCTACACACGGCTTCGCTGGTTGTAAAAGTGACACAAGCCTCCTGTGAAAGAAAAGCAAGAAAGTAAGCAGCGCGAAGGCATTTCCATGAAGTGGGGGGCGTGTGCAGGTCAGTGTGCCCCTCCATGCCCCACGCTTCAGGCATTCTGTTCATGTTTTTACAGCTTTAACATTTTCTACATAGTAACGTCATACATGTATTTTGAAACAAAATGGGTTCTAATACACAAAAGGTCCTTTTTAAAATTACTTAACATTGTGGTGTGCACGTTTTCACAGTGACTGTGGACCTATTGTGTGGCATTTCACTGTGTGGGTCCCCACCCCTGGCCCTCTAAAGGGGCTGGGTCTGTTGTTACTGCTCCTCCAGCATAAACCAAAAAACAAATGTCCCTGATCGGGGAGTCAGAGAGGTGGGGGCAGAGACAGCTCCCACAGGGATGTGAGAGTAGAAGTGCACAGAGGCAGTGACTCAGGGCTGGTGATCTTAGTGGGAGCAGCTAAGCCCTGCATGCTTCGGGGCTTGGCCCTAGTCACAGGTCCTGTGAGCCTGTCCTTGTAGGCATTTCTTCATGGAGCAAACATCTCCAAATGTGAAAGCCTTTCGGCACATTTCACCAAACTGCCCCCAGAAGCTTCAAACAGGGGACACTTACCAGCCCCCAGAGGGCCCTGAGAATCCATCCCCCAGATCCTCACTGCCATCAGCTATTGCAGTTAGTTTCAGTCTTTTCTCACCCAATGAACATGAAGTATTTTCGTTTTGTTTGCGTATCTTGGATAATTAGCGATGTTGTTTCCATTGCGGCTCCATTGTTTTTGTGTGTCTTCTTTCTTGAACTTTTTATTCATGCTAATCCTTTGTATACAGATATCTTTTTTCATATTGATTTGAATATGCTCTTTACGTATTAAGGATACAAACTTGTTGTTTGTCATGTTGTCTTCAAATGCTTTCCTCCAGTTCACTTGCCTTACAAAGTCATGATGACACACTCTGCATTCAGAGACTTTAAAATCTGTGCAATTCCGTAACCTATCTTTTGCTTACTTTCCATGGACATTACACTTAAGAAGTTCTTTCTTACCTTCAAGATTTTAGATTATTTTTCTACATTTTCCTCAAAGTCAAACAAAATTTACAACAAAATTAAAACAATAACTTAAAAATTATTTTTAAATGGCAGAAAAATGAATACATTCTAGTAGAAATTTCAAAGAATTTGACAAAGCCCATGTGTTTGACGACCTGCCATTTGCCGGGCACTGTGATCAAGGCTGGGAATATAATGAAAAATTCTGCTTCCTTAGAGCTCATAGCTAGGAGGCATCCACAAATTATCACATGGATGGGTATAAAACTAGCCCTGGGAACAGAAATTCCCACAGAGAACAGTGGAGAATCACCCCCTGAGAATTCTCAGATTTTCACAGAGATTAATGTAAATGACCGCTGAGATAAATGTTGTGAAGATGAAGTGTGTGAGCAGTGGTGGCCTGTGCAGGAGGGCGGCCCACGGCACTCCCTGTTTAAGCATCCCCAAAGGGAGTAATATTGAGCTGTGATTTTACATGAGTGGAGGTCCACTCATTTAAATAAGTGATTTTAAATAAGTGGAAGCGCTGAGGTCATGAGGAGGGAGAAGTTATGAGGAGGAGGGGAGGAGAGTTCACCTCCCAGCTCACGGACACCTCCCAGCTCACGGATACCTCCCAGCTCACGGATACCTCCCAGCTCGCTCCACTCCGCCCCCTCCTGCTCTGCTACCTCCTAGTCCCATCGTCTGGAGGTAGCTACAGTCGGAATATGGTGTGTATCATTCTAAAACATCTCATGTGTACCTGTAAACATAAATTTATAATGTTAATAATGGAAAAATAGAGTGTGTATATTTATGTTTGTTTTCTGCTTATGAAAAATTTCAAAAACATACAGAAAGGTAGAGGATACATAAAACTCTCACATACCCATCGCCCAACATCAACAACCACAAACATTTTACCTCCCCCAGAGTCACAGTCCCACAGGTAACAAGTGACTCTAAACGGGACAGGGGAGAGGTGGATGCAGGGATGGCTCCCACGGGCGTGGGCGGGTGGAGGAAGTCTGCAGGGCCAGTGCCGCACTTCAGGGCTGGGATCTTAGCAGGGTCTCAGCGGTGCAGCTAAGACCAGTGCGTCTGCATGGGCAGCGAGGGTGGTTACTCACCCCGCGGGGCAGCAGCTGGCTCTGCAGGAGGGGCTGCCAGACAAGAACTGCAGCCCGGTGAGCGGGAGCGAGCTGGGGCAGAGGAGCAGGTGCTCTGAGCACAGCCCCTTGCCTCTGGTTGAGCCAAAGGTCTCCAGAGGACACAGAGTCCCTTTACTACTGGATGTTAGGGTCAGCCTCCAGGCACAGGACTGGATAGAGAGCACTGAGAGAGATGTATGTGGAGGGAAAGAGGCTTGCAGCACGGTTGGGTGCTTTAAAGCAAATTGCATATCCCATGTCCTCACATTCCTAAATCCTCTGATATGCATCTGAATAAAGAATCTCTTCTTGCATGACTACCATTCTACACTCACGCTTTGCAAAACAAACAAGTCCTTCATTTAATCAAACACTGCAGTGGGCTCAGGGTTTGCGTCCCCACAAAATGCATATGTTGAAACCTAATCACCAACATAATGGATTAGGAGGGGAAGCCTTCGGGAGGTGATTAGGTCCTAAGGATGGAGCCCTCATGAATGGATTAGTGCCTTTATAAACGGGCTCCAGAGAGCTGCCTCATACTTCCACCATGTGAGGATGCAGCTTCAAGAAGACCGCCAACTATGCACCAAGAAGTGGGCCTTGCGAGATGCCGAATCTGCAGGAGGCTTGATTTTTGACTCACCAGACTGAGAAATAAATGTCTGTTGTTTATAAGCTACCCTGTGTAAGGCATTTTGTTACAGCAGCCTGAACTAACTAAGACAAACACTTAGTCTATATTCAAATTCCCTTTGCTGGAGGCGTTTGAACCAGAGCGATTCCATCTTGAACAAGGACTGAGTAAAATGAGGCTGAGACCCTCTGGGCCGCATTTCCAGGAAGCTAGGCATTCTTAGTCACAGGATGAGATAGGAGGTGGACAGAGCTGGTATCACAAGATACAGGTCAAAAAGGCCGTGCTGATAAAACAGGATGTGGTAAAGAAGCCAGCCCAAACTCACCAAATCCAAGACGGCAATGAAAGTGACCTCTGGTGGTCCTCACTGCTCGTTAAATGCTAATTATAATACATCAGGTGCTAAAAGTCATTCCTACCAGCATCATGGCAGTTGACAAATGCAACGCTACCCTATATGGTCTAAAAGGGGGAGAAACCCTCAGTTCTGGGAAATCCCCATCCCTTTCCCAGAAAACTCATGAATAATCCATCCCTTGTTTAGCATACAATCAAGAAATAACCACAAAAATGGCCAACTAGCAGCCCTTGGTGCTGCTTGGTCTATGGAGTAGCCATTCTTTTGTTTCTTTACTTCTCTCATAAACTTGCTCTCATTTTACTCTATGAACTTGCCTGGAATTCTTTCTTGTGTGAGGTCCAAGAACCCTCTCTTGGGGTCTGGATCAGGACTCCTTTCCGGTAAGATCTTGATTATCGAAAAAACTGAATTTTAGTAGCTGATTTATTTGAATCCAGATCCAAGCAAAGTCTGTATGTCATGTCAGAAAGCTCTATCTGTTAAGTCTCTTTAAATCTAGAATCGTCTCTTTCTGCCCTCACCTCCCGCTCCATTTCACAGATCTCCTGCCTCATGCTGGCTTTCTGAGGAAAACAAGTCAAGTGTCCCATTAGATGTTCACATTAGGATTTGCCCAATGGCTTCCGGGGCTGTTTAACTTGTTCCCCTGCCTCACACATTGCTGCAGGCTTGAAATTAAATGCCAGGGCTGATGAGATCCAGGTTTTCTCTGTGCATGGATACTTGGTAGGTGAAGCTGTATTCTTTGTACTGCAGCATATCAGGAGACACATAATGATTAAACTTCACTTTTAATGATGCTGAGACTGATCAGCGAATTCAGATGGCAACAATGATCCATTCAATGTAAGTTTCTCTATCGATCTTCCACTTAAGAGTTTTACCATCTATTCATGACATTAACCTAGTTAATTTTTAATAAGGTGTTGGAACTTCTAATTCTCTTCCTCCTTCGGAAATTATTTGCTTGAGTGCTTCTGTTTAGAAGAGCCATCCCTCATCCACTAAGGCCATGATTTATCATGAAATACGCTGAATACCAGGAAGGCAGGATAAATGCTTAGTTTTCCTCTTTATTTATCAATTTTCAGCATAATGGATTGGCATCCTAGCAACCTCCAGAAGTGTGCAATAAGTTTTGTTGTATATATCTTTTCTGTACCACCCCCCATACACATTCTTTTACTCATAGCTTGTTTTTAATTGAAATGAGTCTCACATAACATAAAATTAATCCTTTTAAAGTGTACAATTCAGTGCCATTCAGTACATTCACACTGTTGTGCGACAGTCACCTCCAAAACATTTTCATCCCTTTTGTCCTCCCTCCTCCACAGCCCGTGGCAGCCACTTATCTGCTGTCTCTGGATTTAACTATTCTGGATATTTTTAACATAAATGAAATCATACAATATATGATCTTTTGTTCCCGGCTTCTTTCACTTAGGGATACTCTGAAGGCTAATCCATGCTGTCATATGTGTGAGTGCTTCATTCTTTGTTAAAGCTGAGAAATGTTCCATTGCATGGACAGACCACATTTTGTTTATTCATTAATTGGCCATTTGTGCTGCTTCCAACTTCTGGCTGTTGTGAATAGTGCTGTTAGGAACATTCATCTACAAGTATCTGTTTGAATTCTTAATTTCAGTTCTTTTGGCTATAGACCTAGGGGTAGAATTTCTGGCTCAGATGGTAATTCTATGTTTAACTTTTTGAGGAAGTGCTGAATCATTTTTCACACTTTACATACGGCGATGCGTCAGAGTTCCGCTTCCCCCACATGCTGACCCACTTCTTACCTTTGTCGTGTTATTATTACTGCTATGTTACCATCCTACGGGGTGTGACGTGCTTCCTCACTGAGGTTTTGATTTGCATTTCCCTAATGACCCCGAATGTTATAATCATCTTTTCATGTGCTTGGCAGCCATCTATATATCTTCTTTGGAGAAATATCCAACTCGTTTGCCTGTTCTTAAATTTTATTTTAATTGGGTTGTCTTTTTGTTATTAAGTTGTATCAGTTCTTTGTATATTTTGAATTCTAGGTCCTTAGCAGTTATATAAATTGGAAATATTTTCTCTTACTCTGTAGGTTGTCTTTTCATTTTCTTGACAGTGTTCTGTGATACACAAAAGTTTAATTTTGCTAAAGTCAACTTTTATCTATTTTTTTCTTTTGTTGCTTATGCTATTGGTGTCAAAGCTAAAAGTCCATTGCCAAATCCAGTCATGAAGACTTACACCTTTCTTCTAAGAGTTTTATACTTTAGTTCTTACATTTAGGTCATTGATCCACTTTGTGTTAATTTTTGTATATGGAGTGGGATAGGTCTAATCTCATTCTTTGCGTGTGAATATCCTGTTTTCCCAGCAACATTTGTTGAAGAGACTATTCTCACCCTGTTGAATCCTTTTTGCACCCTTGTCAGTCATTTGACTGTGGATGCACAGGACTGTTTCTGGACTCTCTATTCCATTGATCTGTCTATCCTTATGCCAGAACCACACTGTTTTGATGACTGCAGCACTGTAATATGTTTTGAAATGAAAAAAAAGTGAGTCCTCCGATCTGGTTAGTTTTAAGATTATTTTAGCTATTTGCCATAACTTGCAATTCATATGAATTCTATCTGATTTGCAGTTTCTACAAAAAAAAAGGAAAAAGGAGTAAAAAAGAAAAAAAATCCACTGAGATTGTGATTCAGAAATAGCTCTGAATCTGTAGATCGCTTTGGGAAGTTTTGAAGTCTTAACAATATTAAATCTTCCAAGAAATTAATGCAGGATGTGTTTCCATTTATTTAGGTCTTCTTTAATTTCTCTCATTAATGTTTTGTTTTAGGTGTGCAAATCTTACACCTCCTCAAACTTATTCCTAGATATTTTATTATTTTTGGTGCCATTGTAAATGGAATTGTTTTCTTAATTTTGTTTTAGGATTGTTCATTGCTGGTGTGTATGAATACAATGGATTTTTGTGTGTTGATTTTGTACCTTGCAACTTTATTAAATTCTATTAGGTTTAGTAGTTTTTTGTGTGTGAATTCTTTAGGATTTTCTATGTACAAGATCAAGTCATCTGTGAATATAGTTTTACATCTTCATTTCCAATTTGTATGTCTCTTATTTTGTTTTCTTGATTAATTGTTATGATTAGAAATGTCAGCACAATGTCGAATGGAGGTGGCAAAAGTGGGCATGTTTTGTTCTTGAATTTAGCTGGGAAGGCTTCAGTCCTTCAACATTGAGTACAACGTTAGCAATACGTTTTTCCTGAATGCTTTTTACCATGTTGAAGAAGTTGCCTTCCATTTCTAGTCTGTCGAGTTGGTTTTTTGTTTGGTTGGCTTTTGTTTTGCTTTTTAAATCATAAGAGGCTGTTGAGTTTTGTCAAATGCTTTTTCTACATTAATTGAGACTACTATAATCTTTTCTTTAATTCTACTAATTTTGTGTATTACATTAAATAATTGTTGCATGTTTAACCATCCTTGTGTTCCTGGGATAAATCCCACTTGGTTGGTTATGTTGTATAATTATTTTACCATGCTGCTGTATTACATTTTCTAGTATTTTGTTGAGGATTTAATATTCATAAGGGATACTAATCTGTAATTTTTTCTTGTGATGTCTGCCTTTGGTATCAGGATAATGCTGGCCTCATAAAATGAGTTAGGAAGTATTTCTTCCTATTTTTTTTTTTGAAGAGTTTGATAATTTTGGGTGTTTGTTTAAATGTTTGTGCTGTTTACCAGTGAAGCCACCTTGTCCCCTAGTCTTCTTTGGTGGGAGGTTCTGATTAGAATTCAGTCTCTTTCCTTGTTGTAGGTCTGTTCAAATGTTCTATTTCTTCTTGCGTCAGTTATTGTAGTTTGTGTTTTACTAGGAATTTGTTTCATTTAAGCTTCTGAATTTGTTGGCATACAATTGCTCTAGTATTGTCTTATAATCCTTTTATTTCTGCAAGGTAGGTAATAATGGCCACATGTTCATTTCTGACTCTGTTTCATGGCTTTTGATGTACCCTGAGTCTTCTAATCCATTGCAGTCATTATTCTTGTTGATGTTGTATTAATGCATCCCTGTTCAGCGACAGCGTCAGGCTAGCTCCTGTGTCTGGGTGACACCACTTCATGAGCCCATGGCAGCATCTTTGATCTGTGAGACACTGAGATGACCCAGTGTACTAGTCCATTCTCACACTGCTATAAAGACATACCTGATGCTTGGTAATTTATAAAGAAAAGAGGCTTAATTGGCTTATGGATCTGCAGGCTGTACAGGCTTCTGCTTCTAGGGAGGCCACAGGACACTTACACTCATGGCAGAAGGCGAATGGGAAGCAGGCACGGTTTTCACATGGCCAGCAGGAGAGAGAGAGAGCAAAGGGGGGAGTGCTACACCCTTTTCAAACAACCAGATTTCATGAGAACTTTATCACAAGACAGCACCGGGGGAAGGTGCTAAACCATTAGAAACCACCCCCATGATCCAATTACATCCCACCAGGCCCCACCTCCAACACTGGGTATTAACAATTCAACATGAGAGTTGGGTGGGGACACAGGGTCAAACCATATCACCCAGGTACATCTTGAACATTTCCTACTAAGGACCTGGAATCAGTTATTCAAATGGTTCAGGATCCTCCCAGACCTGTCTCTTAGGTGTCTATAATTCCCTTGACCTGGAGTGCTCTCCTGTGCCCATTTTCGGTACAGTTCATATTTATTCTTCAGGTTTTCATTTAGATGTCCTTCTTGGATGCCTCCCTTGTGCCCCACAGACTTTATCCAGCCCCTCTTGACAGTATTTTGCCTTGGTGGTATTGCTTTCAGTGGTTGGCCATTACTTGTTTAGAGTCTGGGCCTGCTAATATTAAGGGTAATTTGAGCCTGGGGCTTTCAGGGGATGCCCCAGGAGCCCAGCAATGACGGCAGCAGAGCAGAAGGCAGAGCCCCCAGGGCAGAGACTGAGGTCTTGATGACACTGCTGGGCCCTGGTGCTGGCTGTCAGCACTCTCCAGGCCTTCCCTGCAATGCTGGCAAACAACGACAACAAAACAACCTTCGGTTTAAGCCATCAAGAACCAGGTTTTAGTCGCTTGCAACCAAAAGCCCTTAGTTATAAAATATCTTCTCCAAACTTTTTAGAATTGTCTCTCCACTACCTGTCACCATGGCAACCCACAGTTATAATGAGATAGTTTCATGAATAATGGAGGTGAAGAGGTGGCCTATGGTGTTTGTCTCACCCAAGCTTTACCTCATTTAGTGCTTCAAGATTAGATTCTCCAGCTGTTATAGGCTTCCAGATGCTCAAAGTATCTGGAATGATTGGATGTTACTCTGAAGCAGTAGACCTATCAGGGGCAATTTAAATTATATGTGCAGGAGCAGTGCAGGAGGAAGCAGACACATTCCACAGCTGTAAACTAGGAATTTCGGCTCTGGCCCAGAGAGGAGGGGTCAAGGCCAGCGAATGAGTCATAATCTTCTCTTCCTCCAGCCACGCGGGCTGGTCGCCACAGTTCTCACTGACTGGTTCTTTTAATAATTTTGTTTCTACTTTTCAGAAAGAAATGGTATTTGCACCCAATTTAATGAGTTCCATAGCTACGAAAATGATATTCTCCCTCTTTCCTCCACTGTCCCTCCCCAGAGACCACCTTTCATTCTTTCAGTCGTCTGTCGTGTTGTCTGTCTTCCCATCTCCAAATGAGACGCCTGTGTTTCCCCTTCCTGATGCTTCCATGCGAGGCACCACCTTCGACAGGGAAGGTCGGGACCTGCTTCTCCTTGGCCTGCTCCACCCACAGGCACCCTGGTCCACCCTGCCACTGGGATTCCCTCAGATCGAGACTGGCTGCTGACATCACCAAGCTCACCTGAGCCCCGTTCACCATGGAGCCAAGACAGAGACCGCGGGCACTTTCCTCATCTGGATATTTCACTTTTCCCTCAAATCCGTAGCTTAAAAGAACTGCTTTGTTATCATTAATTCAACCCCAATTCTCCATAAATTGACCACGTCAGTTTTCAAGACCTTCGCTGGGATCAGCAGTGCTGACTGTCTCCCCTTCCCGAATCTTCTGCCCTGTGCCCGTCTGGGCCAGGTCCCCCCATGCCTGCAGCTCACTCTGCTCTGTGCTCTTCCACCATCCTGGGTGGCCTTCGCTTCTTTCCTCAGATGGACCTCCTGCTTCCTGGATATTTCCCTCCACCTTAGAATCAGCACACCTGATGGCAGCCCAGGGCCTGCTGGGTTTGGATTTCAGGGACAAGCTGGGCCTGCGTCCCTCCATGCAGAGCAGCTGTCCATGCTGCCACCAGCCTGAGTGAGGACGTGACCCTCACAGCGTCGGGCCTCTCACCCAGGAGTGACTTGGTCTGGAGAGCTGTGTGTCCACTGCTGACGTCTGGGCCTCCCGGGAGAAGCTGCCCCGTGCAGTCCTGAGGTCCATGCTGTTGCCTGGGCCTGCAAGTGGAGCCATCTGCACCAGAGATGGGAATGCGGCTGCTCTGTGATGGACGTGCAGCAGAGAACTGCAGAGAAGGCCCCTCTGTGTCATGAGCGTGGGCTCCTGCAAACCCAGCCCCGGGCTTCCCCAGACATCAGGCAAACGAAGCTCGTAGCAGCCCTTACTCCCAAAGCTGTCCTCAGAGAGGGCATCTGTGGCCTGCAAACCAGTGACAACCAAGGGAGGGAGCTGTGCTCCTGGCCACCTTCTCGACCCCTTCCAAAGCCTGCCTGGCCTCACTCTTGTATGTCAGCATCTCCCTTCCTGGCAAACGAGTGAAGTCACTGATAAAAGAATTTCATTAATAATTGTCCATTTCCTAGCAGCTTTTTTTTTTTTTTTAATATATTTTCCCTCCATGAAAGCCTTAAGATAAAAGGCACATCGACTGTGCCAGCTCCCGCTCCCGGGCCCTTTGTTAGGAGCGGGGCTGTTTATAAACCGCCAGTCACCCCGGCCCGGCACAGCAGGGAACAGTGGCCTCTCCCCACGACGTGCTCTGTCCAGGCTGCCCCCTTTCAGCTCAGAATGATGGAACGTGTGTTTCTGTCCCACGTCAGGCGTGGGCTCCGTTCATTCTTACCAGCTTTGTTTCCCAGTAGCTGGGAAATACAGTTTATTGTAAACCTTGCATTATTTTGTGGATAATTAACTGGAATCATGAGCAATTTATTTCCAGAGAATATGTAGGCCTTCCCAAGGCTTCCAAACGGGCATGAAAGCCAATACCAGTGCTTCATCAGCCTTCCTGCATCTCCCCGAAACCTGTCTCCTCCTCTGCAGAGAAGATCAGAAGACCAATTCTTTTTTTTTTCTCTCTGTCTCTCTCTCTCTCTCGGTCTCTCCCCAGAGCCAGTCCATTTGCAAATCTTGTCATCTCCAGCACCAAGATAGATCTGGAAAAAGTGTCCTCCCTCCATCTCCACTGCCACCGCTGTAGTCTGAGCTACACCTATTTCCTGCTTGGACCAGTGTAGTAGCCTGCAAACTCATTTCCTTCCATTCTCGCCTCTCTCTGCAGTGCAGCCTGGAAGGCCTCTCAGGGGGCAAAGCATGTTGCACACTGTCTTGCCTCCCCACATTACCAGTGGCCAGGGCACTTAGCAAAAGCTAGGCCCTTTCCCCTGCCTGTAAGGCACACGGGGCCTGGCCCCTGCTGACCTGCTGCAGCTCTGGCCTCCTCTCCTTGTCCTCAGCCTCCTTTCTGCTCTTCACGGGGCCACACTGGTTTCTGCTGCATGACCTTTCCCTGGCGAGGCGGCTGCCTGGTATGCGCCTGCCCAGGTTTGCATGCTGTTGGCTCCTTTTTGGTGCCAATGTCATACCCTCCAGGAGATCTTTCCTGGCTGCCCCCGCTCATAATGACCTTTCCCCAGCCACACCGTCACATGGTCCATTCTATTTCATCGATGGCCGTTTTGACAACCGAGGATTATCGTATTCATTTTCTCACATACTTGTATGTTTCTCCACTGGAACGGAACGTAAGTTCCAGGAGAGCAGAGCCATGGCTCTCCTGGGGCTGTGTCCCCAGCGCCTGGGACAGAGCCCGGTACAGGCGGGTACTTAATAACCAAATGTTGAATGAAGTCACCAGATCTCTCCCTTCAGTGGCTATTGTGAGTTCAGACAAAGGAAGAAGACTTATGGGAGGCTTACAGGGTTGAGGTCAGACATAATTGAGATTCTGAACTTGCACAGAATTCCAGCACTTCAGGAGTGTGACAGCAGATCTGCACATATGCAGGGATGAACAGGGTGACGCCAAGGACTAAGCTCTCAGACTCCTCCGCAGAGGCAGGATGGGGACAGGGGTCATGGTATGGGGGACTGCACATCGTGGTTGGAGGGCTGTCAGCTGATCACTCGTCCCAACTGGAACCCCCCAGAACTTCTCTCTGCATTTCCCTTCCAGCTGCTCCCTCCCTGGGTGCACCCTTATTGCTTATGCAGCAGCATTTACAAATGAGTCACCCCGAGTGGTTGCTGCAGGTGGCAGGGGCAGGTGAGTCACCCCGAGTGGTTGCTGCAGGTGGCAGGGGCAGGTGAGTCACCCCGAGTGGTTGCTGCAGGTGGCAGGGGCAGGTGAGTCACCCCGAGTGGTTGCTGCAGGTGGCAGGGGCAGGTGAGGTTGCTGCAGGTGGCAGGGGCAGGTGAGTCACCCTAAGTGGTTGCTGCAGGTGGCAGGGGCAGGTGAGTCACCCTGAGTGGTTGCTGCAAGGTGACAAGTGTAGAGGATGGTCTTCAGTGATTGCTACAGAGGAGAGGGCACTTCACTATCTAGCTTTCAGAACATGAGCCTCAAGTTTCTTTTGCCTTGCTTCCTCTTCAGGGAAAACAGAGATAAGAGATGGAGAAGGAGACTCCTGAGTTCATCAAGAAACACCTTGATCCAGCCTTGCTTGGAACGTCGAGGTAGATGAACAGCATGTATGTGGCCTTTTCTGTGTCGGCCACTGGGAGCTGGGTTTCTGCCATTTGCAGAAAGAGGTTCCTGACTGACCTGCAGGCCCCAACCCAGGCTGAGCTTGAAGTGCAGTGGTACACGTGGCCTCTCTTCCTGTCTACCCACCTTCTTGGGGCCCACTGCTGGGGAGCTCCAGGCAGGCCCCTTCCCTGCTGGATGGAGCAGAGAGAAAGAATATCTTCATGGCTAATACTCCTTCCTCATGTTGCTTTGAGGACACTCTAGCTGGCACTGAGAACCTGGGCTGTGGAGTCCCGATTCTATTCGTTAGTAGGTGTGTGACCCACGGCAAGTTTAACCTCTCTAAATCTAAATTTCTTCATCTCTAAAGTGGGAAAATAATAGTCTCCAGGTCTGCAGGTTGTTTTGAGGCTCAGGCAACGCTATATATGCAAAGCATTTAGCACAATGTTCAGCACATATTAAATACTCAACACATGGTCTCTGTGTCAGCAAGCAAGTTTCTGTCTAAACAACTGCACACATTCATACAATACGTGATGACTCAAATCCAGTAGAAGTTTATGTCTTGCCTTTACGGCAGTCCAAGTGGCTATTAGACAGGTAACTCTCTTCCACGGTGTATTTCTGAGACCCAAGCCCCTTCCATGATGTGAATCACCATCTCATTGATGTCTGTGTCCTTCCAGGAGAATGGACAAGACATTATAAAGGCGGTAATCATACTTCCTTGGGCCAGAAATGGTCCCCATCCCATCTATTGATTGAGAACGCAGCTATGTGACCACATATCCTTGCTGGGCAGGCTGGGCAATGTGGCTTCACCATGTACCAAGGGAGGAGGAGCAGCAATTGGTGAGCATACAGCACAGCACCCACTTGTGGTGTCAGATCATCAGGTAAGGCCAGACACAGCCAGGCAGCCTGGCAGCGAGGATACCGAAACCTGCAGCTGGTTTATCGGTGACGAGTGGAATCTGTTTCCTGAAGAGCCTCCTCTGCGGGAAGACGGGAGTGAGGCGCTGACTGCCGGCATTCCGGGACAGGAAATTCTGCCCTCCGGAGTGCATCCTCCTTCTTCCATTCTCATGGAAGTGGTCAGCGATGTCAGGAAGCTCATTCCGTGTTTTCCAAGGAAAGAACACTGGTCCTAGAATCGGCCTCCCTCTGGCTCCAGCAGGCCCGGCCAGGCCATCCCGGCCCCTCCGCCGGCTTCTCCTCCAACCCATCGGGCTTGGTCAGTCCTCCTCCAGCGACCTCAGAGTGGCAGAGCCATTGGTGCACCTATAAATTATTGATGGCCCGGTTGTGTTGGAGGAACTGTAAACACCATTCATAATTCACAGGGCGGGCATGTGCTTTGCATTTAGAATGGCTGGTACCCGCAGCCTGCTGCGGAGCTGCAGGGAGACCTGGTGGACGATGTCCCCTGCACCCTCCAGGGCCAGTGGCTCAACCAGGATTCAGGGAGGCTCTAGTGGCTGGATTAACTCAGGGCTTCAAGGCTGGCTTTTCACAGAGCTCCATGTTTGAGATATTAGCTTATCACCTGTTACTTAATTTTTTCCTTTCCATTGACTACCTTATTTTACATAATTCCATTTTAAAAAGGAAAATTTACATCATTTTCCAAAACAAAAATCAGTATCTACTGCCCTTAATATCCAATCCCAGCGAGGAGGAGGAAGTGCATCTCCGATTGGCTTGATTTGGTCACATGCCCATCCCTTATCCAATCACTGTGATGAGAGTGTGTAACTCTGATTGGCTTGATCTTGTCATGTGGTTACATGTTATCCAATCACTGTGATGAGGATGTTTGGGACTATGATTGGCTTGATTTGGTCATGTGCCCACCTCTTATCCAATCACCATGATGAGGCTGGGCTGTGTATGACTGATTGGCCAGCAATAGGACACATGCTCACTGGTGATGTGAGTGGCTGGGGCAAAGTGCAGGTCCCTTTCTTTGGGGAAATCCTGATGTCGTGACAGGAGGAAGAGGAAGAGGAGGGACATGTCAAATAATATCTCCCATGGTTCTGTTCTCTAAATGCTCCCCTTTCTCCCAAACTGCTGAGCAGTGCTGTTGAGGTCTGGGAGGACCTGCTGGTGAAAAGTATGGGACTGAGCCCCTGTGCTCCCCAGGTGGGCCTTGGTGAGCCCCTGAGTGTGAACACATGCCTGGGCTGAGCCCCTGAGAGTGAGCCCCTGAATGTGAACACCCCCGGGTTGAGCCTCTGAGAGTGAGCCCCTGTGTGTGAACACCTTCCTGGGTGAGCCCCTGAGAGTGAACCTCTGTGTGTGAACACCTGCCCTAGGTGAGCCCCTGAATGTGAATACCTGCCCAGGGTGAGCCCCTGAGAGTGAACCTCTGTGTGTGAACACCTGCCCTAGGTGAGCCCCTGTGTGTGAACACATTCCTGGGTGAGCCCCTGAGAGTGAACCTCTGTGTGTGAACACCTTCCCTGGGTGAGTCCCTGAGAGTGAACCTCTGTGTGTGAACACCTGCCCTGGGTGAGCCCCTGACAGTGAACCTCTGTGTGAACACCTGCCCTGGGTGAGCCCCTGAATGTGAATACCTGCCTGGGGTGAGCCCCTGACAGTGAACCTCTGTGTGTGAACACCTGCCCTGGGTGAGCCCCTGAATGTGAATACCTGCCCGGGGTGAGCCCCTGACAGTGAACCTCTGTGTGTGAACACCTGCCCTGGGTGAGCCCCTGTGTGTGAACACGTTCCTGGGTGAGCCCCTGAGAGTGAACCTCTGTGTGTGAACACCTGCCCTGGGTGAGCCCCTGAATGTGAATACCTGCCCGGGGTGAGCCCCTGAATGTGAATACCTGCCCGGGGTGAGCCCCTGACAGTGAACCTCTGTGTGTGAACACCTGCCCTGGGTGAGCCCCTGAATGTGAATACCTGCCCGGGGTGAGCCCCTGACAGTGAACCTCTGTGTGTGAACACCTGCCCTGGGTGAGCCCCTGAATGTGAATACCTGCCCGGGGTGAGCCCCTGACAGTGAATCTCTGTGTGTGAACACCTGCCCTGGGTGAGCCCCTGAATGTGAATACCTGCCCGGGGTGAGCCTCTGAGAGTGAGCCCCCGAGTGTGAACACCTGCCTGGGATGGGCATCTGTCCAGCGTGGGCATCTGAATGTGGGCATCTGGCGTATGCACCTGAGTGTGAACAGCATTACCACACCATCCTCTCTGAGGAATTCTCACTGTGAAGTTCCTGATAATAAAACTCAATCAAAACTCCATGTCCTAACAACCCAGCTCCCTCCACATTCCACATCTTCTTTCTGGTCTTAAAACAGGAATAAAAAGAAATTAAAGAATGTGTAAGCAGAAACTCAGTTGTACGTAAGAAAGCCCAATTGCGCTTGAGAAAGAGAAAGAGCTGGAGTCCTTTAAAAATTAACTGCCTGTTTTTCTGTGGCTAGTGAGCCTTATCTCTCCTCCCTCCCCAGGCATTGTGAAGACCCTGTTTCCCTAGCTGTGCAGCTGCAAGGTCACCAGACAGATAAACTCAAGTCGCAAAACATGTTTTTCCTTGAAAAGTAAGAAATGATGTAATGCATGTCTCAATTGAATAACTGTCTTTGTTTCTCGCTTCTGTAATATGCTTCCCCCCGCACAGATCTCCGTCCCCCCACCCCATGAAATGCTTAAAAGGTAACTTAACTCTTTGTTCAGTGCTCAGTCATTGGAATGTTAATCTGACTTGGCCGGTGCACCTAAATAATAAATATCCTCCTCAACCCCATCGGTCTCTGATTCCTTATCAATCCTGCTACAGTCTTAGGCAGAGCCATCAGTTAGATATAAAGTTTCTGTCTGTTTTTAGTGGATGTACCTGGAAAACATGTACAGAACATGAATCCCGGAATAACTCACATGTGGAATTGAATCCTAAGCACAAGTTTGGTACCAAGGTCCACACGTGAGGTGGGAATCATGCAGCATGAAGTCCCCTGGGGAGTCCCACAGGGACCTGCATGGTAGCCACTGCCACCTGCCCCACCAGCCCAGCACAGCCGGCTTCACCCTGATGCTTCTGCAATTGAGCAGAAGATGATGGTGGCTATGAACTTGGAAGCTAAACGGTCTGGATTTGCATCGCTGCACTTCCATAAGCCCATCTGTAAAACAGGTTTGTGTGGATTCAGTAGTTGAATATAGGAGAAGCTGTAAGAGGGATTCCTGGCACTTCGTAAATTCTCGGACAGTGTTGGAAACGACGGCAGCGAAGAGCACGATGATCGTTGTTACAGACTACAGCTTCCCAGCCGGCAAGGTGCCCACACCCCAGGGGGCAGGAAGAAACAGAAACAGGTAGGGACAGCGTGCTCATGCTCAGGCTCACCTTGCCGCTGCGACGCTGGCGGCCACAGTTGCTTGCAGGACCTAAGGTCACCCACAGCATGGTGTCCAGCCTGGCTGACCTTACCCTTTTCTGAGGGACCCGAAGTAGTTGAGGGTGGTCCTCGGACATGCTTGTATATTTTAGAGGTGCAGAGTGTGGAATTTAGAAGTGAAAGGCCATCGTGATTGCAATGTACTTCGAATTAATTCCAAAAAATCTAGAGAAGAAGCAAATGCAGGAAGTTATTGGTAATTGTGACATCTGGCTGATGGTAAGTGGGTGTTCATCCATTTCTGCATGTTTAAAATTGTCCACAATATAAAGATAAAAACATGAATGAAAGTATCTTTTGCTAAAAAAAAATATAGTGGAGATGAGGTATTATTGCAGGAATACATCTACCTGCATAGATTTGAAGCAACCTCCGACTGGCCCCAAGGAGGCCCCACTGTAAATAGAGCAGGCATAATATCCTCCATTTAACCAGAGCTTCCCTGAGCCCGGGGGTCAGATGCATCTTTGGTGAGGGTCTTTTTATGAAGCACTTGCCTGCAGTGCCTTTTTGTGAATGTCTAATCTGATGTCAGGTGGTCCCTCCAGTGTCAGCCTCTGGTAAAAAAGTGCTACTTCCAGAGAAAAGCGTATGCAAAACTGCAAAATAATATCCTCTTCTGCCTCCTGCGGGCTCTTGGCTCTTGAAAAACTGCTTAATATTTCCTAAAACCCAGGGGCTATTTTCCACTCTCCTCTCCTCTCTGCATTCCATTCAGCAATCCCGAGGGGATCTAAATGAGGATGCTGCCCATTGTTTCTTTATTCAGGAAATTCTAAGGCATTTTCTCTACACTGAGGATTTTGAAGAGTGAATGAGAAAAGATACACATCTTCAGAAAGAATCTCTGGGTGCTGGCAAGCAGGGAATGAGATTTGCATTCGGGGAGGCCATTTGCCTTCAGTGTGGGGAGTCGGCAGTGTCAGAACTTGGCAGTGAACCTGAGGACGTGGACAGGAGCAGATGGGATGTTTGACTTCACCTCCCTTTTGCTCCCCGATGCATTTCAGTGCAGGCCTGGTGTGCTACACGTGTGGCTGAGGAGGAGACAAGGAGGAGGTTCTTGGGCACAGGAGGAGCAGGGCTGGGGTGAAAGCAGCCAGACAAGTGCGGGGGTTGCACTCGGTGGGGGAAGCCAAAGTGCGTAGAAAAGAAGTGCTCTGCAGGACCAGCCCTGCCCACAGCCTCCTGGCCCTCAGGGGGACGCACAGAACTGACTCAACAGGCACACACACACAGGCACACATGCATGTACACAAGACACGTGTGCATATGAATGCACCCATGTACATGTGCATATGTACAGACACGTGCATGACACAGACACAGAAACATGAATCTGCACATGCGCACACATGCATGCACACAGACACACACAAGCACACATACGCGCGCATGCATATATATGCATGCATGTATACCACAAACACTTGCACAGATACACAAACACATTCACACAGACACACGCACAGGTGCACAGAGACACAAGTACATGCACATGCAGATACAAGCACAGAGACATGCATGCACACATGGAGGAAGCAGATACACACAAATGCACATATAGATACGTGTGCACACACATGCAAACGCAGACTCAAAGTGCGGGAAACACCACCGCCACTGTGCTATCTGCTTACCTGTGTTTAAGGACTTTCGAGTTTTTCCACCTCTGCCACATTCTGCAAAGCCCCGAGAAGTGCAGCCCTTCTGGGTCGTGATGGTGTCTGGTTCCCCTGCAGGAGAACATCTGGGCAGCTGTGGCATTCGCCTTCCAGAGAGACTCTTCTCTCCTCCTACTGGGGAGGACTCACCGCGGACACCTGCAGATTGCTAAGTCACATCTCCAAGACATTCTGGAGGCTGCTTTTCCACAATTCAAACAACTGTCGAATTTCCCACAATTCAAATAACTATAGAACGTGTCCCCATTCATTTCAGAAAGTGGAGGGCTCAGTGGAACAGCCCAGGACCTCATGCGAGGAGGAGATGGGGGCTGCTGAGGCCAGCATCAGAGCCTGGACAGGTACAATAGAATGTCCTAAAGAATTGCTGGAGACATGGCAGATTGTACTGTCTAAATTTGCTCCTCCCCTGTGGCCCCAGCCCTGCTCATGCCGTTGGGTTAGGCCAGTCAGTGAGTCAGTGGAACCAGTTGATTCGTTAGATGGCCCAGGTATTGGCTGCCAATGTGAGCGTGTGAGGATGGTAAAGGACTGGCCCCCAGGTTAGGCTGGGCACACCTGATTTGAATAGATATCACACAAAATGTCCTCCAAACAGACTGCTCCTACGTGCACTGCCACCAACGGTACGAGGGGGACTGCCCCATCTCCCTCGGGCCCTTTTCTCTTCCCTGAAGACGGCAGAACAGGTTCTGTCTTTGCAATGATGAACCCAGACTCAGGCACCTCCAGTGGCTGAGCTCCCCAGAGAAGGCAGGGCCAGCCTTGTTCTGCACCTCCAGGCCATCCCACCATTGTAGGAGGCAGGGCAGGCATGTGGAGGGGAGGGGACACAGGGAGGACAGGAGCCGGGCCTTTCCCCAGGGTTTCCTCCATCCTGCTCCTGCCACAGCTCCTGGGCTCCGCTGGACCTCGCCTGGCCCTGCTCCCTGCACGGGGCAGCTCAGGGACCTCGACGTCTGGGAAGAGAGGCTGCAGGGGAGGGGCTGTCGGGTGTCTGGGGTCCCTTATTCCGGCTCTTTTCCCTCCTCACACACTGCTGTCTGCTCCCCGCTAGCCTGGCCCTGAGGCGAAGGGCCCAGGGGTCGCTGGTGAGGAGGGGCTGCGGCTGGGCTGTCTCGGGGGAGGGAAGGAGTTTATAAAAGGCCCTCAGAGAGCTACACAAGGCAGCCTTGTTTGGGGAACAGACTTTCCCAATCTCAGGGTTCCCTCCCACGTGAGCAGGAAGAGGTGGCCCAGGACCTGTGGTCAGGAGGCCTGCACTGTGTGGTTGGGGTGGGGGTCACTGCGGGTCTATTTCTAGCTCTGGCCTCTGCCCCGAAGCCGGAGGCATTGGGTGAAGCCATTTGCAGCCTGAGGCATCCGGCGCCCCTGGCTCTCCCTGCAGCTGTGACCTCACCAAAAACAGAGGCCACACTTCCCAGGGCGGAAGGGGCTGGAGGGCCCAGCTGTGAGGGTGAATGTGGCTGAGACCTCAGCTCCCTGGGGACCCAGGGCAGAATGACCTTCCTCTACAACCTTCTGTGGCTCCCCATTGATGTGCAGAAGAGTCCTTGCCCCTCCTCAGCTGGGGTTCACCAGTGTCACTACCACCCTTAGTCCTACTCCTCTACCAGCACCCCCCCCCCGCCACCTTGCCCTTCTCCTCTGGGCTGTGGCCTCACCCACCTCCCTCTGTGTCCTGGTGGAGACCAGCACCCTCCCGGGGCAGTGCAGGAGGGCCGCCCTCTCTACCTCAGTGCCCAGAGTAGGACCCAGCAGGGCCCTCACCCTGCACAGTGAGTGCACAGGGTGAGGACGATGACGCCTATCCTCAGGCATGCTGTGAGCAGCCATGCCTTCGAGCCTGGAAAGTGCTGGCCACGGTTCCCGGGTGGTCAGGATGCAGTGGAGCCGACGGCCCTGGGGAGTCAGCTCAGCCCAGCCCAGCCAGCAACAGGCTCTGCCCTGAGGCCCGAGTTCACATCCCCTCCACGCTCCAGCTGGGAGGGCGGCCCACTCAGCCTCCCTGGACCTCAGGGA
The DNA here is from genome assembly GCF_028878055.3 of Symphalangus syndactylus. NCBI lineage: Eukaryota > Metazoa > Chordata > Mammalia > Primates > Hylobatidae > Symphalangus > Symphalangus syndactylus. The sequence continues at coordinate 126,990,409 of NC_072435.2, forward strand.
CCTCGTCTGTGAAATGGGAGTGAAAGTCATGGTGGGCGAGCCTGGGAGGGCTGCTGTGAGGATGAATGAGGGACCAGCTCCTGGCACGATGCCCACCCCGTCCAGCCAGTGCCGTCACGGGGCGTCAGCAACAAGGACGATTCCTCTTCCTCCCACTAAGGCGCAGAGGGCCTCTGAGTCACAAAGGAAAGGAACAGAGAAGACAGGCTGTGCTCCCGGTGACAGAGAGTCAGCTCTGAAGCCCAAATCCGCATTTACAGATGAGAAAACAACAACCACAGGCTGCAGGTGCCGATCCTCAAGCCTGTGATGGGCCGAGAAGCCCAGGGACTCTGCAGGGAAACGCAGGGCCCATGGCCCTGGCCTTGGCGTTGAACCGTGCACTTTTGCCCGGGTGGGTTAACAGCCAGGGAGGCAGAGAGTGAGGACAGAGGGTCCCGGCATTCACTCCCGGGGCCTCGGGAGGTGATGGAGGCATCGCCCCACTCTACTCCCTGTGTCCCTCCTTCACCTGGGCTGAGAGGTGAGGACGTCTGTGGGGCTCAGACCCCAGCACGGTGGCCAGGAGCTGAGTGACCAGCAGCAGGGCCAGCAGCAGTGCCAGATCAGACAGCAGGACTGATCTCATGTGTCAACAGCAGCACCCCAAAGACTCCAGAGACATTTTTGGGGATGAGGCCCCGTTGGGGAGTAGGGTCCTGACGTCACACAGGAGGCAAATTCAGCACCATGTGACTGTCCTTGGGTAGCCACAGGCGGCTGCACTGGGTGTGAGAGTGTCCACAACCCCTGAGGAACCTGCAGGACCGTCAGCTCGGGGGTCCCAAGATTAGCCAGAGCAGTCTTGATACAGCTGTGAACCGTTGGAGGACTTGCATCTCCTATTTCGGAAGGAAACATCCCAGACGAAAAAGGCTCCTACCACTGATCCTGAAGAAAAACCCCTCCTCCTTAAAAAGATAAGTGAACACCTACATAATTTTTATCTTTAACACCTCTCCTTACCCCTTTAATGGAATGCTTTTACTATTTCATCATATTATTAAGCAGCATACGAACCATACTCTTTGCAATAGGACTATATACTGTAGCTCCTACTGGGACGAAAATCCTAATCACATCAACCTTCTTTCTATCTTCCTTCCTTCCGACAGTAATTTACTCCTATCTTTAACTCAGCCTACGAGCTCGTCTGATCTCGGAAGCTAAGCAGGGTCGGACCTGGTTAGAACTTGGATGGGAGACCAAATGGCGACAGCGCTGGGCTTTCTTCCTCAAACCCCAGAACCACGACAGCGCGATAAACAGGGACCGTGTTGGAGGCCACGTGGGTCACAGGCCTGTACCGGACCCAGCACTTTGGCGAAGGCAATGGGGATCCTGATTGGCCGCCCAGGGTCAAGGGCCCTCCCATAGCCAGACGCGGAAGGGGAGGGAGCTCTCCCAGGAGCCTCACGGGGGACACTGAGCACAGCCCCTCCCCGCACACGCGATTATCCATCAATGGAGACTTGACACATTCGTGGATTCTATTTTCCCGGGAGGGTCGCTGGGACCGGTGTGAATTCTCGCGTCTCGCCCCACAAATCCTACTAACAGGCATCCGCGAGCTTTCTCGTCTCGACTTTGCACAAGTAAATTGTGTTTTCTTTTTAAAATGACAAATAGCGGGAGCTCCTGGTGTCCGTGTCAGATTGGAATAGAGACGCTGTCCCACGGGGGAGAGACGGGGACGGTTGAGAATTCTCTGGAACCCCCAGCGGCTCAGACACCCACACGCTGCTGGACGCACGGAGCCCCCCCTGGGCCTCCCTCCCCGGCTTCAGGTCCCCGCCTCGGCCCTGCCCACCCGGGGGCTGCGCTCCCTGCAAGTCTGCGGCCCCCATGCAGCCCTCGGACCCGGCGCGGGTCTTCTGCGGACGCCTCCAGCCAGCTCCGGGTCCCTGCCCGGAGGACGCTAATTCGTGTCGTTAAGCAGGTGAAGCAGGTGTAGACAGAGATGCGTCCTGCCCTCCCCACCCGCTGCCCCCGCAACAGCCACCGAGCCCGGACCTGTGGCTCCCCCGGAATGCACGAAATCCACGCTCCTGCCCAGGACCCTGAGTCAGGGCTTGTCCCACCCGCCGCCAGCTCTACGGCCCTGACCTGCTCCTCCAGTGCCCCAGCCCAGCCCCACCCACGTCCCCTCCTCTCACTGCCCCCTGGCCCACTCCGCTGCGGTCTCAGTGCCTTCCCAGGCTCAGCATCATCTGATGGGAGGAAAGTGAGGGCCCCAGACTCTGTGTCATCCTGGCAGGACCCCTCCCCTCCCATGGTTTTGAGCCCACGAGATGGCCCTGGACAAAGCGGCAACGGGCCCTTCCTGAGACACAGTGCGGCCATCTACTGGGAAAGTCCCTAGTGTGACTTTGATGGCTGTGACGTGAATCCTACAGCAAAGTTGAGCAGTGCGCGACCTGGGCTACTGCACCTGGCAGCCCTGGCTCCTCCTCCTCTGCCTCTTCCTGCTCCTTCATTCTCCCTCAAAGCTCTAATTGTCACTGAGACTTTATGTTTCATTTAACAAATGTTTGTCTCCCTGCTTGAACAGAACTTCATGAAGCAGGGAGGGAAGAGTGTCTGTTGTATAAAAAGTTGTATTTCAGTGCATAAAACAGTTCCTGCCTGAAAGGGAGGACTCAATCAATATCTGTTGAATGAATGAATGAATAATTGCCTGGATCAGCGAATGAACAGCTGAATGAATGATTTCTTCTTCCCCTCAGCACTGTCTGGAGTCCCCAGGACAGGCGTGGGCAGCAGCAGTCGCTGGTCTGTGGCCTGTCCCACTAGACTCGGGGGTCTCATGCTTGGTCTGGGCGGAGATCTCCCACCAGGCTCCCAGGTCGATCCTCCGCTCACGGGAAGCTGCGTACGGCCCAGCTGCCGGGAGCTCACTGCAGGGGGGAGGGGAGAGCAGGGACAATCTGCGAGCACCTGAACAGCACACAGGAGCCGAGGAGCTGCTGCTTAAAATGCAGGCGTTGAGAGGAGTTTTGCCTCCTTTTTTGAGTTGAATATGAGATTTGTGAGCAGCCATGACAACATGGGGCGGTGGAGACGGGGAGTCCGTTCCTCAGTCAGATGGAGGAGGGGGTCCCCTTGGATCTCCTCTTGGGGCTGGAACCCTGAAACTTTGTCTCTTCCCACCTGCCCTTGGTGGATCTGGAAAGCTCCTGGGAGCAGGGTGGGTCCTCCTTGTTTTAAAGGGTGTAAGTTGAGAGCACCTCACACAACTGCCTGGGGCGGCTCTGACGGGTGTCAGTCTGCTTGTGATGTCACACAGGAAGTCCCTGGGGACTGGGCCGTTTAAGTCCTCCTGGGTCAGACCAGATCACTGGGCCCCATGGGTTCCGCAGAGAGTCCAGCATCGTTTCCTGCACAGTGACCCAGGCCGGGTCCCCGTGGGCTCTGACTAGGGGACAGTGGGACTCGGGGATGGGGGGCCTGCTTGAGTCATGGCTTCACTGTCCACTGTGACTGGGGACCCTCTGGGGGATTTCTGGGGGACGCATTCACCTACTGCACTGGGGTTTCTCTTTCAGAACCACAACACCCTGGAAGGCAAGAAATGGGGAGCTGCATCCGCATCCACAGGGTCCCGCCAGCCCGGAACATCCCCGCCAGCCTGGAATTCCACCTCACGCACCCCGCTGATCCTGGGCCCCTCCCTGTGACCAGGAGTCCAGGGACTCCCCAGGCCTGGGCCACGCAACTGCCCTAGGAGCCTGGCATCAGGGAGCGGTGCTATGTGCACCCCAGGTCCACTGAGAGTAGGGCGGGGGCTTCCCCACGGGTAGGTGGGGATGGAGGGTGATCCAAAGATCAGGAGACGGAGCCCCCGCCCCTCTTCGCAAGTGAGCAATAAAAGCTCTGAACGGTCAACTGAACTACTTAGGGCAGCTGGTGGGATCTAACCAGGTCTGCCTGACTGTGTGTCTGCCTGTGTGTCTCTGCTGTCTCTCCATCTATCTGTCTGTCTGTCTGCCTGTCCATGTGTGTCTGTCTGTCATCTGTCCACCTGCCTGTCTGTGTGTCTGTCCGTCAGTCCATCTGTGTGTCTGCCTATCCATCTATCCATCTGTTGTCCATCTCTCCATCTGTCTGTCTGCCTGTCTATCTGCACAGCCCCTGACCTCACACTCAGGCTGCATTTGCAGCAGCCGTTTCCCATCTGAGCATCTGTGTCCTCCTTGCTGAGTTAGAGGTAGGAAGTCACATTGACATTTTGTGTGTGTGTGAAGGTAGATAAAATTATAGACACAGGAGGAGCAGACCATCTGCTTCTTAGAGATAATGAAATGACTTCTGGCCCAAGCAAAGTGGACACACTGTCTCCGGGGTCAGCAACCCCCCTGCTGGGCCCAGGTCCCTTCTGTGTCCTGGGGTGTGAGGCTCCCAGGAGGACATGATCGGTAGAAAAGGGTCCTATGAGTCGGCTGGGGCAGCCAGGAAGCCAGAGCCACCTAGGGAGTCCCATGGGGGCCACTTAATCATGGAACTCGTCCCAGAGGGGCTGGAGGAGCTGCAGAAGAAATGGTGGGGTGGTGACCCTGAGTTAGGCATCAGCAGGAAGCCACGGCCATCCAGGGCTGCAGGGGCTGGGGAGGGGTGAGCACAGCCAGGGGCTGGGCAGCCAAGTCCAGGGCACCAGCCACAAGCACCCCTGTCCTCTCCCTGTGGAGCCACAGTGGGTGTGCTTAGTCCCTCCAGCAACGTGACGTGACAGCACAGTGAGACGCCGCCCACCAGGGAAGCCCACGGAGACTCAGCGCCCAGCGACTAGGGGGCTGGTCACGGGGGCACCTCTGCTTGGCGCACAGACATTCCAGATCCCCAGAAGGAAACGGGCTCAGGACAGACCACATGGCTTCCACAGGCGTTTAGACACAGGAGCTCCTCGCTATTGAGGGAGGTTGTGTGTCTGCGCAGGGAACTGCTGCAGCCAGAATCCAAGACACCAGCCAAGGGCACCCGCACCAGCAGGCCTTTCCCAGGACCACCGTCTCAGGCCCGCCAGGTCGCTCTTTCTGGGCACTTTCTCAGGAGGTTGTTCTAGGGCAGGACAGAAGCACAGAGAGTCCGGGGCCGTCACATGATCCTGGCTGAGCGTTTAGACCTCCAGAGAGGAGAGCACAAAGGCGGAACAGGAAACCCAGAACTCCCTCCCGACAGAAACAGCAACTCACAACAGCAAGGCCCAGAAGCCTTTCTGAGGCAGCTACAAAGCTCTGCGAATTGATACCAAGTGTAAGAAGGTGTAATCTGTGACACTGAGGACATAAAGCACGGGGTTGTAGAAAGGAGTAGAGGTTTTGCACGCAGTTGGAGTTGTTACCAGCTTAAGGTAGATTGTTATGAGATGTTTTATGCAGTCCCCATAGTAACCACAAAGAAAACACCAACAGAAGAGCTGCTTCAAGATGAAGCTGAACATCTTCCCAGCCGCTGGCTGCGAGAAGCTCATTGAAGTGGATCATGAACGCAAACTTCATACTTTGTATGAGATGCCTGTGGCCACAGAAGTTGCTGCTGATGCTCTTGCGAAGCATGGAAGGGTTCTGTGGTCCGGATCAGTGGTGGGAACGACAAACAAGCCTTCCCATGAAGCAGGGTGACGTGACCCATGGCCGTGTCCACCTGCTACTGAGTAAGCGGCATTCCTGCCATAGACCAAGGAGAACTGGAGAAAGACAGTGAAAATCTGTTCGCCGTTGCATTGTGGATGCCAACCTCAGCGTTCTCAACTTGGTTATTGTTAAAAAAAAAAAATAGGAGAGAAGGACATTCCTGGACTGACTGATACTATGGTGTCTCGCTGCCTGGGGCCCAAAAGAGCTAGCAGAATCTGCAGACTTTTCAGTGTCTCTAAAGAAGACGATGTCCAGGAATATGTTGAAAGCCCTTAAACGAAGAATGTAAGAAACCTAGGACCAAAGCACCCAAGATTCAGTGTCTTGCTTTCATTTTTTTTTTTTTTTCTATACAGAGTCTCACTCTGTCACCCAGGTTGCAGTGCAGTGGTGTAATCTCGGCTCACTGCAACCTCCGCCTCCTGGGTTCAAGTGATTCTCCTGCCTCAGCCTCCTGAGTAGCTGGGACTATAGGTGCATGCCACCACACCCAGCTAATTTTTGTATATTTAGTAGAGATGGGGTTTCACCATGTTGGTCAGGCTGGTCTCAAATTCCTGACCTTGTGATCCCCCTGCCTTGGCCTCCCAAAGTGCTGGGATTACGGGCATGAGCCACCGCACCCGGTCAGTGTCTCAGGTGTGAAACAGACCAGGGCTTTCAGCCCTTCTTCTGGTGTATGTGCATGAGGGATGCCGGTCAAGTGTGCAGCAGACACACTCCTGGGGGCTGATGTGGACTCTGACGAGCCCAGAAAGGTTCCTCCGGGGAGTGAATAGAGACAGCAGCCCCTGAACACCAGGACGGACGGTTCTGCTGTGAAGGACTCGCCACGCGGACACGAGGCTCCTCCCCAGCCCCTCCCCTGCCTCCCGTGGTGCTCTTGGCTCTCCCTGTGGGGCTGCCCCTCCCCACATTCAGTCACTGTAGGCCAGGTGAGGCCCTCGCCTTTTGTTTAGGTAAATCACTTGATGGGGCCCACATAGTAAACAGACAACCTCCCTAGGACAGCACTCTGTAGGGTGTGGGTCACATGACCTCGTTAGGGCCAATCAGAGCAAGATAGGACTACTGCAGAAGCTACTGGGGAAGTCCTGTGCTTTTTCTTAAGCACAAGTGAGAGGGGAGGTGCTGCAGCATTGATGGGGTCACAGCCAGAGGGGATTCTGGGGCTCCCAGGGGACAGCATGTGGGGCCTGAGATGGAAGCAGCACAGGAGGGAAGAGCTAACGGCCAGAGAGAGAGAGAGCAGGAGAGAGCAGGGGGGAGAGAGAGAGTGGAAGAGAGAGAGGAGAGAGCAGGGAAAAGCGAGAAGGAGAGAGGAGAGAGCAGCGGACAAAGAGAAAAAAAGAGAGCAGGAGAGAGCCGGGAAGAGAGAGAGAGAGAGAGACCAGGAGAGAGAGAGGGAGCAAGGGAGAGCAGGGGAGAGACACGGAGAGAGAGAGATGGAGCGAGAGAGAGACTCAGGAGAGAGAGGAGAGAGCAGGGGAGGGCAGGGGAGAGACAGAGAAAGATGGAGCGCACGCGAGAGAGACCAGGAGAGAGAGAGAGATGGAGCGAGAGAGAGAGAGAACGTCCTGGAGATTTCTCTAGAGGCCAGAACACAGCCATACCTGAAACCAGCTAGAATAACCTAGATTTCTTCACTATGTGAGACAACACATTCCCGGGCATCTCCTGATTGGCATCAGGGTTTCTGATGCTCCACAGAGAACTGCCCCCAGCTGTTCGCCCTCTCCTGACTGTGGACAGCCGAGCTGGGCATTTGTCCTGCCAGCTGTGACCCCAGCCCTCCTCTCTGGTGACACAGCGCGTCTGAATGTAGCAAGGGTGAAGTCACCCACCGTCAATTACTCTAATGACCTTTTATTTATTAAAAAGTAAAACATTCCCAACCTGTGACGCCTGGGTATTTAGAAAAACATTACTTGTCACACCACAGAAAACCGTGGTGACACAATGGTGTGCTTCAGCGCCATGGAGAAGAGCAGAGTGAACCCAGCTGTAGTGCCGGGCTCTGGCGCTGCCGGGAGCACATGCTCACCACACGTCCTTGTTATCTTCTCCGGGGAGAGCCCTGACTTATCCGAGGGAGCCATGTGCCCCTCTGTCCTGCTGGTTAGGACATCAATGTCCCTGCTGCACCCGGGGCTGCCTCTGTGGTGACGATGACACCAGAACCTCAGGTGGGGGACGGAGGCGCGGAAGGGCCTGTGTCCCGAAGCCTGGACCTCCCAGCGCCCTGCCTGTGGGTTAGTTTCTGCATTAGTTGCTGATGTCTGTCTTTGGCGCTTCCCACCAAGAGCCTGAACCTGTACACCTGGGCTCTGTCCCCAAGACAGGGGCCGCGCGGCACCTGCCAGGGCTTCTGGGTTGAGATGGTTGCAGTGGACACCGGGAGAGTCGTGGGTGATGGTCGAGAACCTGTCCAAGAACAATCGCTCAATCCTGCTGGTTTAATCACACACTAAGAGCCTTGTCATTGAAATCGGGTGACATCAGGTGGGGGTTCCCCTCCCCTCCCTGGGAAGGGAGCACGGAGCTCACTTGTGGGTGCTGGATCCTCGTGGCCTCCTCTGCTTCTAAAGGATGGGGGAGGCAGGAGAACAGGGGGGGCCCAGACTGGGGGACGAGGAAGATGGAGAGACCCCATGGCCTCCAGGGGATGGGGCAGGGGAAGAGGTGGGGCCCAGACTAGGGGAGGAGGAAGGTGGACAGACCCCATGACCTCCAGGGGGGATGGGCAGGTGGCTCTGGGATCCCCCCTCCCCCAGGCAGCCCCTGGACTAACGCAGTGAGGGAAGGGGAGGGGAGGGCAGGGGAGGGGAGCGGAGGGGAGAGGAGAGGAGGCCAGGCTCTGCTCCAGGAGGCAGGAGGCCACCGGGAGCCAGGACCAGATGTGGAGGGAGCCCCAGGAGGGAAGCGCTCAGCCCCAGCGAGGCCGGAGTGTCCTTGTCGTCTGTAACCGAGTTCCTTCTCATCCAGCACGTCTGGGCTGGGGCACCCTTGACTGCACGTGACAGAACCACACAGGGTGTTGTGTTGTGGTGCTGCTGTCACGGCGTTGTGGTGTGCTGTGTGGTTGATGCTGTGTTGTTATGTTGTAATGATGTGGTGTGCTGTGTGGTTGATGCTGTTGTGATGTTGTGGTGTGGTGTATGGTGGTGGTTTGTGTTCTGTTGGTGTGGTGATGTGTGTGGTGATGTTTTGTTACGTTGTGGTGTAGTGTGGTGTGAATGGCTGTAGATGTTCTTGCTGTTGTGTTGTTGTGTTATCTTGATGCACTGGTGTTGATGGTGTGGTGTGCAGTGTTGTTTTGTGTTATGTTGTGGTGTGGTGCTGGTGTTGTATGGTTGTAGCTGTTGTGTTGTGTTATGTTGTTGGTTGCTGTGTCTCTGTCCACACTGGGCAGACGGTCCTGGGGACACTCCTGGAACCCCCCGGCTCCCAACATTCCCAGCCTCTGCTCTTGGGAAGGGTCCAGGCTGGACCTGGTGCGGGACAGAAGCCAAGTCTGTGCCAGTCTCCAGCGAGACCACCCTTAGGGTGAGCACGTTTCCCTGGAGAGCCCTGTCTTTGTCTATGGATTTCTGGGTGGGGCTGTGCCTGGCGCTAGGAGGTGAGCAGGGCCCAGGGCCTGGGGGCAGCTGTACGTCCCCACCACCTTCGTCCCACCCACGGGCTCCAGAGCTTCTCCCACACCGACGGGTCAGTGGCTGCCATCTCGATTTCTGTATCTCTGCTCCAGAGCCCAGTCCTTCAGCCTATAGATGAGAAAATCAATGCCCAGGTCTTGGGAGAGTTGAAGAGAAAGCCTGTTGCGTGTCGGAACGTGTTAAGTCTCTCTCCAAACGGAGCTGCAACGGGGCACACTCCTGCCTGGGAAGGGCTCCTCCCACCCATGGGGGTGCTGTCTGACTCCAGCACTCATGTAGGGGGACCCACATCCAGGGCTGGGACACGCTAGGACCTGGGCTGACCCTCAGCGCCTGAATGTCTGAGCCCCTCTGGAAGGAGACGGCCAAGCTGCCCAGGCCCCAGCTCTGCCGAGGGCTAAGGATGGGCTGCGGCCAGGGCGGGTCCTCAGCTGAGCGAGGCGGGGAGCCCCTGAGTCTGGAAACAGCCACTCAGCATCGTTGAGGGTGCTGTGTCATCCTGAACGTAGATAATGACAGTGGCGCTGGCAGCTGCTTCCCTCCTTTCAGGCAGTCTGGAAGCACTATTTCTACTCCCCTCCCCAGAGCCCACAGGCCGGGACTCTGAGACCCGTTCCTTCTTTATCAAACCTCTCTCTTCCGCAGCGGGAGGCTGGGACGTCGGGCAGCGTCCTCCTTGTGGGGCTGACATCAAGGATGGTGACGACGACACTGAGCTCACTGCGTGGCCAGCAGGGATCTTAGCAGACCCGGACACCTGGGTGCAAGCAAGCCTGGCTCTCCATCTCCCTCCCAAGTACGCCGGGAATGCTACCCAGCCTTCTGTGCCTGTTTCCTGCTCTGCAGAATGGGAATCACAACAATGGCACTGTCCCAGTCAGGGCGAGGCTGCCGGAGCGCCCCCAGCACTCAGCTTTGTGACTTAGGTGGGCCTCTCACTCGAGTGTGGCACAGATGCGTCTGATGGTCAGCGGCTCCCTCCATGCCCAGAGGCCCTGCAGTCGGGCTGCAAAGATCTTGAAATTCTTAATTTTATGTCTGAATTTGTGCCTTGTAAGTGAAGTTCAACGGAGCTTGCCCTGGGGGCTTGGAACCCTGGGTCTCTCAGTTCCCCCTCCTTACTCACTGAACGCTGAGGCGCCTGCCCAGTCCAGCCTCCCCTCATGCAGTGACCAGGCCAATCGGGGGAGGCCTCCTGCGCTGGGGGCTCTAGGGAGCATCTGGGGCTGTCGGGGCCGGGAGCCTACAAAAGGCTGAGCCTCCCTCCTCCCCTGCCTTTCATTAGAAAATCTGAACAGCCACATATTTCATTTGAGAAATAAATATTCATTAAAACCACATAATATGGATGTATGGCTGTATTTGAGGGGAAATTAAAGGAATAAATAACCCATAAGTCTTTGAATGTGTTGTCCTTAGGTAGAAATGTCTCCAGGTTTTCTACGGCCACCTGTTGAATTATTTGTTAGCTAAGCTTAGATGTTAAGAAATAGCCAAAATGGTCCTAGTTCCAGCATTCTTATTTCTTAAGATCAAATGCTTATGCAAGCATATGGATTGATTGCTCTAATGAGAGTTCAGTAAAGTTGGGGCAAATAACATTTTTAAGCAAATTTCAGGGAGATTCTGCAAATCTCTAACATAAATCACCAAGGCTCTCAGGGGAACAGAGGGCCACCTCACCTTCCCCAGTCTGATGTGGCCCTGGGATGGGAGCAGTCACTGCAGGTTTGCCTCTTGGAGCACTGGGGAGTTTCACTAAAGTACCAGGAAGGGGTGTTGTGAGCTAAATCCTGGGTTCCCATGGGGTCAGAGCAGCCTCCCTGGAGGGGGCTCTTGTCTGCAAATTGCAAGTGCAGCCCCTGCCTGCCTCACCCCCGACCCCAGGCAGAAGCTCCTAAAGGGCAGCACTGGGTGGGAGGTGGGGGTGGGTGGGAAATGGCTTTCACCCCCGGGAGAGCTCATTCCTGGGTGTCAAGCTCACGTGCTCCTGGAGGATTTCCAGGATCAGGTGCCTGAGGGGTCCTGAGCCTCATGTCAGACAGAGCCCGCTCCCCCGCCGATGGAAGTGACTCCTAGCAGGAGAAAGTCTGGCCAGGTCCACAGAACCCAGACACCCTCTCCTTCTAACTCATGCGTGTCTGGAGGCCTTGGGGTCTCGCCCACACCCCACGGGCTGCAGCACCTGCCCGTGTCCTCCAGTTACCCCCCAGGGATGTGGCCTCTGGGAGACTCCCTCCTCTGAGGCTCCCCCCGAGCAGAAGCCCTGCGTGAAGCTGCTCCTGCTGGCTCCCCTCCCCCACAACTCAAGGCCCCTCTAAGAGGCTGGGAGGATCCCGGATGGAAGGGGACAGAGTTCGGTTGAAGAGAAGACCCTGGCCTCTGCGGAGGAGCTCCTCTCCCTTCCCCTGTCCCTCTCCCCACACTGTGGGTGCCCTGAGGGGCTGGTGGTTGTTCCAGGGCTTGTGAAACTTTGGACTGACCCCCTCTGCCCCAGTCCTGGAGCCGATGGTCCTAGGGGCCTTTGTAGCTGTTTCAGGATCGACCAGACCGTCTGCGTCTCTGCTTTGAGGCTGTCAGACAGATGGGCAGCAGCACCTTGAGGCTGTGCTGTGGCTCCTGCCTGAGGGTGACCGTGCACATGCTGCTGTGAGCTATGGCGAGAGAGTCCAGCTTGGAGCCGCAGACCACCCCTAAGAACACACCCCAGCTGCCAGCCCCGAAAAGCGAACAAGTTATGACAGGGATCCCAGCCCATTTTCCATTTGCTGTGGACACATGTCTTTCATTGTGGCATCCACGTCAGCGAGCTGTCAGGGCAGTGGGACCTGACAGAGGGGCTGGACCAGGGTGCATGGGCACTCTCACATCCTGGGTGACAGTACGTCGAGTGACCTTGCTGTGTGCTCTCACGGGCTGGGTGACAGTACACCGAGTGACCTTGCTGTGTGCTCTCACGGGCTGGGTGACAGTACACCGAGTGACCTTGCTGTGTGCTCTCACGGGCTGGGTGACAGTACACCGAGTGACCTTGCTGTTCCTCAAAACCTAAGCAGAACCATCAAAGCTACAACTACAATAGCCACACAAGAATCAACCAGACAGGTCCTCCGGTTCCTGCCAAGACAGAGCAGTGCCGCCCTCCTGGCTCCTCCGTTTCACGACAAAATATCCTGGGCATCACTCAACAAGTGCAGGAAGACTCTGAAACCTGGGGAAAAGGCAAACCTGGGGCCTTGGACAGAAGGAACCACAGGCCTGGAGTCCTCTGGGCTCCAGCTGCTGCCTCCCTCACGGGCCTCCCCCATCTCCCCCCTGCAGCCGTGGGGCAGAGCAAACCCCTTGGGCCCACTCAAATCAGGTGCCAGGCGACCATTTGGGCAGCTCAGATGGGAACAATTAGAGGTGAATGGAGGCTCTGCCAAATGTTGTTTGTCTTTTGCATGCTAATCAGCTGTAATTGTTAGATCCACATTTATAATGCAAGGAGAGAACAGAGTTCTCACCCTGAAGCCTGGAGTCTGCTGCTCCCCAAGGCAGAGAGCCCACTGGGGCTGGGGTTCAGGAAGCCAGTGCTTTGCTATTCCAACTGCAGGGCGTGCTCTGAGGCAGGAGGCCTGCTTTGCATTCTGGAAACCTCTGAGCTTCTCTACAAAGGAGCTCAATTCCTCTTTCCTGATGTCCTAACTCCTCCTCCTCCAGCAGCTGAAGCTGGAAGTTACAGCCGCAGAGCACAGGCAACCAGCCCTGTGTGACTCAGGGCTTGTTGCTTGTCCTGAGTCCTGGGCTGGGCTGCAGGTGACCCCGCAGCAGAGCAGAGGCTACACTGGTGTCCTGAGTCCCCGGGCTGAGCCAGAGGTGACCCCACAGTACAGTAGAGGCTACACTGGTGTCCTGAGTACTGGGCTAGGCTGGAGGTGACCCCACAGCAGAGCAGAGGCTACACTGGTGTCCTGAGTCCCCGGGCTGAGCCAGAAGTGACCCCACAGCACAGCAGAGATGACACTGGTGTCCTGGAGGTGACCTACACAGCAGGATGCCGGGGCCCCGAGGAGGCCACACCCACACTCAGGGCTATGTCTCCAGTGCCGTTCACCTGGTGACGGGTGCAGGTGCAAGCAAGGATGACACAGCTTCTGCCCCACGGTAGGCTCCGAGGTCACGGGGTGGGGGCGGCGCTAAGGACAGGAGCTGTGGGAACAGAGGCGGCCTCCTGACCACGGATGCTGGCCCTAACTCCCTTCCCCCTGGAAGAGGAGACTATCTTGGGCCCCCAAAATCTCTCAGGAAAAGTCAAGCTAGGAACTGCTCAGGGCAAACCTGCCTCATTCTATTCAAAGTCACTCCTCGGCTCCCTGAGATAGATGCATATCTGATCTGCCTCCTTTGGAAAGGCTAATCGGAAACTCCAAAGAATGTAACCATTTGTGTCTCACCTACCTGTGACCTGGAAGGCCCCTCCCCACTTTGAGTCTTCCCGCCTTTGCTTCCAGTTGTCCCATCTTTCCAGAAGGAACCAATGTACTTCTTACCCATATTGATTAATGTCTCATGTCTCCCTAAAATGTGTAAAACCAACCTGTACCCAACCACCTTGGGCACGTGTCATCAGGACCTCCTGAGGCTGGGTCCTGGGTGTGTCCTCAACCTTGGCAAAATAAGCTTTCTAAATTAACTGAGACCTGTCTCAGATGTTCTAGGTTCACACCCAAGACATGAGCAGGTCCCTTCCCACGGGCAGAGGACGCAGCCTGAAGGGAGAGCAGAGAGCCCGCCAGCCTTCCTCCCAGGGCCCCAGACCAGATCTGCCCCACCTGCCAGTCTTTGGGCTCAGACCCCTGAGGGCAGCTCATGGGGTCCCCAGCTGGGGTCCTCAAGGCCCGGCTGTGGGAAAGAGCTGGAAGCCCTAGCCGTGGGTGCTGAAGTTCCGTCCTGGAGAAAGGGGATTTGTTCTCAGCCTCTGGAGAAGAGCACCGTCTTCCCATTGGTAGGGGCCATCACAGCAGGCTCTCGCCTGGGGTCTGTGTGGACAACGGGGTCTCACTTCACTGTGTTGATTCATGGGCGAGGCTCCCAGAGACAGAGAATCTCAGCTGAGTGAAGACAGAAGTGCAGAGAGCCTCACCAATCACAGCCATGCCACGCTGGAGGCCGGAGGCCGGGGGCTGGGTGGCTGCTTCAGTTTCCTGAGGGAAGAAATTTGGTCTGAAATTGCTTCACAGTCAGGAAGAGTCCTGGATTGAGGTCTGAAGATCTAGGGTTCATTTCTGTCTCCAAAATCTAAACCTAGAATAGAGAACTCAAGTTCAAATAGCCCAGCGACCCTACGTGGATGGCATGTGGCATTTTCATGTAGTTGGTGGGCCACCTGCACCCTGGCATGGTCACAGTGAGGAGACAGATCCTTAGAACCAGGTTAGCAGATGCCGGAGCAGCTGCAGGAGAAATGGGCGTTGGCTTAGATTATTCTCAGAAGCTCCTATCAGATCAGTGTTGCTTCAGGATCCTCCCTCAGGAATTGGAACAAAAACCCCTCTGAGGGCTGGGACCCATGGCCCACAGTGAGCTGGGGAGCTGGGGTTCTCTGCTCCTCTCGTCCCAGACGTTTGCACTCTTCTTCCTCTGGCTGCGGCACGTGACCACTGGGCCCAGACTCTGTGTGGGTTCTTTCATCTCCACGCGGTTTCTGCTGTGACCTTTTCCCCAGCACTGAATTAACAGGAAGTCCGCTTAAATGGGGCCAGCATTTCTGTGTTCAATAATTCAATGCTTGCGCTCACCGCCAGGCCAGTTAATTTAGTAACAGTGGGGAGCACAGGCTGCCTTCCACCCGTAGATCATGTTCCATCATGTTCCGCTTTGACTTCCAGAGCACACGGGTGGGTGAGGACACTGTCCTTCCCAGCGACGGCTGTGACTTTTACGTGGCCATTTAATGCTCCCAGTTAATATAATGGTGAGAGGAAAATGACCTATGCTGATAGCAGTCCTGGCCGCCTAAAGGTTCGCAGCATTTTCCTCGTAAAACGCTAATGCCACTAATACGCAGGTGTATGCAAACAGTGTGCACATTTATAACACAGTGGACACACAGGCTGTATTTCAAAAGCTCTCTGGCAGGGGCTTGAAATTAAGTGACAAGACATCCCCGTCAAGGGCAGGACAAAGCAATGTTCCTGGTTGCTAAGATGCCAAGTTATTTGGACAACAATTTTCCCTTGTCCTAAAGAGCTACTGTTGATTCCAAGGGACGCATCCTCCTTGTAATGACCTGGGTGACAAATGGCTCCTGGGCCCACACTCTTCCGTGCCAACCCCAGAGATCTTCCCAGCTCTGCCCCAGGGAGGAGGTATTGAGGTGTGGCCCTGGTGTGGCCGGGGACGTGTTCCCAAGGGGTGGCTTGCAGACCACCTGCCTTAGAAACAGCTTGGCAGGGGGAGGGGAGGGCTTTGGATGCACATGTTTGTTCATCCCTGTCCAGAGCCGGATGCTGAGGTGGAGGCTGCTGCCTTTCCCACATTCCCAGGGGTGTCCGTGTCTTGCCGCTTTGGGAACCTCCGATGCAGGGCAGGTGGCCAGGGCTGGGACCGAGGGGTCTTGGGTCTGCGCTGTCCTTGCAGTCTTCCCCGCGATGGCGCATTTTTCCCTGGGCTGTGCCCTTGTTACTGTGAGTGCCTGTAGGAGCGAAGTCATCTCTGGAAGCTCTGTTTGTAGATTCAGGCAGCTCTGAGTCCACTTCTAGGGGAGGAATGGGAGTGGCGTTGGACAGCGAGGAGGCGTTGGGAACCAGGGGCAAGGGTGACCCCAGGCCATATGTCCGGGTGTGCAGAGGGGTGCTCTCTGCGTCTGGGAGTCGGTGTGACCCGGAATGAGTCTCCCTCCCTGCAGGGGTGGAAAAGCTTCCCTTTCTCCTCTCCCAATCTCCAACTGGGGCCTCCCTTGGCCAAACTCAACAGAAACTATTAGTGGCATCTGTGGGCAGCAGCCCCTGTGTTCTCCAGGGTAAGAGATCCAGGCTGAGAGGCAGCACGTGGAGAACGACCAGCAGCGTCCATCAGTCAGAGTCGCCCTGCCCAGCCCACCCTCCATCCCTGGGGCCAGGGCATGGGGGGTGGGTGGGTGTGATATGGAGGGTGGGTGTGGGGTGTGATATGGACGGTGGGTGTGGTGTGATATGGAGGTGGGTGTGGGTGTGATATGGACGGTGGGTGTGGGGTGTGATATGGAGGGTGGGTGGGTGTGATATGGAGGGTGGGTGGGTGTGATATGGAGGGTGGGTGTGGGTGTGATATGGAGGGTGGGTGTGGGTGTGATATGGAGGGTGGGTGGGTGTGATATGGAGGGTGGGTGTGGGTGTGATATGGAGGGTGGGTGTGGGTGTGATATGGAGGGTGGGTGTGGGGTGTGATATGGAGGGTGGGTGGGTGTGATATGGAGGGTGGGTGGGTGTGATATGGAGGGTGGGTGTGGGTGTGATGTGGAGGGTGGGTGTGGGTGTGATATGGAGGGTGGGTGGGTGTGATATGGAGGGTGGGTGTGGGTGTGATATGGAGGGTGGGTGTGGGGTGTGATATGGACGGTGGGTGTGGTGTGATATGGAGGTGGGTGTGGGTGTGATATGGAGGGTGGGTGGGTGTGATATGGAGGGTGGGTGTGGGTGTGATATGGAGGGTGGGTGTGGGTGTGATATGGAGGGTGGGTGGGTGTGATATGGAGGGTGGGTGTGGGGTGTGATATGGAGGGTGGGTGTGGGGTGTGATATGGAGGGTGGGTGTGGGGTGTGATATGGAGGGTGGGTGTGGTGTGATATGGAGGGTGGGTGTGGTGTGATATGGAGGGTGGGTGTGGTGTGATATGGAGGGTGGGTGTGGTGTGATATGGAGGGTGGGTGTGGTGTGATATGGAGGGTGGGTGTGGGTGTGATATGGAGGGTGGGTGTGGGTGTGATATGGAGGGTGGGTGTGGGTGTGATATGGAGGGTGGGTGGGTGTGATATGGAGGGTGGGTGTGGGTGTGATATGGAGGGTGGGTGGGTGTGATATGGAGGGTGGGTGTGGGTGTGATATGGAGGGTGGGTGTGGGTGTGATATGGAGGGTGGGTGTGGGTGTGATATGGAGGGTGGGTGTGGGGTGTGATATGGAGGGTGGGTGGGTGTGATATGGAGGGTGGGTGTGGGTGTGATATGGAGGGTGGGTGTGGGTGTGATGTGGAGGGTGGGTGTGGGTGTGATATGGAGGGTGGGTGGGTGTGATATGGAGGGTGGGTGTGGGTGTGATATGGAGGGTGGGTGTGGGTGTGATATGGAGGTGGGTGTGGGTGTGATATGGAGGGTGGGTGTGGGTGTGATGTGGAGGGTGGGTGTGGGGTGTGATATGGAGGGTGGGTGGGTGTGATATGGAGGGTGGGTGTGGGGTGTGATATGGAGGGTGGGTGTGGGGTGTGATATGGAGGGTGGGTGTGGGGTGTGATATGGAGGGTGGGTGTGGGTGTGATATGGAGGGTGGGTGTGGGTGTGATATGGAGGGTGGGTGTGGGTGTGATATGGAGGGTGGGTGTGGGTGTGATATGGAGGGTGGGTGTGGGTGTGATATGGAGGGTGGGTGTGGGTGTGATATGGAGGGTGGGTGTGGGTGTGTTATGGAGGGTGGGTGTGGGTGTGATATGGAGGGTGGGTGTGGGTGTGATATGGAGGGTGGGTGTGGGTGTGATGTGGAGGGTGGGTGTGGGTGTGATATGGAGGGTGGGTGTGGGTGTGATATGGAGGGTGGGTGTGGGTGTGATATGGAGGGTGGGTGTGGGTGTGTTATGGAGGGTGGGTGTGGGTGTGATATGGAGGGTGGGTGTGGGTGTGATATGGAGGGTGGGTGGGTGTGATATGGAGGGTGGGTGTGGGTGTGATATGGAGGGTGGGTGGGTGTGATATGGAGGGTGGGTGTGGGTGTGATATGGAGGGTGGGTGTGGGTGTGATGTGGAGGGTGGGTGTGGGTGTGATATGGAGGGTGGGTGGGTGTGATGTGGAGGGTGCGTGGATGTGATATAGAGGATGGGTGTGGATGTGATATGAGTCTCCACCTGGGAAGAGCCAGGGCCCCTGTCCCATCAGGTCTCCCCACCTTTGTACCCAGCACAGGGTCACGGGATAAGGCCCTTCTCTTTGGCTTCCTCTCCAACCTGCAGTTCCCTGTCCATCTTGGCCAAGTTCATCTGATTTGCGGATGGGGAACCCGCCTGGCATGAATCCTATGGTCCCAGGTAAGCATTGTGAACCCGAATATTTGGCTGCAGTTTTCAAGAGTACCTACGTTCCCCCAAGGAAAACCCACTTTCCCTTCTCTGTCTGCTTCTCTCTTTCTCCCTCCCTCCCCTACTTCCTTTGGAAAATCAAGAGCAAATCTCCCTCCCAACTCGTGGTGTTTCCTGGGCAGAATGGAGGCCGGCTGTGTGCGTTGAAGAAATGAATGAAGTAATCGGGAGCTGAGTGCCAGCGGAGACCGGCCCCCCGGGCATATGTGAAAACCTGGGGACCCCACTGAACTTTCCAAATCCAAAGAAGAGAATCCTGAGGAAAGATCTATATCATTTGCTGGGGTGTAAGATGTGCAAGGATATTAGCAATTTAACAAACACATATCAAAGGAAGGTATAAGTACAATTTTCAGTGATAATTTTCTATTGGAAGCATGAATGATACATAGACATATATTTTCTTGATCTGGTTTAGTAAAGTATTATTAATATTGGATAACCAAATTCCTACTGTAACCCAGAGGGCTAAATTGTATGAACAATGTTGTCTGATGTCCTGGTTGCCAGGCACTGTGGACAGCCACCTCTACGTCCTCCCCACCTCTTCTTCCTGGCCCTCTCCAGGCAGATGGGATGGAAACTCAGTACTTGACTGACCTTCCCAGCCTCCTTTGAAGTTCTGAGCCGCCTCAGGGCTCCTCACCACAATCAGCTCTGGGGAGCCAGGCTTTTCCGACTCAGAGCGAGCGCAGGCTTCAGCCCCCACACCTCCTCCTGCTCGGCCTCCTCTGGCCTCGGTTGCTGAGATGGAAGCTCCCTCCCCTGCCTCCCTCCACCCAGGCTCGCAAACCCGTCACTGGATGTCTTTATTTAGTGAGTTTTCCTGCCCAGACCTGCTTCCAAGGCAGGATGGTATTGATGCAAAATCCATCACTTAGTGCATCTGGGCATTAATCAATGAGGCTGCAGGGAGCCCCGCGTGACTCAGAAGGCACTAGGAGTGAAGGCCAGGCGAGGAGAGCATCCAGAGTGGGTGGAAGGGCGGTTTTTATTTTTGATCCTGTAATGTCAGGCTCCAGCACTGAGATGTCTATTCCCTGTAATGCTGGCACTGCAGCAGAATTCCACCGCAACCTGGATATTTGCCCAGGTACTCATTTTATAACTCCCATGTTCATTCAATAAATACCCTGCCTGTATCCTATGTGCCAGACACACATCTAGACGCTGGGCAGAGTGAACTAACAGCTCACAGATCACACTGAGCTTGTGGTCCCTGATGGAATGACAGTGATGATGGTGTTGGTGATGACGATGGTCATGATGGTGATGGTGATGGTTGTGATGGGGATGGTGATGATTGTCATGATGGTAATGATGGTGATGATGATGGGATGATGATGGTGATAATGATGGTAATGAGAGTGATGGTGATGGGATGATGGTGATGATGGAGATGGTGTTGGTGATGGTGATGAGATAATGGTGATGGTGATGGGATGATGGCGATGCTGCTGATGGTGATGGTGATGCTGATGGTGATGATGATGATGATGGTGATATGATGTTGATGGTGATGTGGTGATATGGTGGTGATGCTGATGGTGATGATGATGATGATGGTGATATGATGTTGATGGTGATGTGGTGATATGGTGGTGATGGTGATGGTGATGATGATGATGATGGTGATATGATGTTGATGGTGATGTGGTGATATGGTGGTGATGGTGATGGTGATGATGATGATGATGGTGATATGATGTTGATGGTGATGTGGTGATATGGTGGTGATGGTGATGGTGATGATGATGATGATGGTGATATGATGTTGATGGTGATGTGGTGATATGGTGGTGATGGTGATGGTGATGATGATGATGATGGTGATATGATGTTGATGGTGATGTGGTGATATGGTGGTGATGGTGATGGTGATGATGATGATGATGGTGATATGATGTTGATGGTGATGTGGTGATATGGTGGTGATGGTGATGGCAGTGATGGTGATAATTAAGGTGATGGTGATGGTGGTGATGATGGTGATAATGGTGATCATGATAGTGTCAGCAGAGGAAGCAGGCACGGTACTAGCAATCTGAATAAATATTACACAGCCCTTACTATGCACCAGATGCTATTCTAGACACCACCCATATATCAGGTCACTCAATTGACACCACATCACCTGAGGTATGTGCTCATGATCTCCATTTTACAAATGAGAAACTGAGGCACAGAGAAGTTAAGTCACCTTCCTAAAAGCACACAGGATGTGCTAGTGCTGGGATTCAGAGCAAGCACCTCATCCCATAAGCAGTGGACTCAGAAACAACACCATAAACTAATAGGCAAATACTTTTAGACAGCAACAAGTATCATGAAGACCCTCAAGAGGGTGATGTGAGTGTGACTTGGGGTGAGGAGGCTGCATTCAATGAGAGGTCAAGGAAGGCCTCTCTGAGTAAACACTGGTTGGAGATGGGAAGGATGAGGGTCGTGAGAAGTGTTCAGACAGGTGTCACAGCAAGTGCAAAGGCCCTGGGTTGGAGTGAGCTTGGAGCATTCAAGGAACAGCAAGAAGGCCAAAGAGGCTGAAGCAAAATAAACAGAGGGGGAGATGGAGCCCGGGCCATGGGGGCCTCACAGTCCATGGGACATGGTGTGGGCTTATTGTGAGTGGGTGGAAGCCCCCGGAGCCCCTGCAGGGAGTCACCTCAGTCACTCCATGATGCCTGAGTGTGTGATGCTGATTCTGGGCATTGGGGCAGGTGGGGGCCTCTGCTGTGTCTTGGGGAAACTGGGAGGAATCTGCGCCCAGCAATTATAAACACATCACGAGCAAGACGGCAAGAGCCCTCTCTGAGGTGATCATGTTTGGGAAAGGCACTCCTAACACACCCCATTTTCAGGAGCTAGAATGTCTTGACCTGGCCCAGGACACCACTGTGCAAATCAAGGCATGTGTGTTCATTTGAGTGGATTGCAGCAGCCAGGGTGGGGCCCAGCATTGGGAATTAGATCCAGGTTGTGCTTCTGTGAGAGTTTCTCTCTCTGTATACAAGTCAACAGCACCATGGGAGCTCTGGCCCCTTCCCAGGTCATCAAGAGACTTTGGGGTGAATTTATAAGTAGAGGCAGCTGAGCCCTTATGAAGTTATCCTAGACATCTTGGAGGCCTGGGTGGGCCACATCTCTGCAGGCAGGACAACCAGGCAGGGGGTGGGCAGCTTTGTTGTCAGGGGCAAGGCTGCAATTAAACATCTCATTGCCCTGGCTCCCGCTGCAGGACTGCCTGCAGGAAAGTCAATGATCAGAAATGCAGCTGGTGGGGTGCCCAGAGTCCTCCGGACCCTGCTTTCATCTGATGACGCTGCTCGGCTTTGCACATGAACTGTGCCATCCCAGGAGGCTGTGCTCTCATGAGGAGGTGTGTGACTGTCTTAATGAGACGTCCCTGGTACTAAGCCAACCTAATCTCAGATCCTCAGGGTGAGTTCTCTGAGTTCTGACTGTCATCAAACCCCATGACAGCCTGGCTGAGTCCCAGGGGATGGGTGCTCTGACGCTGAGATCATGTATGGGGCTGCGTGCGTGGAAGTGGGGTAGGAGGTGAGGGCTCAACTCTGAAGCCGATTGAAGACTGTGGCTGAAACAGAGAAAGGCCGCAGCGCCTCTCCATAAGACACGCCCACTAGCGCCATGACAGTTTACCGTTGCCACGACAACACTGTGAAGTTACCTCACCTTTCCATGGCAACAACCCCAAGACCTGGAAGTTACCACCGTTTTCCTGAAATTTCTGCATA
The DNA here is from genome assembly GCF_028878055.3 of Symphalangus syndactylus. NCBI lineage: Eukaryota > Metazoa > Chordata > Mammalia > Primates > Hylobatidae > Symphalangus > Symphalangus syndactylus. Next base: position 127,012,798 of record NC_072435.2, read on the forward strand.
ATTCATTCCTTTATTTGCATGTAATTAAGAGTGGGTATATATAGATATATATGACTGCAGAGCCACCCCAACCACTCCCCTCAGCTTACTGCCCTGGGCCAAGCCCCAGTTTTGGGACTCTCCTGCCCTGCTTCAGAAGGGGAGACCCCAGCATGCACCAGCCCACACCCTGTCCCCTCCATCCTCTTCCCCACTCACTGGCCTCATTGGGAAATGCTTGGAATTATTCCAGGACAGCTTTGTCCTTTGCCCAGTGCTGTGTCCCCAGGTAAACAGTGGGTGCCTGCAGAGAGAGGTCCTCATGGGGGCAGAGCCTGCAGTGCCCCAGACCCCATACCTCCCCCTATCCCCAGGTTCATTTAGACCCATTCCCAGCCTCCCTGTGTCAGGTGGGGTCAGGCGACCAGTCTCTGCCCAGAGGGCAGCACTTCTAGGTGGGCCCATGAAGAAGGGCCCTGCAATTCTCGCATTTTCTCTTCCTTATGAGCCAGTTGGACAGAGAGGACCCCAGGGGCTCAGAAGACAGTGGAGGGAGTCGACGCAGGAGCCCGGGCCCTGACTGACCGTGGGGGTGGGTGATCTTGTGTCCCACTTTGGAATCTCCTGAATGAACTTTCGACTCACACTGGTTGAAGTCCCTGCAGAAGTGGGGTCCGCTGTTAGGGTCTGTCCCCCACCCTGACCAAACAGCCGTGAGTCCAGACTCAGTTCCTCCCACTTTGGTCTGAATGTATCAGCTCCCCTGTTCCAGGGGACATGCTCTGGGGGATTCCCATATGGGGACAAAGGAGAGAAGACTGGCCTCCTTGCAGGAGAAGGGCCCGAAGTTAATTCTGGCTGGAACGGCCCATGTCCTGTTTCCTCCCAACTTGAGGATCTCACCCCGCAGTGCACAGGAATTAACTTCGTTTGTGGACACTTGGTTTGTTCCTGCCAAACGTCTGTTCTCCATCCCTTTGAGACAGTTCTTACCTTTCCCTTCCCCCACCTTCCCTCTGTCACCTGTGATTTGAAGGAGGCTGATCCATCCTCCACCCCAGCTCTTGTAGCCCAGGCCTGGTCAGCGTCAGCCTTGGCCCTGGACTCAGCGATAGGTTAGAGACGGGCTCACGGCCCCTGCCAGGCCAGGAGGCTGAATTCCAGACCTTTGTGGGAACTGGCAGAAGCAGGGAGCTCTCTCTCCGCTGCAATTGGGAAGCTGGTGGGGTGTCAGCCTGGGATGGCTGAGAGCATCGCACAGAGAAAACCCTGCGATTAAAGGCAACAGAGGAAAGCAAATTAAAGCTGGAGAGAGCCTGAGAGAGGACGGAAACGACTGTCCTTGAGGTCTGGACAGAAGCTTCCATTACACGAAAGGGCGCATGAGTTTTATTTGTTTTTTCACCTAAGCCAGCTTCAGTTGGGTTTGTCACTTGCCACAAAAAGGACCCTGACAAATGTAGTTTAAGAAGAAAAACTGGAAGCAGCAAATGCTTCGCAGAACCCAGGAACATTTGCTCTTTGAGTCGCTGGATTCCATGCTGTTGCTGGAGCGGGAGCCTCTCCTGTCCTGCCGAGCTGAGTCATCACTGCTGACGCCAGTGGAGGATCTGGCAGGAGCCCTCTGCACCCCATGTGGGCGCCCTCAGGGACGCACGCCCGGGGTGTTCCGGGAAATTTAGCAGGGAAGGTAATGTTGACTTTATTTTCTTCTTTTAATGTCTCCCTAATGGACCTGTTTATCTCCGCTGTTCGTTTGCCATTTCTTTCCTGCAGAGGTAAACTCTCATTCACAGGGGTCGGGGCGCATCAGGGCTAAATGGGGCTATTGACATTAGTTTCCAGGGAGGCTGAAAGACACCCATTGTCACCACCCAGCACTCCAGGAAAAGACTGAGCCCAAAATTCTATCACAAGAGATGGGAGCTGAGTGACAGCTGGTCATCTGCAGCCTGTCCTGCAAATGTGGGGTCCACGCGTCCTATCTCCCCACACTGAGTACAGGGCATGTGCAATGCTGTGGGGGCTGCCACCCTGTTACACCACAGTCAAGCATGTGTTTAGGGCTCAGCAGAGAAGGGGCCTGGATCCAAGCTCAGGCAGGGAGAGCCTGTCTCTCACGGGAGGTGGTGAGGGGGGTCTCAGAGATGTGTTGGTCCTTAGGACATGATCCTCAACAGAGTGGAGGAGCCGAATCACCTTCCCTCTGGGCCTCCATTGCTCTCCCTGTAAAGTACAGGCTCTGGAAAAATCATCTATGCATTCAGCAAATGTCTAGCAGCATCATGCCGGGTACCGGCATAAAAATGACTCTTTGTTCCCATCTGTATGGATTTTATAGTCTAGGCAGGAAATCTTACATTTAACAAACAATCATAGAAATGAATAAGTCATTAGAACTTGTGATAAGTCCTGAGAAGAAAAAAAGACAGGTCGCTCGAGATCATATCAAATGAAGGATGGGATGGAGAGCGGTGGATGCACATCCCAGACCTTGAAGTGTGAGCTGAGACCTACAGAGCGAGTAGAAAGAAATCAAGCAAAGAATGGAGGGGAGAGGCTGTCTCCAGTCACAGGAAGAGCGTGTGCAGAGGCCCCGGGGAGAGGCTGTCTCCAGTCACAGGAAGAGCGTGTGCAGAGGCCCCGGGGAGAGGCTGTCTCCAGTCACAGGAAGAGCGTGTGCAGAGGCCCCGGGGAGAGGCTGTCTCCAGTCACAGGAAGAGCGTGTGCAGAGGCCCTGAAGCTGGAGAAAGCCAGGGGGCAGGAGAGGAGAGAGGTGAAAAGGCGTTTTCAGAAAAAGGCAGGAAGCTGACCGTGAGGAGCTTCTGAGCAGAAGGACACTTGTATGGGGGTGCACGCGACCTCCCCACTAGCACGTGTGGACAAGGGATAAATAGAAAGAGCGGCCCCTATGGTCTCAGAACTATCATAAATTGTACTGGAGGTAACTGAGTGCATATGAGTGTGCGAGAGTGTAATTGGCCTTGAGAACTATGTTTCCACAGCACCACGGGCTCCACCCACATCACCCCGCTCAGAAGGCATGGCTGCTCCCAGAAAGAGCCACGACGACCCTTCGTGCTCCCTCATAAAGGGGCCCTGTGTCCACCTCTCAGGGCAGCCTGGGGCAGCAGGACCCTTGCAGGGTCTGGTCAGCTGGTGAGACTGCCATCCTTCCTTGGGCCTGTTGTCCACGAGGCCTGCGGGCAGCTGAGCGACCCCATTCCTCCATCGGCAGGGATAGCCTGGTCAGGAGCGGTGGGAGCTGGGACCCTTCACTGGGGTCTTGTGCTCCCGTGTGACCCCTCTCTCCCCCAGGGGCCTCAAAGGGGACAGAGGCAACATCACAGCTTAACTGTGCTTTCAAGAAGGTGGGAGGATGTGCTGGCGGCTGGAAGATGAGGGTTTTCTTGAACACAGGCCTGGGATGGGAAACTCGGGTCTCAGGGGTCACTGTGGCTGGTCTCTGAGCTCCAGGTCTCAGCCTGTTTCCTTTCTCTCCTGCTGGCTGCCAGCTGCAGTTTTCACGGGTGTCTGAGTCTGTGCACTTGAGGTGACCACAGGACCCTCGAGGTTGCTTTGCTTTTCTCTTCCACTTGCTTTATGGAGGAAGAGGTCTTGCGGCTGTTGCCCACACTGATCAGTGTAACTTTCACAGACATTTCAACATAAGACTTTTAAAGACACAGAGACGGTTCCCAGGCATCTTCAAAAGAAGCTGCCCACACTGTATTTTCTTATTGCAATGATTCGCTGTAGAATGCCTGAAAATAGATATGATTATAGAGGAAATAAAACTTATAAGTCCTGCACACATGTATATATGTAAAAAGAAGATAATACCGTAGGCATAATGATAATACCAACTTTTTCCTTTTAAAATTACTTTTAATTGTGGTAAAATACACATAACATACAATTCACCATCTTAACATTTTTTAAAACCTTTTAATTGAGGAATGATTGACATACAAAAAGCTATCCATATTTAATGTGTGCAACTGGATGGGTCTGGAGATGAGTGTACGCTCACGAAGCCACCACCACCGCCGATGCCATAAACACACGAAACCACTGCCACCGCCGATGCCATAAACACACAAAACCACTGCCACTGCCGATGCCATAAACACACGAAACCACTGCCATCGCCGATGCCATAAACACACGAAACCACTGCCACCGCCGATGCCATAAACACACGAAACCACTGCCATCACCGATGCCATAAACACACGAAACCACCACCACTGCCGATGCCATAAACACACGAAACCACCACCACCGCCGATGCCATAAACACACGAAACCACTGCCACTGCCGATGCCATAAACACACAAAACCACCACCATCACCGATGCCATAAACACACGAAACCACTGCCACCGCTGATGCCATAAACACACAAAACCACCACCACTGATGCCATAAACACATGAAACCACTGCCACCGCCGATGCCATAAACACACAAAACCACTGCCACTGCCGATGCCATAAACACACGAAACCACTGCCACCGCCGATGCCATAAACACACGAAACCACTGCCACTGCCGATGCCATAAACACCCTCTAAAAAGTTCCTCCCACCCCGTGTGTTTATTGGTTTTTTTCTGAGCGTGATAAGAACATTTCACATAAGATCTGCCCTTTTAGCACACAACATGATTGGAGACGAGGCTCCACGCCTGCAGCAGACATCGGGGCGTATTCGTCTTGTGAGATGGTTTGGATCCATGTCCCTGCCTGCAACTCCAGTTGAGCTGTAACCCCAGTGCTGGAAGTGGGGCCTGGGGGGTAGTGTTTGGGTCAGGGCAGTGGACCTTTTATGGCTTGGTGCTGTCTTTGTGGTGGTGAGTGAGTTCTTGAAAGATCAGGTCCTTTAAAAGCGTGTGGCACTCCCCACCCCCACCTGCTGGCTCCCGTTCTTCCCATGTGATGTGCCTGTTCCGGCTTCACCTTCTGCCACGAGTAAAAGCTCCTTGAGGCCTCCCCAGAAGCAGAAGCTGCTGTGCTTCCTGTACAGCCTACAGAACCAGGAGCCAATTCAACCTCTTTTCTTAGAAGTCACCCAGTCTCAGGTGTTTCTTTTAAACAACGCAAGAAGGGACCAATACATATTTTATGAGCGACACATGACGCCCTTGAACTCACAGCTCCCCATCCCCCTCCCCCAGCCCCTGGCACCCCCGGCATGCTCCTCTCTGCTTCCGTGAGCCTCTGTCAGATGCCTCATATAAGGATATTGTGTGACATTGTCCTTCTGTGGCTGGCTCATTTCTGCCAGCACAGCATCCTCCATGTTCATCCATGTTGTCTTCAATGGCAGGGCTTCCTTGCTCTTAGGCTGAATAATGCTCTGTTGTGTGGACATCCCACGTTTCCAATATTCGCTCACCGTCAGGGCCCGCTGGTTGCTCCCGTCTCTTGGCCATTGTGGTTGTTGCTGCGTGGCCTGGTGGCCCCTCCCGTCCACTCACCCGGCTCTGCTGGGTGCCTGTGCTCAGCCTGCAGCATCCCAGCTTCAGTGTAGACTCAGAAGCTACATCTGAGGCAGTGATGTGGAGTGAGATGCTTTGGGGACATCAAGGGGGCCAGGCAGTGGGGATGAGGAATGGCTCTTCCAGGGATTCCCAGCTGCCCGGCAGTGATGCTTCCCCATCAGTGCCCTCCTGTCCTTGTCCCAGCTCTCCAGGGACCACCAAATCTGCACTTGTTCTGCCCCCACACCACCCCCAGCTCAGAGCTTGAAGGGCAGAGGGCAGCACCATCTTCCTAAAGCACTGGGGGGCAGAGGGCCGGATGTCAGTGCAAGGGTTTGCAGCCGCTGTGACTACCTGCAAATACCACTTCTCTCAAAGTCACCTGCATACTCCTGGCTACCCGCTGCACAGCTCCTGGAGGGGCCTCCAGCCCTCTCCACTACCCCGACACACAGAGGATGCACAGGGGTGAGCTGGATGCATTGATGGAATGTCGTGGTCCCCAGAGGAGGCTCACAAGGTGCCCAGCGGCAGCTGAAGCAGAGTCTTGAGCGAGGGGCACGGCTGTTCTGACATCACCCCGTCCCTGCTGCAGGGAGAGGTGGCACACTCTCCCACCCACACCACCTGGGTTCACTGCGTTAGGGGAGGGTGCTGGCAGGGATCATAAGGTTTGATTTCCAGAAGTCATGGGGGCTGGAGCCGACCCAGATATGGGTCAACTTGGGAGAAAGAGGAGGGAGACCTAGGGTTGTCAGATTAGGAAATAAAAAAGGAAGGATGTGCAGTTAAACGTCCATTTCTGCTAAAATATGCGTGTGTGCATGGACATAGATATTTATGTATACACAGGTTTGCATTAGCAGTGGCAGTGAGGACCTTTCTATGACGTCCGGGTGACACAGGCTGCCTTTGCTTTGTGGGTGTCCTCCCCACAGCTGGGCCCCTGAGCGCTTTGCGAGGCATCATCCCCTCTCACCAGCCGTCCTACTCCCCAAAGCACCTCCCTGCCCCTCCCGAGTGGCCCACGTTCATAGGCACTCACAGATTTTTTTCAAGAGGAGCTCATGGTTGCTTATTTCTAATGTTCTGTTTTGCTTGGAAAAGTTTGAGCCAGTCTGAATTTTCCTGTAAATTCAGCAAATTGATGAGTCCTGAAAAATGACTTGTTTTTTTGTTGCTATTGTTGTTGGAATCCGCTTCTCTTTGAAGTTTAGTGAAATGAGAAAGTAGCCTGGGGTTGATAAATCCGTGTTGATTTCACCCGGAACACCTTACATCTTCTGATTTCAACCCTTCTGAGATTTCAGGAAAGTTCTCTTAATTGTATCTCTGGAATCTTCGCCATTTCACTCTTCTCTTCTCTGCAGAAACAAACTATGCAAACGCCTTACCTCTTTGTGCTTTCTTTTTTTTTTTTCTATTCTTTTGAGAGACAGAGTCTCGTTCTGTCTCCCAGGCTGGAGTACAGTGGTGTGATCTCGACTCACTGCAACCTCTGCCTCCTGAGTTCAAGCAATTCTCCTGCGGCAGCCTCCCAAGTATCTGGGATTACAGGCATGTGCTACCACGCTTGGCTAATTTTTGTATTTTTAGTAGAGATGGGGTTTCACTATGTTGGCCAGGCTGGTCTCGAACTCCTGACCTCAGGTGATCTGACCGCCTTGGCCTCCCAAAGTGCTGGGATCACAGGTGTGAGCCACCACACCTGGCCCTGTTTGTGCTTTCATATGAATTATTTTCTCTTTAATTCTTCTTGAAATTATTTCTGCTCCGTTTATTTTGCAAACGTATCCTTCTTGTTGCTGCTCTGTTTTCATCCGCGCCCTTTCTCCTTCTTTCTGTCATTGTGACCTCCTCTTCTGTGATGTCTGACTATTTCCTTCCTCCTCTTTCTTGAGCGCCACCACCTCGGTTTTCGTCACCTTTTGTTGTCTTCTGATGTCTTCCTCGAGCCTGTGCCTCTGCCACAAGTTCCTGATCCACGGAGGCCACAGGTGACATCCGGTTCTTTGAACCCGTGGAGAACTGCGGGGCACGGTTCTCCCCTGCTTCACAGCCATGCCGTCCCACCGTGTGTTCTTCACCCGCCTTTTGTCGGTTGCTGCCTCCCTCCTCTGGCTGTCAGCTGTCCCTCTCTCTTCCTCCTTGTCCCTTCCACCCTCTCCATGTGTACAGCTTGGACTTAACCCTCTTTTTCTCTCAAAGACCTGAAATGTGGGGGTCCTAGAGGGCCCCTGTTCAGAGCCACACTTACAGCCAGCCAGTTGCAAAGAGGACAGATAGATTCCACGCCATCTTCCACAGCCCACTGCCTGCCACTCTCTGCAACTCAAATTTCAGGGGCTCCTGCAGCCAAGACAAGGACCCTACTTTATGCCAAGCAGAGGGCCGTGGGGTTCCCTCGTGTGACTGTCAGGTTTGCTGGAGACTGTGGGCCTGCCAGTGCGGGCTCTGCCCTGCCTGGTGCCCATCCTGTCTCTGATCCACCCGCACGCCGCATCCTGGATCCGCACCTCCCACACCTGTGGATTTCAGCATCCAGTGTTTCCTGGCGTTCCCTCTCACAGGCTCAGTTCCTCACGGACCTGAGACCTTCCCACCCAGCATCTCCCCAAACAAGGCCGGTAGTGTTCAGCCTGTCACCACTCCTTCTCCACCACTCGACCTCTTGCCAGCTGGTGTCCAGTTACGTTTTGGCAAAGGTGGTCACCAGGCGGACTTGGAGAGAGGGAAGACATGGAAGCCCTCTCTGCTCTCTGCAGTGGCATTGTGAGGCGTGGTCTCTGGTGGGCCTGCCGGGTGCACTGTTGGGTGTCAGTGGCCAAAACAGGCCCAGTGGAGGGGCGGGGGGCGTTGGGGAAGGACCTGGCCACTGCTCCTTTCCTCATTCCAGAGCAGGCTGCAGCCAGGTCCCTGGGTGAAGGGGCCTTCAGATTGCAGATCTGAACAGAAGGGCTGGTGGATGATGTTTGAAGCCACGGTTAATATGCCTGGAAAAGACAAAGGGCCAGGGCAGGGCCTGAATTAGGGCCAGGGCCAAGCCTGAATTGCTGAAGAGAAGAGGGGAAATCATGAAAGGAAACGGAGGAGGACTGAACCCGGGGTGGGGGGAATATCCACCTCCATTTCGGGTCTCAGGAAGGACAAGCCAGAATCCTTCCTCGGAGGAGTGCTAGGTCACAGCGATTCAGGCCTGATCCTGCTTTGTACCTAGAATAACAGAAGATCTTCTTCAGAAACCTCAAGCTCCGATGATGCCTTTAGACCCATGAGGATGGAGTGTGAAATTCCATGAATATCGAGTCTATTTTCTGGACCCCAGAGGTGAGCATGGGCTGACAGAGAATGCATTATTCACACATCTCCCAGGACCGTGAGGGTGGGAGACACACGCCTGTGCCCTCTGATCCCTCGGTGGCCTCACCAGGAGGTGTTTTTATGGTTCTGGAAAGCTGTGCGTCTTCCTCTCTGTTGGGCTCATTCTGAAGCACAATCCCAGCATCCACAGGGCAGACGCAGCATCCACGTGGCACATGCTTCCTGGGCACTCTTAGCATCCACATGGCAGATGCTTCCTGGGCACTCTTAACAGTCACAGGACGCTTGGACTACTCAGGACACAGAGGACACAGCAGGCTGCGGCTGCAGACCTTGAAAAGATTTATTTTAAAAGCCCAAGGGGATAAATACAGCATCTCCCACATTACTCCATACTTAAAAAATTTGGATTAATTATATTAAAAATTTGCATTCGAAGCATTTATGTAAATAGGAGTTAAAAATTGCAGAGTGGGTAGGTGGAGAGTGTCTCCCCTCAAGCATCTCCAGGGGAGCAGAGCCTCTGGGCTCCACCTGGTCTGGCTGGCACCGCTCAGTTGGCACTCTGATGAGTGATGGGTGTTGAGCTGGCGGGGGCCCATGCTCTCTGTGAAGCAAAACTTGAGGTAGACCTCACCCCCAATCCCTGGCCTGAGACCGTGGGTGCTTGTCTGAGGAACGCCAAGAGGCTGTCTCTAGAGGTGGGGTCTGATGCCTGCCACGTGGACTCTTCTCAGATGGTGACCATGCTGGGTCCACTCGTGTCTCTGTCCCGTCTCCTGTGCTTCTGACTTTGTGCAGAAACCATAGTTCCTGGGCCCAGACCTGGAGAAGCCATCTTCATGCCCCTCCCAGCCCCGGCACAGCTGCCCAGCCTTCACCAGACTCATTCTCCTCCTGCCAGGGAGGTGGCGCCAGCCCACTATTCCTCTTGGACAGGGTGCCTGTCTTACCATGTGGAGATGCCAGGACCAATGAGATAAAGTGGGGGCACAAATTCCCAGAGAATGAAGGTGCCTGAGACGCAGCAGTGTGACGCAGGGCAGGGGCTCCACTGGTCAGAGGGGTGCAGGGCTTCCGCCCAGATGCAGGCAGGTCTTGGATGAAGGGGGCGGAAGACCCAGGCAGGAGTTGGAGGGCAGGTCTGCTCTGCTTGTCACCACCACTCAGCACTCACTCACTTACCTGTGCGCCTATTCATTCCCTCACTCACTCTCCCATGCATGCATTTATTCGTTGATTCAGTCGTTCTCTCGCATGTGAATTCACTCACTCATTCATCTGTGCATGCATGCATTCATTCACTCACCCATGCAGGCATTCCCTGCCTCACTCACACACCCGTGCGCCCATTCACTCACTCACTGACAAACCCGTGCGCCCATTCACTCACTCACTCATTCACTCACTCACCCATGCACCCATTCACTCACTCACTCACCCATGCACCCATTCACTCACTCACTCACCCATGCACCCATTCACTCACTCACTCACCCATGCACCCATTCACTCACTCACTCACCCATGCACCCATTCACTCACTCACTCACCCATGCACCCATTCACTCACTCACTCACCCATGCACCCATTCACTCACTCACTCACCCATGCACCCATTCACTCACTCACTCACCCATGCACCCATTCACTCACTCACCCATGCACCCATTCACTCACTCACTCACCCACTCATGCACCCACCCATTCACTCACTCACTCACTCATGCACCCATTCACTCACTCACTCACCCATGCACCCATTCACTCACTCACTCACCCATACACCCATTCACTCACTCACTCACCCATGCACCCATTCACTCACTCACTCACTCACCCACTCATGCACCCACCCATTCACTCACTCACTCACCCATGCACCCATTCACTCACTCACTCACCCATGCACCCATTCACTCACTCACTCACCCATACACCCATTCACTCACTCACTCACCCATGCACCCATTCACTCACTCACTCACTCACCCACTCATGCACCCACCCATTCACTCACTCACTCATTCACCCACTCATGCACCCACCCATTCACTCACTCACTCACTCACCCACTCATGCACCTATTCACTCACTCACTCACTCACCCACTCATGCACCCACCCATTCACTCACTCACCCATGCACCCATTCACTCACTCACTCATGCACCCATTCATTCACTCGCTCACTCACCCACCCATGCACCCATTCAGTCAGTCATTCACTGACCCATGTACCCATTCACTCACTCACTCACCCACCCATGCACCCATTCAGTCACTCAGTCACCCACCCATGCACCCATTCACTCACTCACCCACTCATGCACCCACCCATTCACTCACTCACTCATGCACCCGTGCACCCATTCACTCACTCACCCATGCACCCATTCACTCACTCACCCATGCACCCATTCACTCACTCACCCACCCATGTGCCCATTCACTCATTCACCAATGTGCCCATTCACTCACCCACTCATGTGCCCAATCACTCACTCACTCACTCACACGTAGATTCATTTATTTACTCACCCATGCATCATTCATTCACTCACTCATTTGCGCATGCATTTCTTCATTCACTCATGCAACAAACATTCACTGAGTTTTGATCATCTTTCAAGCACGTGGTAGGTACTGAGGACACAGAAATGAACAAAACAAGCAGGTTTTCTTGCTTTCCTGGACAATGCGTTCTAGAGGGCAGGGATGGGCAATGAATGAATGAATAAGTAAATGGAGAAGGGCATAAAGGGTGCCCAAGTCACCCTGCTCCTCCCACTGGGATGAAGTAATCCGTCTCCCTCCTTCCGCTTTCCGACTCCCCATCTCATTATCCCCCGCACAAACCGTCCCCGGATGGAGTCAGATGGTGTCTCTCTCACGGTGGGACACTTCTGTTCTCTCTCAGTGCTTGGAATAAAATTCCCATCAAGGCCAAGGAGGCCTCTGCCCATGAGCTGCCACCCCAGCTCCCCAGGTCACCACCTGCAGCCTCACAGGGGCTTCTTCCGTTCCTGAATGAGCTCAGGGGCCTCTGTGCTCACTGCTTCCTGTCTGGACTGCTCTTCCCCTGGATTTCTGCGTGTTCCCCCCTCCTTGTTCAGGTCTCTTCTCAAAGACCACTCCCCAGGGAGGCCCTTCCTCCCTTCCCTGTCTAACGGCAACTCTTCACTGCGTCTTCTCCTCTGTGTCATTGTTACCAGCCACCCCATGGGGCTGACCATCGGGTGGAGAATCTTAGAGCTCACCCAGGACAAATACTGCAGCTGGGGAAACTGAGGCCTGGAGAGGGGTTAGAGTGGGTCCAGTGGGGATGAGGACAGGAACTCAAGTTTCCTGGTTGTCCACCCAGCACTCTTTTCTCTAAGCTGCCAGACTGTCTTGAAAAAGAGGGTCCAGTGTTCTAATGCAATAGGAGCCATCATGTCTCTATCACACGGAGAGGCATTTTCTTGAGATCTCACTCAATGCGGCTTTTAGGTCCGAGTCATGCACCACTCCAAACTGCCCCTGACTGCTGCCAGCTTCTCAGAGGTTCTCAGAGCTGTGCAGTCTCTTTAGGACCCTTTTTCAGGAACAAGAACTGTCCAAGGAAGAGCAGCTCCGAGAAGCCCTAGGTCTTGTCTTCTCTCAGAAAAGAGCCTGGGTTTTATGAACATCCAGGTCTGCTTCCCATTCCTTGTGGGTGCCTAGCAAGGATTCTTCCCTGATATCACCCAGAGACTCTGAGGGGAGAACAAGAATGGGGTCACCTGTTTCTTCAAAAGAATTTTTTTTGAGAGAGAGTCTCACTCTGTCGCCCAGGCTGGAGTGCAGTGGCCTGATCACGGCTCATGGTAGCCTCGACCTCCCTCGGCTCAGGTCATTCTCCTGCCTCAGCCTTTCAAGTAGCTGGGACTACAGCATTGCACCACCATGCCCAGCTAATTTATTTCATATTTTTTGTAGAGATGGGGTTTTACCATTGTTGCCCAGGCTGGTCTCAAATTCCTGGGCTCAAGCAATCTGCCCACCTTGGCCTCCTAAAGTGCTGGGATTGCAGGCGTGAGCCACTGCACCTAGTTGCCTGTTTTTTTGGGTGAGTTTTCCACCTAGGAACACTGAGTGGAAGTTAAGCTGCAGGAACTCCTCTGCTTCGTGACTTTTGTTCGTCATGCATCTGTGTTTGTGACCGTGGCTGGCTTCCCCTTAGCTCATTCCCTGAAAAACAGTAGCAGCAGAGTTTAGCCCATTATTCGTGGGACACTTGCTTGGGGGTGGGTGTGTTCGTGCTGCTTAAAGCTCAGTTGGTTTTCACCACTTGATTCCAAAGGCCCAAATGAAAATCAATTGAAAATACAGATGGTCCTGCACTTGTGATGGATTAACTTGTGATGCTTTGGCTTCACAATGAGTTTCCCGGGGTGTAGCCCCCATCATAAGTCAAGGAGTGTCTGTAAATGGTGCATCCAAAGATGGCCTTCCATTGGCTCTAGATGCTCTGAGGCCTCTCTAGGTGGGGTCCAGGGACTGACAGTTTGATGTCACTCAGTGCTTGCTGGAAGTTTGGACTCCAGGCCTCACACCAGGGCTATCTGATCAGAACCTCAGAACCTGCACTTTAACTGACCCCAGGTGCCACTGTGCTTATGCAGCTTGAGAAGCTGCTGTGAAGAGCAAGTGGGATTTATCCCAGGAGGCAAGGATGGTTCAAGTGCTCATACCTGCTGTGCCTTGGTGTCTCCCAGGAAACCTGTGCACCTCCCGACTCTGGGTTCATTGAGGCAGGCGGGGAATAGTTAAAGCTCCCCAGAGATCCTAACATGCGGCAGAGCTTAAGAATCACTGATTGGGGAAAACCAGAATGGAAAGCAAGATGACCCATCATCCGGCATTGAGTGGCCTTTCTCTCTAACCCTCGAGGGCTGCCCCTTGTCATATGATCCAACAAGTGGCTGTGTTTCCCCTCAAAGGACAACAGGCAGGGCTTGGGAGGGACCCAAAGAGTGAACCTGGCTAGGACTGTCCATGCTAAGGGACATGCTGTTCTAAGATGGCTTAGGATCCTTGGAGCCCCTAACAAACCATTTTTGCTAGCGAAGTTTTTTCCTGTAAAAAGCTAGTCCTGTGTGACCTCCTACTGAGGCCTGCTTGAACACCCTGTTGTGATGTGGTGTCAGACTGTCACGCCCTTTGCAAAACAGGACTCCAGCCAGCTCACTGGCCTCTGGTCTCACCTGGAGTGGGCATAGTAACCTGACTCCCCCTAGTAAGCCACCCTGCTGTGGAGATCCAGGGGTGGGTGGATGGATGAGGGTAATGCCAGCTACTGAAACAGATGCAGCCATGTAGATGGCTCAGCAGGTAAGCAGCCATGTGTCCTCGCTTACCAAAGCCCAGCACGTGAGCTCCTGACAGGGATGCCTCCCCTCCAAAGGTGACTTAGGGCCCCAGTCACTACCTTCTTGTAGCTCCGCTGGTTCCAGTGCTTGAGCTCCAAGGTCCTGTGGTCACCCGGGTCAGGTGGGTGGAAGGTAAAGAGCAGGGTAAGAGGCTCCAGGGAGGTTTCTTTGGGTCTGCCCAGCAGGGTGGCTTCACTTCTGCTCCCTTCCCTTGATCTTGATCTTGTCTCTCAACTTCACATAACACCAAGGGGCCCAGCGTGTGTTGTGGCTACGTATCCAGGAAGACGAGAATGCAGGTTTGGCCACAGCAGGCAGAACTTGCCCCCAGGTGTCCATGAAAATGGACATGGGGCAGGTGAACTCTGTTATTCTCTCAAGAAGGGGTCAGGGGCCGAGTGCAGTGGTGCCCGCCTGTCATTGCAACAATTTAGGAGGCTGAGGCGGGTGAATCTGCTCTTGTGCAGGCAGTGGGTGGGTGGAGGCTGATGAAATAGCCCAGAGGTGGCGTGAGTGTGGCTAGACCTGGGGGTTGAAATTCAGGTGGAGGAAAGAAGACAGACACGTTGAATGAGACAGAGCCCGCAGGATGCTGACAGGTGGGAGTGGGGAAAAGAGGGCCGGAGGGCTTTGACGGTTTGCACCAGGCAGGCAGGAGGATGGTAAAGGCCTTACCAAGATGGGAAGGTGGTGGGGAGCAGGTTAGGAGGGTGGACTGATCTGCCAAGGTGTGTTACATCTGCTGAGCAAGTCCCATGTGTGAGGACCTTACTGTGTCATCTCATTTAATCCTCACGATCGCCCATCAATTAGGGTATATCCATCTGGTCTCACACTGCCATAAAGATACTACCTGAGACTGAGTAATTTATAAAGGAAAGAGGTTTGATTTACTCACAGTTCCACATAGAGGTGGAGGCCTCAGGAAACTTACAATCACAGCAGAAGGGGAAGAGGAAGCAAGGCACATCTTACATGGCGGCAGGAGTGAGAGAGAGAGGAGGGGGAAATGCCAAACACTTATCAAACACCCAGTGAGAACTCACTCTCAAGAGAACAGCCTGGGAAAACTACCCCCATGATCCAATCACCACCCTTCCTCATCAAATGGGGATTACAGGTCCCTTCCTTGACACATGAGGATTACAATTTGAGATGAGATTTGGGTAGGGGGGGACACAGAGCCAAACCATATCATAAGGCTTGCCATTTCACCCTTTTACAGACAAGAAAGGCACAGAGAGGGTAAGCAACTCAATCAAGGTCATTCAGCAACAAGGTTTCAGAGTAAAGACATGAGCTCAGGTTTAACTGACCTGAGTTTTCATGGCCATATTATCTCATGTCCCTGTGAGAAGGTACCTAGACTACCACATGTGAACTTTACCTTTTCCTTTTTGGATGAATCTGGTTTGTCTGTTGAAACAGACACTGACTTTTCTCTTTTCATTACATAAAACTTTCTTGGACACTCTGGATTTGAAAGAATGAAATTTCCTGTAACATCAGACTCTCATCTCCCTACCCCCAATGATCTAAAGCTGCCGGCGGTCTGCAGTGGATGGAATCTTTGTCCCTAGGGGAGTGTGTAGATCCTGGGGTTTTCAGAGGCACTGCATCACCTGCATCCTCCACGTGCAGGAAAGTAAAGAGCTGTACCCACCTGGGCTTTGTCCATGCTCCATGGCAGGGGGTGGCTACCAAGGTGGCCCCTGCAGGTGTGCATGAATTATCTGGCCGGAGGGCTCAGGATGACACACCACTCAAGTCTGGGATGGAGCTGAGGACAGGCAGGAGGAAGGGCCACCTGGATTTTGGTCCCCTCTCCCCCAACTGCGTTCCAACCTCTAGAGAAAGCAGAGAGTCACAGCCTGGATTGGAAGGGGCACTGCCCAAGTCACCAGGACATGGGCTTTCAGAGCAGATAAGGTGAAGACAGCATCACCCCAGCCCCCCCAGAGACACAGGGGGAACAGGTGTGGTGGGAGACCTGGTTCCCT
The DNA here is from genome assembly GCF_028878055.3 of Symphalangus syndactylus. Classification (NCBI taxonomy): domain Eukaryota; kingdom Metazoa; phylum Chordata; class Mammalia; order Primates; family Hylobatidae; genus Symphalangus; species Symphalangus syndactylus. The sequence continues at coordinate 127,028,977 of NC_072435.2, forward strand.
AAGACCACTCAGGCAGGGATGGGGCCTAGACCACTACCCAGCACACCGGGCTCCCCAGATATGTAGCAGTGGGATGCCTTCTGAAGGAGACAGAGCATGGGCAAATCAGAAACCAGGTCTGGAAAAAAAGTGATTTATGTTTTAATGTGTCTGAAAAGTGCAGGCTTGGCTAAATCGTTGGGCTTTACCTGACCTTCCCAGAATATATTCTCTCCTCTCTCTCTATCACACAAACACACACACACACACACACACCCTCCTGTGCTCACCCCTGAGCCAGGTGCCAGGTGCTGTGGTTGCATGTGTGTGACGTATGGGCCTGGCCTGGGCTATGTGCCCCAGGTAGAATGATAGTGGGGAAGGGCTGGTTCCCAAAGGTCAGAGATCTCTCACCAGAGCGAGGACAGCTTTCCTTCAGATGGCCTCCCCACCACCATTCTCTAGAGCTCCACACCCTTTCCTGAGAGTGAGGGTGATGCTGGGAAATGGCTCCATTCTCAGCCTGAGCTTCCCTACGCCTGTCACTGTCTACAGTCCCCAGTAGCCAGAGGCAGGGCACAGACAAATGAGAAGCAAATCAGATCCAGGGGACAGGGGCAGTGCCTGGGATGAAGTAACACGACCTCTGGAGTCACGCAGGTAAAACCCACCACCCACTTCTTCCGGGAATCACAGCTGGAAATCCCTCCAGGACAAAAGAGCGAACTGGACTTGAGTCCCTAGAATTCACAGGCAGGACCCAAGAACAGGGCAGTCCGGGACCCTGACTCCCACTGGGGCTGAGCCCTCCTCTCCACGTGGGAGGCCAGGTGTATCCCCTTAGCTGGGGATCCAGCCCTGCAGCCTGTCCTGTTCCCTTGGCCCAGTTCCCACGGTCTCGGTCCCACGATCCAGCTCCCATGGTCCTGTTCCCACGGTCCTGTTCCCACAGTCCTGTTCCCATGGTCCCGCCCAGAGCTTAGGCCCCTACACAGGCTCTAGGGCACTTGGGGAATGAGAAGCTACACTGGTTCCTTGTGGGTATCAGGAAGGCGCGGCCCCTCTGTGACCTCCCAGTTCCCAGGAACTCAGACAGCCAGGACAGGTAGTGAGGGAGCCAACAGCAAGCATCCCCACCTTGTGGTGCCAGCCTTGCCCCTCTGCACTAACGGCCTCTGATTGTCATGTAGGTTTCCTGGCAGGGCCAATCAGAGCCCCGAGCCCCTGAACTCAACAGTGGTTGGTTCACGATGTGCACGTGACCTGTGTGGGTCCAATCAGAGTCCTAAGACTAGTGTGGGTGGTCCAGAACGAGCTCCTTCATTGCTGGATCTGAACCCCTGGGTGTGGGCTGGAGGTGGAGTGGCCACCTGCAGGGAAGACCCTGCCCCTAGATAAGCTAGAGAAGGGACTGTCCTAATATAAACTAACACAGGGGCTGGAATTATGTAAAAGAACACAGGAACCGTCATCACATACACGAATCTAGGGACAATGAGCCAGGAGATGGACCAGGAAAACTGGATGTGAACATTTTCAGCCTCTCAATCTTGCTCATTCCGGCTGGTGAAAGGAGTCAGGAAGGCTCCTGCATGCTCTAATCCGGGTTGAATGGGTATTCCCTCTCTTGCCCCTGAGAGGCCCTGATGGATGCATTCCAGAGGCACCCGGCACTGCCTCCATCTCCCTCCGGTTTTACCCATCGCCCAAGCCTGGGCCAGCTCTCAGTCAGAAGAAAGTGTAGTGGGGATGTGGACCTGAGATTTGGGACTCTAGGGACATGGCCTGGTTGGCCCCGTTTCCTCACAGTGAGATGCCAGTGTGTGCAGCTCTAACGTCAGTCCTGAGTCCAGCTCAGCTTTGGGTTCTTTGATGAATTCAGACCAAACGGCATGTTGCACAGAAGGCCGGGTGTGTCAGGCAGGAGAATCCTCCTTCCTAATACGGAGATCTCAGGTGCGAGGCAACCGGAGCCTGGGCAGCATTGCCGACCCTGTATGGGGCTGTGAGACTGGATCGATCCCGGGTTGTCCCGGGAGAACACGACTAGTCTCTTACAGGAACTGCCAAGAGGACTGGGCCAGGATGCCCAGACCTTGATGGGCTGAGACGCCACCTGAGAACGGTTAATAATCCCTTCTGGAGAGAGTTGCAACCTTCCCCTGAGAACCAGGGCCGCCGGCCGTGCACTCCTGGCATCTCTCCAGCTTTCCTCTGAAGCTGCCTCCACTATCTCCTCCCCAGCACTTCTCCAGAGGCTCCAGCGCCAAGCCCTGCAGCTTCAAGAGCCTCGTGGCCATGCTCAAAGGGCTAAGACTGAACGCTGTCCCATCAGCTGACCCACGTGCAGGGCCTGGGGTGGCTCATATCTAGAGATCCACCGTGGTGAATGACGGGGAGTCAACCAGGGGAGCGTCCAGCATGTGGGCCTGGCTGATGCTACAGTTCCTGGCCCAGGTCCTGGGGAACGATTCTAAGAAATGTGGGGGCCTGGCAGAAATGTGGTTGGAGACTCAGTCTCGCAAATAACTGAGAAACGGGGATAATTAACATCCAGGGATTTCCCTGGATGTTCCCAGGAGATTCAGCCTGAGTAGTCTGGAGTCAGCCTGGTTAATGGTTGGAGAATCAGTGTGGTCCATGAAGAGGAATAAATCTTTATACCGGGTGACTTAGCCTGATTAACGTTGAGAGATTCAAGCTCTTCTTTTCAGAGGGAGAAGGGAAAGCAAATACTCTAGTCTGTTCTTAAAAGGTGAAAAGGTGATTGTTAAATGCCTGCTCTAAAGTCCCCCATAGTGAGTGAGAGTCTGAGCTTGAATAGGCGCCTTGGTTCAGGTCCACTCTGAAGGGCCCTTCACCTGACTTCTCCCGGGTCCATTCATTCTCCACATCAGCACACACTAGATACCTCACAACTTCCTGGATTTTAATTGCCACTTGAGCTGCTCTGAGATCCACAGACTTCTGTACTAAAACTAGGAGAGACCAGCACTTGCTAAACTTATGCAATAAAATACGAACTACAGTTATAAACAGCCCTTGGCAAAGCTCAGTTCAAGAGGATGTTTTGGAACTATAAGTGCAGTTACTCAACATGAAGCCCTCCAGGGACGGTCAGCTGCTCATTCTGGTGAGATCATGAAATAAGGACTTCTCGTGCTCAAGGTCCTCCCAGGGGGAAGTTGCTGGAGTGTGGGAGTGGAGCTGGAAGAGTCACAGAGATGAGTTGGGACACTGCCTTTCTGAAGTCTCAGCCCCTAATTATCTTAGAGGGCACATGGCTTCCTGATGGTGTGGAAACAGTCGCTAGCATCTATCCATCATCCACCCAGTTATTCACCCATCCACATGTCTGTACATTCATCCTCCATTCATTCACCCATCCACCCATCTACCCATTTATTTATTCATTCACCCACCCACATACTCATCCATTTGTCATTCACACATCTATCTACTCATTCGTGCATCCATCAATTTGTCATTCATCCGTCACCCATTCACCCATCTACTCATTTACTTATTTATCCATTTTATCCATTTCCTCTTCTATCCAATTACTTATCCATCTGTCCGTCCATCCATCCATCCATCCATCCATCATCTACCCATCATCGACTCATCTGTCCCTTCATTCAAACAACATGAATCGAATGACTGCTCAGTCTCAGGCACTGCTGGGCAGCTGGTTTTACAAAGACCATGAAAAGAGTGGTTGTGCTGCCAAGGGCCTTCATACTCCATCACAGGTAATCTTGGGCAAGATCATAAGATGGTTTAACAAAGACACTGCCTAAGGGTAGGTAGCAGATGATGAAACCAGGGCAGCATCTATCTAACATTGATGGAGCCTCTGCAGTGCTTTCTCACCTTCTCATCTAGCCATGCAATGAGCATTACTTAGCTTCACCAGCCCCAGACTTGATTTAGTGACTGGCTTGAGAAACTTATTGTCTTTGGGGAGTTACTTACAGAACAGGACTTTTGGAGTCAAATAAGAGAAATGCAACTCAGAAACGCTAAGACCAATGGGAACACTTACTGACTCAAGGAATCCAAGAAGGGTTGTTTTGCACAAGTTACTCTTCGACTGCCCCTCTGCATTGATTCTGTGCCCTTCTCTGACCTCACTGTGCCCAGCAGGCTGACCTCTATAAATGGCACCAGTGGGGCTCCCTGCCCTCTGGATTCTGTTGGATTTGACCGATGAGAGTCCCCAGGAGAAGCCTGAGATGGGAGAAGACAGAAGTTGGAGCAGGTATTACCCCTGCCTGACTACGTTTACCAGTGAAGTTCTTCCCCAAATAAGATCTCAGATCCTGCCAGGTGACCCCTCTCCCAGAGTTACAACCCTCCCTGCATTCCAGAAACAAAGCCCCATACCTGTGCCCTGGGGCTTGTGGTGGATAACAGCTTCCCTGCTTATCCAGTTCTTGGGATGCAGGTTCCCCACCCCTACCTAGACCTCTGTAAATAGCCTCTGCATTGAACTCTCTGCAGGGAGCCCTGTGGGTCTGCTCTTGGACTCAGGTTGTGCAGCCAAAGAGCAGCTCAGATGTGCAGGTGAGTGTAGGAGCAGCCAGCCCTGGATGGTCCAGCCCCACCTGCTCTGTCTTCTAATGAGATTGGCTTAACTCTTTGTCATGGTAGATCAGCCTTCTCCATACGCCAGAAAGCATGCGGTCTCTTCCTCCTCTTGGCTTCATGTCAGTTCCAGTTTGAAAAAATCCCAGGAAGGCCAATCTGGGGTCAGGTGACCAGCCATAGACCAATCAGTGGTGGCTCTGGGGGTGGAGTCATGTATGAGCACAGTATCTTCCTGGAACCAGATGATTGGATGGGAGGAACGTCTCCCTTAAGAACAGAAGGGAACAGAAGGTGCATTTCCACACACGGTGGGGGGGTGCTGGAATGATGAGAAGTGAAGCCCCTATGTGGATTCTATTACCTGTGGCCATTGTGATATGTCATCAGACAGACAGCACTTATCAAAATTTGAAAAACTGCCCATTCCGTTTTTTTGTTTTGTTTTGTTTTGTTTGGTTTTTTTGAGACAGAGTCTCGCTCTTTCACCCAGGCTGGAGTGCAGTGGTGCGACCTTGGCTCACTGCAAGCTCCGCCTCCCAGGTTCACGCCATTCTCCTGCCTCAGCCTCCCGACTAGCTGGGACTATAGGCGCCCACCACCACGCCCGGCTAATTTTTTGTGTTTTTAGTAGAGACAGGGTTTCACCGTGTTAGCCAGGATGGTCTCCATCTCCTGACCTCGTGATCCGCCCGCCTTGACCTCCCAAAGTGCTGGGATTACAGGCGTGAGCCACTGTGCCCGGCCCTGTTTTTAACCACAGTACTGAAAGGTGCTCTGAGCCCCAGATCTAAGAGGTGGAGGGGGCTTGTTTTAGGGCTTTCAGACCCCCAGGCACTGCAGGGAAACCCAGGACAACCACCCCCTGAGAGGGTGACCCAGCCTTGGATCTGCCCTCGAAGATCAATCATCCTGAAGCCCTGCCCTTGTCCCCTGGGGCTCTGCACCCCACGCGCTGCTGGAGGACTCAGGCCATCAGTCTGCATTCCCCCCGCTGCGTGCACAGCAGTCCCAGGCTCGGCTTCCATGAGGGACACGGGTCACTCACAGTGTCGGTAACTGAGAACCGAGACCGCCCACCCCATTCGGTGCCTTTGACATCCTCTGGCCGTTTTAAAGAGGTTGGAAGCTGCAGTTTCTCTCCTCACTTTGAATCTAGGGTGATTACTGGGTTGCCAGCACTCCTGAAATGTCTGACTGAGAGGTACCTGGGGTTTGGCTTCTAGATCACTGCCATGGGGTTGGACGTGTGTGTGTGTGTGTGTGTGTGTGTGTGTGTGTGTGTGTGTGTCTGGGTCCTGCGGGAGCTACTTAAGGAGGCTGCTTTGCTGCTGATGGACAGACTCAGATGTCAGTGTCTGAAAAGCATGGACTCACATTCTGAACGCTGAAGGGGGGACGCCTCGGTGCTGAGAGTCACGGTTGCATCCAGGACTGCATCTGGGTCTTTTATCTGACAGGCAGATGGACCGTTGCTCCTGGAAATGGAAGGCAACGTGCAGGCCATTTCACAGGGAAAATATCTCATCAAAAACAAGAGATTGGTTCCCCGCAGCGCCTCGCTTCAACTTCTGTGAGCACAGAAGTGGGGAGGACTCACATTTAGACGCCTGAGGCTGGCTCAGAGAGAAAGTCTGGTTAATGACCAGGGCGAGCTGAGGAATATCAGAGGCCTGAGTCTGGCTGAAACTGGGAGCCTTGGGCACAGGTGACCCAGTCCAGGAGATAGCTGAGGCTGAAGCTGATTAATAGTTCAAGGACCCTGCAGGGTGATTTCGGAGAAGCCACTTGACCGACCTTGGGAGATGCAGCCCCATTACGGGTTGGAGACTCAGCCCTCTCAGTAGGAGGGATGAACCTGATGATGCCAGTGATACAGACTGCGTAAAGTCTGGAGACCCAGAGGGTCGGGTCAGGAAGGAGGGACAGGTGAGGATCAGCCTAGAAAAGCACACAGAGCTGGGAGAGGAGCCTGCTGCAAATGTCCCTGGGATACAGCCTCAGCCCGGGTCAGAGCAACGCTGGAGCTGCCGCCAACCCTCCTGCCCCCAAGCGGGGGCTCCTTCCCTCTGCTTGAGTCCCCTCGCTTCTCTCCTCAGCACACCCCTGACACCTCCACAAGTCCCCGGTGTTGGCTGCTGGTGGAGAGTTCTGAGGCCTCAGAGATGCGCGCTCTCGGGGTGGGGACAGCAGCCGGTGTTCAGCTGACGGAGGAAGTGAGGAGCAGAGCCCAGCCCAGGCGTGTCTGAGAACGATAGGTGCAGTCACCGCTGGGACAGCCCCCGTGGGTTGCTGGGGTGGGACTCGGGGAATGGGTGAGCGGGGCCTTGGAACCCTAGGCCGGATTCATGGTGCTGGTGTGGCCGTGAGCTCTGAGGCAGGGCCTCCGTGGAAAGGCGTGGGGAAAAAGGCTGAACCTTTTTCTCCGGAACACCTCCATGTGTCCCACACAGAAAAGCTTGGAGAGGTCACATGATGCGCTTCCCATCTAAGGGCCTGAAGAGAAGATCACGTGACCTACCATGGCGAGGGTCTACATCAGAGCGGCCTATGGCGAGATGGTGGGGACTCTGCTGTGGACGTCACTACCATCTAAGAAACCATTCGATCAATATCCCTGCGCCCTGGCTGTCCGCCAGGGCCTGTGCTCAGGCACAGTCTCTTTGAGAAGCTTCTGTTCCAGCAGAAAGAGTCATGGAACTAGGACCCGAGCATTCAAGCAACAGTGGATCCCTCACCCTGGGCCCCTGCAGGGGAAACATGCCAGGGACTGGAGGCACAGAGGGCAGGCGCTGGCAACGGGAGGAGGCCCTGGAGCACCCGTCTCCCGCCTCCCAGAGTCCCGTGTGGGCAGCGGCTGCCGCTTTCTGAAGGTGCCCTCAGCCACACTTGGGCCTCCTCCTGGGAAGGGAGGGTCCTGTGATGGACATAGGAGGCTCCTGTCCCGCCCACTGAGGGCGGGGCCTGGACAGTGGAGTGGGAGTGACTCTGCAGCTTCCATCCCTGACCGAGGAACCTGCAGGGAGAGAGAGGGGCAGTCCTAGAAGAGACTGGCAGTCCTCTGAGCAGGGCACAGGCAGCTGTGCCACGCTGGACTGGAGCACCAGAGCCAGGAAACCAACTGACCTGGGAGGGCAGACTCCTCATGTGGCTGCTAGCTGGCGCCAAACCCTCCTGAATGCGCTGCTGTGGTCACCGGCATTCCCTTCCTGAGGTCCAGGTCTGCAAACATGCGAGCCCTCGCAGAGCAGCTGCTGCAAGCGCTGGCATTCCTCATGGAGAGAACGATTCCTTTGATTTCACCCTTCCTGTCAAAGGGACTCCAGCGTGAAGGAGGGTCTACGGGAAAGCCTGCGCCGTGTTGGGAAGCCCAGGGGCACATGGGTTACGTAACTTGGTGCTCTACCACTGGACCGCAGGGGACCCGTAAGACACTCCATGCCTTGTCACAGTGGCTGCAGAATCACCAGGTCACCCCAGGGCTCACTCCACCCCTGGAACCCTGACTTCTGTGGCAGCAACAGCTGACATACGACCAGCCCATGCCCTGCAGATCCAAGGGGGAGGGGCTTTGTTTTGGTGTCTTCTAACACCCTACTCACCGCCCAGAAACCACCCCTGAGCTCTTCTGCCCTGGCTGGGAGTCCCTGAGCCCCTGTCTGGGCCTCTGTGGAGCCCCACACCCTGGATAGCTCAGGTGGTCCAGTGCAAAGCCCCTTCATCCCAGACCCCAGCAGCTGCAGGCTCCGCCCCTTGGGGACCACAGAGCACCTCAGGGTTCATGTGAGATGACTTGCTGCTGCCACTTCTCTGACATCTCCCGACCTTTCCGGAGGAAAGACCAGACTCTCTGGCTGCAATTTCCCCCTCCCTTCACATCAGAGAGTGATGTATTAGGTAGGCGGTGCTGCTGAAACGTACAATTAGAGACAGACCTGGGCGTTTAGTTTCTGGATCATTGCCCAGATTTGGGCACAGGTGCCTGTGTGTGTCTGGGCCTCCTGGCTCCCTTTCAAGGGCTGCCTCCCGAGCACAGACTCGCGTGTCTGCCTGCAGATGCACTGACACAGGTTCAGAGAGCTGCAGAGAAAGCCTCAGCACTGGAAACAGGGTCGTGCTCCCGCACTGTATCTTGGAGATAATTCTCCCTTCATCTGACACTCGGGTGGACAATTGTCTTCAGAAATGAAAGACAAGTTAGTGATTATTGTGCAGGAAAATTGTGCACGAAAAGAGAGAGAAAGATTGGTCCTCACACAGCTGGCGGTATTGTCTTCTGTGCATACAGATATGGGGCGTGTTCATTTTTAATGTCTCAGCAAGACAAGAGTCAGACTGGCTGTGCGTTCCAATTCTCCTTTCAGATGGCAATATTCCCGTGTGGAGTCTGGGCCTTGTGTGCACATGGAGCAGCGGTATTGCCCATGCCTGCTGACTGCAGCTCCAGGGGCACAGGGACAGGGCACCCTGCCTGCTCCAAGGTGAGCTTCCTGGGTGGTATCGGAGACCAGGGAAGGAAATAGCTGTTAGCGAGATTGCTGTATTCGAATTCACATTGCAAAGGGAAGACAGTTGACACATGGATTTTTATGAAATGCATTAAATGGCTTGTCATCATGACAAATAACAAGAGCAATAACTGCTAAAGAGAGTCCAATAGCACAAAAGCAACTTAAAAATATCATTAGGCATTCATGGCGGGCTCTTCTGGCTGCTGTAGCATAAATGTTTTAAGAAGCAGTTTCCACATCATTCCCACGTGGAGCTGGCTGTTTTCTTTTTCTTTTTAATTTTTAAATTTGTATTATCTAATTATTTCTAGGAAAACAAGCCTCATGAACTTAAAATTCCAGCTTGTTTGAAATCCCCTCTTTTTCTCTCCCTAACCTTGTGGGTGATCACCCGACCCAGCTGAAATTTCCCTTGAGTTCTGCTTTGTTCATCTCTAATTAATTACAGTTAGAAATGGGAAGGGCCCTCAAGGCTTTGAGACTCTCCCTGGACACAGCCTTGGGACAGTGACTGCTGCCCCCAGTGTGCTTTCCTCCTCTTTTGTGCTGTGGCAATAGAGTTCCCAGGATTTAGCAGGACACATGTGCTCCAGGAATAAAGATTACAATTTCCAGCCTCCCTTGCAGCAAGGTGTAGTCACATGACCATGTTTTGGCCAATGGGATGAGAGAGGAAATGGTGTGTAGCACTTCTAGGTCATGCCCCTAAAGCCTGCCCTCTTCTTTCTCTCCACTTGCCCCTGAAGGAAAGTGGATGCCTGAAGCCATCTTGGGTCACAGTAGGGAAGGGGCAGCCAGGGCTGGTGGAGCAACCATATTGGAAGATTGGGGCCTTGACATCCTGGAGTCAACACAGGGCCCTGGACAATTTATGCCTGGAGTGTGAATAACAGGAAATCCCCATTTCATTTAAGCCACTCTTATTTGGGGGTCTCTTTTCCCACAGCTGAACCTTCCTGACCATGCACTTCCTCTCACACATGGAGCCATGGACTCCCCTCCCCTGTTGCTCAGCCCAGATTCCTGCCTCCTCAGGGACATGGGGTTGTTAGGTCCTCAGTAGTGTGCGTCCCTTAATTCATTCTAACCATGTTCTGCTCACTTACTATGTGCCAGGTTTTGTGTTTCACAGTGGGGCTACAGCCATGGACAAGTGTTGAAAGTAAAAAGTTCCTCTTCAAAGTTTCCCTTCTTGTTAAAGAATAAATCATAAGTGTTAGAAATAATAGTTTCTTTTAAAAACTAACTTTCTTTAAAGCCTTCTTGCTTTTTCTTAATAACTCTTTGTTAAGCCCTACCCTATGTAGCTGTTAGACATAAGGGAATATGTACATTCTATGTCCTTGTACTTTAACCAAGATATCTGTGCTGAACAGGCTCACAGTCATGTCCCAGCTCACAGTCTATGCCCCTTCCCTATTTAGAAATATTATTACTTCTCTAAGTCTTTTCATAAGCAATTTCCCCTTTTCCTTTGTTCTCTATTTCCTTTACCTATTTAAGAAAGTTTTAAATTATTAGCCGGTCAGATTTAGTTTAGATTGTGCAATCTGGCTCCAGCCAATGGAAATAGGACACCGTAGCAGGGGCAAGCTGCATAAGGGATGAAAATTGCTCCCCTCCTTTGTTCAGGTGTGCTTTTGCCATTGTTCCATCTGCGAGGAGCACCCTTTCTGCAGAAAGTAAAATTGCCTTGCTGAGAAAAACTTTTTTGTCCGAATGCTGATTTTTCCTTGAGGTACTGAGGAACAAGCATTCTATTTCTAAATAAACATTTTACTTATAACAACAAAGCCCGTGGAGTCTGGAGTGGAGGTGTCTGCTGGCTCTTGGCAGCCCGCAGCCTGTATTGGGGAGAGGATGTGTAGCCCCCAGCTGGGGTGCTCAAAGTGACTCCTGTAGCTCCTCCCTGCCACCGTCTCTCAATCCCTGAACTCTATTCTTCTGCCGCTCCCTAGGACGGCACAGGAAGAACCTCCTCAACATCCAGACTGCTGCAGAGTATTTAAAGAGGATTTAGGATGGATCAACAGACTAGAAATGTCTCCCCATCAGAATGATGTAAAATACTGGAAAATTGCAAAATCTTACTTGCACAGGCAGGAGAGTTTCTCCTGAACCCCTGTTTCTACCCCAGGCTCAAATTAAATTGTTAATCAGAATTTTATACACATGAGATATGTTTTATAAAATATTAGTCCCAATTAAAACACCTACATCAGATAACTCACAGTAAGACAAGTGAAGACGTTCATCTGCCATCCATCTTTGTGTCTTAAGTGAACTCAATATAAATAACAAGCTTCAGCACAGAAAGTGTTAGGCATATATGTTAGTTATCTCCACGCAAAGACTTGGGAAATATGAAGGAAGCCGCACTGATGAGCCCAGATAGTGAATTGCTGCATCGTCTGCTCTTCTCCCCATATCACGTCACCACTGAGTTTTTTTCACTCACATCATCACATTTATGTTTAAAATGGTGCACAGTGCAGAGTGGGCCCTGGATGAATGGTTCTTGAATAGGTAAGTTTTCCCATCTTGAGACACTGGCTCATGCTTCAGCTCTGATGCTGTGGAATCACGTGACTGGGGCAAAGGATGCCACTTCTCTCAACCTTAGTATTTCTATTTATAAAATTAAGGGGAAAATGTGAAGAATAAGAAGATTCCAGGGTGCGGCAGAGTCTACTGGTTATACCTCAATGACCATTCCTTGCATCTTCCATTGTCAAAATATTTAGCTAGGTACATGACTATTTAGAACACAAACTACATTCTCCAGTGTTCTGTTTAGCTGTGTGTAGTGAAGCAACGAATTTCTGACTAATAGGTCATGAAAAAAAGCAGCACCCTTAACAGAAAGGGTTATGTGTGGTTTCCACTGAGGTTGTAAAATGCTATAAAAAAAACATAATTCCTACACTAACAACAAGGAAAACCCAGGCAATCTACAAAATCATACTGGATTTCCTTAAAGCCATTAGAGAGCTGGGGTTTCATGGTGCCTCCAAAGAAAGATGGGGAGGGAGCAACTGGCTTAACTTGGACAGGGAGTGGGGGCAACACAAGGCCTCTATAAATGCTGTTAAGAACATTACTTCCAAAATGTTTAGCAAGTTTCTACAGGCTCTGTATGTATGTTCTTTCTGGTGAGTATAGAATCCTAATGGGCACAGATACATGGGCAGTGTGCAGACATTTTCAGAGGTTTCCCCATGGAGCTTGCTATATACTCAAAAGAAATATTGGAGCCAAGATGAGAGTGGAGAAAGCTCCCTTCTGTGGCATCAGCCTGGGTGAAGGGTACAGTTGTCACTGTAGAAAATGGATAGAGCCTTCCTAGATCTTTCTCTCCAATCTCACCCAAGGAGCAAAAATCTTAAAAATAACTGAGGGCACTGGGGATGGGACAACAAATCATGCTGCCTCCAGGCCATAGACAGAGACCCACTGTGACTAGACAAAGGGAAGAGAGAAACACCCTCCCGGGGGAGAGCCAAAAATACCCTAGGCCCGGATTGTAAGAGATGCTTTCTGTTGAGGGAGGGCTGGAAACTCCCACACAAGAAACACCAAAACGACAAGATAGAGTTTGAATGCTGCTGGAGGGGGAGCAGGAGCCCTAGGTGAGCCTCTCCCTTGAGTCTCAGTGACACACAGCCTACCTAATACTTATGCTGACCCAGGACAACAGAGAATGCCCCAGCCCTCATCATGAGGTTAGCAGGCATTGACAAGACAAAACAGAACACATGGGAGAGGGGTAAGCTGCTATAGAGAGACCCTGTCTGAGGCTCAATCTCATAAATACAGCCTACAGCAGAGCGTGAAGCAAGAGCATTGAGAAAAATTCTCCAGTGACTCAATCCCTACTGTAGACACAGGTAACACCAGCAGAATTTGAAGCTTTGTGGTACACTGACAGTAACCACAGAACAGAGACATTTAAACGCAGCTCACTGTCTAGAATCATTTACCTCCCATCCCAAATAAAGGCCTAGTTAAAGAAGAGGCATATGCCCAATTCAGGTACAAGTACTGTTACCTCAATTCCTATTGTCTATGCCACGTCTAACTTTTTTTTTTAATGAGACAGAGTCTCACTCTGTCACCTGGACTGGACTGCAATGGCATGATCTCAGCTCACTGCAGCCTCTGCCTCCCGGGCTCAAACAATTCTTCCACCTCAGTCTTCCAAGCAGCTGGGACCACAGGTGCACACCACCATGCCCAGCTAGTTTTTTGTGTTTTTGGTGGTGGCAAAGTTTTGCTGTGTTGCCCAGGCTGGTCTCAAACTCCTGAGCTCAACCAATAAGCTGGCTTCAGCCTCCCAAAGTGCTGGGATTACAGGCATGAGCCACTGTGCCTGGTCCTCATATCTAACTTCCAACCAAAATTACAAAACACAAGAAAAGGCAAGGAAAAAAATCCAATGTCAAGAGACAACATGATAAACCCATACTCAGATATCACACACATTGAAACTGTCAGTCAGTGAATGTAAAATAATGTTGATTAATATATTACAGGCTTCAATGGAAAGTTGAAGAACATGAATGAATATAGCAAATTTCAGCAGAGAGATCGAAATGACCACAGAGGATGAAATGCTTATGCAAGAGAAAAATCTCAACAAAGGAGCTGCAGAACGCTTTCCCCAGACTGTCTGTGTGACACCAGGTAAGGAGACTTGACACACAGGTAAGGAAAGAATACGTAATCATGGAGATAGGTCAGTAGACTTGTCTCCATGGGAAACAACTAAAACTGAAAGAGGGGGGACAAATTTTTAAATCTTCATGTCTCCAAGTAAGTTCTCAGCACACTCTAAAATGAGAGATGTTCTGTCCTGTTTTGGACTGTGCTAGAGAGAATTGAGGATTAGATTTAAGGTAATTAGGGATGGACCAGGAAGGAGAAACACCCCATGGTGAAAAGTGGGGGTGTGTCTTTGATCCAAATGCTGGCTCTGCCACTTGCTAGCTGCAGGCATCGGGCCTCGTTTTCTTTGTCTGAAAAAGGAAAAAGATCATAGTATAAATCTCACCGGGATGTTGTGAGAATTAAAAGACAGATGACAATTGTCCTTAATACAGTTTTTGGCACGTAGTAGATGCCTAACACATGGTGGCTATTATTTTTCAGCAGGGATTTCTCCTGTCTGTCTCCTTTTGTTTCAGATTTGACAAAACTTTGTAAATAATCAGGAGCCACAGTAGAAATATTCTAGGGAAACACTGTCTCCTGAGGTAACAAAGAAATATAGAAAGCCAACAAAATGTTTAGAATTATAATCATGATAATAATGATAGCTAGCATTTATTGAGTACTTGCTGTGTTCCAGTCAGGCTTGGTGCTAACCTCTGTATATTTAGTAACTCATCCATCGGCTCTATGTGACATGTCCTACAATCAGTCCAAGAGTAGGAAACTGACGGTGACAGAGATGAAAAGACTTTTTTTTTTAGTTTTTTATTATTTTGAGATGGATTCTTTGTCAACCAGGCTGGGGTACAGTGGCGTGATCTTGGCTCACTGCAACCTCCGCCTCCCGGGTTCAAGCAATTCTTCTGCCTCAGCCTCCCGAGTAGCTGGGATTATAAGCACTTGCCACCATGGCTGGCTAATTTGTATATTTTTAGTACAGACGAGAGTTCACCATGTTGGCCAGGCTGGTCTCGAACTCCTGACCTCAGGTGATCTGCCCAGCTCAGCCTCCCAAAGTGCTGGGATTATAGGTGTGAGCCTCCGCGCCTGACGAAAAGATTTTATCAAGGCCACACATCCGGTGAAAGGAGAGCCAGGGCTCCACCCCTGCTGCCTGACTCCAGGCTCTGCCTAGCTACGCACAAAGTAATAACCTTTCCTAGGGAAATGCAAGTTGACTTAAAGAGCCATCCAGGGAGGCTGAGGTGGAAGAGCACAAACAGCACGGTGGAGTTACAGCAGGTGCAGACTCTCAGGACCCACGGTGGGGCTGAAACAGAAGAGAAGAGAGACAACGTGTCCTCCACTATTGACAATGATAAGGAACACCTCAAGGTGACATGTCTTTCTATGACAGCCTTCCTGGAAAGAAGAAATTCCAGTCTAGAAAACATAATAAAAAGAGGATTAAAGGTAAGTTGAGGGAAATGTTGCATTTTGATATTTACCAATGAAAAGCTTCCATGGGGCCGACACAGCAACAAGGCTCGGGATTATACACACAGACAGTTTATGAGTGCCTCTTCCCATTCAGAATCCTCAAAAGTGTATAATTCAAATTCAGTGACTGAAGGGATGGTGAATAAATACAGACCTGGAACTCAGCACCCAGTGGAAGCCTGCTAAGAACTGAAGATGCAGAGGAAATTGTTTTGCTTTTCATCAGCTCCCGTTGTGACTTTTTTTTTTTTTTTTTGACGGAGTCTCACTCTGTCACCCAGGCTGGAGTACAGTGGCGCCATCTTGGCTCACTGCAACCTCCACCTCCCGGGCTCAAGTGATTCTCCGGCCTCAGCCTCCCTCATAGCTGAGCCACTGCGCCCGGCTAATTTTTGTATTTTTAGTAGAGACGGGGTTTCACCATATTGGTCGGGTGGTCTCGAACTCCTGACCTCAGGTGATCCACCCGCCTCGACCTCCCAAAGTGCTGGGATTACAGGCTTGAGCCACCTCGCCTGGCCTCTCATTGTGACTTCTGACATATGGTATCCTACACCTGACGTGCTTGGCGAGGATTACTCCCTGAGGAAAAGAGGTCTTCCTCTTGGGTGTGAGCCCTGGGACACCTCAGGGCCCTGTGACCCCTCAGCCTCCCAAGAGAGGAGCTGAGCTGGGGCTGGGGGTGTCAGCAACGACAAACATTGTTCTCGTGGGAAGCTTTGGTGGACCAAACGTGATCATCAGACCCATCTCCAGAACCATCCTTGAGGCTCATGTCTTCTTGCTGCTTTTCCACTGGAATTCAAACTTTTAAAGCACAGGAATAAATTGTGGACAGAGAATTCCTTTTTCATAAGTACTGAGAGCATAGCAAGGCACATCTTCTGGAGATGTAACAGTGCATAGCCGCAGCAGCTCTATGGGCAGAGAACCCTCAGACCCTGCAGCAAAGGACACTGTGCTCTGCCTGGATTCCCTCTGCACCTGGGTGAGCCGCCCACCCTTGGTCTCCCCTCCAGTGGGCCTCACACCAGCGCCCATCCCTGTCCAAGCACAGACCTTGTGGGAGGGACGCCCGGACATCCTGGCCAGCATCAGCGTTGGGGACAGTCCTGGTGGTCCTCAGTGAGGAGCCCAGAGGGGCAGAAGGTCGTGAGAGAGAAGAAGAGCAGCAGGATGGGCTGGCGGGGATGAGGTGCTGGGGACCAGGTGAATTCTCAGATCAGCCATTGACACAGCCATGCATCACAGGGCCATGGATGCCTCCGTCCACGCTGCCATTTCCACTGGCCTTTCCCACAGGGGAGCCTGGGAGCCCGCGTGACCATGAGAAGGGGTTGCGTCTGGTAGGTTGAGCTCAGAGCACACTGGGGAAGCTGCACCCTTGTCTTCTTTCACCTGCAGCCAGGACATTTTCTGAGGCCTCTGAGGCTGCTGGCCAGGCTGGGGAGGTTTCTGCAGAGCAGGGCAGATAGAGCCTGGCTCTGGTGAGAAAGGGACTGTCAGGCAGGTGACCAGCAGCCCTGAGCCTGGAGGTGGGGATTCAGGAGCCCACCTGCTGCTTGGCTCAGAGCTGAGAGGAGAAACAACTGAGAGGAACAGTGGCCTCCCCCATCCCAGCTCATGCAGAAATGCATTGGAAGGTCGGGAAGTTGTGTGTATTTAATTTATTTTACCTGTTTCCTAGAGAGCCCACACAGTGACTCAGGTGCTTGTTTACGTTGGCTGATTGCCCGGACTTTGGAAATGCAATTATCCCCCACCACCCCCTCAGCCACTTTCTCCAGGGGACTAGGAGGGGCTGAGTGGTGCAGCCTCTGTGAAGTGCTTGGGCCAGGAGAAAGCAATTCCAATGGGGCTGTGACAGCTGAGGGGGAAGGTGTGGCTGCGCAGAGCCCATCAGGGCTTGTTACTGGAAGTAGAGGGAACAAATACCAGGCAGGCAAAATGACACAGGACAGGTGACCACAGGCCCCTGTGGCTTCAGCAAATGCAGCTGCTTCCATCTGGCTGCAGACAGAAGCTGGATGCACGTCTGTGACCAGAAATGGACCTGCCCCTTGGTGTCCATGACAACAGCCCCTCAAAAGCAGCTCTGAACTAATCCTACCTGGCCCAGGTGTGGCTGTGGTGAGACATGCGTGGCATGCAGGTGCCCCACGCTGGGACAATCCCTTTGATGAATCACAGAAGATGAATTAAGACAACATGCCTGGAGGTGCCCTGGGGACATGGAGGAATTAAGGATGAAAATCGCCAGAGCCAGGCTGGAGAAATTAATTTTGGTGTGTGAGCACACAGTCCAGGAGGACTTATTAAAGCTGAATGGAAATTAAATCCTGACATTCCAGGAGGGCAGTAAAGCACCTAATGAGAAAGAGGGGATGCACATGGCCATGCAGCACTAACACGAGCTGCAAGTCACCAGCTGCAGGGTGGTGTGGCCTGGGTTCTGGAATGGTGGACAGCTGTGCCAGGCATCTCCTCCTGGCTGACTAAAGTCCCAGCCATGCCCAGTCTGTGCCACCTGTCCTGACTCATGTCTCATTGCTTAACAAACCACCCAAAAAATGCTGTCACTTCAAACAAAATTAGTAATCCATTATTTCTCACAATTCTGTGGTCAGGATCTCTGGCAGGGCCCAGCCAGGTGGCTCTTCTGCTGTGGCGTTGCCTGGGTTCACTTCCTCAGTTGCATCCTGCTGGAGGCTCGGCTGAGCTGGAAGATTCTGGAAGGATTTTATGTGCCTGCCAGCATTGTTTTCAGGATGATTAAAAATAGCCTGTCTAATCCATCATCAAGGCCTCAACAGTTACCATGGAGACCACTTTATTACCAAGAGGAGAATTCAGGGGAAGCATCTGTCAAATGAGTGAAGGCTGACAGGTTTTGACTTCTCCTCCATCTGAGAGATGGCTCTGATCCTCAGGGCTGGGCTGTCTCTTCATGAAGTGGGAGCAGCCACACCTTGGTGAGGCATCATGATCACCCCTCACCTGAACCTGAGGCTTTAATTAAACTTCTCAAATCTCCACCCTGTGCCACCCTCTGCCCTTCACTCTCCTTGGGCTCAGCTGGGAGGAAGGGAGATTTGAAACACTGAAAAATACAGCATTTGATTTGCTAATTCCCAAGAAAAGGGAGTTGAGAGAAATTTATGTTCAGGGCTTTAGGAAGCGTGGGTGTTGGCTCCGTCCTAATGCCTGAAACTCACTGCGCCCCTGAGGGAGCAGCAGGTTTCCTCCTGCAAATGACTGAGATCTCTCAACTAAACTCCACCTGGGAAACCTGTGTCCACGTGAGGCAGGAGAGAGAATAACGGCTCAGAGACCCAGCAGAAGCCCCTGCTGTCCTTGGAGTGTCCTCTAGCACCCAACAGAGGACACACCTGGAGGACCATGCGGCACTGCCAGCCCAGGCTTAAAACATGGAATTAATCCCCAATAGTTAAAAAGTGGGAGATTTCCATGAATTCACCAGTTCACACATCACTTATTGCACCCTAGCTCTGAGCTGGGCACTGCTGTAGGTGCTGGGGATAGATGCTGGGGGAACAAAGACCCTGCCTGCGTGCAGACCCCCTTCATGGGCCCACGTTCAAGCCGGATCCCTGACTGGATCCAATAACCTGGGCAGCTGGCACGGGGCTCCTTGCTGCAGCATCTGTGGGTGGTGCTGCTGCTCCCCTTGGGACTGCACCCTCTCTGCGCCACTGTCCCCACCACGCCCTATCACTCCCACGCTGAGGCTGATGCCACTTGCTGTTTGTCACCACATTGGGTGACGCTTCCTCAGAATGGACCAACAGGGAAAGGGAAGGTTTTGTTTTGTTTTGTTTTGTTTTTATGCTTACCAAAAATAGGAAAACAGAAGATAGACCCTGAGTATTTCCAGAACGCCTGGATGAACATTTCCGCACAGTTGTGGAAAATTCACGGTTGAAAGTCCAAACTCCGAGAGCTGGTTGGCCTGGGCTCTCCCTCAGCCTCCTCACCCCAGCTGAAGGATTGAGCAGCTTCCTGTGTCTCGGACCCTCAGGTCCCTCGTCTGTGAGTGGGGGTGAGAACAGCACCTGCCACTTCTGGCTCTTTTTAAAAAACAATTTTAATAGAGATGGGGCCTCGCTATTTTGCCCAGGCTGGTCTCAAACTCCTGGGCTCAAGCAATCCACCCACCTCAGCCTCCGAAAGTGCTGGGATTACAGGGATGAGCCGCTGCATCCGGCCCCTTTTCTGGCGCTTACGAGGGTTGAGTGAGCCGGTACACCTGAAGACCATAGATTGTTAAGTTTCCTCCTCATCATTATCACTTTAACATGCAAATAAAACCCCATCCTGGCCTCTGGTGGTGTTTGATTTTTCGACCCCTGTGAGTGGGCATTGGGCTCAGAGCTTTGGGCAGACAAGGCCTTAGCTAGTTGTAAATAACATCATTTTGTCTTCATTTCACGTTCGAGCCACCTTCTGCTTATGGTAAATGAGAATGATTTTCTGCTTATGGTGGTGAAATATGTTTCCTCTTTAGAGGAATTTAGTGAAGTGAAAGTGAGATGATTTAAAGAAAAACGTGGAATAAGTAATGTGCATGGAACATGGAAGGCAGGAAGTGGAGACTGGAGTCTGGGAAGCCAAGAATGAGTCCAATTTCCTCATTTTACGAGTGAGGAAACTGAGGCCTGGAGAAGGGACAGGACTCACCCAGGGCCACACAGCGAGGCTGAGGCAGAGGGAAGACGAGAATCCAGGTTGCTGTCCCCAGACTCAAAATGTGTGGCTGGTCACTGCTGATGGCTCACCCACCAGGGACAAGAGGAGGAGGTGAGGAGGAGGAGTCAGGGAGGAGGGGAGGAGGAGGAAGAGGAGGAGGGGAGGATGAGGAGGAAGAGGAGGAGGAGGGCGAGGAGAAGGAGGAAGAGGAAGAGGAGGAAGGAGAGCAACAGGAAGAGGAGGAGGAGAAGGAGGAGGAGCCGTGCGACATCTGTGGGTAATGAGGCCCCGGCTTGGCCTTGTCCTCTGGGAAGGCCCATGGGAGCCTCTCGGGGACCATTCACCTCTGCTGGGCCCATGAAGAGGGGTCTGCAGGTGGGCTGGGTCTTTGTTTCCTGAGTGGCTCTCACACAACAGTGGCAGGTTTCAGTAGCTGCATCAGAGCCTGTGTGCCCTGAAAAGATGTCTGAAGGCCTCACGGGCTCTGGGTCTTGACGGAAGATGTTTACTGGCCCAGCTCTTCCCTGTGGGGCCCTGGCATCACCTGTGTCCTTGCTCCCCCATCCTGAACAGTGGCCGCTGGGCAAAGGCCACATCAGAGCTGGCTTTTCCCCATCACAGGTCAGCTGACAGCGCTTCTGTGGGCCTACTCCTGGCTCCCTGTTTCATCCCAGTGGTCTGTCTGTTCTTGCACTGATACCACTCTGTCGTGGTCACTGTCGTTTTAAGGTAAGGCTCGAAGTCAGGTATGTGGGTTCTCCAACTCTGTTCTTCCTCACAGTGTTGGCTGTTGGAGGACTTTCTCCTTTCCATAGAACGTCCGACTCAGTTGACATAATCTGCAGAATATGCCTTCCTGGGCATGGCCGGGATTGCAGCGAATCACCTCTTGGTTTTAATATCCAAAATTCATAGAAAGTGCAGATGTCTCCTTGAAAAAATGGCTGATTACATAAGAATGAATCCGGGAGTCCGAGGTGGGCGGATCACGAGGTCAGGAGATCGAGACCATCCTGGCTAACACGGTGAAACCCCGTCTCTACTAAAAATACAAAAAATTAGCTGGGCGTGGTGGCGGGCGCCTGTAGTCCCAGCTACGCGGGAGGCTGAGGCAGGAGAATGGCGTGAACCCGGGAGGCGGAGCTTGCAGTGAGCAGAGATCGCACCACTGCACTCCAGCCTGGGCGACAGAGCGAGACTCTGTCTCAAAAAAAAAAAAAAAAAAAAGAATGAATCCAACTCCCATGAACAAATCTTAATATCCATGTAAAAAACAATATCCAGGAACAAATCAAGTGACTTCCGAATACACCTGTGGTGATCACGTAGCCCTGTGTTGAAAAGTGCACCAGATGCCAGCAGGGACCGAGGGTCGCTCACCGGCACTGAGGTGAGCTGCTGGGCGGGGGCTCCATCCACACACAGGTGGTGGTCAGCTGAAAACCCTGTCGATCATGTATTTGCCGATCAAGAAGGGACCCTGTCAGTATTGTGCACCCTGACGGGACAGCTGCATCTTCATATGTAAGCATTTTCCTGTGCTTTAACTGTTTTAGGGGATTGATTGGAAATTTTAGGACGAAGCGTTGTAATTTTTTCCATTTGGAATAATGAAAAACGTGTCCTTGGTTCGTGGTTTCATGCACCGATTCTGACCTTTTGCAACAGGATCCTGGTGACGAGAGAAAGCTCCCTGTCCTCTTACTGGTTCTGTTGGGTCAGACCTGGACTCCGGGAATGGAGGCGCTGGGTTAGTTCCTCCTAAACCACAGGAACTGCTGTGTCAGGGGGTCCGAGTGATGACCCAAAAGAACACTGGGGTTCATTTAGCAACAGAATGGGAAATGGATACTGAAAAGCAAAATAACAGATTTTAGAAAAAAGTTCTCTATCCAAGAGCTAAATATGTGACACATCAATGTGTTCAATGTCCTTACATATTATACATAAGACATCTGTGCACAGATAGGAAGGCAGGACAGGTCTGAACACCTCCCGCCACCTGTCCCCTCCCGGCTCAGGAGAGCTGCATGGCTGCAGCCAGCCTGGCCCCCCGCCCTCACCTGCTGCTCAGTGATAAGAGGCCCCAGGCTTTCTCCCCCTCCAACTGTTCCCTCTCCTCTGGCTGCCTCTTCCCAGCCCATAAACATGGCTGGGGCACATCAGCGTTGAAAAGAGCCGTTTCTCTGCTGTCCTCACCCCTGAGCTACAGGATACACCTTGTTTTCCACCCACGGACAATCTTCCAGGGAAATTAGTGCACAGGATAAGCTTTTAACAGATTATCTGAAATGTTTTCATCCCAGTGTTTCCTGTGACCCTGTGGCCCGCCCATCCAGAGTGATCCATGTCCTGGGGCTCAGGGCAGACACAGACGGGTCCTCCCTGCCCACGGTCCCCCCTCCTCCTGATGGAGCAGGCCCATCTGCTGGGAGCACTACCCACGGGGGGGGCATACTCAGAGTAACAATCATTCCTGCTTATCTGAAATTCAAATCTGCCTAGCACCCTGGAAATTTATTTGCAGGAGGCATCAGCTGTGTTTCCAGGGGCACTTTCTCCCTTGGTGCCTGTGAGGGGGTTTCCCCTTCCAGAAGAGGCCTCTGTAACCAGCGCTCCCACTTCCCAGGGTCTCCTCACAGCTCAGGGTCTGGGTGGTCCCTGTGGTCTGCAGGGCAGGCTGTTCTCTGTCCCTCCAGCAGGGACAGCTGCTGTAGGTGGGGCTGCAGGGAGGCCGAGTCCTACCAGGTAAAGGCCAGAGCTGGGTTGCTCAGTTCTCTCTGCTCTTGTCCTGAGATCCTGCTGTCAGCTCTGGAAAGAGGGGCCCCTTTGCCTTGGCCTCTCCTTGGGGAACAGGCCTCCCTCCCCACCCCACCCCAGCAGTGGGGGCCAGAGCTGCAGGGACACCTGCTTCCCTCACAGGCTGACCTCACAGCCTGGCCCTGAGAATGCTGATTTGCCTTGTTGGCCGAAAGTGCAGAATAGCCTGGTGTATTAGTCTGTTTTCACACTGCTAATAAAGACATACCTGAGACTGGGAAGAAAATGAGGTTTAATTTGACTTTCAGTTCCACATAACTGGGGAGGTCTCACAATCACGGCGGAGGGCGAAAGCCACTTCTTCCATGGTGGTGGCAAGAGAGAATGAGGAAGAAACAAAAGCAGAAACCCCTGATAAACCCATCAGATCTCATGAGACTTATTCATGAGAATAGCACAGTAAAGACTGGCCCCCATGATTCAATTCGCTCCCCCAAGTCCCTCCCACAACATGTGGGAATTCTGCGAGATACGGTTTATGTTGAGATTTGGGTGGGGACACAGACAAACCATATCACCTGGGTTTGATCTTGGCACTGACGGTCTCTGTGAGCTTGAACTCCTCTCTCCAGGAGGGGATGGGCATGGCTGGTACGTTTCACGGCCATGGCAGGCTGATGGGACCAGTTTAAAAACTGGCTCATAAAATCCCTGAAAATGTGAGCGTCAGCTCCCACAAACTGCTGTGGGACAGCTACAGCTCCCTGATAACCTTCTAGGACCTGCCTGTGCTGGGGAGGAGAGGAATCCCCACCCCAGGGGCCTGGACACCAGGGGAGCTCCACTCAGATCCTCTGGCCCTGAGCATTCCCAGGACCCCCTCTTGGGCTTCTGTGTTCTTCTCTCTCCAGGGCTGGCTCCTGACACTCCTCTTTGGACAACTGTCCTTAGGCCACTGAGCCCAACCAGCCCCATTGCAGTGAGCTGGAGTGGCCTGGGGCCAGCCGTGCTGAAGCTGCCTCCTCCCAGCTTGTGGGAGACGATTTTGGTGCTTACAGTTTCCAGGAATTATATAAACCAGGTATGACACGGGCTTAACATCAGTCATAGTGAAATTATTCACACCCCAGGAACCTGGCAGGGGCTGTGCTGCTGCTGCCCCCGGGAGCGAGTTGTTCCACACTCAGCAGCTCGCCCTGTCTCATCCTCCCCACCTAGCGAGGCCTTGACCAGTGACGGGGGTGTGGGAGCCTCCAACAGGGCGGCTGAGGCTGGATTCACGCTCCAGGGTGCCCCTGCAGGACCACAAGGAAGCCATTGCAGTCAGGAGACTTGGCGCTCACAGCTTGGCTAGTCCTGACCCCGTCCCTGTCCCGGCTCCCAGACCCTCCCTTCACGCATCACCTGTTCCCAAGTCCTCATCCCAGGATCTGCTTCCGGGGACCAGGCCTGATAGGCTCCAAAGCTCTGCTCTTAACCAGCACCGCAGCTGGAGGAAAAGCAGGAGGCATTTGGCTGTTGATGATGATGACGTTTCCATTATTCTGTGTGGTTTGGGTTTATTTTCCCCAAGGAGCACAGTCCACAGAAAATAGAACATTTCAGGAATACCAACCAAGCTAAGTAACATGTTCACATGATATTTATTAAAACTGTGATGAAACCGGCTCCACAAACAGTTGATAGAAGACAGGCTGTGTAAAACCGGTACCGGGAAAACGGGTCGTCTGTGTGGAGGAAAGTCAGATTCCCTAACCAGTACTGCAAACAAAGGTGGAGTCTAGAAGGATTAAAAACCTGAATATGAAAAGAGAGAAAATAGGAAAACATACAGAGTCTTTGGGAACTTGTGCCTGGGAACAATTTTTTAAACGCGTTTGGAAAGCATAAACCACAGAAAAATGATGAGTTTTGTCCCATCAAAACAAAGGATGCCTGCTTAATGAAGAAGACCGTGAACCAAATCATTAGACGACTGGCAAAATGGGAAAAGAGATTTGCGAAGTTTAAAACTGGAGAGTGATCAACGTGTCAAATATACAATGTAACTTTGTAAATCCACAAGGAAACAAGGAGAAATCCCAAAGAATGGACGGAGCGATGTGAGCAGCCAACACCCAGGAGAGGAAATCCCTGCAGGCCACGATGCCACACCCAGGCTGTCTCCTTTCACTCCTGGTGGTGATTAGGAAGCTGGCGGCTCCCAGCCTGGGCAGGGAGGCAGCGACGCTGGGACGTCCTGAAGGTGGGGGTGGACAGAGGGCCCTGGGCCCAGGGGTCCCACCTCAAGTAGACACCCAGGGAGGTGCTGACCCAGGCCCACAGATGACCTCTGAGCCTGTCTGTGGGGGCCAGGAGGGGCACAGGACCTGGGTGGGTGTCCCTGGGAGAACAGAGAGGAAAACTGGGTGGGCCCACACGGAGAACCATGCAGCAATGAGACAGCATGAGCTGGTGCACACGGAGCGACATGAGAGCATCTTTAAAACATGATTATTTGTAAAAGCTTAAAAATACACAGAGTGAAATTAATCACATGAGACCATTGATGTTCATGCCCAGAAACAGCAATGGGCACTCTCCAAGACCACATCCCAATAACAAGATCGTCATTAAACACGGCTCAGTGATTTCCTAACAGCAGGGAGGGGAATGGGAGGAGGAATGGGAAGGAATGAAAATACATCATAAAGCCTGAAGCCTGAGGGAATCCACACACAGATGATATGTGATGTGTCACACACTGTGCAGTGGGGTTCATTCAGTCCTGACTCTTGAGGGCCAGTCATGAAGTGGGGGAAGAGATGGAGGCAGTGAAGTAGGGGATGTGAGACTCATGGAGACCTCAAACGCTGCGCGTCAGCCTGTGTGTGTCCTCCCTCCCCTGTTACAGGACAGTGTGACCCCACCCCCTGCCTGGCTCCGCCCCTCCAGCCTGGCCCCGCTCATGGATGATCCAGCCCCCTCCAATCTGGCCCTGCCCCTATGGCCTGACCACACCCTGACCACACGTCTCCACCTTGGCCCCACCCCTGTGGTTTGACCTTGTCCCCCCCATCCTGGCTTCCCTCACTGCTTGACAGCATTCCATGGTTAGACCACGCCCTTCATCCTGGACCCACTCTTCTATCTGGCTCCTCCCCTCATCCTGGCCCCACCCCTATCTCCACACCCATGGCTTGGCCACCCCCGTCCATCCTGTCCCCACCCCCTATTTCTAGCCATTTCCTTCTCTGATCCCTCGCCTCCACCCCGGCCCTTATGGTTAATCGCACCTCTCCACCCTGACCTTGTCCCTGTGGTTTGACCCTGCCCCTCCATCCTGGCCTCATCCCTTTCTCCACACCCATGGCTTGGTCACACCTGTCCATCCTGTCCCCACCCCCTCTCTATTCATTTCCTTCTCTGATCCCTCGCCTCTACCCTGGCCCTGCCCTTACGGTTTGACCATGCCTCTCCACCCTGACCTCGCCCCTGTGGTTTGACCCCACCCCTCCATCTTGGCCCCACCCCTATAATTTGACCACACCCTGACCCGCTGTGTGCTGGATGTCACAGATGCTTTCGGCCTGCAGCCCCCGCCTTCCCCACAGCCCCACCTCCTCAGGAGAGGAGGAGCACTGGCTTCCTTGGCTCAGCACGGTGTCCCCTGCGCGGCTGACACAGAGCTGTGCTGTCTCCAGTGTGGACAAGCCTGCAGGTGGCCCCAGCTCAGGCTCCTAAGTGCTTTCTGGAGCCCAGAAGCAGAGGGAGGGCACTGACAGAATTCTCATTTCACACCTTTATGTTCATCCTGAGATAGGAACAGATCCCTTGTTTATGGGGCAGACCCACACACCGTATGTGGACTCTGTCCTAATGCCGGCACAGAGAGCAAACTGCTTGGTCAAAATTGCCCTTACAAATCACCCCAAAACACAGTGCTCAGTGGTTCTCCAAAATACATACAGAACAGATGCAAACATATTCAGGAAGCAGAACACAGACTGAAATGAACCGCGGATAATAAATGGTGTATGTGTTAAATCTAACTTGGATTTGATTTGAATTATTTCTCTCATTTTGTCTTGCAAAATGCATATCTTGGAATTTCTATAACTTACATGTGGATACGGT
This sequence comes from Symphalangus syndactylus, assembly GCF_028878055.3. Classification (NCBI taxonomy): domain Eukaryota; kingdom Metazoa; phylum Chordata; class Mammalia; order Primates; family Hylobatidae; genus Symphalangus; species Symphalangus syndactylus. The sequence goes on from NC_072435.2 coordinate 127,055,787, forward strand.
GAGAATCCAAAGTTGCTGAATCACGGAATGGCCAGTCAGAGCCCAGGCTCCCTGAACAGCACCGGGCAGCCTCCGCCTCGCAGGTGCAGAGTCTCAAGTCAGCAGAACAAGAAAATCAATTACCACCCGCCTCACAGCTCCCCGGTGAGGGCGGCTGAGAGCTGGGGGGCCTCCTGGGCCAGGCCCCACTCTGAGCACCTTCCACGCAGGACTCAGCCCAGCACCCCTAGAAGGTCAGCTGGCTGCTGTCCTCATCCTATAGAGGAAGAAACAGAGACATTAAGGAACCTGTCCCAGGTTCTCTTAAAATTATAACAGGAAATTGTGACTATGAAAGAAATCAGACCTAACCAACTCCATCTTGCTTCTAACCTTTAAGCTGTCCTTGTTCTTTCCTGGGTGTAAGCTGAACTCACTTTGGGAAGGAATTCAGTTTATGGTTTGACTGTGAAACAAAATTGATAAAGGCCCTTTCCGGAAAAGGCCCCATTCTTGCCTGCGGACCGGCCTGCCTTTGCAGGACCAACAAATTAGCTACAAGATTATTACAGTTTAGGGATCATGCAGCCTCTGGCTCCAAGGGTCTGAACTTCCCCAAATTGCTCCTGAGAATAACATCACTGCTGTAAACCTAAGATCATTGCTTGAGATATTTTGCAGACCCTGCACTGGATGGATCAGCTGCCACCACTCAGAACGGTAATCTAGCCCAATCAGTTCTGCCATCGCACCCAGGAACAGAAGACAGCGGGAAAATGTCACTTCAACCCCCTATGATTCCATCTCCAACCTGACCAATCAGCATTCCCCACTTCCCAAGCCTCCACCCACCAAACTATCTTTAAAAACTCTGTTCCCGAAATGCTTGGGAGACTGATTTGAGTAATAATAGAACTCTGGTCTCCCGCACAGCGGGCTCTGCGTGAATTACTCTTTCTCCATTGCAATTCCCGTCTTGATAAATCGGCTCTGTCTAGGCAGCAGGCAAGATGAACCCCATGGGCGGTTACCCAGGGAACACAGGGGTGGAAGGGGAGCGGGTTGGGGCCTGCGTGGTTTGGACTCCTGGTATGAACTGGCCACACTTGTGTTCAGTCCCCCATGAGGTCACCTGTGCATGATTCCTCTCGGTTGCCTCAGTGAAACACATTTGTGAGTGAATGAATGAATGAATGAAAGAACAAACCAACACATGTGGGTCACTGTCCCCAAGTGATGCTCTTTCAGCCAAGCTCAACTCACCCAATCGGGTTGTCAGGGGAACATTCTCTGCTCCAAGAATCCTCCCCACTCTGCCAAAGACGCCCTGGGCCTGCGGAAGCCACCCCCAGGAGCCCCCTTAATGTCCGAAGTGGCTGAGTTTTCCCAGGTCACCAACGCCAGGCCTGCGTGGCCGGTTTCCCTGGGAGCCTGTGGTGCTCTCTGGGGTCACGGAGCAGGGGCACCTGTGCGGCTCTGCCAGGCCAGGCTTCCCCCCTGCTTGCGAGGGGCTCACTTCGGGGCACTGAGCCTGTCCTCCGGTCCCGTGGCCCTGCCTGGGGGTGCGATGCAGATCCAGGTCCTGAGAAGAGATGGTTCCCCTGGGAGACTCTGGGCTATAATTGTGCCTTCCTGCGGGGAAAGACCACAGGGCCCTCCAGGGGGCCGATGTCTGCGTCGTCTCTAATTATTCAGTCCCACGGTCACCTCAAGCCCGCACTCCTCACCACGGACATATGGGTGGGGCTTGCTGTCAGGTGGGCTGTGCCGCTGTCCCTCCCAGGCACTGGAATTGTGCTGGCGCTGACAGCAGGAAGCCCAGAGCCACATGGGGTCAGCAGAACCATCCTCCAGGAAGCTGATGCTGGATGCAGTGCAGTTGGGGACTGGCTGTGCTCAGCAGAACCACTCAATGTCATGCAGCAAACACGCCCAGGGTCAGGGCACAGGGGGCTGGGTCCACAACACGGTGTTCCCGTGACAGCTCCAGCCCCGCTCTGGCCACGTGTCCCGGAGGTGCGAAACTGTGGGGAACATTCCTCCCACACTTCCACCCTTCCCTTCCTCTGCTTAACCCCTGGGCTGACTCCACCTGTGAGGATGCTGCAGCTGGGGGTCTCTGTCCCCACCCCTCCCAGGCCCAGGCTTGTGCTGAGGTCCCAGTGTCCAGGCCAGCAGATGGCATGTCCTGGAGCCACCCTAAGCCGTGGGAGCCCTCTGGCATCAGCCAGTGAGGAAGGGCCCTGACCAGGTGGCCTCAGGCACAGTATGGGGTCCTCCTGGGACAGGAACTGGGAGCTGCTGTCAGAGGAAACATCTGAGGTGACCCTAAAGTCCACAGAAAACCAGGGAGGCCAGGGCGGGCTCGGTCCAGCCTCACATGGGCAGAGACCCCGACCTACCTCTCAACCCCTCCCCACACCTGTCCCCCATATTCTGACACCTGCACCCAGGGCGCCCTTCTAGGAACGGCTCCTGAACCTCGGCCTGTGCTGAGGAGTCAGGGACGCTGGGCTCTGAGCGGTTCTGGCCGGTCCCCTCCACCAGGGCCCCTGAGTCCCTCCGGCTGGGCCGAGGCAGAGCCCACGGTGGGTGAGGCAGGAGGAGCAGCTCTGCCCTCAAGGGGAGACTCACTCCCAAGCAGCCCTGGGCCCATTTTAGGCCATGGTGGGACCGAGGCTGGCGGGATCAGGACCTGAGGGCACCGGGGCAGCCTGGGAAGCCAGGCCTTGGTGGATGGAGAGGCTGCTGCCCCGGGCTCTGCTCAGAGGCTCCTCAGCCTGTCCGGCTGTGTCCAGCAGGCTGACCCTCGGGGTCTGGGCTGTAAGTCCACTGGCCCCTGCCGGGGTTTGGCCAACAGAGGGCAGAGTCAGGAGCAGGAGGAAAGAAGGAGGGGGCGCCGGGTGGGCCCCATGCCCTGAGATTTCTCACTGCATCCTTCACTGCCTAGTGTCCCTGGGACAGCCCTCTGCGCCCCCACCTCCCACTGACCTGAGCAGGGCCCTGCACACCCCCTCCTTGCCCCCCGGCCCCAGGGCTGTGGCTGTGGCTGCTCTCTGGGTAGCCCCGGGCCCTGCACCTAAACTTGCAGTGAACTCCCCCCCCCCCCCCATGCTCTCCTGCCTCCCATCTAGTCACTTCACCCTCCTCAGGAGGTCAGAGCCTAGTTGGGCCAAGAGGCCTGGGTGGGGTGGGGCTCCCCATGGGCACCGGCTGTTCTAAACCATGGCCCTGGGGCAGCCTCAAAGGACAGGGGAGAACGCGGGGCCACGGGGTGGAACTCGTCCAGGGCAGGCAGATGAGAGGCCTCTCCTCACTGGTTCTGCCTCGTTCTTCTACCTGGGACGGGCACAACCTCCTTCCCACCCCAACCCGGGCCACCCCTCACCGGAGCCACCCAGGGTCCTCTTCCTCCTGCCTTAATGCTGTTCAACTGCCCTGAAGTATTTGTCCTGGGCTGCAGAGGCCAAGGGCAAGGGCTGACCAGCCAAAATGCAGTTTCCTCCCAGGTCTGGGAATCCCCTGGTCTCTCATTTGGATTCCACTGTCATTTCAGAATTCCAGTGTTTAACACAGATCAGTCCTCGCCTCCGGGCAGCCACTCCTCCCAGCACCCAGGGCAGCTGGCCTGGAGGGGCTCCCCCTGGCAGGGCCCAGCTCTCCATGCAAAGCCCTCTAGCAGGAAGGGGAACTCCCCCAGAGCCCTGTGGGGAGTGAGGAGTTAACTCTCACATGGTCTCACATGGATCCAAGGGAACAAGAAGAGTGGGATGAAGGACCGCCTGCCGATGGTCACAGACTAACCCACCTACGGTACCAGCTCAACCCCACCCCAGGAATAAATCAGGGCTGCAGTGAAACAGATCAACAAAAGCAAACACGCACAGCCTGTGACACATGCCTGTCATCCCAGCTACTTGGGAGGCTGAGGCAGGAGGATTTTCCTGCCTCTCAGGGCCTGGTCCCAGTCTGACTTGTGAGCTGGAGGCCTCAGAACTTGGGAAAAAAGAAATACGTCGTTCATGTGACAGAATCAGATACGTCTTTCCGAGACAGCTCAGAGCCCAAGTGAAGGTGAAAAGTGAACAACGTCAGCTTTCTTCTTGCTAAAATTTCAAGTTCAGATTTTATGTTCTCAAATAATTTGTCATGTAGATCAGGTAACTTAGGTGAAAAACGTGTCATGAACATTCAGACACAGATGACAAATGACTATGAGAGGAACGGCTTGCTGTGTGTCCTTAACAAATCCCAAGCAGCTCTGACACAGGAGCCTCTGGGAGCTGGGCTGGGTCAATAACAGCAATCATTCAATTAGGCCGTCAGCATCCCTTAGCAAAAGGAAGGAGGTTCGCTGTGCTCGCTGGAAAAATAAATCCAAGGGAACAAGCAGAGTGGGATGAAGGACTGCCTGCTGATGGTCACAGACTAACCCACCTACGGTACCAGCTCAACCCCACCCCAGGAATAAATCAGGGCTGCAGTCAAACAGATCAACCAAAGCAAACACGCACAGCCTCCTGCGGTGCCACAGTTCTCACGGCGACTTTCTCCCGGTGTAGACCACTGTGTGTGGCTGCCTGGGGGAATCCGGAGTCATGACTTAAGACAGAGGGCAGAACGCTCCGAACAGTTCTGGTGTCTAAATGGTGTTGGCCGCCCCTCCTATGCCGTGCTCGGTCCCCGTGAGGGGAAGACGGAGAGGGAGGACCCTGCCCAGAGTCCCACCATGCGGCGCCGGGGCTGTAGGAAAAGGAGAGTCTGAGCAATTCCCCACCGCCCCACCTCTGCTCCCCGCAACGGGGCTGGGGCACCTGCCCGGGGCTCCATCCCGTCCCCACCCACCTCCTGTCAGAACCCACAGGCTGGAGTGCTCAGAGACCTGGAGCATCCGGGAGGGATGGAAAGCTGTCAGGACAGACGTCCAGGAAAATGTCACTTTTAACGGCCCTCCTTTCTGGAGCTTCCTCAATTAGGATAACCAGCCTCCGCAAGCTTCCCTGCCTGCCAAGCACAGCGGTTGAAATTTTATATTAGAAACATTCATTTCCTCTCACAGTAGAATTATTTTTTAATTTTACTTTGAAGTGTGGTCTCTGCATGAAATACAAGCCTAATTAGATCACTGTGTAATGTATTCAAACCGTAAGAATGAGAAGTGATTTGAAACCTCTCTTCTGTTCCCACACCCTTTATAATTCAGCAGTAAATGGCGTATTTATGGGAGTGGGTGAACAGTTACCGGGTGCACCACCGGTGCCAGACATTTATCAGGGACCCTGGGGCTCTGTGAGGAGACAAGAAACCCAGGACATTCCGAAGCTCCTGCTTCAGGGGTGAGCGCAGCTGGGGAGGCGGGACGGGATCCAATATCAGAGAGGAGCTGGGGTCTTGCTGAGCACAGGGGTGTCGGGGGAGAGCAGCTGGGGGCTCATCAGAGCAGACAGAAACTCTGGGGACGGGTCTCCGGTCGTGGGTGCCGCGGGCACGAGGATGTTACCAAAGGCTTTGATGGAAGTAGCGTTTCCTAAACTTCGGCTCACCTATGTGGTGGGAGGGGTGCAGCGGGCGCAGCCTCAGAACCTGGCTCTCCACAGCCCCTCATTTCTCTCCACATTTTCCCAGGCTGATAAGACTGAAGTTGGGCTGGGAGAGACAGAGAAGGGTACCAACTAGGACTCCATTTGTCAGGGACAGAACCCACTTCAAACTGGCTTGAAAATGAAAGGGGGCTGGGCATGGTGGCACACACCTGTAATCCCAGCACTTTGGGAGGCCGAGGTGGGCAGATCACGAGGTTAGGAGTTCAAGACCAGCCTGGTCAACATAATGAAACCCCATTTCTACTAAAAAAATTAGCCAGGCGTGGTGACACATGCCTGTAATCCCAGCTACTTGGGAGGCCGAGGCAAGAGAATCGCTTGAACCTGGGAGGCAGAGGTTGCAGTGAGCCGACATCACGCCACTGCACTCCAGCCTCAGTGACAGAAAGGGGATTTATTGGTTCATGTAACTCAGAGGTGCAAGGGTATCTACCTTCAGGTGTGGCTGGATCCAGGGGCTCATATGATGCAGCCTGGACCTCCCCCAGCCCTCAGCTCTGCCTCCCTCCATGATGGCTCCACAGTCAGTCAGGCTCCCTTTGGCATCTTCATCTACATCCAACAGGGATGGGCTCCTCCAAAGCAAAGGCCATTACTGGAGATGGGAAGGCAGCTGGTGCAGAAACCAGTGCCCCTGGTGGACGGGAGGGTGGGGCTTTTCCTGAGATGCAAAAGGCAGACCGAGGGGCAGGCTGCTGTGGCTCAGACTAAAGCCATCATCGTCTGGTCTGCCTGGCCTGTGGGGACCCTCCTGGGCCTCAGCGCCCCCTCTGCAGCGGAGCCCACCCACCAGGGCCCACTGATCCCCATTCCCGGGGGCGCGGGGCTCCTCTGCTGGAAGAGGGTTCTGGGCCAGTTTGTCTCTGGGGCACTGAGGAGGGCAGGTGCTGCTCCACCCCCACCCCGCTTCCCCGCAGAGATGCCCTGGAGCTCAGCTCGGGTGAGTTTCCGCCTCACGAATGAGGGGTCAGGTTCTCCATGGAGACGGCGCTGGGGGTGCCGCGCAGCTGCTGAAATAGAGGCCCAGGAAGGTCATTTTATTGTCATGAAGAACCGTTTACAAAACACCATGCCGTGAGAAAGTCAGGGTTTAGAATAACCTGGACGGGGTGGTTACATTTTTTGTTAAGAAAAACATATCACTTGTCTGTATTTGTGCAACTCGGGAAAACAGTGGCCACGAATGGGGACTTTTTTTTTTTTTTTACTTCTCTACATTCTCTAAATGTCCTGCAATGACAAGTTGTGCTTAGAATAGGAAAATGTCAGGAAAGTTAATTTTAAAAGGAGAAATTGTAGGGCGGACAGCCTCCCTTGGGAGCAGGGCTTCTTCCGATGTCACCCTGGCTGGGGCCCTGACCCAGGAGGAGGCCAGAACTCAGGAACTGGGACTGTGGGGGCCTCCCTGGGCGAGGCATCGCCGGACAGAAACAGAACTGACTGAGGTTCATGAAGGAGTAGTCAGGAGTCTCGGATACCCGGGAAATTAGGCACCAGAAGACACCAGGGAGGGACAGGCGCTGTGCAGGAGACAGGGGGAGGGGGGAGGCGAGCCCAGGAGAGGAGCCTGCACCAGCCCCACACTGCTCACCCACAGGCTGCCCTTGCCTCCCAGTCCAAGGAAGAAATGAGACTCACGCTGGGATCCCAGGTGCAGGAGCCTCAGGCAGGGGCTGCTTCCCGCCCCCACTGAGTGCAAACACTGGGTCTGCACTGCCCACACCTGCACCCCCAATGTGTCCAGTCGCTCCCCAATTCTTTTATTTTTTACACTTTAAAAACTGGGATATCATTCACGTACCATACCATTGCACCAACTGCACGAGTTAGTAGTTTCTAGTACATTCCTAAAGTTATGCAACAGTCCTATTTTCATCACCCCACCCCCCAAAAATTGCATGCGTTCCTCTTTCCATTCCCCAGCCCCTGGCAACCACCAGCTGCTTTCTGTGTCTATGGACTGGCAGTTTCTGGGCACCTTATATGAATGGAATCGTACGGCATGTGACCTCTGTGTCTGGCTTCTTTCACTTAGCAAAATGTTCTCATGATTCATCCACTATGTAGCCTGTGTCAGTGCTTTATTCCCTCCTATGGCTAAATAACATTCCATCGTAGAGATGGACCACATTATCTAATCCATTCATCTGTCGATGGACTTTTGTGTTATTTCCACCCTTCGGCTATTATGAATAATGCTGCAATGACCATTTGTGTATGAGTATTTGCGTAAACATATCTTCCAATTCTCTTGCGTGTCTGTCTAGGAGTAGAATAGCTGAGTCATGGGATAATTCTATGATTAACTTTTTGAGAAACTGCCCAATTATTTTCTCTGTTGGCATCACCATTTTACATTCCCACCAACAATGAATAAAGGATCCATTTCCTCCGCATCCTCACCAATACTTATTTTGTACTATTTTATTTTGCTTTTTTTTTTAATTATAGGCATCCCAGTGGGTATGAAGTGGTATCTCATTGTGGTTTTGATTGAATTTCCCTGATGGCTAATGATTTGAATTTTTTCATGTGCTTATTGGACATTTGTGTATCTTCTTTGGACAAATGTCTATTCAAATACTTTGCCTATTTTAAAATTTATTTTTCATTCTACTGATGAGTTCTAAGAATTCTTCACATATCTTGGATACCAGATACTTATCAGATGTTCTCTGGGTTGCCTTTTCACTTTCTTCATAGTGTTCCTTGATGCATATATGTTTTAATTTTGATGAAGTCCAATTTATGTTTTTTCCCCTTGGTTTTTTTTTATATATATATCAAATCTAAGAAACAGTTGCCTAATCCAGGGTCATGAAGATTTGTACTTTTGTGTTTTTTAAGGGTTTTATATTTTTAGCTATTATTTCTAGGTCTTTAATTCATTTTGAGTTATTTTTCATACATAACGTGAAGTGAGGATCCAAGTTCACTCTTCTGTGGACTATTCAGTTTGTAGCTTTGTAATAAGTTTTGAACTTGAGAGTGTGCGTCCTCCAGTTTTGTTCTTTTTTCAAAGTTGTTTTAGCTATTCTAGGTACTTTGCATGTCCACATGAATTTTATTTTTTTACTTGTATAAATTTATGCAGTTTATAAATTTATGGGGTAAGCTATAAATTGGGGTACAAGTGCAATTTTGTTGCATGCATAGATTGCATAATGGTCAAGTCAGGGCTTTTATGGAATTAGAATCAGCTTATTCATTTTTACAAAAGAGACAGTTGGAGTTTTCTAGTGACTGCATTAAATCTGTATCAATTTGGGGCATACTGCCACCCTAACAGTATTCAGTCTCCCAATACATGAGCATGGGATGTCTTTCCATTTATTAGTTCTTTTTCAACAATGTTTCATAGTTTTCAGTATATAAATATTGCATGTCTTTAGTTAAATTTATTCCTGTTTTATTCCTTTTGATGCTATTATAGATGGCACTTATTTATTAATTTCCATTGTAGGTTTTTCATAGATAGTGTTTAGCAGCGCAGCTGAGATTGTGTAGTGATCTTGTATTCTGCATCCTTGCTGAACTCATTTATTAGCTCTAATAGATTTTGTGTGTGTGTGTGTAGGTTGTTTAGCATTTTCTATAGATATCATATCCTCAGCAAATGGAGATAATTTTACTTCTTCCTTTCCAATCCAGATGCCTTTTATCTCATGTCCTTACCTAAGTGCCATAGCTGGAACTTCCAGTACAATATTGAATGAAAATGGTGAGCACAGACATCCTTATCTTATTCTTCATCTTATGGGAAAATAGTTCCATCTTCCACTCTGAAGCATGATTTTAGCTATAGGCTTTTCACAGATGCCCTTCAGCTGGTTGAGGAAGTTCCCTTCATTCCTAATTTGTTCAATACTTTTATTATGAAAAAGTGTTGGATTTGTCAAATGCAACTATTTTTTCCACATCTATTGAGACATCACATAGTTTTAGTTCTTTACTCTATTAATATATTGTTATATTGATAGATTTTCTTATGTTGAATCAACATGGCATTCCAGGGGAAAAAATCTTATTTGGTAACAATTTTTTATTATAATTTTTATATGCTCCTCAGTTTAGATTAATAGTACCTTGTTGAGGAGTTTTGTGTCTGTATTTTTAAGGCCATTGATCTATAGTTTTTCCTTTTTTGTAATACTTTTGTCTGGTTTTAGTGTCAGGGTAATAACTGGCCTCAGAGAATGAGTTAGGAAGTATTCCACACTCACATATTTTAGGAGAATTTTTGAAGGATTGGTGTTTCTTCTTTGAACCTTTGGAGAATTTCTCAATGAAACCATCTAGTCCTGTAATTTACTTTGTAGAAATCGTTATTATTTATGAACTCAGTGTCTTTACTTATTATAGGTCTATTCAAGCTTTCTCTTTCTTCTTGGGTCAGTTTTGGAAATTTGCAACTTTCTAGGGATTGTTCCTTTCATTTAGGTTTTCTAATTTGTTGGTGTACATGGTACATTGTATTTACTTATAATCCTTTTTATTTATTTATTTTTTATTCATTTATTTTTTTTTTGAGATGGAGTCTTGCTCTGTCCACCCAGGCTGGAGTGCAATGCCACAATCTTGGCTCACTGTAACCTCTGCCTCCCAGGCTCAAGCAATTCTTCTGCCTCAGCCTCCTAAGTAGCTGGGATTACAGGCACCCACCATCATGCCTGGATAATTTTTGTATTTGCAGAGATGGGTTTTCACCATGTTGGCCAGGCTAGTCTTGAACTCCTGACCTCAGATATCTGCCCACCTTGGCCTCCCAAAGTGCTGGGATTACGGGAGTGGGCCACCGCACCCAGCTGTATTTCCTTACAATCTTTTATTCTTCATAAGCTTGGTGGTAATGCTCTTCTTTCATTTCTAATTTTAATCATTTGAGTCTTCCCTCTTTTCTCGTGGGTCAACATAGCTAAAGTTTTGTCGATTTTCTTGATTCTTCCAAATGAGTAGAATTCCATTTATTTCTGCTCTAATCTGTATTCACTTTTTTCTTCTTCCTTTGGACTTAGTGTGCTCTTCTTTTCCCAGCTTCCTAAGGTGGAAAGTTAGGTTAATGACTTGAGCTATTTCTTCTTGTCTAATCTAGATGTATGTGGCTATAATAAATTTCCCTGTGACATAGCATCCCATAAATTCTGGTATATTGTGCTTTTGTTTTTATCCATCTCAAAGTATTTTCTAATTTCCCTTATGATTTCTTCTTGACCCATTTTATTGTTCAGAAATCAGTTGTCTAATTTTCACAGACAGACCAATTTACCAAGTTTTCTTCTATTACAGATTTCTAATTTCACTCCAGTGTTGCTGGAGAACTTACTTGGTATAATGTCATTCTTTAAAATTTCCTGAGACTTATTTTATCACCTGGAATAGGATGTATTCCTTGTACCATGTGAAGGTGGAGAGAATGTGTTTCCTGCTGTTGTTGGGTGAAATGTTCTGCACATGGCCTGCCCCAGACGAGAGCCAGGGGGTCATGAGGAACAAGGGGCTCATCAGTAATTAGTCAGTTTGCTGGCTGCTGCAGATACTGGTTCAGTGATGGTGCCACAGACACTGGAGGAGGAGCAGGCTTCCTGCTGAGAGCTGTGCTGGAGCTGCCCCGTGTCAACAGTTAGAATAACAACAGCTTTCAGCATGCAAACGCTGCAGCTGTGGGTCCAAGCAATGGCAGGCAAGTCCCTCCCCCACTGTGCCATTCTGATATAACCACCTTCCAACCCTGCCGTGAAGCACCCTGCACGTGAATCAGGAGCTGGGCGTTCACACCGGCCATGGGGCGTTCTCTGCACAGCTGTGCCTCTCAGCTCCACTGCCCCCTTCCTGCTTTGGAGTTATTTGCTTTGGAAGAAATTGCATTTTAAAAATAAAACAGGCCAGTCTTTTCTAGATACCTGAGGACTTTTACCTTTCCATGGGGATCTGGCTATTCATGATGCTAGTAACGGCTATTCATTTGGAAGGGGTGCTGCATGACTCAGTCTCCAGGCATAAGGGGAATGGGGTCCAGATATTTTTTTTTTTTTTTTTTTTTTTTTTTTTTTTTTTTTTAGATAGCATCTCCTTCTGTCGCCCAGGCTGTAGTGCAGTGGTGCGATCTCGGCTCGCTGCAACCTCTGCCTCCCGGGTTCAAGTGATTCTCCTGTCTCAACTTTCAGAGTAGCTGGGATTACAGGTGTATGCTACCATGCCTGGCTGATTTTTTGAATTTTTAGTAGAGATGGGGTTTCACCATGTTGACCAGGCTGGTCTCGAACTCCTGACCTCAGTTGATCCGCCCACCTTGGTCTCCCAAAGTTCTGGGATTACAGGCTTCAGCCACCGCGCCTGGCTGAGACTTTTTTATTTTCCTTTACATAGATTACAACAATTTGTGGAGAAGGCTTGAAGACTATTTGAAGATTGTTGCAATAATTTTTGTTTTCTAAAGACATGAATTCAAGTACATCTCTGTCCAGGCTCTTTGTATACCTGAAGTCTTATGCCTAATTTCAAAGGAGTTTACACTCTATGATAGTATTATTGAACTCTTAATAAGAGTCAGGCAAATGCTTTACATGATTTATCTCGTTTAATCCTCACAACCATCCGTTGTCACTAGGGAAGCCATACTGTCTTCCCTACACTATAAGTGAGGAAATTGAAGCCTTGGTAAGATTATGCACACTGGGCAATATCTCACAGCCAGTATATGTGGAGTCTAAATTTGAATCCAGGTGGTCTCAATCTAGAAGCTATATTCATGAACAACTTAACCTTTTATAATATAAATGTAAATGGACTTGCTTGAAGACAGAAAGTATTAACAGGAGTATCTGATGCCTGGAGTCTAGGAATAGAACCAGAAACTCATGGTGAAGGGGTTAAGAGCATGAGCTTTGGGGACAGGAGGTAGCCCTTGGTTTCATTTCCAACCAATCCTTATTACCTCTGTAATTATATACAAGTTCCTGAAGACCGCTCAGAACTTTTGTTTCTTCATCTGCAAAACAAGGTCATTGTGATGATATATTTTATGTAAAACACATAGCACAGAATATAACACATGGTAAGTCCTTAATAAGTATTAAGCAAAAGGGAAAGATATTCTAACTTTACCCGTAACTATCTCTGAATGTTTATAAACAGAGTCCCCAGGGAAATACAAGTGCTGCCTGAATATCTGTGCTTAAGTGTAAACCCATATAAATAAAATCAATTAAACTGGAAGCAGTATTTCATAAGGAAAATATTAGATGTTTCAACTCTTAGCCTGCCTGCTATTAACCAACTCTGGGATCTTTCTTAATATAGGACTTCATCATCACGATGCAGTTTAAGAGACTGCATACTGAACCATCTACTCCAGACTTAAGCTGTGTCCTGGGGATGTAAGAGGGCTTATACATTGCCCCTGCCCCAACTTCACTAGACCAAGATTTTTCTCACTGATGAAATGGGTAGGTGGAAGGTGAGAAAGGTTTTACTAAGCTGATTTAAATTATTTTGATTTTAAAATTAAAATTATTGTGATTTTTATCATTTAATTATTTTGTCAGATGCATCTATTGGGTATTAATGTAATGAATCACAATTAAAAGTTTTCCCAATTATCAAAAATAAATAAATAAATAAATAAATAAAACAAAGAGCATTTGCAGTGAGAATGGGCTGCAGGAGGGTGAGCACTGATGGGAACTGAAATCCACAAGCTGGCAGGTGGGGCCCTCGTCCCCCGGGGACGTGGCATAGGGAAGCAGGAGACGTGCCCAGGCCTTGTGGGCCTGAGGTTTATGTGACTGGGAGGGTGTTCCTGGGGAAGACACTACAAAATCACACAGACAGAGTTGCAAGGGACCCTCTCACACTCTGCGGAGGCCCATGTGACGCGGCAGGGACAGGAACTGCAAGCAGCTCCACTGCAGGAGCACCTGCCCCGCTTGGTGCCCCGCAGGGCAGACGCAGCCCAGCCATGCAGCAGCGCCCCAGCCACTCCTCACATGCCCACTGCAACTATCGCTTAAGGAGGAGAGGTCTCCCGACCACAGTCACCAGGTCACACGCTCCCTCCGATGGCTCCCTTCCTTTCTGGGTCAAAGCCTGACACTCCCTGGTTCCTGCCCCCACCCCTGCCTCAATATCTGTGCCCAGCCCTACAGCTCCATCTGCTCCTTAAACCCCCGAGCTCCTGACCTGGACATCATCGTGGTGGGAAAGGCCAGCGAGGAGCCTTAGAGGACGTGACTTTTAAGCAGAATCCTTAAGAAAGAGTGGAACGTGGCCAGGTGGAAATCCGAAGGAAGCGTCCAGCAAAGGCAGGCCTGAGTCCCAGGATCCCTGACGGTTAGGAGCTTGGTTGGCTGAGGACAGGTGTGGGCAGCTCCTGGTGAGGCAGGAGAGGTAGGCAGGGCCGGGCACACAGGGCCTGTTGGGACGAGGACTCACCTGGCCTGAGGAGACTCTGAGGAAACGCGTGATGCCGACAGACTGTAAGAGGCCCCATGGCTGCTCTGGACAGAGAGGATTGGCAGGACAAAGACAGGGGGAGGCGCCACAGAGGCTGTTCGTGGGGGTTCAGGAGAGAGTGATGAGGGTGGGCTGGCACTGAGGGGGCTGCTCCAAGGGAGGGTTATGAGAAATTCCCTCGGGGCCAAAGGGGATTGACGTGTGGTCATCAGGAGGGCGGCCCAGAGACTCCCTCCTGAACAGCCACCAAAGTCCAGCTCCCTTGTGCATGGCGGAACCCAGGCCTGAGGGTGGCTGTTCCACCCCATGGGGAGGGGGCACAGGACAGGGAGGAAGCACTTTGGGGACCCTCAGAGCCCCGGTTCAGCAAACCTCAGGAGCGTGTGCAACCCACAGCCCGTTCTGGAAATGGCGGTATCCCACCCAGGGGCCCAGTGGAGAGGGGAGGTGGGCCGGGCTTTCCTCTGTGCTCTCCTTGTCATCTGCAGCTGAGACCCCATCCCAGCTCACTCGCTCACTCCTGTGTCTTCTCGTCCTAATCTCTGCCATGAGTACAGCAGGACTCACCCGACAGTAGGTGCCCTCAGATCCCTGCCCATTTCCGGCCAAAAGAGCCTTCAGGACAGCCCCGCGGTGCCAGGAATCAGGAGGCTCATGGGGACCACAAGGTCTGGAGATGGGAGGGAAGGGGAGTGTGTGTGTGTGTGTGTGTATGTGTGTCTTTGTGTATGTGTGTCTGTGTGTGTATGTGTATGTGTATGTATGTGTGTGTATGTGTGTGTATATGTGTGTGTGTGTGTCCTTCCTGGAGCTTAGTGTACCTGCAAATGCCCCCAAGAGCAACCCACGTGCCTGTCCTGGGCCTGTGGCCCTGATGCCCTCGCATCCATGCCCTGCCCTTCCTGATCTGCTGTGAATTTGTGGGGTTTGGGGGCTGATCTGTTGTGAATTTGTAGAGCTGGGCTTCCCACATCCCTGGTCAGCTAGCCTCAGGCTGGGTTCAGACAGTGAGAGGCCCTGGTGGGCGATGAGGGGCGGGGAGGAGCTAGACTACTCCCCATCCTTCTCTGCCTCATGCGCCTGGGGCAGCTACCTGTCTTCCCTGCCAGCTCCATGTCTCAGGGGTCCTGGGGTCACTACACACTGCGTGATTAGAGAGCGGACTCCATGGCTTATTACAGAGAAAGGCCACGTAGCAAGATCAGCAGGGGAGAAAGACCCAGGGGAGTTTGGATTGGCCAGGTGCAGGCTAGAGCTCTCCCTGGGGGACGGCGCCTCACACCAAACACGCGTCTTGCTCCAGCAATCAAGTCAGCAACACATCCAGAGTGTTGCTTCCCAGGGAGGCCGTGTAGGTCTCCGAGTGCGGGGCTTCTACAGGGGGCTGGTCACATAGGCACCCTCTGCCTGTGCAGCCACTGTGGTGACAGAAGTCAGGCGTGCCCTGATTACGCTGCAGGGTCCAGGCAGCTGGTAGGGGAGGGCTTAGTTCCCTGAGTGCACAAACCACCTGTTCAACCAGTCACGCAGGGAACGTCCCAAAAGCCAAGTTCCCGGATGCTGGCTGGGGATCATTGCTGCACACGGGCCTCTGTGAACACGCGTGAGAATCAGGCAGCCTCCGGCCTGCTGTGTACGTCGTTCCTGCACACCGAGGCTGCTGTGGGTCCAGCTTCCCCAGAGACCCCACCCAGCCCTGGGCTCTGCCAGCACCACCCACCCCGCTCCATCCCAGGGACGGAGCCGCCGCCTTCTCTCCTGGCCTCTGAGTTGCCTCCCAGCCCCCGTCTGACTTCTCAGCTCTCCCGTCCGCTCCGTAACCCACTCCCCGCATCAGTCTCCCGTGTGGTAAATACACGAGTTCTCCAGTGAGGCCCCAACTGCTGCATCCTTGGATTAATTTAAGGATCCAAGGACAGAGGCCAGAGTAGCCTGCATGGACCTGGGTATCAGACGCAGAAGTAATGGAGCATTAGTCACCTTAGTCACCACGTTCTCAGTCAGCGAGGTCAGGTGCGCGTCCAGACCTGATGGACGCTCCTTCACAGGGGCCTCCAGTGCGCAAACGGGACTCCGTGGAGAGCAGCCCGGGGGCAAGGACAGGCTTCTCTAAAGCAGGGTGAGGCACCACCGTCACTGAGGATGCACGGTCCTCTCCTTGCCCTGGAAGCAGAGAACGGGAATGTGCAGCCGTAGCGAGTGTGCGACCAACCCCAGACCAGCTCAGTCCCCTTAAGTCCCTGAACAGCGGAGCCCTGACTGCCTCCAGCCAGGTTCTCCATCCACAGCCCCAGTATTTGGGTCTTGGAGCGGTGCTGACGGCCAAGATGGTGAGGGGGCAGCAGGAAGCTAGATGCGGAGCAGGCATTTCCCAGCCTGGCAGAACCATGGAGAGACCCCCGGTCCCCACCGCCGCCACCAAGAGCAAAGTCAGAGCAGGACACGGTGGGTCGGGGTGGGGTTCCCAGGGTCCTGAACCTGAGGCAGCAGGACCCCAGGCACAGGCAGGACCCCACCTCCACCTGTAGGCTCCTCCTTTCTCCAGACGCCCCTCAGCAAGGAAGAGGGGACCCAGACCGGTGGGTGCTATTTGCTCCAGACTCCCCAGCACCTAGGCGGCTGAACGCTAAGTATTCCCACGTGGTTCCAGAGGGACGCTTCCAAACACACGCCCAAGTCCTCAGAGGGTGACTTGAAGATAAAAGTCCTAAATGAATGCAGAGCAGTTTCAACACAAGAGTTCACAATACATGCTCCCAACTGTTTCTAAATGTTAGGGGAAATCCCAGCCTTTGTCTTTGAAAAACACCAGAGTGTGTTAGAGTCTTTTACAGTTTGTGATTTTGAAACACTCAAAGACAAATTGCCAGTTTGCCGTGTGTATTTCAAATCTACTTTATTTAATTTCTTGGCTTCTTTAACTTGAAGCTCCCCACCAGGGCTCCAAACCTCTTTTTTACTACCGAACAGTGTGACTACCCAGGCTGCTGAAGGCACCCCTTGTCATCTATCTAGAAATTACCTTCTCTGCATGTTGCCTGGAACTGTGGAGGGTTCACCATGATAAATTGTAGTTCAAATTACAAAACAGGGCCCCTATTGATGATTTCAGGTTCTAAGTGTATAATTATGGTGCTTTTGCTAATGACATAATGAAGAGAGGTGATTATGTCATTAAAATGTGATGTTTTTTATACCCCGAAGAAGCTGCCTATGTGTCGTACTGAACATCCTGGGTGTGGGGTCAGAGTGGGCTCTCCCTGGAGGACCCCGAGGCCATCCTACAGGGAAGAGGGGGGTTTTGTCCGGTGAAGTATTTGCTAATCACAGGCTGCCCTGCTTAGTCCTGGGTACGAGACACTTTCAGAGTTAAGGCCACAAATACTGTTCTCCCCCTCAGCAATGTCAGGACCAAACAAACCCTTGTTAATCTAATTGTTTGAATTATCCAGTTGAGATCCCGGGCAGTCTTGTCCTGTTTAATGACTGACAATTAGGCTTCAATGGCGTTCACGCTGACGCTGACGGGTGCTGGATCACCCGGCTTGGGGCGTCTCACGTGGCTTCCGCCCTGCCCTCCCTGCAGATCCGGCTCTGGTACCCACCATGCTGAAGGAGGGAGCGTGGGAACACGTGAGCCTCTCTGCACAGGGAGGTCCCAGGACTGACACCGACACGGAATCTCCTCACCTTCCACAGGTTCCTCGGGTCCCCAAATCCAAACTCAGGCCGGGAAGCACCTCAACGCATTTCCTCCCTGGCCCAGGCTTGACAAAGCCCAGGTGCTGCTGAGCTGGAAACTCGCTCTTCAATGACGTTCATCTTTTTCCGCACCAATGACATCTTTATGGGGGAGGCATTCAGTTATGTGCCCGAGGCTCAGCACCTCGTGCAGTTGTGGGTCTGAGTCCTGGAGAGAAGCTGGCGGAGGGCCTGGGGGTTTTGTTCACCCCACACTGAAGGGCCCCGAGCACCTTTTCACCCACCCACCCACCGGGGTGTCGTGAGTCCAGCCTGCCTGTGACTCCCAACAGTTTCAGAAGGAAACGAAATTAGAGGAGATTGAAAGCAGTGATGGCGGGCGTATTCCACATTTCCTCTCTTTTTTAACACAATGAAAATGTAATTATCCTCCCTTACAAGAACTCCCAAACACTTGAAGGACTGTCAGCCCAGCTGCGCTGTGACGGTCACATATTGTTTGCCTGTGCCTTTTCACTGTTTTCACAGAAGGAAGCCGAGTTTGAGCTAGTTCCATTTCACCATCAAAGGCAGAGCATGAGGAGCGACAGGGAGAGAAACGTGGATGCACAGGGGCGCCTGCCGCCTGTGTTCTCACAAAGCCACAGAGTACGGACCTGCTCCCCCTACCCCCAGTGCCAGCCTGGCCTGGGTAGGTGACCGCAGTCTGGAGGAGGGGATGGGGAAAAGGGAAAGCGGGGTGGGGATATGACCCAGAAGCAGCAAAGAGCAAGTCCTGACAATTCCCTGATTAACCGGCGCGCAGCTAGACAGGGCAGGTCTCCATGGAGAAATACACGTGGCTTATTTAATTAATCCTGAAAAGTAAGTTCCCCTAGCCTTGCCCCAAACCAGAGTCCCCCTTCTAATGATGAGAATAGATCATTAAATCAGATTTCATGAAGTCTGCTCAGATTTTTCTTACTGAATTCCATGAAGGTGTTACTTTCAGGACTCTGCCCCGGCGCCCATGGTTCAGGAACATCCTACATGCACTGGTTCCTGCTGGGCATGGAAGGGCCCAGGGATGCTGTCTATGGGATTTCTGCTCCCAGACAGGCTTCCCCATCCACCTGTGCCCTCCTTGTGCCCCCACCCACCCCTGCTCCTCCCCTGCCCTCTCCATTAATCAGCGTGAACTGAGGACTCCACTCTTAATATTTAGCCAAGTCAAGCATTTAAAAATGTCATTCTCCTGGGAGGAGATCATTATTAAAAAGGGAATTAATTTATTCTGAAGCCAAATATAAATCCTCCGTCATCCATGGACTGCTCTTAGATTACTCATCTCCTGGTATCTTTTCCACCAGGACGAGTGAATGAGGCGAACCTAAGTGTGGGTGCACAGAGTGTCACCATATTCTGGAACTCGAGTTGCGTTTGGATCTGTTTTTCTCTGCTTTTCTGATTGACTTTTCCTTGCTCTTGGCTGTGCCAGGCAGAGCTAATGTCCATGCATTTCACAAACATGGGAAAATTCAGAAGCTGTTCTTGCTAGGAGATGTGCCCAGAGAGGAAGATGCCAGCCAGGAAACAAAGCCAAGTTTTAAAAGCCTCCTATTTGTTTAACTGCCTAAGTAATGCACATTCATTACTCATAAAGGCAGGAAGGGGAAGGGGTCAGAAAATACTGACAAAGAAAGTAAACCCTATAAATTTGTATTATCAGGGACAAATCACTGTGAACAATTAGGATTGAATTTTTACCGTCTTTTACAGTCTCACTTTTAAAAAGGCACACATAGAATGTAATAGATGCAACCTTGTTTATACCTAGATGGGACCACTTTATAAACAATATTTTGTCATCTACCAATCTCACTAGATTGCAGACACCATTGCTTCTAATTAACGCAGATCTGTGAGACCCCCGATTTCTGCAGAGCACTCGTCTGCCTCCATCCTGAAGTTGAGACAGTTTCCTGTGTTCGGTTCTTAGGTTTTCCCAGTGTTTTTGTATCTTGCACTGGGATGTAAGCAGTGTCCCTGGACGGCTCAGGAGCCCTCAGCACAGTCCCTGGCAGTGGAGTGGGCACTGTGCCTGATGACACTATGACCGTCCTCCCCAGGTGGCCCCTGTTTCCATCACAGGGCTGAGAGGGGCTCTGGAAAGTTTCCTGGACCCCCTTCTCCGCCCACGAGCTTCCCTGACACAGCTGGTTAGATTTAAGAGAGAAATGGGACAGGAGCCCTAGAGGGGCTTTCAGGCTGCAGGACAAAGGCCTTGTTGTCCCAAATGTCCACCCCTGGCAACTGTCAGCCCCCCTCCCAGCCAGGGGGCAGCCCCAGGGAAGGGCCCAGGCAATGTCCTCTCCTTGGGCTTCATTATTACGTGAAGAAAAAGGGGTGCCCTTTAAAGACTTTTTAAGATGAGGAAAAAAATAAGTCAGAAGGAGCCAAATCAGGACTGAAAGGTGGACACCTGATGATTTCCCAAGGATGCTCTCGCGATTGCCCTGGTTTGGCCGGGCACGGTGGCTCACGCTTGTAATCCCAGTACTTTGGGAGGCTGAGGTGGGTGGATCACAAGGTCAGGAGTTTGAGACCAGCCTGACCAACATGGTGAAACCCCGTCTCTACTAAAAATACAAAAATTAGCCGGGCATGGTGGCAGGCGCCTGTAATCCCAGCTACTCAGGAGCCAAGATAGCGCCACTGCACTCCAGCCTGGGTGACAAAGCAACTCTCTGTCTCAAAAAAAAAAAAAAAGACTGCCCTGGTTTGATGGTAAGAAATAGCAGGAGCATTGTTGTGGTGGAGAAGGAGTCTCTGGTGAAGCTTTCCCAGGCAAATTTCTGCTAAAGCTTTGGCTAACTTTCACAAAACACTCTCATAATAAGCAGCTGTTATTGTTCTTTGGCCCTCCAGAAAGTCAACAGACAAAATGCCTTGAACATTCCCCAAAATTGTTGTCACAACCTTTGCTCTTGGATGGCCCACTTTTGCTGTGACTACAGCACTTCCACCTCTTGGTAGCCATTGCTTTGATTGTGCTTTGTCCCCAGAATGGTACTAGCAAAGCCATGTTTCATCTCCTGTTACAATTCTTCAAAGCAATGCTTCAAGATCTTGATCCCCTCTTGCTTAAAATTTCCATTGAAAGCTCTGCTCTCATTGGCAGCTGATCTGAGTGCAAGTTTGGGCACTTATTACGTAGAAAATTTGCCAACTTTAATTTTTTGGCCAGGATTGGGTAAGCTGAACCAATTGAGATGTCTATGGTGTTGGCTATTGTTTATGCTGCTAAGCACCAGTCCTCTTCAATTAGGGCATAAACAAGATTAATGTTTTCCTCTCAAATTGATGTGGTCTGCTGCTGCAGGCTTCATGTTCAACATCATCCTGTTCCTTCTTAAAATGACGTAACCATTTGTAAATGGCTCATTTCTGTGTGGCATTATCCCCCTAAACTGTTTATAAAGCATCAATGACTTCACCATTCCTCTACCTAAGCTTCACCATAAATTTGGTGTTTGTTCTTGCTTCAATTTTAGCATAATTCATGTTGCTCTGATAGGGACTCTTTCCAAACTGATGTCTTATCTTTCTTAGTGTCTCAAACTAGATACTTTTCAGACATATTATAACAAGTTAGTATGAGTGTATTTTGGTGCAAAAGAAATTTGAAATCCATGCATAGTTTTTTTTGTAAGACACATTTTCCACAAACTTTTGAAAACACCTATAAAAATAGCTGGCTCTTGAACAACACAGATTTGAACTGGTGGGGGGGCCACTTATATGTGGATTTTTTTCAGTAAATTTGTTGGAAAAATATTTGAAGATTTGCAACAATTTGAAAAAACCTGCAGATGAAACACATAACCTAGAAATATTGGAAAAAAATTAAAGTTAGGCATACCATGAATACATAAAATAAATGTAGATACTAGTCTATCTTATCATTTACTACCACAATATTAGACAAATTATTATAAAAGTTAAAATTTATCAAAATTACACATATAAACACAGACTTTACATGGCATCATTCACAGTCAAGAGAAATGTAAACAAACATAAAGATGCAGTATGGAATCATAACTGCATAAAACTCACTGTAGTACATAACATACCACTGTCATGATTTCATGGCCACCTCTGTTGCTACTACGGTGAGCTCAAGTGTTCTGAGTATTTGCTGGAAATGCAGTGTGATGCTAATCACCTCCCCATGCACAGCTCATCGCTCCAGTAAATTACATATTGCAGTAAAAAGTGATCTCTTGTGGTTCTCATGTATTTTTTTAATCATATTTACTGCAATACCATAAACCTTGAGTAACACCATGAGACCTATGAGAAGTGCCACCAGTGATGCTGGAAGTGCCCCAAGAAGCAGAGAAAAGTCATGACATTATGATACGAAGTTGAATTGCCTGATATGTACTCTAGGTCAAGGTCTGCAGCTGAGATTGCTTGCCAATTCAAGATAAATGAATTTAGCATAAGGACCATTACAAAAAAAAAAAAGAAAAGGAAATCCATGAAGCCGTTGCTGCAGCTATGCCAGCAAGCACAAACACCTCACACTTTGTGCGGCATACTTTTGAATTTCATATTGAAAATGCAGCTTTTGTATGGGCGCAGAATTACTACGAGAAAGGCATACCTGTAGACTTTAATATGATTTGAGAAAAACCGAAGTCATTATCTGACAACTTAAAGCAAAAGGAAGGTGAAGAAGCTAAAGCTGGAGAGTTTAATGCCAGCCAAAGATGGTTTGGTAATTTTAGAAAGAGAGAGGTTTGGCTTTCCAAAAATGTCAAGATAACAGGAGAAGCGGCTTCTGCTTACCAAGAAGTAGCAGACAAGTTACTAGACACCATTAAGAAAATCAGTGAGCATAAAGGCTATCTGCCTGAACAGATTTTTAATGCTGATGAAAGTGCTCTATTCTGGGAGGAAAATGCCACAAACGACATTTATTAGTAAGAAAGAGAAGTGAGCACCAGCACTGAAGGCAGGCAGGGAGAGGCCAACTCTACTGTTTTGTGCAAATGCAGTTGGGTTTATGGTCAGGACTGCCCTTATCTGTAAAGCCGCTAACCCCCAAGCCTTGAGGAGAAAAGATAAACACCAGCTGCCAGTCTTTTGTACAACATGGAGGTCTGGACAGTGAGCACCCTTTTCCTGGATTGATTTCATGGATGCTTTGTCCCTGATGTGTAAGGAAGTACCTTGCCAGTAAGGGACTGCCTTTTAAAGTCTGTTTGATTTTGGATAATATCCCTGGCCACCCAGAACGCCTTGGGTTCAACATGAAAGGCATCAAAGTGGTCTTGTCCCCAAAGACAATACAATGTCTTTAATACAATACAATACAAGACAAATACAACGTCTCTAATTCAGCCTCTAGATGAGGAGTCATAAAGACCTTTAAGGCCCATTAAGCATGGTACTGTATGGCAAGGATTGTCAGCGTTATGGAACAGAATTCCAGTAGCAAGAATGTCATGTAAGTCTGACAGGATTACACCGTGGAAAGTGCCATCATTAGAAAAAGCTGTGAAAGCCATCAAGCCTGAAACTATAAATTCCTGCTGGAAAAAAACTACATCTGGATGTTGTACATGACTTCACAGGGTTTACAACAGAGCCAATCAAAAAAATCATGAAAGTGATTGTGCATCTGGCAAAAAAAAAAAAAAATGATGGGGGGTTGAAGAATTTCAAGATACGGATTTTGGAGAAACGCAAGTGCTAACAGACACCACACCAGAGGAAGTCGCAGAAGACAATCACCAGAAGACAACTTGATGGCGGTGAGTGCTTCTGAACCAGTGCTGGATGATGAGGAAGAAGACAAAGAAGAAGCCATACCAGAAAAACACACTGACCTCAGGCAATCTGCCAGGAAGGTTCCAGTATTCCATCCTGCTTTTCACTTCCTTACTGACACGGACCCTTCTATGACGCGGGCACTGAATCTAAAGCAAACGGTGGCAGTAGGATTCACATAAAAATATTTTTAGAAAAATGAAAAAGCGAACAGGTCAGACAAAATTTCCAGGAAATTGCACCGAGTGTGCCTGCCTCTCTTGCCTTCCCTCCTTCCACCTCCTCCACCTCTTACATCTCTGCCACCCCTGAGACAGCACAACCAACACCTCCCTTTCCTCCTCCTCTCAGCCTACTCAACATGAAGACAATGAGGGCGAAGATCTTTACAATGATGCGCTTCCACTAGTGAATAGCAAATAAATTTTCTCTTTATGATTTTAAATAACATTCTCTGTATGCTAGTTTACTTTATTGTAAGAATACAGTATATAATTTACAAAATATATGTAAATCTACTGTGTTATCAGTAATGCTTCTGGTCAACAGTAGGCTATTAATAGTTAAGTTTTGAGAGAGTCAAAAATTATACATGGATTTTTCAACTGTGTGGGAGGTTAGCACTCCCAATTCCTGTGTGGTTCAAGGGTGAACTGTATACACACACACACGCGCACGCACGCACACACACAATTCTCTCCTTGGATTTTTTTCTGCAAAACTCCTACTCATGCCCTAACACATTACTTTGATCTTGTCTAAGTTTCTTCAGAATTTAATAAATTATACTTTTACACCAGTCATAATATTGGCTCAAGGTATGAAATGGATCCAATTACAGGAAAAGGAGGAAATGTGCCTTCTGGCAGCTGAGTTTATGGTCTGTACGACCCTGCATCCTGCTTAGCTGTGGTTTCTATTCACCGAGCCTCAGCCTGTCCTTTGCTCATCCCCAGCCCAAATGCACTTCATTCGTGGAGACTTTGTCCATCCAAACCAGGGCTGTCCAACCTTTTGGCTTCCCTGGGCCACACTGGAAGAAGAATTGTCTTGGGCCACACATAAAATACACTAACAATAGCTAATGAGCTTTAAAAAACTGCAAAAAAAAAATCTCATAATGTTTTAAGAAATTTTACATATTTGTGTTGGGCTGTATTCAAAGGTGTCCTGGGCCACATGTGGCCCACATGCCGCGGGTTGGAGGAGGCTGATCTAAACCTAGAGCAGGGCCCTCATCTCCAAAGTGCATGTTCCCAGGTTGTATTTATGAGGATGATTCTGCCTCAGGACAAGTGAAACAAGGCCTAAGTGTGCTGGCCACTCTGCCCATTCATTTTGGGAAGGGACTTGTTCAGTCAGCTTTTGGAATCCTCAATGTCTCCCCCAGACCTGGCAACTGAGCCAGGCCAGCTCTAGCCCCTGAGCTTGAGTGGTGACAGAGGGGCTCCTGGTCCACATCCCACTTCATCCCAGCAATTCAGGGGATGCTGGAAGAGGGAAGGACATAGGACTGAAGGGGTTGTACCCGCTGCTCAGCCACAGGAGCCTGTGGGGAGGAAGGCACAGGTGTATTCTCCCCTCTGCAAGAGGACAGGGCTGCCTTTTCCTGTTGGACAGAGAGAGTCCAGCTCTGAGAACCCTGGGGCTGCCTTTCCAGAGGGAGTGGGAAGGCAGCCACCAACTCCCCCACCCACCTGCCCACAGGTCCACAGCTCCATCCCACCCCTACCTCCACTCCAGGAAGAGCCAGTCATCCTCCCACACCTGCCCTCTGGCCTCACCTCTTCCTCTGCCCAACACCATTTTTCTCGTCTTGGGGAAAGTCTGCCCTCACCTTGTGTATTGGGCCAGGGTTAGCTGCGTTGGCTCAGAAACATCCCAAACTCAAGAACCTCATGAGGAAAACACTTGTTTCTCCCTCACAGGAACGTGGAGTGGTAATTCCAGTTGGCAGGAAGACTTTGCTCCATGCGGTCATTCAGGGACCCAGGCTGACGGCTGCTAAGCTACCATCAACATGCGGTTTCCAGGGTCACCTGGGCATCACCACCTCAGTCAACAGGAAGATGGGAGGGGCATGGCAGGTGCCTCCACAGGAGATTTAGGGCCCAGCCCTGAACATGCATAATTTCTTGCCCAGCACTGACAGCCCCTCTGCAGGGAGGACTGAGCTGAGAACCTCCAAAGTCATGGTGCCATGGACGATAAGGGAGGGCAGGCTCCAGAGCTGCTGTACAAGCCCAAGCCCAGGTGTCTTCTGACCAGTTGTTAAAGTTAAAGAGCCCTCATCATGATCCTGGGGTGGAAAGTGATGTTCCTCCACTCTCCATTTGTGGGTGTTGTGCAGTGACTTGGTTACAGGCACTGCTAATGGGGAGTGGGCAGCACAGAGATTGGGGCAGACGGAGGTGGGAGCAGGGTCTGCCCAGTTCATTTCCAGCACAAATCACTGCTTTGCCAAGAGTAAGTGTTAAATCCTGACAACAAACTCTCCTAGAGACTCATCCCTCAGATTAAAGGCACTGACAAGTTCTGCAGTTAAAAAAAAAAAGTAATGCATTCACTTTGCTAATGCACTGCTTGTAAAAAAATGAGAAAAAAACATAGAATACTGTGTTTGTACAATGTCTTAATAGTCTGTAGAATTAGTGTTTGCAGGAGACACTGTGAAAAAGTCAGGTTTTTTTTTCTTCTTCTTTTAAGAGACAGGGTCTCACTCTGTCATCCAGGCTGGAGTGCAGTGGCATGATCACAGCTCACTGCAGCCTCAAAATCCTGGGCTCAAGTGATCCTCCCACATCAGCCTCCCAAGCAGCTGGGACTACAAGCGTGCACCACCATGCACAGCTAATAGTTTATTATTTTTGTAAAGACAGGGTCTCCCTACATTGCCCAGCTGGTCTCAAATTCATGAGCTCAAGTGATCCTCCTACCTTGGCCTCCCAAAATGCTGGGATTACAGGCATGAGCCCCTGTGCCTGGCCAAGACAGGCCTTTGAGATGAAGACCAAACTCCTGAGCCTGGTATGGAAGGTCTTCAAAAGTTTGACTCCCCTCATTATGGCCAACACCAACACAGTGACTACATTTGCCACACACTGTTCTAAAGCTTTACTGTTAACTCATTTAATCTTCACAATAAGTGAATGAGGTTTGATGATGATGATGATTCTCACTATAGAGATGAGGATGATAATATCCAGAGTTCCCAAGATGCACCGAGTGAGGAGGAGGCCCAGGTCTGGGACCCCTGTGACAGCTTCTCCAGTAACAAATGGCCCTGAAATCCCAGCAGCTGCACAAAACCTCAGTTCTCACTCACACTCCATGAGCACAGGGCTGGGGCTCGGCTGGGCTCCACAGAGTCACTCGGGGCCCTGATGACCAAGGCTCCGCTCCTCATGCCCACACTCAAGACAGCATGTGGCCTCTTAGTCAGGGCAGCAGGAAATGTGTAGCTGGAGGGGCCCGGGGGCCTTTTCTCCACCTCAGCCAGGTGTCACCAGGTCCCTCCTGCCCTAAGTCCATTGGCCAGGACTAGTCACAAGACTCTGCCCATCAGCAGGGGGGCGGGACGTACGTGGACAGAGGGAAGGTCAGGTGGGCGCCACACCTCCACTCATCCTCCTGCTTAGACCACACAGAGGGGTCTTAGAGGGCCTTTAATTTATGATCCTGTTTCTGAGATGAACACAAACACCAGAGTCCAGAGGACAGAGTGTGTTTGAGCAGCCTTGTGATCGAGATTGTTTTCCATGCCTTTGATTTAATTTGCACGGCACCCACCCAGGGGGCAAACGCACCCAGGAAAGCCCACGCCGAATCCACTGAAAATGGAGAACCCACACCCCAGGGGAAGCTCAGAGGCTGCCCCATGGCTGGCGGCCAAATGCACACGGAGCCTCTGCTCAGTGTTACAAGGAAGGTTTTCACTGCACAGAAAACTGTCTTCTCTGGACTTGAGAAACAAGCAAAGCGATGGCTCGCGGTGGATCCTCGCACCGTGAGGCCCAGGAGAGGGAAAGCTTCCAAAACCTGGGAGCAGGGGAGCGGCTGGAGGCGCACGCATCCGCACCTGCTGCACAGCAAAGCGCCGCACATCCCAGGGGCGGAACGCGGGGCTTCCTTCCCAGGTGACTGCTATTTTTGGCCGCAGTGGCTCAGATCTCAGTGGGGCTGGCTCAGGGGTCTGAGGGTCCAACGGGTGTCAGCTGACCTTGCGCCACTCAGATGAACAGCGCCTGCAGCTGCAGTGTGGCTGTGCAGTGTAGCTGGCTCTGCTCCCGCACCGCGTGTCCTCAAGGGCCCGCAGGCAGCCAGGCAGGTCTGTCCGTGCTGATGGCAGAGGCACAGGGAGTGAGCCTCAGTGAGGAGCTCCCTGGAACCCAGGCAGCGTCTGTCCATTGACGTTTCACTGGACAAAGCAGGTGACATGGCTTTGATTGGAGCAGGATATTCCACACCTGGAGAACAGGGCCAGGAAGAGAAAGAATATTTCAGGAAAATCATCTCATCTCCCCCAGAACAGAGCAGGGTGTGGGTCTGGGGCTGCCAGGGCCACGGGCCGCCCCTCCCAGCACTCACAGCCGCACACTTGCCTGTGTCGTCGCCTGGACCTGGAAGGCTCCACCCCCACGGCCCCAGCAGGGAGCGTACCCGATGATGCCTGTGCTACTGGATCCGCCGCTGCCAAGGCCTCCCAGGGCAACCACAGCACGCGCCCAGCATTTGTGCCCATCCCTTGCCCCACGCTGCAGGGCCTGCCTCCTGGGGGCCTCCGAACCTCCGAGTCCTGTGCTGCTCACGGCGCTGAGAACGCTCCTGATCAGGAACAGACCCTACCCGCACGCCCAGGGCCTCACCAGCTCAACCAGGTCATCCCCCGACGACGGCTTCCAGGTGTGCCCTGCCTTCTGAACATCGAAGCTGATGAAAACCCCATCGCCCATTGGGAGTAAACGCCATGTGCATGGCTGCCCAGGAGGAGTCTGTAGGGAGAGAATCTTTCTTCCTTAATCTTCCGATAAGAGACCTATTTTCCCTACTGCAGTTGTGAGACACCCATAAGCAGTGATGCGGTGTTCCTGATGAGCTGTGAATTATCTCCTAAGTGGCTAAAAAGTGCCTCAGCCCACAGCAGCCTGCTGCCTTCACAGGACGCCCTAGAGAACGGTCTCCCCAGCTGCTGACAGGAGTCCTGTTCCAGTGCAGTGAGGAGCCAGGGACGCGGGCACGGGAAGCCTGAGGGATTCTGCACCGTCCCCATCCCTTTCTGCTGGCCAGAGCCACTCCCAGGCTCAAGCCCAAAGCCAAGGGCAGAGGGTGGGGGCTCCGCAGGGAGGGGTGAAGCCCTGGGGCCACGAGCTGGGTCTGTCGTAGCCCCCACAGAGGGCTATTTACAGGTGGGGGGGAGAGAGGAGCGGGGACATCCCCGAGGGGCGTCTGGGGAGAAACAGGCCCTGCAAGGTGACTCCAGGTCAACCTCTTAGGAGGACACCGTCTCCCGGGATCCCGGAGGCAGCCACACAGTTCTCAACAGGGCCAGAAGGAAAATAGAAAATATGAGGGGTAGATGAGACTCGAGCTGTTTTCAAAGATATAGAAAAAGGAGGGATTAACTCCAGGACCCTCTCCCTACTAGAGTTCCTGAAGGAAATGCATAAAGAAGACAATTTGCTGAGAAGCAGTTTGAAACACAGTAAGTTACAGTGAGAAAAGAAAATGATGTATTTGGTACAATATTAAATAATTATTAAATAATAATATTGACAGAAGAAATAAAACCAAACCCAGCTAAAAGGCTGTATGTTAACAGGCTGTCAGCCAGAGGGCAATTGTTGACATTAATAATTATAATTCAGAAAGAGGCAGAGATGGTTATTAATGAAAGTGTAATGAATTTAATGCACTTGTCAAAAGATAAAGAAACAAGAGATGCAGAATGTCCATCCTAAAAACCAGTAGGGGAAGGAAAAGAATGAAAAAAATTCTGAAGAAGATAAGTCCACGCTGTGCTATATGATCTTAGAAAACACACGTCTCCGTGTTCCTGTATGTGTTTAACACATCTCTCTGGAAGTTCTTAAAAGACAGGGTTGCCACAGTGAGATACCATCTCACACCAGTTAGAATGGCCATCATTAAAAAATCAGGAAACAACAGGTGCTGGAGAGGATGTGGAGAAATAGGAACACTTTTACACTGTTGGTGGGACTGTAAACTAGTTCAACCATTGTGGAAGTCAGTGTGGCAATTCCTCAGGGATCTAGAACTAGAAATACCATTTGACCCAGCCATCCCATTACTGGGTATATACCCAAAGGACTATAAATCATGCTGCTATAAAGACACATGCACACGTATGTTTATTGCGGCACTATTCACAATAGCAAAGAGTTGGAACCAACCCAAATGTCCAACAACAATAGACTGGATTAAGAAAATGTGGCACATATACACCATGGAATACTATGCAGCCATAAAAAATGATGAGTTCGTGTCCTTTGTAGGGACATGGATGAAACTGGAAAACATCATTCTCAGTAAACTATCGCAAGGACAAAAAACCAAACACCACATGTTCTCACTCATAGGTGGGAATTGAACAATGAGAACTCATGGACACAGGAAGGGGAACATCACACTCCGGGGACTCTTGTGGGGTGGGGGGAGGGGGGAGGGACAGCATTAGGAGATATACCTAATGCTAAATGACGAGTTAATGGGTGCAGGAAATCAACATGGCACATGGATACATATGTAACAAACCTGCACATTGTGCACATGTACCCTAAAACCTAAAGTATAATAAAAAAAAAAAAGATGCATTAAGAAAAAAAGAGACAAATGTGTGAAAATGTATAAAATGTATTTTAGTAAACTCTCTTCCTATACAAGAAATGTATTTCTCACTGACTTAAAAAAAAAAAAAAAAAAAAAAAAAAAAAAAAAAAGACAGGGTTGCCCACAGAGAGAACTTGGAGATTCCTATCTAAGTAGTAATTGTTGTGGAATAGGACATTTCATTTAGAATCACAGCATATTCAGGGTAAAAATAAACTCATTTTTAAAGCCCACCATTTAAAACGAATTAAAAAGCAAGGCTGTAAATTGGAGAAGAACTAAAGGGCGTGCTGGGAGGGAACATGGGCTTAGGAAGGAATTCCCTTGAGACGGGTGCTCCGGGATGCCTCTTGAGATGGGACAAAGGAGGACGTGGGTGCAGCCGGACCACAGAGCGTGCTACCTGCAATGTCAGAGGGACCTGGGCAGGAACACCCACCACAGTCGTGTCATCTTGTTTGTGCCCCGGTTCATCCTCCCAGAGCCCGCCCCTCCATCCCCAGGCGCGAACTCCGCCCTCCCTATCATAATGAGCCGACCAGGGCCAAATTGGTTTCAGGAAAAGGAGACAGCAGAGCCCAGCGGACACTCGGTTGTCTGAAGCTGCCGCACCTGCTTCATTTTGCTTATTGAGCTACTCCTGATGCCCACAGCACTTTCTAAGAAGAAATGAGCAGCGAATCCACGGAAACCAATGGGAACGGGATGTGGCAGGCATGATTTATAGTTTAGTTAATTCGAATAAGCAGAGAATCACACCTGCTGAGAGATTCGGAACCACAGCCTCCACGACACAGGGCTCCTCTCAGCAGGAGTCCTTCCCACCAAAGCCTCCCCCAACACGCCCCGCTCCGCATCACAGAGTGCCAGCCCCGGCCTGGCCCAGCCCATCCTCAGGGAGCTGGACTCAGCAGGGCTGCCAGAGCCCAGGCCAGGGCTGCTCCCTCCCTTGCCGTCCACAACCAGGGCCAGCCCATCTCCACAGCTTGACCCCGTGGCCTGGTCACTTTTCAGCCCAGTGACTGTTTCGAAGGTGTCTGGCGCAAGTCAGAAGAGTGCTGTGGAGTCAGCGGAGGCTCCCAGCCAATGAGAGCGCCCCCTTCAGGTGAGCTCCTTCCCCCATGGGAGACGCAGCATGGGGAGACCGGCTTCCCCGCATCAGCCCTGCATAAGCTCTGAGCTCTGCTGCTCCACGCCCCGCACGGCTGCTCTAGGGATGAGCATGGTGACATCTGGCTTCCGTGTCCAGGTATCCTCTGGTCCATCAGCAGGGTGGGGGGTGCACGCATGGCCCTGCCATGGGGACAGAAGTGTGGCTGATCGCACCCCAGGGCATTGGGACTCCCACCTGTCAGCAGCAGAAGTGGACCCACTCTGTGCACAAGGGAGCTGCCTTGGACCTGATTTTGGCAGTGATGGCGGTGACCACAGAGGTCAGGCTTTACTGATTTAGAAAAGAAGTGGCTGGGATTGCAAACCATGAGCTGTGTGGCCCTCAGGACCACAGGTGGCTGCAGACCTGGACTGAGAGGCCCCAGAGGCCAGGCAGCAGGGCCCCAGGTCGCCCTGAGAACACACAAGTCCAGGCCTGGCTGCTGATCTCTGGTGGTGCCCCCAGCGCCACCTCCCTCCCAGAGCCTCACTGTCCCCATCTAGATGAGGAGATGGGGGTCTGGACCCCAGAACTAACCAAGAAGGCCCCAGTGGGATGGTGGGAAATGGGAGTGACCCACCCAAGCCTTCCCAGTGAGACCCCCAAAAGCCGCTGTGGACCTGGGACTCAAGTCCCCTGGGCAGGGCAGCTGTGGGCTGGGGCAGGGATCAGGGCTGGCTGGGGGGAAGAGGCACGTGGTGAGGATAGCGCCCTGGACGCGGGCATCAGGGCCACTTTAGGAACCAGCCGGGGCAACAGAAGTGTGTCCAGGTGATTTGGGCACGGAAAAGAGGATCTGTGGGAAGAACAAAGGGGTCTGTGCAGGGATTTGATTTTTCTGTCCCCACATCCTGCTCTGTGTCCCTGAACCCAAGAACACTGGCTCCCCTCCCCAGAGTCCACCCAGCCTCAGCAGGAGGGAAGCAGGGGGCAGGTAGTGTGGAGACCTGAGCCACACTGACCACCCCCAACATATGTGCCCTCTCCCGGCACCCGAGGAGGGGCAGCTCCCCACAGACAAGGGCTCTGCCTGGAGTGACAGGGGCTCTACCTGGAGCAGCCTTGATTCATCTGAAAACTCACCAATGGGACCCCACACAGCAAGGAGGGTGACACTGAGCAGGGACAGGATAGGTGGTGGATGGGGCACCTGCCTGTGTCCCCATTTACGCCAACGGGAACTCACACCACGTGGCCACTCCTGGGCCAGATACAGCTCCATGGTTGCTGCTGTCAGCACAGGTGTGCGGGGCTCCCGTGGGAAGAACCCCGTGGGGCCCCATGATGTGGACGAGCATGCGGTGTCCAACCAGGCCCTGTGAGAGCGTTCTCTAGTCTCCAAACAATCTTCCGGCCACTGTGTGTGAACATACATTTTGTTCAGGTGTGAACTCATTTATTGAATACATTTCCACAGTTGGAATCGATAGGGCTAAGGACAGAATTGGTTTTGACTTTGGTCAACAGAGGCAGTTTGCACCAAACACCCTGTTAAGACCCCAGGGCAGCCGCCCCGTGTAGGAGCTGCAGGGAGCACATGATTTATGCTGCTTTTCTAAGTAGGTATTTGCCCAAATTGAAGAATAAAGAAATAAAAGAAAAAAAAGAATTTTCTTGGCACAGCCAGGCGTGAAACATCTGGGTAGGTTTAAAATTCTCAACATTCCAAGCTGAGAGGCCGTGAAACTCCTTCGGCCTGGTTCACAGCAGAGCCACATCCCTCCCAACAGGGAACACCGGTCCCTGTGAGAGCAACTGCGCAATGCCCTTACCCACGAGAGAGTGTTTTGCTTTCTTCTCGGTGCAAGTCGGCTGTTTCTTCCATCTCCCCAGGGACAGCAACACCCGCGTGAGTGCTGGTGTTTCCCCAGGCTGCGCTGATGTCCACACATAGCCCCGGGCAATCCCCCCAACCACGCGGGAGGAAGGCACCCTTATCCCCTTATCCCCAGAGGAGGAGACTGATGTCCTACAATCGGAATTGGTGGGAGCCGGGACTCACTCTCCACAAGGCCCCTGCTCAGCCCTGGGCCCCGCCCGCCAGGGCACAGCCAGTTTGTGAAGAATTTTAACAGAAAAGCCACAAATCTGATGTGAAGACGCCTACCTGAGAGCCGAGGGGTGACCCGGGGCGGGGAGCAATGAAGCCCCTGGAGCAGGGCCCAGGGAGCCGGGCCGAGGCGGGTCTGGGAGGTCCGTCAGCCTCTGGGAGTCTTAGGAAGCTCCAACGATGACACAGGCCATCCCTCACCTGAAAATGCACAGACCGCGTCACCCGGGAGGGAGCAGGGACTGCTTCTGGGGGTGTCAATGCCTCCGAGTGCGCGGAAGAACGGGTCAGCCGCTGAGCAAATGCTGCATTGGAGGCCTGGCCCTGTGTGACGCTGGGGAACATTCTGGCACCAATATTTCCTGAAT
Source organism: Symphalangus syndactylus (assembly GCF_028878055.3). NCBI lineage: Eukaryota > Metazoa > Chordata > Mammalia > Primates > Hylobatidae > Symphalangus > Symphalangus syndactylus. The sequence continues at coordinate 127,089,759 of NC_072435.2, forward strand.
AGTGGAGAGAACAGAAAGAAAAACAGTAAAAGACATTTGTTTTCTTCCTGTGTCCATCCGTCTGGGACAAGCTCTCCCCTCCAGCTATTTGATCCAGGGCAGAAACTCATCACACCCAAGCCCAGAGGCCCCGAGGAAATCGATCGAAACCAGACTCATTTCCACGGTTCAGCGGCGTGAGCTTGTCACTGCTCCTGACCTGCCGCTGGGTCCTCCTGGGCGCTTCAGGATGGAGCAAGGAGCACGGGCGGCTGCGGAGGCTCTGGCGGGGGAAGGGGCCACCCAGAGCCCGGGGGAGCAGGAGCAGCGTGAACAGTGACTTGGGGGTTATTTGTTGGGTGCCCTGCAGACTTGGCTCTGTAGGGAAACAAACCCCAGAGATAACCAGGTCCTGGTCCATGGCAAACGCGCTCTGTGTGTGTACGTGGGAACCAGCCGGGATGTGCTAGGCTGCGCCACGGTAACAAACATCCCCGAGCCCAGCTGCTCACGAAGGGAAAGGCTCGCCCCGCCCACGCTCTTCGTCTGTTGTCCCTTGGCTGGGCGTGTCGTCCTCGCCATCTGCACTTCATGCTGCTCAGAGGGAAGAAGAGAGACTGTGACGAACAACTCATGAAGTACTAAAGCTTCTGCCCAGAAGCCACGCCCCTCACTTCCTCTCCAGTTTTATAGACAAAGGCAGTCGCATGGCCCAGCCCGATGTCAGTGGTGGGGAAGGTCCTCTGACTCGGAGGGTCTGTGAGTGTTCACGAGCAGCCGTGCTGTTGGCTGTGCCAAGCGTTGTCTCTTCCCTCTCCCTGGTGAGCCCACGCCAGGGCATCTCTGCTGAGCTGGCCCTTCCTGCTCAGACTTGTCTTTTGGAAAAGGCTCCAGAACTCCTCAGGCAAGACCATGTGACTTCCCCAAGCCTAAGCCAATCAGGGCATTGATTCCACCAGCCACTGTGATTGGCTCAGGGATGGACATGTGACCCAATCCGATCCAATGAGATGATTGCAGGGAATGCTGGGACCTAGGAAGATGGCTTCCTGGTGGACGTGAAGCTGAGACAATGTGAGGTCCGGAGGTGCTGCAGCCATTTTGCATCCATGAAGGAGGAGCCTGTCAGAGAAAGGAGTCAACGTGAAAGGAGCAAGGAGACAGTGGTGAGGGGAGAGAGGCATCGGGCCCTGATGGTGCCGCGGAGCCTGAACCCAGTCTTGCAGGAGCCAGCTCTAGCCCTGGACTGTGCAGGAGCTTGAATCCGAAATCCCCTGGGTAAAGTTGGCTTTTCTGTCACTTGTATCCCAACGAGTTCCAGCTGCTCAGAGCACCTAGGTCCCTGTCTGGCCTTCCTCACGACACAAGACAGGGACAGGGGAACGGTCCTCTGACACGGGGTGACCTCCTCCCAGGCTCGGGCCATGGACTAGCATGAGCTCAACCCTGGATTCTGATGGGCTGGGGTGAAGTCCGGCCTCTCCTCTTGCTCACTGTGCAACTTCCACCTCACTTTATTTATGTTCAGTTCAGGAACATAACAGAACACACCTCATGGGCTGTGAAAATGCAGGGGATTAGACAAGTAAATTCCTGGTGCCTGTAAGGGGTCAAATAATGTCAGCCGGGCTGTCCCTATGTCCCCAATACCCAGCCCAGTGTCTGGAGTGGGAGGGCCTCAGGACATGTGTGACAAGGGTGTGGGGTGAGATCACATACAGGCTGTAAACCCCCTGTGAGGAGAAGGATCCCAGAGGACAAGGGAGCAAGGGTCCCCTGGAAGGTGTAGTTCAGGGGCTGATGATCAAGGAATAGTGGGATGAAGATGGAAAGACGGAGGTGGGGAACAGAGGATAGTCCCACTGACCAGCCATGAGGACAGGTGGGAGGGGCTGGCCATAGTCACACATGAGGTTTCCCTATCACAAAGCAAATATACAAGGACCACGGTGGCATGATATGGCATGATGTGTTATGACATATCACCCAGTGAGGGAAGCTCATTGTGAAATATCATGGACTGCCTTCTTCCCTATTCAGTGAAAAAATTATTTGCATATCATTTCATTAAATTAAGACTGGAAGGAGAGCTATCAAAATACTACTAGTGAGAGTGAGTGACCAGACTTTTTCTTCTGTTATTTTAGGCAAAAAGTTATCTAGTTTTAATTTCACCCTATCTGAACATATTCCCGTTGTAAATCTCTGAATAGTGCATATATATTTTTAAAAAGAGGGCTGGGCACCGAGGCTCACGCCTGTAATCCCAACACTTTTTGAGGCCAAAGCAGGATGATCTCTTGAGTCCAGGAGTTTGAGACCAGCCTGGGCAACATAGAGAGACCTCATCTCTAATAAAAATCAAAAAAATTAGCCAGGCATGGTAGCGTCTGTAGTCCCAGCTACTTGGGAGGCTGAGGGGGAAGGACTACTTCAGCCCAAAGGGTGAAGCCTGCAGGGTGCTAGTATGGAGCCACTGCATTCCAGCCTGGGTGACAGAGTGAAACCCTATCTCAATAAAAACATTTTTAAATAAACAAAATTTAAAAAACAAGTGAATCAACACACAATGAAAAATGACCTCACTTTCTCAAATAAATCAATGACATATAGAAAAGACATTTGGGAGGCTGAGATAGGTGGATCACCTGAGGTCAGGAGTTTGAGACCAGGCTGGCCAACATGGTGAAACCCTGTCTCTACTAAAAATACAAAAATTAGCCAGGTGTGGTGGCGGGCACCTGTAATCCCAGCTACTCGAGAGGCTGAGGCAGGAGAATTGCTTGAGGCGGGAGAATTGCTTGAACCAGGAGGTTGCAGTGAGCTGAAACCATGCCACTGCACTTCAGCCTGGGTGACACAGTGAGACTCCATCTCAAAAAAATAAAAATAAAAAATAAAGCAAAATAAAGAAAAAAAAGAAAATACATTTAGTAAAAGAAAGGAAGAAGGGGTGACTGTGATGATGATGACGATGGTAATGGTGGTGGTGATGGTAATGGTGATGATGGTAATGGTGATAGTGATGATGGTAATGGTGGTGATGATGGTAATGGTGGTGATGATGGTGATGGTGATGATGATAATGGTGATGGTGATGATGGTAATGGTGATGATGGTAATGGTGGTGATGATGGTAATGGTGGTGATGATGGTAATGGTGATAGTGATGATGGTAATGGTGGTGATGATGGTAATGGTGACAGTGATGATGGTAATGGTGGTGATGATGGTAATGGTGGTGATGATGGTAATGGTGATAGTGATGATGGTAATGGTGATGATAGTAATGGTGGTGATGATGGCAATAGTGATAGTGATGATGGTAATGGTAATGGTGATAGTGATGATGGTAATGGTGGTGGTGATAATGGTGATGGTAATGGTGGTGATGATGGTAATGGTGATAGTGATGACGGTGATAGTGATGATGGTAATGGTGGTGATGATGGTAATGGTGATAGTGATGATGGTAATGGTGATAGTGATGATGGTAATGGTGGTGATGATGGTAATGGTGATAGTGATGATGGTAATAGTGATAGTGATGATGGTAATGGTGGTGATGATGGTAATGGTGATAGTGATGATGGTAATGGTGGTGATGATGGTAATGGTGGTGATGATGGTAATGGTGATAGTGATGATGGTAATGGTGATGATGGTAATGGTGGTGATGATGGCAATAGTGATAGTGATGATGGTAATGGTAATGGTGATAGTGATGATGGTAATGGTGGTGGTGATAATGGTGATGGTAATGGTGGTGATGATGGTAATGGTGGTGATGATGGTAATAGTGATAGTGATGATGGTAATGGTGGTGATGATGGTAATAGTGATAGTGATGATGGTAATGGTGGTGATGATGGTAATAGTGATGGTGATGATGGTAATGGTGGTGATGATGGTAATGGTGGTGATGATGGTGATGGTGATAGTGATGATGGTAATGGTGATAGTGATGATGGTAATGGTGGTGATGATGGTAATGGTGGTGATGATGGTAATGGTGATAGTGATGATGGTAATGGTGATAGTGATGATGGTAATGGTGGTGATGATGGTAATGGTGATAGTGATGATGGTAATGGTGATGATGGTAATGGTGGTGATGATGGTAATGGTGGTGATGATGGCAATAGTGATAGTGATGATGGTAATGGTAATGGTGATAGTGATGATGGTAATGGTGGTGGTGATAATGGTGATGGTAATGGTGGTGATGATGGTAATGATGGTGATGATGGTAATGGTGATAGTGATGATGGTAATGTTGGTGATGATGGTAATGGTGATAGTGATGATGGTGATGGTGATGATGGTAATGGTGGTGATAGTGATGATGGTAATGGTGATGATGATGGCAATAGTGATAGTGATGATGGTAATGGTAATGGTGATAGTGATGATGGTAATGGTGGTGATGATGGTAATGGTGGTGATGATGGTAATGGTGGTGATGATGGTAATAGTGATAGTGATGATGGTAATGGTGGTGATGATAGTAATGGTGATAGTGATGATGGTAATGGTGATGATGGTAATGGTGGTGATGATGGTAATGGTGATAGTGATGATGGTAATGGTGGTGATGATAGTAATGGTGATAGTGATGATGGTAATGGTGATGATGGTAATGGTGGTGATGATGGTAATGGTGATAGTGATGATGGTAATGGTGGTGGTGATGATGGTAATGGTGGTGATGATGGTAATGGTGGTGATGATGGTAATGGTGATAGTGATGATGGTAATGGTGGTGATGATGGTAATGGTGGTGATGATGGTAATGGTGATAGTGATGATGGTAATGGTGGTGATGATGGTAATGGTGGTGATGATGGTAATGGTGGTGATGATGGTAATGGTGATAGTGATGATGGTAATGGTGGTGATGATAGTAATGGTGATAGTGATGATGGTAATGGTGATGATGGTAATGGTGGTGATGATGGTAATGGTGATAGTGATGATGGTAATGGTGGTGGTGATGATGGTAATGGTGGTGATGATGGTAATGGTGGTGATGATGGTAATGGTGACAGTGATGATGGTAATGGTGGTGATGATGGTAATGGTGATGATGGTAATGGTGGTGATGATGGTAATGGTGACAGTGATGATGGTAATGGTGACAGTGATGATGGTAATGGTGGTGATGATGGTAATGGTGATGATGGTAATGGTGGTGATGATGGTAATGGTGATAGTGATGATGGTAATAGTGATAGTGATGATGGTAATGGTGGTGATGATGGTAATGGTGATGATGGTAATGGTGGTGGTGATGATGGTAATGGTGACAGTGATGATGGTAATGGTGGTGATGATGGTAATGGTGATAGTGATGATGATGGTGATGTTAATAGTGATGAAGGAGATCTTGATGATGACAAAGATAATGATGATGGTAAATAATATAATGATAATGAAGAAAATGACAATATAACAGTGACCATGACAATGACAATGATGGGCATGATGGTGATAATGAGGATGATGATGAGAATGGTAATATTGGGGAATAACAAGGAGGTCAGAATAAAATGCTTGAACTCCTCCCCCTTTGCCTTCCGGACCTCCATCCTCAACTCTATTCCCATCTGTATCCTTTCATTTCCCCAAGGCAACAGAAAAACGGGGCATACGCTCGGCACCCACGTCCCATCCATGAACTCAGGCAACCTGCTCGCAAGCTAGAACCAATGTTGTACTAAGGCCTTACAGGGCTGTGGCAAGAGGCACAGGCTCTGGGTAAATCAGACTTGGGTGTGGGTGCAGGCCCCACTAACAGGAGCTGAGCCTAGCTCCCGCCTCTGTAGAATGGGGATAATCATCATACCTTGACACAGGATTACCTTAAATATGCATCAGAGGATGCATAAAACACACTGAGTCAGCATCTAGCGAGCGCGCACACACACACACACACACACCCCAGAGAAATAAATGGTGCTCACATGGCCTTCCCTCCCCTCTGCCTGTAATTCTTCCATCATGAATGTCAGTAGGAAGCCACTGCAGATCCTGGAGCAGGGGCTATGCGTGCTGCATCTTGTACAGGTATTCCCTTCTCCCTGCCTTGCAGAAAAGCCCTTGACTTTTCACCCTCCCAGGACAGAGCAACAGCACCCACTGCCTGCACAACCAGGATCTGAGGAACTGACCACCCTCTGAGGATAACTCCTCCCTTCTGAAGCCAGGGATACATCCCCTTTAACCACAGGGAGGGCGTTCTCTGCTATAGGCAGGGAGGGGACTGTTTATAGACTGAGAGTTCATGCTGGTTTATGTCATCAATAAAATGCTGCAATTACATAAAGCTATAATAAAGAAGCTCTTAACCTTATTGTGTCGGAAAATTTTTCCAGCGATCTACTGAGGAGATGCGATAAAATCATACACTCTCTGCCACTCATGTGACAAACATCACACTAGATAAGAGACATTTTGCCTTCAGGGAAATGGACACTATTTTACTTCTATTTAAAAAATAATTTTAATTACACAGAGATGCATGAACATATTCCTAGTCCACCATCTTGGGAAACTAATTTTCAGTTGTACACCCATGTAAGAACATTTTCTTCTCTAAAGCTAACGCATAATTCCTCCAATCTAACCACACGTCACAAAACCCCCGTAACCTGTGGTCTCTGTGGCGAACCTCTGCCACCCTGTGCGGTGGTCTTACAAACACACCAATGCACGTACAGAAGCATATGACGCATCGGACAACACAACCGAGATCTATCTGCTGACATTTTGGCTGGGATGGCTGCCACCTTTCCACCTGACAAGGCCTCACTGGCAATGCTCTGGCTGTGATATTGGGCTGCAGTTTTGCCAGAAGTTACTACTGGGGAAACTGGGTAAAAGTTGTAAAAGATCCTGTATTACTTCTTACAACAGCACATGAATCTACAGTTTTCTCAAAATCAAAGTTTGAACTGAATATATTTGATCTTTCATTGCATACACATATATATGACTTGCCTGAAATGTATGCTTGGTTCACTGGGCCTGTGAGTCAGGCACAATCAAAATCCTGCATTCCCCTGGCCACAATTATAGGAACACAGATGGATGTGCAACCCAAACCAGACCTTTGGGAGACAAGGAAACTAAAATTTGAAACTCTGGTTTTGAAGGACTGAAGAAATCAAGCACCTCCCCTTCCAGCAGGGTTCCTGGGAGGCTGAGATGCAAGCCTCACGACCCCTAGAAGGTATCTTGACACCACAGTGAGGGATTCTGTCTGAGGATGCAGCCAATACAGAGGAAGCACAGTAAGAGGCAACAAGAGAGAATTCTGGAGATCTCCTGGATCCAGCCATGCCTGAAGATAAACTATCCCTGGGTGGTTATTTGCATCAACAAACAATGGTGTTTAAGCCAATTCTAGAGATTTCTGCCACTTAGAAGTGAAAATAAATTCTCATTACACTGTTGCAGCTCATCACTAACATGTAGTAGAGCCAAGAGGTATAAAGAGACAGCCTTCAGAGACCTGAGTTCATCTAGATTCAGCCACGCCTGAAGCTGACATACCTATGGATTGTTATATGTCAAAAAACTTTCCTTCTTACTCAGGCCAGTTTGAGTTGGGATTTCTGTCACCTACAATAGGAAAACTCCTGATTACCCTGCTGTATCACAATGATTTACACACAGTCAGCATCAGTGAATACTTGGTGAATAATTGATGAATAAAAGAATGAATGCAAATGATCACGTTTGACTACCGCAAGACGCACTCTTGCTGAGCACTTAAGCGGGGACAGAAAAAGGCTCTGGAAGGTCCCAGCAGATGCCGTCTGCAGGTGGGAGGCTCAGGACTGGCCTCCGGAGATGACATGTGAGCAGGGACTTCACAGAGGGGATGTTTCTATGGTGGGGACTCCAGACAAGCAGGCAGCAGGAGCAAAGGCGCTGGGGCTAGCATGGAGGACAGCAGGGAGTCTGGGCACCATGGCAGAGGGTGTGTGAGGATGACAGGAGGATGAAATGGGTGGGGCAGAGGCCTGAGTGTCGTGGTGAGGGGCACATCTGCACCAGGGCCCAAGGAAAGAGGGGTCATGCAGGTGCTTCAGCCATGAAGGGACAATGCAGGGATTTGCGTGGAAAGCTGAGAAGGCAAAAGGCAGCTTGTGAGGTGAGGATCAGCCGGCACAGCAACCTGTCACTGACCCTGGGGTAGACCATGAGAGGGAGTAGGGTCCCCAGCTCACAGGCCACAGTGGGGACTGAAGCCATGGGGGAGATGCAGCCACTGCAGAGGGAGGCGCCCTGGGTCCTCCTGCCCCCACCCTCCACCACAGCCCCCGACCGCTAATCCAGGCAGACACCAGCCCAGTCAGAGCCTGGGAAATGTGGCCCATGGGGGTGAGCCCAGAGACTCATGGGAAGGGGGATGAAGGGGCCTGAGGACAAGCAGGCCCAGGGCAGCCCCAACGTCCCTCCAGACCAACCCTGAGTCCAAGAGACTTCCAGAAGCCCCTTGTGGTGCTGCTCTGAAAACACCACACTTCAGGAATGAGACAGTCGGCTCTTAGAGAAGCATCATTCCTCATCAGAGCAACAGGAAATGTAGTTAAATAAGCAAAACTCAATCTCTTTTAGTCTAGACATAAATAATGAGATTTCATAGAATTCTAATTTCAAGTGCAATATATTGCACAATTACTATCCCTCTAATGCGATTTTATTCCTTTGAAATGGATTCGTGGATAGATTTGGCCTGGGTATGAATCTGTGTTTACAGCTGGATCATGGACAGAGGCTGATGTCCCCTGTCTCTATGCCCAGTCCCCTGCTGCTGCACAAATGGCACATATCACATTGTGCCAACCTGGGTCGCAGCAGGTAGCCTGCCCGCAATGTCCTGTCAAGGGCAAAAGTGCCCGCAGCAAACACACTGCCCACGGTCCCGCACTGGGCTCCAGCAGCCCCAGCTGAAAAGCCATTAGCATTTGATCCACATCGATCTGCGGCCCTCAGCAAGTGGGCCGAGTGACCCTCCCGGACAGAGCCTGGAACGCCTGCATTTCATCTGGCCTGGAGCCGTGACACTCATTACAGGACCCATTCTCCAGAACCCCAAGGTCACGGGCTTGTGGATATTCAATTTCACTTTCAAGGTCTGGCGGTGAGTGAGGGACCAAAGTCAGGCAGGCTCGGCTCCTTCCTGCAGATCCAGGGAGACAAGAAAGGAGATGTTCTGGGGTGAAGTCACCCCACCCCTGCTTGTGTGTTTGTGGTTCTGTGCGCCTGTGCAGATGGTTGTTTCTGGGTTTGTGTGTGTGTGCATGTGTGTCTAAGTTTCACCCGCAGGTGTGTGTGTCTGGGTCTTTTCACAGGTTTTGCATGTTTGCCTTGTCAGAGATGTGTTTTCTCTGGATACGTGCTGGCCTCCTGTCTCGCCCCGCTGCATTCTAGCAGCAGGACGGATAAAGGATGAACCCGATCATCTCACTCCCTGGTCACATCCCTCCCATGGTTTCTGCATCATCGGGTTCTTTGCTGTAACCACAGAAGCCCACCCCTCCAGCTGCATTAAGCAGGAGTAGCTCATTACAGATCACGCTTCTACGACTCCCATTACACACAAATCCCCAGGGGTCTTGATAAAATGCAGACCCCAACTCAGCAGGTCTGGGCTGGGGTATGAGATGGTATACTTCCAACAAGACCCAGAGGCAGCAAATTCCTTGGGGCCGGTGTAGACATCAGGAAGGTCCCGATGCTTCATGGGGGCAAAGGCTCCATGGCTACAAATGCCCAGCCCACAACAGGAGCTGCTCCAAGGAAGGCCACTCAACCTGACCCCACAGCTCGCCCTGCTGGCCCTGGGAGGGGACATCAACCTTCTTCCTTCCTACTCCCGCTGAGTCCACCGGCCCCACCAGCCCCAGTGCCCACACAGGGATCCACACAGCTGCCATCTTCTTCCAGTTCTTTTCCTAGGCAAAGGCTCATGGGAGGTTTCTGATTAGTTAAGCCTGAGTCATATGATGGTGCTCAGGTCACATGAGGGGCCTGGCTGCAAGGGATGCTGGGAAATAGAGTCTGGTTTCCCCCTTGGAACTATGACAGACACCATGAGGGATGTGTGCCCATAAGAAGGGCGCTCACAGGGGCCATTAGAGGCTATAAAACGCCCACAACAGCTTTACCCAAACCCTGAACTCAGAGAATATGGGCCTGAACTCGGCCTATCCCGACGGGCTTGGTCTAGAATATTCTCCCCCTACATCTCATCTAGGCCTTAGCCCGAATGTCACCTCCTCAGAGAGCTTTCCTGACCATTCCAGTCATTTCAGAATATGATACCCAAATCCAAGGCTGCAGCCCTGAGAAAACTGCCCAGAAGGTTCCCCAATGCCCCACCCCCTTTCAACACAAAACTAAAATGACTTTCCTGGGCCAGCCCAGAGAGGCACGGCAACACCAGTGGATCTGGCCCATGGACGCTCCCAGGCATCTCCCAAACAGAGGCAGGGGTCCTCCCAGAAGAAGTGTTCTGGAGATGACGCTGAGTCTGTGCTGCTGTGTCCACGTGCACAGCTCCTTCAGAAGTCTGGTTTCTTTGCCAGTGCCCTTCTCTACTGGCGTGGTCAGTGTTCTTGGCCCCAGCATTTAACAAGAATCCACTGCCCATGCATGGCACTTTTAAAGGGTCTGCCCCTCAACCAACGCAAATGCTGTTGGCAATGCAGGTGCCCAGGGTGGGGAGGAAGCCTCAGGATTAGGGTCTGTGGAGTCTGTCTGCCTGCCTGCCTGAAGCAGGGTGAAGGAAATACTCTTCCGTATTTGAACGGCAAATCATTTCCCCATGCTCAAAAAAATGAGCCCAGCAATTCAGGGAAGGAAGGAAGATAGAGGCCAGTGGTGTTGGGCAGGGAAGGGCATGGTCCCTTTAAATGATGTGGAAGTGGGGAAGTGCTGGGTAGAGGAGGGCATGGTCCCTGGCCCCATGGAACTCGGTGAGGACAGGCATTTCCTGACCAAATGTTGCATTTCCCAAGACCACCCTGGCCTGCCATGCCCCCATCCTGTGCCTATAAAAACCCAAGACCCTAGCAAGGCAGACACACAAGTAGCTGGACGTCGAGAGGAGCACATCAGCAGAGGAACACATCAGCGGAGGAGCCCGTCGGCGGAGGAACACACGGGTAGCTGGACGTTCGAGACGAACGCACCCACAGGAATCAGCAAGCCGCAGGCCACCGACCGGCAGAATGATGTAGAGTTTGGCTGGGGCAGTTGGAGGACAGCCCAGACCCCAAGCGGCCCAACTCCGCTTTCCTCAGAAGGGGAAAATCATCTCCCTTCTGGCTCCCCCATCTGCTGAGAGCTACTTCCACTCAATAAAACCTAGTACTCATTCTCCAAGACCACATGTGATTTGATTCTTCTGGTACACCAAGGCAAGAACCCTGGGATACAGAAAGCCCTCTGTCCTTGCGATAAGGCAGGGGTCTAACTGAGCTGACTACCACAAGCCACCTACAGACAGCTAAACTAAAAGAGCACCCTGAAACACATGCCCACTGGAGCTTCAGCTGTAAACATTCACCCCTAGACACTGCCGTGGGGTTGGAGCCCCACAGCCTGCCCGACTGTATGCTCCCCTAGAGGTTTGAGCAGCGGGGCACTGAAGAAGTGGGCACTTCCTCATCACACACCTGCGAGGGGGACAAGGGAACTTTTCCCATTTCACTGGAATGATGGAGGAGTCAGAGGTCACCCAGTGTTGAGCTTAACAGAATTAAAGGTCAAAGCATAAAGGACAGACAAATCTCAGTTCCTAAAAGTAAGACTCTCTCTTTCCTGCCTATGAGCTTCCTATCAGAATAGACGTCTCTTTAGTTGGTTAACTGAATAAAGTTGGGGAAAGTGGCGAATCATGAAAACAATAAGATCTATACTTCTTAAAAAAATTTTCACACAATGCATGGAAATGTACAATCGTTTGTCAATGTTTTCAGTATGGGTTTCGTAACTAGAGGTCTACTCACTTTCTCTTCCATCAACCACAGCCACGGTATGGTACTCGGGAATCAGAGTTTTAGAGGGTTCTGTTCGTGTTTTTAAACAAAGCAACTAAACCTATAATTCCAGTACAAAATCCTCCAATAATTATACCTAGTTCTCTACAGTTGCTTCAACTACACTTCAGACAAAATACTATTTTTAGTATGTCTATTAAGTAAACCTGTTGCTTTCAATTTAGGTTTCATAGACATAACCCTATTTTACCCTCTTATCTCATTGACGTATGATGCTTTATTAAAGCACCTAAATTCAGTAACACACACAACCGGCATAAGCAAGTTAGGAATTAGGCACGCTGACTCCTGGCCAACCAGTACCTTCCCTGGTAGGAACAGATGTGGCTGGGAATGGAGAGGGACTGACCCCATACATGGTCACATGCCCTGGGCTGTGGTCAGCATGTGCAGAGGGAACAGAAAGTCAATGTGAGGGGGTTGCTATGCGAATATTGACCAAGGAACCTTACACTAAGTTATTACTATATGGGACACAGTGGATCCTGCCACACTCACGTGATTATTAAGTCCAAATGTATATACCCAAAAACACAGAGAGAGAGAATGTCATTTGAACTGTTCAGCTAATTCAAGTCAAGGAGCCCAGTCCCCCAAATGGCGAGGAGCTGAGGGACGAGCCCAATCCCCCAAGTGGAGAGGAGCTGTCCCCACATCTGTCTCTCCAGGGGGTGAACATCTCACCATTCAGAAGCTGGTCTTGATGTTTAAAATGAAGTTTTTCATTCAAAATGGCCCTACAAAAAGGAAGCTACTTCATCTGATACTGGACAGAAAACAAAAGCAAAACACTGCAATCTGCTCCAATGCCAGGCAAATGGTGCTGTTCAAAGGCCCTGAGTGTAAACCTAATCCCTGAGTGATGTGTGGCTCAACTGCATTGTCCGTATTTTTATAGCCCCTGCATATTGTGTGTCACCATCCCACTGTGCCACATTCTGGGTGTTAAGGACCCAACTCGGAGTGGGGCACACTTGTGTGGGAATCCTGGCTCTCTTCTTTGCCGGATGTGTGGCCTCTGCCGGATGTGTGGCCTCTGCCAGATGTGTGGCCTCTGCCGGATGTGTGGCCTCTGCTGGACGTGTGGCCTCTGCCAGATGCGTGGCCTTTGTCAACTGTACACCCTCTCTGTGCCTCAGTTTCCTCAAGTAAAATGTGGTTGATAATAGTACGTGCCTCACTAGGCGAGGATTAGATGAGATAATCCATCTAAGGCCTTTAGCACAAGGCCTGCCACACAGTGGGTGTACAATAAATGCTGTGGTTATTAACTTCAAGTTCACAAGATGGACTCTGCAGTAAAGGATGCAGAAATGATTATTTAATTTGTCATGCCTTGTTCCAAGGCTTTTGTGAATAAAGCACTGCATTTGAAGGCTTTTATCAAATACTTTCTCATCTTTCTCATTACTAGGACCCTGGATACAAATATTTCTTCCTGTTGAATGTGCATTTTTATTCCTCTCCTGGCTGCATTAACCTGTCTTTCTTATCACTCCAGTCCTAATGCTTCAACCTAGACTTTAGAAGAATAACAGCCACAGGAACTATCATTGCATTTTTTCCTTTAGATTAAAATTGATTTTTTGATTTTATACAATTTTGCCTTTCACACATGCCTATGGGTTATTAACATTCAGTCAGAACATCTGTTTCATTTCTATACCCCATTTCCTCTGCCTACCAATTGGAAGAAAAATCTCCTGAGTTTTCCATCAACTCACTTTAGGTGATTTTTGATTTATCCCTGAGTGAGAGTTGAAATTGCTCAGCCTTCCCTAGTGTTCCCTCAAGCTCTTGTGTCAGCCAGTAGCAGCTTTCTCTCCCTCCTCATTGCCTTCTCTTTTTCACACTTGCTCATACAAAGCAAACTTAACTGACCCCAAATGCAAGGGAACATCTCTCCAGGATCTCTGTCTGAGCTCAGGTTGCTATAAGAAAATGTCACAGACTGGGTGGATAAGCAACAGAAATGTATTCCTCACAGTTCTGGAGGCCAGAAGTCTGAGATCAGGGTGCCAGCAGGGTGAGGGCTCTACCAGGTTGCAGATAGCAGACTTCTCACCATTCCCTTGCATGGTGGAAACTTGCTGGGGCCTCTTTTATAAGGGCACTAACCCCATTCATGAGGATTCCACCTGGACGACCTCATCACTCTCCAAAAGGCCCCACCTCCTAATACCATCCCCGTGGTGGTGGTTAGGACTTTAACTTATTAATTTAAAGAGACACAAACATTCAGTCCACTGCAGAACCTAATTTATAACACTGGGGCAAAGTCAAAATAAAATACCCCCCCACCCGGTATTCAGATGGTGCCGACTTCATCCTGCCACCATCCCACTGTCTCTGCTCCCCGAGTCTCTGACATGTGAGCTGATTTACAGGACTTGATCTTCCCACTGATGCTCATATCCAGCACCCAGGGGAGGGCCTGGCCCACAATCCACACTCAGGAAAGATCAGGTGAAAGAGTGAATGTCAGAGAAGTGGAGGACGGGCCCAGGTTCCCAGAACCATTCTGCCATGTCCTTGTCACAGACACAGATTCGTACACAGGCTCCAAATCATCATAAGAACTCAATGTGGGTTCTTTCCAGGAAGTCGTCACCTGCCACAGGTCACAGACAATGTTCTAGGATCCATACCAGAGCTGGTACAGCTGGTGATCACCAGGGAAGCTGAGAGAAATTGCCCAACTACTCTATAAATAATGGTGTGTGATTCAGACCTGCCAGTGAAAGAAAAAATGACCCCCTCCCTGAGAGCCTTTCAAAAGTATAAGATCACAGCAAGCAAAGAGCAGTTTCTTAACAAAATCAGTCTTTCAATGTATCATTTCACAGTTAGGACACAAAAAGCACAAACATGACATTCTTGATAGAAAATAAAAACACTTCAGCAGATCACACACTTTCCAACCTGTTTCTTTGCCCCAGCATTTCTAGGAAGTCGTTCTGCTGATCCTCTGCCAAGTCTGCTAAGCAAACGGCAGCGTCAGCACTCTGCTAAGTGGGTAATTAGTTCTCAGGATTCCAGTTCACAGTGGTGGTTATTTGTGGCTCACTCACCCTGTTCTACCTTTCAGGATACTGGTGAGCACCGCCAACGTTCTCTCCTGGGCAGCTGGACGCATCCTTCTCACCACATTCGTTTCTATTCTCCATCCTAAGGTCAGCTCTCCCCACCCAACACCTTGCACATACACCCCTGGCCTCAGGTGGAGCTGCCTTCCAGTCTCTGCAAGCTGAAGGGCAGCTTTCCTTTACTTCCAGAACCATAACCACCTGTATTACATTCCCACTGCTGCCATAACGAATCATCACAAACTTAGTGGCTTAACAACACAAATATATTTTCTTGCAGTTCTGTAAGTCAGAAGTCCGATGTGGACCTCGCTGGACTAACATCAAGGTATCCACAGGCTCTGTTCCTTTCTGGATCCCCTAGGGGAGGATCATTTGCTGGTGTACCAGGTTGCTGGCAGAATTCCCTTGTGGTTATCGAACTGAGATCCCTGTTTCCTCGTTGGCTGGCTGGCTCAGGGCCTTCCCAACTTCTAGGGGCCATGTGCATGCCTTGGCGCCCTCCTCTACCTTCCACGCCATCAATAGGGTGAGGTTCTCAAACAATCTCTCTTGCTTCTGGCTCATCTCTCTGACCCAGCTGGGAAAGTTATCCTATTTTAGGGACTCACATGATGACACTGGGCTCACCTAGACACGGGCTTACCTGGACAACCCAGGATGCTCTCCCTATCTCAAGGTCCAAACCTTTCATCGCATCTGCAAAGCCCTGTATCCTATGTCAGGTGACATATTCATAGGTTGCAGAGATTAGGGTCTGGGTATATTTGGGGGCCATTGTTCTGCCAAACACACCATGATGGACTTGAATCAAGGGTTGCTCAGAGCACCAGCTGTGTGAGCTCACCTAAGGACAGCCCAAAGCCAGGGTGAGAAGGGGGCTGCAAACTGAGCCCCAGGCTCTTCACCTTCCCACTCCTGCCTACCCACTGTGCTAATTTCACCTTTGACACATTCCATTAGAGAAAGAATTGCAGTATTTTAATTGTCTATTAACCAGAATACCTTTGACAATTCCCAGGCATGGTCAAAAGTAAAGTGGAAGAAATCCGTTTACTAGTTAGAAGAACACACTCTGCTAACTCACAAAGCACTGAAATAAATTTAACTAAATTCTGCAATGAATTCACCATCAGGTGCAAACCAAACATGAAAATTTAATTCCTAAGAGGAACCTTTTAATAAAGTCATGTGCGACTGAAAATGAGGGGGGCTAATGAAATTATTTTGGGGACAGTGTCTGGACATTTTACACACAAATGCTGCTCATTGGAAGTTATTTGAATATTCTATTGCCAACAGATGATAGAAAGAGAGATTTTCTAATGCTGTAAGGCAGGAATGAAAAGATCCACAGAAGGCATCTGCAGTTTGGGGCTACTGAAATGACAGATAAATATTCACAGCCCATCATCCTGGGGCTGCCAAGGAAGAATTTAGATAATGTGACTCTCGAGATTTTACTGGTACTTTCCCAATTCTGGAATGTTTTCCTTTTATAAAATCCATGGTTCTACAGTAGTGCTGCCTTCATGTTCAGGCCAAAAACTGTAGACTTCTTCCACTACCTCCCTCATCATCTCACGCCCCATGTCTAATTTCCTGTAGGTCCTACAAGGTCTGCCTCTAATATATGTCATCTTAGTTTTTGCCCTCCCAGGAACAGGCAGGCCTGAGACAAAGATTCAGGACAAACAGTGTATTTGGTAGGTGACCCCAGGAAACGCTGGTAAGAGAAGGGAGAATGGGGCAGGATGAGGGGGCAGTTAGTAAAGAATTTGTTTTCAAGTGTTACCTCTGTGGCAACCAGAGCTTTATCCCACTGGGAAATCTGAGAATCCAGGTAGGACACATGCCTCAGAGTTCTCCTCCTCCCAAAGATGAGGGAGTTGGGGAACTGATACACCAATTCCCATCAGCCATCGGGGGAGGCTGTTCTTGGAGGGTGTCAAATGCCAGCACTTTCTGTTTGTCATGCAAATGAGGATGCAGTTGGAGGAAGATTTGGAGAGTAATGGGCTGTGTTCACGACCTTGACTGTGATGATGGCTTCATGGGTGTGTGCATGTGTCAAACCTTATCAAGCTTCATCAAACTTAACGTGCAGATTATTACATATCAATTACCCTTAATAAATATGGTTTTGATTAAACCCCAAGGGCTTCTCATGGGAATCAGAATAAAAACCCAAACCCTTTACTTCAGGCTGCTGCTCCTCACAGGACCTGGCCCCACCTACATTGCTTCCCACATCTCTCCACACTCCAGCCCAGGTCCCACCTTAGCTAGTTTGTTCTTGCCATTTGCTCTTCCTGTAATACTTCTCCCCAACACCTCAGCTTGACTGTGAACTCCCAGAAACCTCCCCTCGACCATTCTTTCTAAATCAGCATTCATGTACACACACACACATAAAAACACAAACACCTACACACTCACACGTGTACACCTACACACACCTCCACACTTGGGGATACACACATACCCTTACAAATTCACACATATACACACACACCTACTTACAAGTCCACACACAAAAACTGCACTTAGGTTTGCACATAAACACACATCTACACACTTACACACACGTGCACAGATGCACACTACCTACCGCTACCCTGCATCACTGTCCTCAGAACACACATCACCACCTGGAATCATTGGGCCCATGATTCTGTTACTTGCTTATTGTCAGCCTCTGCCCCTATAACATTAACTCCATCAGGGCAGGAACCGTGTCTGACCTGTTCAGTGTCTCATCCCCACTTTCCAGAACATTCCCCAGCATGTGGTAGGTGGTCAATTAATAGCTGTTGGATGATAAATGAGGCTTCAACAAGATCCAGGAGTGTACCAGTGACCCCACGCCCTGGGGATGAATGGGATGAACCACATCCATTCAATACCATCCTCATGGTTCCCACAGTGTCCTCCTTTTCCAATTCTTTGTACCCACCAATCACAGCCTCCCACTGATGACTGATGGGAATTGGTGCATCAGTTACTAGTGTTAACTTATAAATGTAGACACTGACCAGTGGCAGATGTACTAGTAGAGACCCGTCCTATCTTCCCCATTAAATACAAGACCATGGCCAATTCCAGAACTTAGATTCTTCATCTTTAAATAGGGATAACATCATACCTGTGTTATAGGCCGGTGTGAGGATTCACCGAGACGAGGCAGGCCATGTGAGTGCCTCGTGCTCCCAACACACAGCAAGCTCTCACCAATATGGGTCATTTCCACACATCAGTCTGAGGCCTGTTCCTCAGAGCCTGTGGGGTAGATTTTCATGTGATCACTCTAGGCAGGGAGTGTGCACCATCCCAGTGATTAACAGAAACCACTCAGGTTAACTTACAAATGTAGTCACTGACCGGTGGCAGATGTGGAATGGTTCTGTATAGAGTCTGAATGTGATTCTGAATATTGGTTTTATTTGATCTCTTCTAAATGTATTTCTAAAGTGTATACCTTTAAATGTGTATGTCTTCTTTTAAATTCATACAGTGCCAACCAGTGTTATAAGATTTGTTTTTCTAAGCTTTTAAATTAATGAAATAGTTGTGTACTGCCCCCCAGTCTTACTGACCTAAGTACAGATCTAACAGATTTAGGGAGCACACGCTCTGAGCCTAAGATCGCCTGTTTATAAATTGTAAACTCTCCACTCAGAAGTGATAACTCATTAGAGATGCTCTAACCCATGTTTATGAGCTTTGAAAAACCATCTGAGAGCCCAGAGGAGAGATTAGTGGACAACAACGCTAGAATGAAACCCCAATTCTATGGCATAAACATGAGAAATTGAAACAAAATATAAATATTTAAAAGTAGTTGGAAATGATAAGAATAAACAGAATGATAAGGAGAACAAATCAGAATTAATGAAACAGATGTACCAGGTGCAAATAAATGAACCCTAATCCTTGCAGAAGAGGCTGTTATAGGGAATAAAGATGACAGCTCTGGGCCCTGGAATGCAAGATAACAGGACAACAGTTGGACCTGGGCAACAGACAAGCCAAATGTGACTGGAAAGGAATCTATGTCTGACTGCTGTCCAAGACTCTGCTGTTCTATTACAAGAGCTGCCTTTGGCTAATCCATGCAAAGCAAAGGTTTCAGGCAGTAACAAGCAATCCCCAAATCTCCAGGGCTTAAAAGGCCACTGTCAGTTTCTTCCCTATGCCATACACCCATGGCAGATTCACAGGGATTCTCTGCTCACTGTAACCACTGCAGGGCCCCTGCTGCTGCTGCCCTCTGCGTGCCAGAGGGAGTGGGTTGTGGAGAGACTCACCACTCAAATCAAATGCTCTGGGATGGAAGTGACCCACGATGCCTCAATTCAACAATCCCATTCTTCCAGGTGAGGGTGACTGACTCCAATACACGGGGGAAAAACAGTCCCTCCAATGGGGCCACACTCTGCACAGTGGGGACAGAGAGGAGGGACCAGCAGGGTTGACTGGGGGTCTGGGACAGCTTCCAGGGAGCTCAGGTGAGAAGAGCCTGGAAGTTGAAGAGTATCTCGAGGAAGGCCCAGCCTCGGCTGTTTCTGGAGGCACATGGAGGTCTGGGTTCTGTGCAGGGCTCAGCCTTGGCCTTTGCAGATCCCCTCTCTCCCGCTGCACTGAGGGTGGACCGCAGGGCCATGGGGTCTGAGCCCTTTCTCCACCGTGGGACAGACTTACAGCACGGGCGAGTGCTCCCCACATCTGGACACAGCTGTGGAGCTGTGGTCGCCCCATCTTAGGCCTTGTTTCTAGGAGACGTTCCCACCAGAGAGTGTCTCTCGTCATTTTCCTCGGGTGATTCAGGAGCTCCTGGTGTCATTAGGTTGCATTTTTCATTCCTAGATCGAGCAGAAATCCCAGCCTGGCGTCTCCCACCAGCGCTCACGTGCATATCTGCAGCTGATACCTTGGGACGTCTGGGCGTGATGTCAGCTTCCGAGTTCACGAATCAGACAATTTGATTAAAAATTCAAAATCCACTTGGAACTCTCAGACCTCCGAAGCTCGGCGTGTTCTGCACTCAGTGGCCGCAGAGTCCGGGTGCTGGCGCGGATGCACTGGGGCTGAACGCCTACTCCTGACAGCGCCGTCCAGAGAGGTGCGGCCCGCGGCGGGGCTGGGGGAGCTGGGGACCCGCGGGCCTGGAGGAGGCGCAGGACGAGGGGCGCCGAGCCCCACCGGGACCGTCCCGGAGGCCTGAACGCTGTGCCTGGTGCCCGGGCAGGCGTGAGGAGGCTGAGCCCCCGACAGCATCCTCTCTCTTCGTTCCCAGTCCCCACGTGGGGCCTTGGGGCCCAGACTCCAGGTACGCGGAAGGTCTCGCCCCCTCTTTCCAGGACCGCCGGAGTTTCACTCAGGAGCCCGCCCACCCCTGGCTGGGACCCTGGGACCCCCACGGATGTCCTTGGTCTATGGAGTGGCCTGTGGCCCCGGGTGTGGTTGGAAGCCACTGTAGTCTGGTTCTGTGATTGGTGCAGGGCTGGTCACGTGGCCTGAGCAAGTCCAATCAGTGTGAGCATCAGGGTTTGTTCCCTGGCCAATGGGAAAAGCTCTTACACTTTCACTGGTTGTACTCTGGACCAGTGATTGGTGCAGGGCTGGCCACATGGCCCAGCCAGTCCAATCAGAGTGCATATCAGGACTTGCCCCAGGGATACCGGGAGAGCCTCTCGTGTGAAAGGAACTGGAAGAGACTGTAGCCTCCATCTTGTCCTATTGATGGGGCCCCTAAGGGGCAGTCTGAGGGGCACAGGCCCTAGATTGGGTCGTTAGCAGGCCCAGAGCAGCCCCGATCTGAGATGCCTTCAGAGCAGAAGGTCCAGATCTGAGATGGAAAAAAACATCAGTGGCGCCCTGGATCCAGCCGAGCCTGCAGCCAGGCCCGCACTGCAGCAGTTTCCAGGGCCAGGTCCCCTCCTCGCTTTTATTTCCTTGAGCTCATTCGAGGATTTCTGTGGCTTCCAGCCCGCGGAGTTCTCATCCACACAAAGCCAGATCAGGATCCAGAACCCGAATCTCGCCCCTTCCCCCTCTGCCGTCCTGAGCCTGGGCTCATGGCCTCAGTTTCCCTGGCTGTGAAAGCCGGGAAAGCGCAGGCATCAGGAGGGGCCTCAGGACAGCACTTGTGGCCCTAGATCAACCCTGCCTCGATGCCAGCCCCAAGCCTGCAGAGCCCGCTGTCCCCTTGTATGTCGGTGCCAGACAGAGGAACAGGGTCAGGTGGGGCAGAGTCCTCAGAAGGCCCACTGCACTCGCCACCTGGGCTGTAGGGGAGCCGCCCGAGCCGGGCCTCTGACGTCCCCTGGTTGGAGGGCGACTGGCTCAGGCTGGCTCCCGAGGGTCCTGGCCAGCAGAAGGAGGGGCCCAGGGACAGGTGAGGAGATGCAGTCCTGGTCCCGGCGAGGACAGTGGCTGGCTCTTCCCGTGACCCGGAGGGCCCTGTTGGAAGCAGCTTGAGGACCCAGAGTTCCCAGGAGTCTCCTGCCAGCCTTCGTCTCTGCCTGCCTCTCTCGCCATAGTAGCGGGAAGGGTGGTAGGAGCACGTGGGTATTCAGAGGCCCCACGCCTGGATGAAACCCAGGCATCACATCGGGGTACTAATTGTGATGGCAAAACACACAAGTGAGGCTCATGAGACAGACATCACCACACAGACACCACCATACAGCCAGTATAGGCAAATTACCCACAAAATCAGATCAGTAGCTCACATAGAGAAACATGAAAGTGTTAACACAAAGAACAGAAGCACAGGAAACATGAGGTGGCACACATAGGTCACAGAGGAAATGCACAGGAATCACACCTCAGCAGCATGCATGGACCGGTGACACACAGGAGAGGATACAAAGAGACTCACATAGCAACACAAATAAGTACCAGCACACGCAAGTGACATGTACAAGTGACAAAAGATGGTGATACATTCAGTAACATGGGCAGCATGGACACAGGTGATGTCACAACACACAGAAGAAGCCCACACTATAACACTAACACACCACACGAGTGACCCACCCAAGTGAGTGCACGTGCAGGCTGCACACAAACGGGTGACACACAGAGGCAGTAAATTCAGGTAACATATAGTCAATAATGCATGGGAAAACGCCAAAAGAAATGCAGCCAGAGGATACACATATAGAGATCACACAGGCACACACACATACCAAGTAGCACAGCGGAGCATGTGGTGGTCAGGTAACACAGATTTAACATACATCAGCATAAATGTAACCAACCACGTACAAAGATAACAGACACCAGTGCACAAGAAGCACTCACAGGTAATATAGTCACAGGCAGCATACACAGGCAGCACATCAAACACAAGGAAACAGCACACATATGGCACTCACAGGTGACACACAGCATTATGCATGTAGGCCATACCTATGTAACACACACTGGCAATCCCTAAGTCACACCCATGGGCAATTCGCATGGGAACCAGACAGGTAAGGCAGGGCCACTCACACAGGCAGCACGCAGGTAACACATACACGGGCTTACTCTGGACCCAGGCTCAGATATAGGATTGAAGAAGGACCATATGTGAGCCCAGTGTTCCTTCTAACCTGAGGGCAGATGCTCTTGTAGAAGCATGTCTGGAAACTGGGGTATGGGGTACAGAAGGGCAATCCACGTGGCTTTAGTGCTGGGTCCTGAGGGAGGGAGGAGGGCTTTGCTGAGCTGGTGTGGCACCTCCTGTATACAGCATGTCACATTCTAAACCATCGTCCTTCCATCTTCCACAGTGAAGAACACCGAGATGTTTAAATAAAATAACCCTCCTGAGTCTATTGCTTCTCCAGCTTCACGGGTGCAATAAATACCTTGTAGTGAAGCCTTTATCTCTTAGATTAAAAAAAAAAAAAGCGCTTATGCAGACGTTCCTCCTTGACTTGCCTCATTAATCTTTTCAAGTTATATCCTGCTGCCAGGTCCTCAACCTCCCTCCCGTCACTGGAAGTGGGGCTTAATTGGGATGTCGTAACTGCTGAGCTGCGATGTAGAGAAACCCTGAGATGGGATGCCTCAGGCATCTCCGGGAATCAGGATGGAGCTGGTGTTAGATGAGGGAGCACTTGTTTACCGCATCCATTCTGAAGAACTAAAAGAAAAGACAAAGCCCAGGACTCTCACAAGGCTGTTCATGAAAAGGTGAATGGAACGGATGCCGCACCTTGACTTTCTATCCTGGGAGTCTCTTCTGTCCTTCAACTTTAAAGTGACTTGGGGATGCTCTCCCTGCTGCGGGTCCACACTTGTGAAGCCGTGGATAATTCATCAAGGTGGGGCTGTAGAAGAAGCTGTCCCTGGTTGGTGGTGTCTTCTGCCAGGACGCTGAGGGGAACACCCAACCAGAATGGGCAAGGACACAGAGAGACCACTCTAAGCCAAGCTGTCTCCTCCCCTTTCCCTTACGCTACATGCACAGGGTGTCAGAACAAGAGGAAAGGCTCAAAGTTCTGAGTGAAAATTCATTACATTTCAAAGTGTTTCCAAGTTTTCTGATGCTTTTCAGGGGCCAGAGCCCAGTCTGCAACTTGGACTCAAAGAACCATGACCTGTCCCTGGCAGAGACCATAGCCCGCTGGTGCAACACAGCCTTAGACTCTAGTTCCTTAGGAAGGGAAAGACCCTTCTGCAATCTTCCCTGACTGTAACATTGCAGCCATGATAGGACTGGCACCCCTCTTTCTTTGCACCCAGACTTCAGATGCTTCCAAGGCTGCCCACCATAGGATGGGCTTGGGAACTAGACTATCTCATTACAGTATATCTGCTCCCAGAATGTTAACTGTCCCTAATGCTCTCAGTGGAGCAGAGAACTGAGAAAGGAGATTCACCATGAGTTAGAAATGCAGTAGGAATCTCAAAAGACATCAAAGTCTAATTTCAGCTTCCAAGAACAAAATGTGTTTCGTGGGACAGCATTGCAATTACCTTGCGTTATCAACACCCAAACCCTTTTAACACCATCTCCACCTTCTCATTTCTTATGCATGATCTTAGTGCAGAGTGATACTCACCTTAGTTTTAATTAAAAGCTCATAATGCACAAGTATATTTAGAAGGGAAAAGGACTCAGATCCCCTTTAAGGATAATTATATGCTTATTAAAGCCCATTTCCTACACCCTGCTGTGTGTTTAACTTAGCCCATATGCTCAACATGGACCTTGCTGGAGCTTTGTTGCTAGTTGCAGGTGTTGAAGTCCAGCAGTAGCACCCACCCTCCTGGTCAGGTGACCAAGAATATGGACCCCATCCACATCCCCAAGCGCACTACAGGCTGAAGGGGTGTCTACATGCCCCCCTGCTTCAGCCTTGAAGGCTAGCGAGGAAGGAAGTATTGGATGGCATCCCCCTGCCCTAGAATCTCTGGGATGTTGTGTGATCTCTCTGAGTGACTTGAGCCCCAAGAGGACATACAACATGGTATGTAAAGAAACTAGAGTTGCGTAGGGCCGGAGCCAGATCATGGGAACCTGTCGGCTACTGCATCTGTCAGGACCGTTTCTGTCAGAGCAACAGTGTTTGAGTAGCAGTTGGGGAACATTTTCCCAGTGAAGAAGTTGCCCCTGAATGGCCAGACCATTGTATTTGTTCATTCATTCAACATGTATTTTCTGATGTGCTGGGTTGTGTTATTGGTATTGAAGACAGAAGCCACAGCAACACAGAATCATCCCCTGCCCTCAAGTTCACAGTCTAGAAAAGGATGCAGAAGAGGAATACCTACTCTCAAAATGGAATTGCAAACTATAGTACATGTCAGGATGGAAAATTACAGGGAGTTTTGAGAACATATAATGAGGCTTAAGGAGCTAACATTTGAAGGACATGCAATCAAAGGATATGGCATTCCAGGTAGTGGGACCAACAGGTACAAAGGCCCAAAGTAGGATGCACACCCTTTAGGTACAAAAGTTGTTGTCATAGCAAGAGCTGACACTGACAGGAGGCTCACTGTGTCCATAATTACTTTCCACTGCTTTAAATTAATCTCCCCATTTAATCCTCAGTCTAGCCTCAAGAGTAAAGACAGCTTAATGAACCTAGTACAATCATGATTCCCATACTGTAGAGGAGGATAGGGAAGCAGGCACAGATAAGTAACTTGCCTAAGGTTATACAGCTCATGGCGGCAGTGCCGGAATTTGAACCAGGCCATCTGGCTCCGTGCTGAACTTCTTTAAGATCCCTCCAAGTGATGTGAGCCCCAAGAGGAGATGCAGCATGGTTTGCAAAGAAACTAGAGTTGGACAGGACAAGAGCCAGATCATGAGAACCTGTAGACCATCGCATCTGTCAGGATCCTTTCTGTCATGAGCAACAGCAAACCAAAACCAAGCCAGCATAAATGAGAAGAGACATTAATGGTGCACTTACCTGGAAAGTGTGGTGACTTCAGGCCTGGCTTGATCCAAGTGCCCAGGTGACATCACCAGAGTCCAGTCTCTGCTCTCCTTCTCTGTGCTACCTTTATTCTCAGAGCAGCTCTGTCCAGTAACTCCAACCTTACCATTCTCCAGTTTATGATTCAAAAATCTCAAGAAAGGTCCACCACCTTTCCTCAACCATTCAAGCAGAAGACCAGGGTTTCCTGTTTGGATGCCAGAGTCCTTGCTTGAATTGCATGCTTGTTCCTGAACCCATCACTGTGGCCCAGATGGAAGCCCTGATTGATCCAGGCTAGGATGCATGACCCATTCCCTGGAGCCCAAAGCAAAGTCACATCTGGAGTCCTGGACTGGGGGAGAGGATCTGGCAGGGAATGCAGACCCAGATATGGAAGAAGAATGTGAAGACTGAATGTCCAAGAAACGTCACTCTTCAGGCCCATCCAGGACTTCGGCTATTGAGGAGAACTCAGCACCAAGAAGAGGGCATTTTCCAGGTTCTCTGTTAACTGAGACCATGGCTTTGAAGAGGAAGGAGGAAAGAAGGATGGCCCAAGGGAGGCAGCAGCTCCAGAAGCAGGAGAGCTGTAGACTGCCCCCAACATTCGCCCATACCCCACCCACCTTGCACCCAGGCCTGGGTGGGACAGAAACCTCCAGAGCCCAATAAGAAGGGGACTTTAAACTAGTGGCTCTCAAAGACGCTGCCCACTAGAATAATCTGGGAAGCTTTGCAATGACTGGATCCTGGCTGGCCTCATTCTCACAGATCCTGATGTAATTGGGCTGGGGCACAGTTTGGAAATCAGGGTGGTTAAATCTTCCCAGGTGACTCTTATGTGCAGCCAAGACTATGATCTACAGCCTGAGTCATTCTCTACATGCACCAACAGTGTCTCTGCTCCTCAAACACCACCCAGGGATATCACTCTATTTTAATTCATCTCATTTCTATCCATTTGTTAAAAAAAAAAAAAAACTTAGTAGTTCACCCACTTAACTCTCTATTCTTAATTTTTCAAATCCTCCCTGGGGCTCCTCCAGAGTAACTAGGGGAGAAACCAGTGTCTGACCTGGAAGCTCCTTTTTCTCTTTGCTGTGCTGATTTGCTCAAGATGTTTCAGGTGACAGTGAGGCTGTGGTTGGTGTGAGGTCAGTCTTCACCTTTCTAAGTCTGGCCAGGAGAGGAAGTGACTGGGAGAGAAGATGATTAATACCCTCCCAGGCAACCCTGAGTGGGGCTCGTGGGGAGGCCCTCAGTGCATTTGGCATAACTAGTCTGAGCTGTCTCCTTCTCTTCCTTCCATCCATCCGTCCATCCACCCATCAATTTGCAAGGACCACATTATGATGGACATTTCTCCAGAGGTCTGTGAGGGAGGGAGGTGATGGGCCAGAAGCCAGATGCATCAGACCCATGCCTTCCCAGAGAAAAGATGGAGAGCAGGAGATCCTGAACTGACTGAGGCCAACTGTGATGTAACCACATTTACTTGCAATTCACTAAGACTGAATGTTGTGCAGTTATTTTGGAGGTAGTATTAGCTATTAGTGTAAGTTTCAGTTTTGCATGGTTCAAAATTCAAAACTATTACATGTTTGGATGAAAGGAATTCTTGAAAATGTGTCTCTGATACATGATGAATCAGAAACCAGGCTGTTCTCCTTGACCAGGTTAAAGTATGGATGAAGAGGAAAGGCCAGGATGTGAGCCAGTGAGGGTCCAGACCCATTACCATCATGCCCTGAGATCCTGGAATATGAATGTCTACAGTAAGTGCTTAGCAATGGTCTGGCATCATGGATGTACACGACAAGCACTTAGTGATGGCATGGCACTGTACATGTACATGGTGGTTCCCAGTCATTACCTGGCATTGGATGGTGCTTAGTGATGGTCTAGCACTGTGAGTGTACACAGTAGGTGCTCAATAATGGCTTGGTACCAGTTATGTACATAGTAGGTGCTTGGTGAGGACCTAGAATTATGGATGTACACAGAAGACACTCAGTGATGGTCTGATGGGTTCCTCTCCATGCCCAGCTGCTTACTAGTTGCTGGTCAGGTGTGCCCAGTCACAAGGGGGGTCCTGAAACCCACCACAGATGACACACCCTTCAGATAAGAAAGGGGTTCCAGAGATACAAGACCAGCAGGGGAGGTCACCTGAAGAGGTATTAGTGAACTGAGTGACAACCCAACCCACAGAGAAACTTATAAATCACACGCCCCATCACAAGTTACCTAATCGTGAGCACCCGCACTGACTGGGGGCCTACTCTATGCAGGCCCTCCTCTGAGTAGAGTTGGTCCTATGTATCCGCAGGTTCTGCATCTACAGATTCAACCAACCTCGGATACAAAATGTAGTCAGGCCTATGATGGTTGCATCTGTACTGTATGTGTACAGACTTCTTTTTCTTGCCATTATTCCCTAAAGTATAACAACTTTTCTTTCTTTTAAGAGACAAGATCTCACTATATTGCTCAGGCTGGTCTCAAACTTCTGGTCTCCAGTGATCTTCCCGTCCCAGCTTCCTGAATAGCTGGGATTACAGGCGTGAGCCACTGCATACAGCCAGTATAACAACTACTTACATAGCGTTTACACTGTCTTAGGCACTACACGTAATCTAGAGATGATTTAAAGTAGAGATGGTCCCTGCCTTACAATGGTTCAACTTATGATTTTTTGACGTTACAGTGGGTTTATTGGGATGTAACCCCATGGTAAATAGACAAGCACACGGACTTACGATACTTTCACTTATAATTGTTCAACTTTACCACGGGTTTATCAGGGTATTATCAACTGCATTTTTGACTAAATGAAATTTTCTACTTACAACGGGTTTATTAGGACATAGCCCCATCAGAAGTTGAAGAGCATCTGTATGTGGGAGGATTTGCATACATTATCTGCAAATACTATACCATTTATATAAGGGACTTGAGCATCTGCAGATTTTGACGTCCACGGGGAGTCCTGGAACCAATCCCCTGCAGATTCTGAGGGACAACTGTACTCTCCCACAAAATCGAGCAGCACAAGATCAGGGGCTATGTCTGTCTTGAGTCACCATAGAGGCCCCATCCTCTAAATGAGCATGGCCCAGAGCAGTTGACCAAAATAGACCTGATGAACGAGTGAATAAGTGACTGAACCTATAAAATTGGAAGACAGGAAAAAACATTTAACACAGTGCTGGCTAAGCTGTGGGCAGACGGGCATTGCCACTCCCTACTGTGCAGTGCTCACTAGTCTCTTTTTTCTGGAGTGTCAATGACAGTTTACATCAGATATGACAAAGATTCTTTGGCCCACAGATCCAGTTTCCATCCACAACACCTGATGTACGCAGATAGAAACTTTTTTTAATCTGCAATAGGAAACCTTTTGGGAAAGCCTCCATTTTCAGCAACAAGGTATTGAATGAATAAAAACTCAGAAGTCATATGAGAAGATGCTCTGATCCACACATTAGATTTACTCTCTGCAGTGAGGTGCCTGGAGAGCCGTTTATTATTTAAAAACACCCTGGGTAATTCTGATGTTCACCTGAGGAAATCATCATTGTCAAGGAGGATGTTTAATGACTTGAAAACAAAGTCACATATTATTGAACAAAAACACAGGCTACAATAAAGTGTGCAAAAAGTGAGCCAAGTTTCATTCAAAAAACTTCACTCGAATATATTGTGTTGCACACATACATGCTCACGAAGATATCCGAAAATCCCTGCGCCAAAATATCTCCAGTGGTTGCCTCCTAGTGATATAATTATAGGTGATTTTTTTCTTCTTTTTGATATATAGAGAGAGACTTTAAATTTTTCTACAGTGAATATGTAACTTGTAATAAAATATTATTTTTAAAAATAGCGGATGACCTTTCAAATATAGTGATTAAAAATATAGGATAGCAGGATAGCAGGGACTACACAGGCCAAGTGGGAAAAGACCAGAACCCAAAAGCTTGAGGTTATACCCCAATTACAGCCATGGCAATTGATGAGAATTGGAAGAAAATTTAGATAAATAAATGTAGTAGAAATATGATGTTCAAAGGCTGGTTGTGAAATTGCTCAAGCACCTATTTTTTTTTTTTTAAGACAAAAATCCAGCTGAGTTATTTTTATTATACTTTAAGTTCTAGGGTACATGTGCACAACGTGCAGGTTTGTTACATATGTATATATGTGCCATGTTGATTTCCTGCACCCATTAACTCGTCATTTACATTAGGTATATCTCCTAATGCTATCCCTCCCCCCTCCCCCCACCCCACAACAGGCCCTGGTGTGTGATGTTCCCCTTCCTGTGTCCAAGTGTTCTCATTGTTCAATTCCCACCTATGAGTGAGAACATGCGGTGTTTGGTTTTCCGTCCTTGCGATAGTTTACTGAGAATGATGGTTTCCAGTTTCATCCATGTCCCTACAAAAGACATGAACTCATCCTTTTTTATGGCTGCATAGTATTCCATGGTGTATATGTGCCACATTTTCTTAATCCAGTCTATCATTGATGGACATTTGGATTGGTTCCAAGTCTTTGCTATTGTGAATAGTGCCGCAATAAACATACGTGTGCAAGTGTCTTTATAGCAGCATGATTTATAATCCTTTGGGTATATACCCAGTAATGTGATGGCTGGGTCAAATGGTATTTCTAGTTCTAGATCCCTGAGGAATCGCCACACTGTCTTCCACAATGGTTGAACTAGTTTACAGTCCCACCAACAGTGTAAAAGTGTTCCTATTTCTCCACATCCTCTCCAGCACCTGTTGTTTCCTGACTTTTTAATGACTGCCATTCAAAGTGGTGTGAGATGGTATCTCATTGTGGTTTCGATTTGCATTTCTCTGATGGCCAGTGATGATGAGCATTTTTTCATGTGTCTGTTGGCTGCATAAATGTCTTCTTTTGAGAAGTGTCTGTTCATATCTTTTGCCCACTTATTGATGGGGTTGTTCATTCTTTTCCTATAAATTTGTTTGAGTTCTTTGTAGATTCTGGATATTAGCCCTTTGTCAGATGAGTAGATTGCAAAAATTTTCTCCCATTCTGCAGGTTGCCTGTTCACTCTGATGGTAGTTTCTTTTGCTGTGCAGAAACTCTTTAGTTTAATTAGATCCCATTTGTCAATTTTGTCTTTTGTTGCCATTGCTTTTGGTGTTTTAGACATGAATTCTTTGCCCATGCCTGTGTCCTGAATGGTATTGCCTAGGTTTTCTTCTAGGGTTTTTATGGTTTTAGGTCTAACATGTAAGTCTTTAATCCATCTTGAATTAATTTTTGGAAGGGATCCAGTTTCAGCTTTCTACATATGGCTAGCCAGTTTTCTCAGCACCATTTATTGAATAGGGAACCCTTTCCCCATTTCTTGTTTTTGTCAGGTTTGTCAAAGATCAGATGGTTGTAGATGTGTGGTATTATTTCTGAGGGCTCTGTTCTGTTTCATTTGTCTATATCTGTTTTGGTACCAGTACCATGCTGTTTTGGTTACTGTAGCCTTGTAGTATAGTTTGAAGTCAGGTAGCGTGATGCCTCCAGCTTTGTTCTTTTGGCTTAGGATTGTCTTGGCAATGAGGGCTCCTTTTTGGTTCCATATGAACTTTAAAGTAGTTTTTTCCAATTCTGTGAATAAAGTCATTGGTAGCTTGATAGGGATGGCATTGAATCTATAAATTACCTTGGGCAGTATGGCCATTTTCACGATATGGATTCTTCCTATCCATGAGCATGGAATGTTCTTCCATTTGTTTGTATCCTCTTTTATTTCGTTGAGCAATGATTTGTGGTTCTCCTTGAAGAGGTCCTTCACATCCCTTGTAAGTTGGATTCCTAAGTATTTTATTCTCTTTGAAGCAATTGTGAATGGGAGTTCACTCATGATTTGGCTGTTTGTCTGTTATTGGTATATAAGAATGCTTGTGATTTTTGCACATTGATTTTGTATCCTGAGACTTTGCTGAGGTTGCTTATCAGCTTAAGGAGATTTAGGGCTGAGACAATGGGGTTTTCTAAATATACAATCATGTCATCTGCAAACAGGGACAATTTGACTTCCTCTTTTCCTAACTGAATACCCTTTATTTCCTTCTCCTGCCTGATTGCCCTGGCCAGAACTTCCAACACTATGTTGAATAGGAATGGTGAGAGAGGGCAACCCTGCCTTGTGCCAGTTTTCAAAGGGAATGCTTCCAGTTTTTGCCCATTCAGTATGATATTGGCTGTGGGTTTGTCATAAATAGCTCTTATTATTTTGAGATACCTCCCATCAATACCCCATTTATTGAGAGTTTTTAGCATGAAGGGTTGTTGAATTTTGTCAAAGGCCTTTTCTGCATCTATTGAGATAATCATGTGGTTTTTGTCATTGGTTGTTTATATGCTGGATTATGTTTATTGATTTGCATATGTTGAACCAGCCTTGCATCCCAGGGATGAAGCCCACTTGATCATGGTGGATAAGCTTTTTGATGTGCTGCTGGATTCGGTTTGCCAGTATTTTATTGAGGATTTTTGCATCGATGTTCATCAGGGATATTTGTCTAAAATTATCTTTTTTTGTGGTGTATCTGCCAGGCTTTGGTATCAGGATGATGCTGGCCTCATAAAATGAGTTAGGGAGGATTCCCTCTTTTTGTATTGATTGGAATAGTTTCAGAAGGAATGGTACCAGCTCCTCCTTGTACCTCTGGTAGAATTCGGCTGTGAATCCGTCTGGTCTTGGACTTTTTTTGGTTGTAGGCTATTAATTATTGCCTCAATTTCAGAGCCTGTTATTGGTCTATTCAGGGATTCAACTTCTTCCTGGTTTAGTCTTGGGAGGGTGTATATGTCAAGGAATTCATCCATTTCTTCTAGATTTTCTAGTTTATTTGCATAGAGGTATCCTACTTTTTTAAATTAAAAATAATAAATTGTGCTGTCGGCATGAAGTCAAAACTTGATTCAGTTAAAAAAAAAAAAAAAAAAAAAAAAAAAAAAAAAAAAAAAAAAAGATGTGTGGGAGTGTTTGGCTCGGACAGCAGCAAAAATCTTTAAGCCAGGAAGACTGAACAGGCACAAGCAGAGAAGCCTGAGGATGCATCACAGAAGCCAGGTGAGGCCCAGGCCAGCTGAATGCAGGGCACTGAGTAATGAGGAAAGGACACTGACCACTGTGGGCCCCAACCAAAGGGAAGCCGGGGTGTCAGTTCCCCCAGGCCCGGCCCTCCACCCAGGTCTGCAGCTTCACCATCAGTGTTTACAGCAAGAGCCTGTGCAGGAGCCAAAGGGAG
Organism: Symphalangus syndactylus; assembly: GCF_028878055.3. Classification (NCBI taxonomy): domain Eukaryota; kingdom Metazoa; phylum Chordata; class Mammalia; order Primates; family Hylobatidae; genus Symphalangus; species Symphalangus syndactylus. The sequence goes on from NC_072435.2 coordinate 127,122,620, forward strand.
GAACGGGAGGAGGTGCGGGAGAGTAAGCCCTTCCGCTTGCGGGTAGATGCGCTGCCTTGAAGAGTGCTTAGCGTCTTCAAGTACAATTAGGGTTCCTGGGCCGCAGCCTCCAGTTTCTAACCTAGCATCAGAAGGGACAAATGAAGCTGATCTTAAGCGAGCAAACTGATAACCCACCTGCCACATTAGGAATAGACTGCTAATGCATCTGCTGGTCCTGGCTGGGCCTTTAATATGTAACCCCCACTGATACCCCAGCTTCCTGTCTTACGGGTACAAGAAGACTGCTGTGAGGTGAAGCTCACAGGGGCAGCCAGGTGAGGAGAAGTAATATATTACCTGTCACTTGCAACTGAAGAGTCATGGGGCAGCCTCCAGGACTCACAATCATTGCAGAGCCCTCACTCCCAACCAGGCACGTCTACATTAGAATCCTCTTTGCTGATTGCTTTTTTCTGGATACTGCCCTTGCAGGCAGGGCTGGACAGAAAATGCCCTGGGTAGGACGGATGAGAATGCCTGGGCTGGGACTGCAGAAGGCAGGTGAGTTCTAAGCCCCAGCTACTCCAGGTGTGGCACTGAGACCTGTGGCACAGAATGCCCTGGGAGCCTGTCAGAAATGCAGAGTCCCAAGCCTAGCAGTCAGCATCAGGTGGGTCATGAGCACCCTGCTCTGAGGAGCACAGGGCTGAGCCACAGCCAGGAGGAAAGCTGCTTTCTCCAGTCAGCACCACACAGAGGGTCAGGAAATGCATGTGCTATGGCCATGTTGGTTAAGGTGAGATCAGCTGTGAGCCACTGAAAACCACAAACACGGGAATTTAAACAAGGCAGGAGTTTCCTTCTGTCTCACGAAACAGCATAGAGAAATGTAGTCCTGGGCTGGCGTCATTGTTCACCTTCATAAAGGAGGGGGACTACTCCATCTTGCTTCCCTGGCGTCTTCGATATTTGATCCTCCTCATGTTCCAAGATGGCTGCACGAGCTCCAGCCCCCCGCACTGCACTCCGTCAGCCTGGAACAGGGAGGCCACCATCCTTATCTGATTCTTCTCTCTTCTCCAGTCACCTGACACTTGCGCGCAGCTTCACACAAAGCACAGCAGCCGTGGCCTGCATCCTGGGATGAACCTGGGAAGGCCTAAGTAATTCTCCCGTGGGGCCAGGCAGGAGGATCTGTGTGCCCTGTGTCCCCCAACCCACATGGAAAGAGCCTGACCAGCATCCGTCCACAGGACCCACCAGGGAGGAAAGAAAGTCACTTTATTTAGGAAACATCTCTCAAAACCCAGGAGATCTGCAGGACTGGGAGTAGAATGGAGGGAAGGCACTCTTTGCAATCTCACTGACAACCACAGCTTGTTAACCTAATAGGAGCAGAGGAGTCTCCAGAATATCCACTTATGTGAGCAGGCTGGGCAGGAGTCAGGCCATTACCTCACTCATCTGGACCGACTGCATTATGCCATTGCTCTTTCTTGATTAAATCTTGCCTAATGATGTCTGTCCGGGGAGGGAGAGAATAATTGCATCTGCCGGAGGAGATGTGATGGTGGCAGGTGGTGTCCCCAAGGACCAGCACCACCTAGCCCCTCCCCCAGCCCGGGGGCCTTGAGCTGGTTTCACCCCTAACCTCTGCCCTTGACCATAGTGAGGAGCGCTGTTCCTGCTAATGGTCACTCCGGCCTGTGGCTCATCTTTGATTCTGTCTCCTTCATTCTCTCGGAAACATTTTAGACAGCTGACTAGTTCTTCCACCTTGTAAATGAACTATCGATTGTTTTCTCTGGCACTGCATTCTCAATTTTCCTCCTGCCTCTGTGACTTTTTATCTGTCTCCATTATTGTCTTGTCTCCGCCTCATGACACCTAAACGTAGATATTCCCCAAGGCTCGATTATCATCCACCCTCTCTTTGGAAACTCTCACTAGGGACTCCATCTCCTCCATATGAAACATTTCCTTCTCTGCATCTCCAGTTCAGCTCTCTCCCCACACTCTGTCTCCTCTGAAGTCCTGCTGTGTGACATCTCTGGCATGGGCAGGGCGCATCCAGTCATCCGACACCCCAACACCCACTCTCACCATTCTCCCGACACCCAGGTCCACATCGTCTCATGGTCCACAACTAAGGTTTAGGAGTGTGTTGGATCTGACCACTGGGAGAATTTACCACCCAGCACCAGCAGCCCTCTTAACTTCTCCAGCGTGCACAGACGTGGACTCTTGACTGATGAGAGGCCACGTAACAAACAACTAGTTTCATGGTCATTGACAAATTGGGTGTCATTGATGGCACTTAATGGCACCAAAAGCTAGAATTCTTTAAGTCGCAACTTCCTGAAAAGCAGGGCTGTCTCCTTCCACTGAGCGCTGTTCTCTCATGAGAGACATTGGGAATTACTGTCTAAAGGTCCGCCCTAGGGATTCACAGATATCTAAAACCCCACGTTGAGGAGGTGTGGTTGACAGGGGCAGCACATTGAAGTCTCTCGCCCTTCTTAGCTGGGTGGCCGCTTAGTAAATGCAAATGATCAGCTCCCAATACCAAGGCATCCAAGCATTTCACATGCAAAAAACAAGTATCTAAGGTTGAAATGTGTCATGCGTCCCCTGGAGGTGCCCTGACCTCCACAAAGAGCCATTTGAAACATCTTCGCACAGTTAATTACTTCCTCTTACCTGGAAAGGTGACTGAGTTGATGCATGTCCCACTGAGATATATCAGCTTTGGTAGGAGATCTCCTGCAGCTAAGAAGGAATCATGATACAGAACTTTAGAAACCAAGCAGACCATCAAATCAGTTGTTTGTTACACAGCGCCTCACTCAATCAGAGGAGTCCACATCTGTGCATGCTGGAGAAATTAATAGGGCTGCTGGTGCTGGGTGATGGGGCATAAATTCCCCCAGTGGAGTTGAACAACGAGAACACATGGACACAGGGAGGGGAACATCACACACTGGGGCCTGGCGGGGGGTGTGGACCTAGGGGAGGGATAGCATTAGGAGAAATACCTAATGTAGGTGATGGGTTGATGGGTGCAGCAAACCACCATGGCACATGTATACCTATGTAACAAACCTGCACGTTCTGCACATGTATCCCAGAACTTAAAGTATAATAAAAACTAAACAAAAAAAAAAGGAACAAAAATAAATAAATAAATCCCCCCAGTGGTTAGTATTGATGGCCTCTTTCCAAAGAAATACGCTCTCAGAATTACACACAGTGGCTGAAGCCATTTTTAGCAGGTGGATGCCACACATCACAGCCACAGAGATTTGTTTCCTTAGACCTGAATGATTATTTCTCACTCTGATGGCCAATCCGTCATTGAGGGCAAAGACAAAATGGTTTCCAGGAGGATGGACACAAACCCTACCTCCCACGCCCCCATCAGTGCTCCCCACCTGCTCACTGACAGGATTTGGGGAGAGCCCAAAGGTCCCACTTACCGCAGAAGATGAAAATGCAGAATCTCAGAGCACCCAGTTCCCTTTCTCTAAAGAGTACAGGATGTTGTCAGGATAAACTGATCCTTCCAAGCACTATTTAGTGTGAAGAAATCTCCTAAGGCTTATTATAGCAGAGTCTTAAATGTCAGCATTCGTGGGAATCACCCAGAGGGTTTGTTAAAACACAGATTCCTGGGCCCGCTCCTACAGTGTCTTAGCAGGTCTGGGAAGCAGGACTGACAATTTGTATTTCTACCAAGTTTCCTGAGGCTGCTGGCCCAGGGACCCCACTTTGAGAACCACTGGATTTAATGGGAAAGGAACAATATTGCCAGATGGCACAGGACCCAGTGCTATGCTCCTAAAGAGCTATTATCCAAACAGCAGGCCCTGTAGGGCTGGATGCTGACCTGAGGGATCTGTGGGAGTCAGGCCCAGGGTTCTTGGGAGATGTGGCCCCAGTTAACCTGGAGTCACAGGTGGCTCTGGCAAGCATCCCTCTCCCGCCTGCCCTTTTCACAGGCCCGCACTCAGGGTCTTAGCAGTTGGAAGCATGTGGTGAGAGTCACTAGGTCATCACTGGCTTTCCTTAGGGTTGTGTGGCAAAATCCCCACATGTCAGTTTCAGGCCACGCCCTACAAGTCAGTTCCTCAGAGAAGGCTCTACCTCCTGACACAGTCAGAGGATGAAAAAGAAGCTAACAAAATGTAGAAGCTGGCATTGGAGCAGAGGGCATGGGCAGGGGAACAAACCCTTCCAAACCCCACTGCCCACAAACATGGCCGTTCCCGCTCTGCGCACTGTCTCCCTCAGAGTGGGTGGAAGTATCTCTGGGCCATATGCTCGGGGAAGCACTGATCATTACATTAGCCCTGCTCTTGCTCTAATTAAGACTCCCATCTGTTTCACTCATTAACCACCGCTGGCCTGTTGCTGCTTCTGGGGTTTCACTTCGTATTTTAAAGGAGTCGACTGCCTCTCTTCAGCCAAAATCACAAAGGGTCCAGGTTGTAAATCAGGTGGGGCTCAAGGGCAGCCCCTCCTGAGTGCTAAGTCACTATAGTCACACTTCTGTTCAGGCCCTTTGGGGTCCCTGCCCACCACACAGCCACCTGATGAGCACCATCTACTCCTTGTCACTCATGGATTCTCCCCTCTCCTCAGTGGGGGGTCTTCCTCCCGCCCACAGGTGAGCTCCAAGGCTTGATCCTTCATAGCCCATCACACCTAGCGTATACCTAAGTTTACCCTCATCACCTGGCCCAGTGACTGAGACTTTCCCTCATAGACTGCAGGTTCCCTAAAGGCTGGGACTTGGTCTTTTTGTCTCTGTAACCCCAAAGCGCATCCCAGCACCAGGACTCAGAAGCCCTCCGGAAATGAACATTGAAAGAATGAGTGAATGAATGAATGAATGATGAACAAATGGACAGACGTGCAAAATTGCTGCACAAGGATCTGGCACCTCCCCGGAGGAGGTGAGACGCGGCCATAATGAGCTTCCTTGTCAAGAGCCCAAAAGCCTGGCAATGACAGCTCCTGGCAACCGGTCCTATAAAACCCAGAATTGTTCCAGCACTTCAGCTCTCAGAGAAGCTGCAGCCAGCTTGTTCTCATAATGCTAATGCAATAAAAATAAAACACCTGTTTCTGGGAAACAAAAATATCATTCATTATTCAGCTACAATCTTTAGATCCCGGGAAACCATACTTGAAAGGATCAATCACTGAGAAATAGGTACCAAAATGTGCTACTTTTAAAGTGATGGTCCGTTGTTTCTTAAAATGAACAACAAAAGATCTTTGGGGAACAGGCCTAGCTGAAGCTCTCTGAGGACTGTCAACATAGGCAGAGCTGTCAGTGTCCCTGGTCAAACACAGAAGGAGAGGGGTCCCTGGATCTGGAGGAGGCTCTGGGCAGGGGAGATCGTGGCCAAGATGCGCTTTCCTCTCTGATACCATGACCCCCTTCTGTTTCCCCAAGGCCAGCCCTGGTCTGGGGTGCTCCAGCCCTCCCACATGCACCTGCTCGTGGGTGCACTTCCGTGGGGCTCTCACCCTCACACCCCGCGCCCCCAGGATCCCAGATCCCACTCATAAAACCCGAACATTCTCTGCTTCTTTCTCGGGAGTCTGTAATCATGATCAGTAAGTCCAGACTTTTTTTGAAAATGCCAAAGCCAAAGCCAGGCCACGGGGCCCCAGGAAGCATTCCTCTCATCAGCCTCTGAATACTGGGCATGGAGAAAACCAGGAGACACAGACTCAGAAAGGGCCAAGTCAGTTTCCTAAAGATGTTATAATTGCTCACTTCCTGGCTAGCTCTGATGCCTGCAAGCTCTTCACCAACCCCAGGAGGTGAGCGTCATGCAAATGATACCAATTTCCCACCCCGTGTCCTGTCTCTGAATAGACAGAAAGCACATGAGTCAGTAGCATTTGACACAGAGGAAGGTGCTGCTGAGAGAGGGCTGGGACAAGCAAGAGGAAAGAACAGACTCAGGGGAAGACTGTGAGGGTGGCATGTGGCAGGGCCGCCCACCAGCACCCAGACCACCTCCTAGGCCCTGTGCAGGTGGAGACTGAGTGAGGACTTCCCAGAGTCTGCAGGTGGTGCCCACCCTGTCCTCCGAGGGACAGTGAGACAGTCACCCCAGGCTGGGCTGAGCAGCCCATGGTCGCTGCAACCCTCACACTGCACCTCACTATTCCCTAAAGGGCCCTGCAGGACTGGCCCCATCCCTTCTCTGGCCACATCTGTGTCAGGGATTCCAGGACCATCCTCTGGTTCAGAGACTCCCAGGACTCAGGCTGCAATTACAGTGAGAGGACAAACCGCAAAAACAGCAAAGAGAAAGGCACAAGGGAAACCAGGCACAAGCTCCCAGAGTCCCCTCCCTGGGGAGTCGCACAGCACATGTCTAATTCCCCAGCGATGAGATGTGACCACACATGGGAGTGCTGTCTATGAGGGACACTCACTAGAGACTCGGCACCCAGGGTTTACTGGGGTCTGGTCACATCAGCACCTGTGCCAGGCATAGTCCAAAATCCCAGCCTCTCAGAGGGAAAGCAGGTCCTCAGCATAAACCCTATTGTTTGCACACGCAGCCATTCGGGGAATCAGTGTGGGGGCCTGTTTATCAGCAAAGCTCCCAGGCCCCAGCTGAGGGTCAACCTTGCCAGCAGGCCTCTGCAGGGAGGGCATCTTTGGCCTTCACGGTTAATTCCTTCTGCACAAATACCACCTCTGTTCCACCCACGCTCACTGTCCCCAGCCACATGAGCTCCCACCAGCACCTTGACCTCCTGCAGGCTCAGCCTGGCCCCGCTCTCACCTCCATCCATGCACAGCTGGCTCCTTGTTGGCATCCAGGGCTCAGATCAATGTCACCTCCCCATAGTCACCTCCTCCCCACAACCACCCAGTCTACAGTAGCCTGCGTCCTGCTTACCACCACACAGCACAGTGTTAGACCCTCCCCACACTGCTCTCAAATGTTCTCATGTGTTTACTACCTGTCCTTGCTGGGATGCCAGTTCCCAGAGAACAGGAGCCTGGTCTGTACCCTCAGATCCTAACCAGTGTGTGCACATGATGAATGCACGTGTGATGGTTACTACTTAGTATCAACCTGATCGGATTGAAGGATACAAAGTATTGATCCTGGGTGTGTCTGTGAGGCTGTTGCCAAAGGAGATTCACATTTGAGTCAGTGGCTGGGAAAGGCAGACCCACCCTCAGTCTGGGTGGGCACCATCTAATCAGCTGCCGGCTCGGCTCGAATATAAGCAGGCAGAAAAATCTGAAAAGAGAGACCGGCCTAGCCTCCCAGCCTACACCTTTCTCCCATGATGGAGGCTTCCTGCCCTCGAACATCGGACTCCAAGTTCTTCAGTTTGAGAACTTGGACTGGCTCTCCTTGCCCCTTAGCCTGCAGACGGCCTATTGTGGGACCTTGTGATTGTGCGAGTTAATACTTAATAAGCTCCCCTTTATATATATATACATATATATATATATTTGTGCATGTGTGTGTGTGTGTATTCCATTAGTTCTGTCCCTCTAGAGAACTCTAATACAGCACATAAGAAGAAGGGTGTTAATGAATACCTGAGTGAATGAAATTAAAAGTGCTCTCAGAACTGAGATGTTAATACACTCCTGTGCTGCGATTGTTCTCAGAGGACCTGGCTGTAGCATTCACAGCAAGGTGAGGCATCCCAGGGCCATGCTGCCTCTGGCCTCACTTCCTGCTCCTCTGCCCCTTACTCTGCATGCCCAGCATCTGGGCCCCTGACTGCTCCCTCTCTCTACAACCTTCATCTGCCCCAAGGTCCATGCCCTGGCTGTCCATGGGGCTAATGTGTGCCTTTATGTTTGCTCACATATCAACTCAGCAAGGCCATGCCTGACCGGGTAATTTAAATGGAACTTCCTCAGCCCTGACGGCCTCATCTATCCCTGAGCAGTGCCATGGCTGTATTCACCCAAGGCACGTTCAGGCTTCTAACAGTTTCAATACTTATTTATGATGGGCATCATTTGTCTGTCATCCCTGACTAGAATGAAAGCTCAAATAAAGCAGTGACTTTAACAACTCCCCAGTGAGTCATCCATAAATATTTGCTAAGTTGGTGAATGACTCCTCGGTAGCAGGGCCACACACACACACGTCCTGCCTTACAGAGTACTGAGAGGATTAACTGAGACGACAGTAGATCAAAGGCTCAGCTCAGTGCCTGCCCAGGGTGTTCTGCACACCTGCCACCCATTACCTACATTAGCTGACACTGAGCACCTCAGGAGTTCCGAGTGACCTTGTACAAACACGGTCTGAACTGGACCTAAGAAGCAGGTGTGCATTGATGGCAGAGAGGGAGGGAGCAGCAGGTTAGAGACAGAGGGGTGGTACACAGGTGCAGGGTGGACACACAGGTGTATCTCTCTGGGGACAGTGAAAGTAGTGGTCTCAAGGGTACCAGGGTTTAGAAAAGACAGTGAGAGATTTTGCTGGAGATGAGAGCTGGGGACAGACTTCTGGTTCCAAAATGGTGACATAGGGCCAGGTCCAATGACTCATACCTGTAATCCCAGCTACTTGGGAGGCTGAAGCAGGAGAATTGCTTGAACCCAGGAGGCGAAGGCTGCAATGAGATCATGCCACTGCACTCCAGGCTGGGTGACAGAGTGAGACTCCGTCTCAATTTTTTAAAAAATGGTGACATAGAAGCAAGCTGGCTTCACTCTCCCCCATCCCCACCCACTGCCACAGAAAACTAAAAACAAACATACAGGGCCAAGATGATCCCCAGCAATATCCTAGAACCCAAATATGAGGATGGGCCACTTCCCAGGGCCACAGAGAAGTGACAAAACTCTGAGCAGATGGTAAGAGAATGAAATTTTCATATCCATGGTGCCCCTGCCTTCCACGGCCCAGCACCGAGCACATGAAAAATTTCCCATCTCAGTTTCTACACTGGAAAAAGCGAACTTGAGGTGGGCAATTACCTTTCCCACCATCTTGGCAATTACCCTGGCAGGAAACTTGTCTCGGTCTCAACCCATGGAAGCATTGAGAGAGTGCCTGGAGGGAGAAATATTCCTGAGGACAGCAGAGACAAAGTGCGGAGGTGGGACTACCATCCCAGCCCTGGAAACTCTGCTCTGTGACTCAGCCAAAGGAGACGCCGAGCCAGAGTGACTATGCAGCAGCACGATGCCGTAGGAGGTATGTTCCACGGGACCCCTGGGCACAACCCCGAGCCAGCCTTCCCACACTACGGGGATATCCCTTTGGGGACCTCCCCCTTTCAGACAGGGAGCATTCCAATAGTTTGCTAGAGCCAAGGTAAACCTGAGGTTAGGGGATCATCTACTGCTCAAAAGGGGCAGCAACCTAGCAGGAAAAAAATTAAGAAATTCAACAGATACATTGCAAACATACCCAATAAAAAACAAGCCAAGCCAGATAGAGAACACTGGAACAAATAATCTTCAGTGCAAAGAAATAAATATACATTCATAAGAAACAACAGCAAACAGGGAACCATGGTCTCCCCAAATGGACAAAGCAAGAAACCAGTGACTGGTTCCATATGAGATGGTGATACGAGCTCTTACCAAGAATTCAAAATTACAGTTTTAAGGAAACTCAGTGATCTCCAGCATAACACTAAAGACATTTGTCAGAGAAATTGAACTAAAACATTGAAATAATTTAAAAAATCAAACAGAAATCTTAAAAGTGAGAAATACATTTACTGAACTGAAAAATTTATTAAAGGCTTTCAACAGCAGAATGAATCGAGCAGAGAAAATCATCAGTGAGCTTGAAGACAGGCTAATTGAAATTACAGAGGAGAAAAAAAGGATGAAAAGAAATGAAGATCACCTACAAGATACAGAAAATTACCTCAAAAGATCAAATCTAAGAATTTTTTTTTTTTTTTTTTTTTTTTTGAGAGACAGGTCTTGCCTTCATTGCTCAGGCTGGAGTGGAGTGGTGCAATCACAGTTTACTGCATCCTTGACCACCCAGGCTGAAAGGATCCTTCCACCTCAGCCTGCTGAGTAGCTAGAACTATAGGCATGCAACCACCATGCCCAGCTAATTTATTTAGATTTTTGTAGAGACCAGATCACACTATGTTGCCCAGGCTGATCCCGAACTCCTGGGCTCAAGCAATGCTCTCACTCCCACCTCAGCCTCCCAAAGTACCAGAATTACAGATATGAGCCACCACACCTGGCTCAAATCTAAGAATTATTGGTGTTCAAGAGGAAGTTGAGCAAAACCAAGGAGTGGAAAGATTATTCAAAGAAATACTACAAAAAAACTTTTCAAAACTTGAGAAAGATATAAATATCCTGATATGGCAAGGCTTTGTGTCCCCACCCAAATCTCATCTTGAATTATAATCCCTATATGTCAATGGAGAGACGAGGTGAAGGTCATTGGACCAAGGGGGCCGTTTCCCCCATGCTGTTCTCATTATAGTGAGTGGGTTCTCATGAGATCTGATGGTTTTATAAGTGCGTGGTAGTTTTTGCTGTGTTTGTTCTCCCTCGGGCTGCCTTGTGAAGATGATGTCTTGCTTCCCTTTTGCCTTCTGCCATGATTGTAAGTTTCCAGAGCCCTCCCCAGTCATGTGGAACTGTGAGTCAATTAAACTCCTTCCTTTATAAATTACCCAGTCTCACGCAATTCTTTATAGCAGTGTGAGAATGGACTAATACATATCCAGATTCAGGAAGATCAGAGAACACCAAACAGATTTGACCCAAATAAAACTACCCCAAGGCATAGGTAGGGTCCAACTCTACAGGGCTTTGCGGCTGTTCTCCCTGTGTGCGGAGACGAGAGATTGTAAGAAATAAAGACACAAGACAAAAAGATAAAGAGAAAACAGCTGGGCCCAGGGGACCACTACCACCAAGACACAGAGACCAGTAGTGGCCCTGAACGGCTGGGCACACTGATATTTATTGCATACAAGACAAGGGGGCAGGGTAAGGAGGGTGAGACGTCCAAGTGATTGACAAGGTCAAGCAAGTCCGTGATCATAGGACAGGGGGCTCTTCCATTTTAGGTAGCCAAAGCAAAGACAGAAGGCAGCAAACATCAGTGTTTTCTTCTACGCACTTACAAGAAAGATTAAAGACTTTAAGACTTTCACTATTTCTTCCACTGCTATCTAGTAAGAAGTTCAAAGAGGAACCAGGAGTACAGGAGGAGCATGAAAGTGGACAAGGAGTGTGACCACTGAAGCACCACAGGGAGGGGTTTAGGCCCAGGCAGGCCTGGATAATATCCAGCCTCTCACAAGAAGCTGGTGGAGCAGAGTGTTCCTTGACTCCTCCAAGGAAAGGAGACTCCCTTTCACGGTCTGCTAAGTAACAGGTGCCTTCCCAGGCACTGGCATTACTGCTTGACCAAGGAGCCCTCAAGCGGCCCTTATGCGGGCGTGACAGAGGGCTCACCTCTTGCCTTCTAGGTCACTTCTCACAATGCCCCTTCAGCATCTGAGCCTATACCCACCGGTTATTCCTTGGTAATATGAGTAATACAACAAAGAGTAATATTAAAAGCTAATGATTAATAATGTTTATACTAATGATTGATAATATCCGTGATCATCTCTATATCTAATTTGTATTATAACTATTCTTTATTCTAACTATTTTCTTTATTATATTGAAACAGTTTGTGCCTTCAGTCTCTTGCCTTGGCACCTGGGTAATCCTTCGCCCACAGCATAAACTCTCAAAGGTCAAGGACAAGGAGAGGATCCTAAAAGCAGCAAGACAGAAAAGCAAATAACATATAAAGGAATTCCAATTTGTCTGGCAACAGACTTCTCAATGGAAACCATACCGAGCAGGAGGGAGTGGGACAACATTTTCAAAGAGCTAAAGGAAAAAAGCTGCCATCCAAGAATACTGTATCTAGCAAAGCTATTCTTCAAATATGAGGGGGAGATAAAGTCTTTCCCAGGCAAGCAAAAGCTAGGAATTCACCACCACCAGACCCGTTTTACAAGAAATACTAAGGAGAGTTCTTACATCTGAACGGAAAAAAAATGCCACACATACAAAAAAGAACGAAATCATGTCACTTGCAGCAACATAGATGCAGCTAGAGGCCACTATCTTAAGCAAATTAATGCAGGAACAAAAAAATCAAATCCTGCAAGTTCTCACTTATAAGTGGGAGCTAAACACTGGGTACTCAGGGACATAAAGATGGACCCAATAGATCCTGGGGATTACTACAGGGAGAGAGAGGGAAGGGGCAAGGGTTGAAAAACGCTTGGGTACTGTGCTCAGTACCTGGGTGATGTGATCAATTGTACCCCAAACTTCAGCATCACACAAGATACCCATGTAACAAGCTTGCACATGTACCCCCTAAATCTAAAATAAAAGTTGAAATTATAAAAAATGAAATGAGACTTTAAAAAAAAAACACTAACATGCAAAAAGAAAATACTTGAAGAAACAAAACCTAATGGTAAAGTTCAGTACGATGGCAACCCCAGACTACTTCAATACTGTAACTGTGATATGCAATCCACTCAAAACTCTATTACGAAGCCTAAAAGACAAATCTATCCAAAACAAAAGTAGCTACAGCAAACCATTGAGAGAGAAGCAATATAAAACATGTAAACTGAGACAAGTGTCAAAATTTGGGGGGCTGGAGTTAAAGTGCAGTTTCTTGAATAGTTTTTTTCAGTGTTGGTTTTACACTAAACCAACTTTACTATTTTAACTAAGATAAGTGACTATCTTTTTCAATTAACTAGTTATATCTATAAGATGTTTTTTCTAAGCTTCATACTAACCAGAATGCAAAAACCTATAACAAATGCATTAAAAATAAAAAGCAACAAATTAAAACATACTAAATACCAGAGGAAATAACTTAGCCACAAAGAAAGTCAGTAAGAAAAGAAAAAATAAAAAGAGGAGTTACAAAACAAACAGAAAACAAGGAACAAAATGGCAATAGTAAGTCTTTGCTTATCAAGAATAATACTTAATGTAAATGGACTCAGCTCTCCAGTTAAAATACAGAGTGGCCAGGCGCGGTGGCTCACGCTTGTAATCCCAGCACTTTGGGAGGCCGAGGCGGGCGGATCACGAGGTCAGGAGATCGAGACCACGGTGAAACCCCGTCTCTACTAAAAAATACAAAAAATTAGCCGGGCACGGTGGCGGGCGCCTGTAGTCCCAGCTACTCGGAGGCTGAGGCAGGAGAATGGCGTGAACCCGGGAGGCGGAGCTTGCAGTGAGCCGAGATTGCGCCACTGCACTCCAGCCCGGGCGACAGAGCGAGACTCTGTCTCAAAAAAAAAAAAAAAAAAAAAAATACAGAGTGGCTGAATGGATAAAGAAACAAGATCCAACTATATGCTGCCTATAAGAAACCCACCTCACCTAGAAAGACACTCAGAAACTAAAAGTAAAAAGACAGAAAAAGATATTTCATGCAAACTGAAACCAAAAGGAGTAGGGGTAGCTATACTTATATCACATAAAATAGACTACAAGTCAAAAGACTATAAAAGAAGATGAGGAAAGTCACTATATAAAGATAAAAGTGAGTCAATTCAGCAAGAGGATATAACAATTATAAATATCTATTCACCTAACACCAGAGCACCCAAGTATATAAACATTAATAGATCTAAAGAGAGAGATAGACTACAATACAGTAATAGTAGGGGACTTCAACACCCCACTCTCAGTGATGGACAGATCATGCAAACAAAATCAAAAAACAAACACTGGAGTTAAACTATACACTAAACCAAATAGGTTTAACTGACACTTACAGGACATTTCACCCAACTGCTGCAGAATACACATTATTTTCATCAGCATATGGAACAGTCTCCAGAATATACCATACCTTAGGCCACAAAACAAGTCTCAACAAATTCAAAAAGGTAGAAATCACATCAAGTATTTTGTAACCACAATGGAATAAAACTAGAAATCAATTAAAGAGGAAACTGAGAAACTGCACAAACACATGGAAATTAACCAGCATGCTCCTGAATGATGAATGTACAATGAAGAAATTAAGAAATTAATAAAGAAATTTTAAAATGTGTTGAAACAAATAAAAATGGAAATGCAACATACCAAAAGCTATGGGATACAGCAAATGCAGTACTAAGAGGGAAATTTATAAAAAGAAACACCTACAACACAAAAGTAGAAAGACTTCAAATAAATAACCCAACAATGCACCTCAAGGAACTAGAAAGGCAAGAAAAAATGCAAAATTAATAGAAGGACAGAAATAATAAAGTACAGAGCAGAAATAAGGGAAAATGAGACTAAAAAACAATACATAAGATCAATGATATGAAAAGTATGGGTCTTGAAAAGATAAATGAAATTAACAAACCTTTAGCAAGACAAGGAAAAAAGAGAGAAGAGCCAAATAAATAAAATTAGAAATTAAAAAGAAGACATAACAACGGAGACCACAGAACTACAAATAATTAGAAACTATTATGAACAACAATATACCAACAAACTGGAAAACCTAGAAGAAATGGATAAATTCCTGAACACATGCAATATACCAAGATTGAACCATGAAGAAATAGGAAACCTAAGCAAACCAATAATGAGATCAAAGCTGTAACAATCTCCCAGCAAAGAAAAGCCCAGGACCTGATGGCTTCACTGCTGAATTCTACCAAACATTTAAAAAAGAACTAATACCAATTCTACTCAAATGCTTCAAAAAAAAAAAAAAATCAAAGGGAAGGGAATATTTCCAGACTCATCTATGAGGCCAGCATTACCTTGATACCAAAGCCAGACAAGGATACAACAACAACAAAAACTACAAGCCAGTATCACTGATGAACAAATATGCAAAAATACTCAACAAACTACTGGCAAATGAAATTCAACAACATATTAAAAAGATCACTTACCATGATCAAGTGGGATTCATCCCAAAGATGCAAGGATGGCTCAACACATGCAAATCAATAAATGTGGTACATCACATTAACAGAACCAAGAACAAAAACCATATGATCATTTCAATAGATGCTGAAAAAGCATTTGATAAAATTCAACATCCCTTCATGATAAGAACCCGTAACTGGGAATAGAAGGAACATACCTCAAAATAAAAAAGGCCATAAATGACAAACCCACAGCCAACCACACACTGAATGGGGAAAAACTGAAAGCCTTTTCTGGAAGATCAAACAAGACAAGGATGCCCACTTTCACCACTTTTATTCAGCATAATATTAGAGGCTGGGCATGGTGGCTCACACCTGTAATCCCACACTTTGGGAGGCCAAGGCAGGCAGATCACTTGCAGTTAGGAGTTTGAAACCATCCTGGCCAACATGGTGAAACCCCATCTCTACTAAAAATACAAAAATTAGCTGGGCATGGTGGTGCACATCTGTAGTCCCAGCCACTTGGGAGGCTGAGGTGGGAGGATTGGTTGAGCCAGGAGGTCGATGCTTCAGTGAGCCAAGATCACACCACTGCACTCCAGCCTAGGCAACAGAGTGAGACTCTGTCTCAAAACAAAACAAAACAGGGCCGGGCGCAGTGGCTCACATCTGTAATCCCAGCACTTTGGGAGGCCAAGGCAGTGGATCACGAGGTCAGGAGATCAAGACCATCCTGGTTAACACAGTGAAACCCCATCTCTACTAAAAATACAAAAAACTAGCCAGGCATGGTGGCAGGCACCTGTAGTCCCAGCTACTCAGGAGGCTGAGGCAGGAGAATGGTGTGAACCCAGGAGGCGGAGCTTGCAGTGAGCCAAGATCGCACCACTGCACTCCAGCCTGGGCAACAGGGCGAGACTCCATCTCAAAAAAAAAAAAACAAAACGTAATACGAGAAGTCCTGACCAGAGCAATTAGGCAAGAGAAAGAAAGAACATTCAAATTGTAATGGAAGAAGTCAAATTGTTCTTGTTTGCAGATGACATGATTTTATATTTAGAAAAACCTAAAGACTCTACCAAAAACCTATTTGAACTGATAAACAAATTCAGGAAACCTGCATGATACAAAATCAATGTATAAAAATCAGCAGCATTTATATACACCAGCAGTGAACAATTTGAAAAAGAAATCAAGAAAGCAATCCCATTTACAATAGCTACAAAGCACATAAAATTTCTAAGAATAAATTTAACCAAAGATCTGAACAACCTATACAAATAAACTATAAAACACTGATGAAAGAAATTGAAAAGGACACCAAAAAATAGAAAGATATTCCATGCTCATGGATTGGAAGCGTTAACATCATTAGAATGACAATACTACCCAAAGCAATTTACAGGTTCAACGCAATCTCTATCAAAATACCAGTGACATTCTTCACAGAAATAGAAAAACAATCCTAAAATCCATATAACCACAAAAGACCCTGAATAACCAAAGCCATCCTGAGCAAAAAGAACAAAGCTGGAGGTATCACATTACCTAACTTCAATATGCTGCAAAGCTTGGTAAGCAAATAGGCATGGTACTGGCCTGAAACAGACACATAGACCAATGGAACAGAGTGGAGAACCTAAATAAAAATTCACACATTTACAATCAACTCACTTTTACCAAAGGCACCAAGAACACACCAAGAACACACTAATAAATGGTTCTGGGAAAACCGTATAACCATATGTGGAAGAATGAAACTAGATTCCTATCTCTCACCACATAGAAAAACAAAATCAAAATGGATTAAAGACCTGAAACTATGAAACTAGAAGAAAACATTGAGGAAATGCCCCAGGACATTGGTCCGGGCGAATATTTTTTGCGTCAGACCCTCAAAAGCATAGGCAGCAAAAGCAAAAACAGACAACTGGCATTACATCAGGCTAAAAAAAAAACTTCTGCACAGCAAAGAAAGCAACAGAGTAGAGACAACCCACAGAATGGGAGAAAATATTTACAAACTGTCTAACAAGAGATTAAAAACCAAAGTATATAAGGAGTTCAAACAACTCTGTAGCAAAAAATAAATAAATAAACTGATTAGAAAAGGGGCAAAATATCCACATAGACATTTCGCAAAAGACATACAGATAGCCAACAAGTATATGAAAAATAATCAACATCACTAATCATCCAAGAAATGCAAATCAAAACCACAATGAGCTCACCCCAGTTGGAATGGCTTTTATCTAATGGAATAACAGATGCTGTTGAGGATATGCAGAAAGGGGAACCCTTGTACACTGTTGGTGGGAATGCAAATTAGTACCATCACTATGGAAACCAGTATGGAGGTTCCTCAGAAAACCAGTTTTCTATGATCCAGCAATTCCACTGGTACTGGGTATATATCCAAAAGAAAAGAAATCAATATTTAAGTGATATCCGCACTTCCATATTTAATGCAGCACTAGTCACGATAGCCAAAATATGGAATCAACCTAAATGCTCATCAGTGGATGAATGGATAAGAAAATGTGGTGCACATACGCAATGGGGTACTATCCAGCCATAAACAATAATGAGATCCTGTCATTTGCAGCAACGCAGATGGAACTGGAGGTCATTATGTTAAGTGAAACAGGCCGAGCACAGAAAGACAAATGTCACGTATGTTCTCACTCCTATGTGGGAGCCAAAACAGTGGATCTCATGAAGACAGAGAGTAGACTGGTGGTTACCAGAGGGTGGGAAGGGTAGGGAAGAGAGGAGGATGAGTGAGCACAAATCCCAGAGGGTGGGAATGGTAGGGAAGAGAGGTGGATGAGTGAGTATAAATCCCAGAGGGTGGGAAGGGTAGGGAAGAGAGGAGGATGAGTGAGTACAAATCTCAGAGGGTAGGAAGGGTAGGAGAGAGAGGTGGATGAGTGAGTATAAATCCCAGAGAGTGGGAAGGGTAGGGAAGAGAGGAGGATGAGTGAGTACAAATCCTAGAGGGTGGGAAGGGTAGGGGAGAGAGGTGGATGAGTGAGTACAAATCCTAGAGGGTGGGAAGGGTAGGGAAGAGAGGAGGATGAGTGAGTACAAATCCCAGAGGGTGGGAAGGGTAGGGAAGAGAGGAGGATGAGTGAGTACAAATCCCAGAGGGTGGGAAGGGTAGGGAAGAGAGGAGGATGAGTGAGTACAAATCCCAGAGGGTGGGAAGGGTAGGGGAGAGGTGGATGAGTCGGTACAATCTGCAGTGTGATACAAGCAGGAAGACCTGGTGTTTGGTAGATCAGCGGGCTGGCTACCGTTAACATTAATCTGTTCTACATTTCAAAATAGCTAGAAGAGAACAATTTGAATGTCCCACATAAAGAAAAGATAAATATTTAAGGTAATGGACATCCCAATTACCTTGATTTGATTACATGAATGTATGAAATTATCACATGTATCCCCAAAATATATACATCTATTATGTATCAAAAAATTAAAAATTTTAAACATTAACAAAAAAAAAAAAAGAGCTAGGGACAGACTGGCCAATCTCGAATGCCAGGATGAGGACCATAAGGGTCAGGCTCCTCCCTGGCCAGGTCACCAGAGGGCCAGGGGACCAGCCCGTGTGGCCGATGGAAGACAAAAGGATGAGGCTTCAACCCCACGAGCATCTTTTCTCACACAGGGCACGGCCCTCAAAGGTTTCCATGCGCTGAACAAGCCCAGGAAGTCTGGAGCCTCTTGTCCATTTAATTTACAGTGTTTGGAATTCATTACAGAATAATTCTCTCATCGATTTGCTGCTGACATATTTACTGTTTTTCTTTTCAGATTAGGAAAGATACGGAGATACAAAAGTAACTTTATGTCAGACCTGGGAGGTTTGAAAGTTGCTGGCACTTTAAGTAGTTTTGAATTCTGTAAAATGGAAATGACCATCCACAACAAAATTTCAGTACAGTGGGGCCAGTGGCCTGGGAAGTCACATGCTCTGTCTTCACATTTCAGACCCCCTCTGTGCCCCGACCCCAGGGCGGGGGTCACCTGTACTCCATCAACGCCTCCAGGGTAGGCTTGCCCAATGCTCCCTCTTGCTCCAGAAGTGAAGGCCTCATCCCAGGTGTGACGTCCATTTATTTGTCATGGCTACCCAGTGTCCAGGCCAAAAAGTTCACAACTTCTCCAAATTCCCTGTGAGGAACAGCGCCCCAGCCTTCAGGCCCTGTGGTTTGGGGATGGTGGACCATAAGACTCGGGTCAGGGTGATGAGTGAATCCCCCTCTACAGGGTCTGGCTCAGGGAGGGCACAGGTCCAGCCTGAGTCCCCATCCTCCTCCAGGCGCAGGCCTCTGTCTCAGCAGGTGGGACAGAGACTCCTCCGTGGGCCTGAACCCCTGCCGCAGCCATTCTGCCACCAGGGGGCAGAGTCGACCTCTGCCTGAAGCCAACACCGAGGATGCCAAGGAGGAGCTGGGCCCCGGTGCTGCAACTGCCAAAGAATTCCTGCAACGCCAAGGCTTCTGTGCTCCGGACCTTACAGTCAGCTGCGTCAGTAAGTCCCCCTTCTGCTTAGGCCAGTGCATGCTGGGATTTCTGTCACCTGCAATCAGCTGGGCCCTAACAGACGCGGGTCAGGACACCCCGATGGCAGTGAGTAATGTGGCTGGAATCCCTCCCAGAGACCCCGCCCCTTCTCCAGGCTGGCAACCCAGAGCACGCCAGGACACTGCTCTCGTTGTTGATAGGGTTTGAATGCATATGTGCATGCGTGTGCGCGTGTGTGCACAGGTGCTCATGTGTGTACCCCAGCACAGTGCCTGGCTCTCACCTCCTGCCCACCCTGGGCCTGCGGCTGTGTGAGCCATGGCAGAGAGGACATCATCTCCTGCCAATGCCCCCTGCTTGCTTGGAACCTGCTGGGGCTGGGCTGAGTACTGAGGGCATCTCTGGCAGAGGTTCCAGCATGTCCTGTCCCTTGCCCCCTTGGAAGGGGGTAGCTCCATAGCATCCTGAATGGGGGCAGGGGTTGCAAGGCAACAGCCAGCAACGGGAAGTGAAGGCCCACTAATTTCCTTCTGCTACGGGGTCCACAGCTGTGTTCAGGGGCTGTGCTGTGGCCAGGGCCCTTTTCTTCCTCTTTTAAAAATTCTGAGTCATCTGGAAAATCTGAACGGCCTTCTTTGCCTGTTTTGTGTCTGTAAGATGAAGATAATGACACCTCTCCCAGGATCTTGGGCGAGTGAGACGAGGTCACAGGCATCGCCACCATAGGGTGTCTGCACGAGGTGAGTGTCAGTAACACCAGTGCCCTCTAGACCCCCCCACTGGAACACTACGTTACAGCCACAAGAAAGATACTCGCTGTTCCTAAAAGCCTGGCTTCCTCACTCCCAAGTCATGCAGTAGTGACCAGGGCTAGGATTACTAACAGGAATCCTTTGCTTTAGTGAATATAGCCAATTTATAATGAAAATTTAATACAACAACACAAAAATCAATGTTTATGATGCCTGAGGATGGCAGGTCTCTTAAATCAGGCAGGCATCTGCCTGGTACCTTTGTCTCTAATGCGAGGGTCAGATTCAATTTAGGTTACATCTAAATTGTCAGTAACTAAAATGAAGGGGACATATTTAAATGAGGATTATGGTGCTTTAAAGTTACTCCTGGTGTCTCCTCTCCCCCAACTGTTCAAGACCCCAATTCCTACCATTTCAGAATCAGTTCCTATGACTCTAGGCAAAAGTCTACACTGCAGGACAGGGCGGCAGGGTTGGGCGCCTGCTTTCCCCACACCTGCCCCTGCAGCAGGAAGGCAGGCTCAGGTGGGTCCTGAGGAACCTGAATGTCAGGGGTCCAGGGAAATGAGCAAGCGTGGGAAACAGAGGTCTCCGCTGGAGTAGATGGGTCTGGAGGTTGGAACAGCAGGGAAGAAGTCCTCACCCATCACTTCCCAGAGACCAGATCAACCACAGCCAAGCCCACACCAGCCTCCCAGAGGCCAAGTCAATCACGGCCAAGCCCACACCACTTCCCAGAGACCAGATCAACCACTGCCGAGCCCACGCCAGCCTCCCAGAGACCAGGTCAGCCACAGCCAAGCCCTCACCAGCCTCCCTCTGCACCCCTCTCCACAGCTCCCTTTGCTGCAGCCTCAGAGGCCTCCTTCTGGGGGCTTGAAACTCAGGGTCTTTGTGCTCACTGTCCTCTGCCTGGGAAGCCCTCCTTCCCTGTTTCATTCATCGGGTCTCAGCGTGACTGTCTCATCCCCAGACACCCTGGGAACACAGTGCAGGCCCTTGGGCTGGGCCTCCACTCGTCACTCCCACCTCGCTCTGTGTTGACGGCCTCTCTGTGGATTTGGGCTGGGCCTCTGCTCATCACTCCCACCTCCCTGTGACAAGGCCTCTCCCTCCCTATGGATTGCCTGGTTTAAGGACCATCTTTGCAGCTAGAATGTCAGCTCCAGAGGGCAGGACCCTGCCTGTGCCACTGTCTTCAGCTCTAGAGGGCAGGACCCTGCCTGTGCCACCGTCTTCAGCTCCAGAGGGCAGGACCCTGCCTGTGCCACTGTCTTCAGCTCCAGAGGGCAGGACCCTGCCTGTGCCACTGTCTTCTGCAGTTCCCCCTAAGCCCACCTGCTGGGATTTCCAGCACCTGCCCCAGGAAGTCCCGACTCATGCCCACTCCACTCCTGCCGGCAGGAGCTTGTTCTGAACCAAGCATTAAGCGCGTGGTCTCAAAGACAGGAAGCTTCTGAAGCAACAGGACAGAGTGGACCTCCCGCCGGCCCTGGGAAACCTGGACCAACAGCATCCATGGCCCTGCTGCCTGGGCGGGACGGAAGAGGGCGGGAGAGGAGAAGGCAAATCAGATCACTGGCAAAGACGACCCCGCTGCTGTCTGGACAACTGGAATGGAAGCCAATGGGTTCCAGACTTCTGCGCCACCCGCACAGGAATAATAAATGCTGGCCGCATATTCCAGAAACTCCGCAGTGTGTCCGAGTGATTAATGAGGGGCAGTGGGCCCTTTGTTGTTTCTTGGCTCTGGGTTTAAGACCCAGAAGGAAGCATTTCCGTGAGCTGATGCTGCTCGCCTTGTGGGCTGTTACAACCCTTCATCCCTTCCAATTCTCCAGAGACTTTGCTGAGTGTATTTATCCCCCCGCTCACCACCCTGGGTCCGTCTGGTCTCATTCGGGGTGCACATGTCTTCCACCTCGCCAGGACAATCACACTGGCTGTGGCATCCCGGGAGGAGTGGTGGCTCACCACGGCCTCTGTTCCTGCATCTGCACAGTGCACTGGGAGACAGCAGCTGAGAGTGGCACACATCTGGCATTCTGGAAAAACGCAAAACAGGCAGGCCCGGCCGCACTTCCCTCGTCCTCCCCGTTGCCTGGCTGGACGGTGTGGGCTCATCCGTTCCAAGTCAGAAGAGGCCCCGGCGGCGAGGCACGCGTGAGCCGAACACCACGGCATTTCCTTGTCTGGGCATCTCGTCAGAACAGCCACAAGCTACTTACCCCAGATGTGGAAGAAACGGCTTGAGGGGCCACTCAGGATCCTCATTTCAGCGCAGGTGCAAAATGGAGGCTGCACTGTTCTGGATGCTGGAGCAGGAACACAACGTGACGTTGTATTTGAGCCGGTGATTGAAGCCGGATGGAATTTTCGTCCTTTGCTTTGTTTTACATCTCAGCAGAAGCTATTTTAAAAACCTTCTCGTGAACTGTGGCTGAAGTTTAGGGAAGCAGAAAGCAGGAAAGGGTGTTGCTGCCGCCTGGACGAGAAGAAGAAAGCTGCAGGACTGCTCTCCTTGAGTCTATGGGAACTGAGACTGACCTGGAACCTAGAGAGGGAAAGAGGCGCTGCAGGGAGAAGAGCCCCAAGCACCTGCCTAGGGACAGACGTCGCCAGGGAAGCGGCCTGGGAGGCGAAGTGAAAATGGAAACGTGCTAACCATGGACTGCAGGCTGGTGGGAGACAAGGAGGCACACGCAGCAGCAGACCTGGGGCTCCACCCCCGGCAGGTTCCAGACCTGTTCTCTGGGAAACCCACCCGGGGTCCACCGGGAGAACTGGGGCCGATCCCGAAGCAGCAAGGCAGGGGGGAGGGCTGGGCCGCTGTCGAGACACCACCCAGGGCGGACGGGCCAGGGCGCCAGTGCTGGGGGCCCTGGGGATCCCACTGCAGATAGGCAGGGGAACAAGGAAACAAAAACGGCTCTGCCCTGGGAGAGGGGAAGGGACACTTGGGATGCCAGACCCCAGATCTGATTTTACAGTTCCCCACCCCTCTGAGTCAGGCCTGACCACAGCATCAGAGAATGTGCCCCCACATCCCATCACCATGATAAGAAGCCATGAATAAGATGATCTGTAGACGGCAGCTGCTCTCAAGAGCAGCGTGGAAGCGGGGACTCAAGGCGAAGAGGGAAAAAATGCAAGGTGTCTCCTGTCTCTAGAGGAGTGGGAAGTCTCCAGTGGAGCAAGGTAACCATAGCAAACAACAAACTTCAGACCCAACCGGGCTCCCGACTAGGTCAGCACAGGCCCTCACCCTAGGGGCCCGGCAGAAGGAAAAATTCCACAGAGTGAAACAAAATCAGCAAGTCTAAAATGGGGGCAATTGGAATTGTACATGGAGAAGAGAGAATGGGACAAAAAGAATATTTGAAAGAATGATCACTGCGAATTTACCAAAATTAGTGACAACAAATCACAAATCTAAGAAACTAAAGAACGCCAAGAAGGGTGAACAATGACAACACCAAAAACAACACCGAGGTATGTCACATTCACACTGCCGAAACGAGACAGGAAGAAAATCCTGAACGCGACCAGAAAGGGGTGAACGGGAAGCATTACCCATAGAGAAACAAGGATAAAAGTTACGGAATACTTCTCAGAGAAATTGTGTGAGCTTTTTTTCATGTTTGTTTGGCCACATGCATATCGCCTATGGAGAAACAAGGATAAAAGTTATACAATACTTCTCACAGAAATTATGCAAGCTTTTTTTCATGTTTGTTGGCCCCATGTATGTCTTCTTGTGAAGTGTCTGTTCACGTCCTTTGCCTGCTTTTTAATGGGGTTGTTTGGTTTTTTCTTGTAAATGTGTTTACGTTCCTTGCAGACTGAATATTAGACCTTTGTTATGTGGATAGATTGCAAAAATTTTCTCCCATTATGTAGGCTGCCTGTTCACTCTGATGATAGCTTATTTTGCTGTGCAGAAGCTCCTTAGTTTAATTAGATCCCATTTGTCAATTTTTGCTTTTGTTGCCATTGCTTTTGGCATTTTTGTCGTGATATCTTTGCCCGTGCCTGTGTCCTGAATAGTAATTGCCTAGATTTTCTTCTAGGGATTTTATAGTTTTGGGTTTTACATTTAAGTCTTTAAAACTCAGCGTCACTGATCACTAGAGACACGCAAATCAAAACCACAATGAGACACCATCTCACACCAGTCAGAACGACTATTATTAAAAAGCCAAGAAACAACAGATGCTGGCAAGGCTGCAGAGAAAAAGGAACGCTTTCACACTGTGGGTGCGGGTGAAAATTAGTTCAGCCATTGTGGAAGACAGTGTGGTGATCCCATAAAGACTTCGAGGCAGAAATGCCATTTGACCCAGCAATCCCATTACTGGGTATATACCCAGAAGAATATAAATCATTCTATTATAAAGACACAGGCACGTGTATGTTCAGCACAGCACTATTCACAATAACAAAGACATGAAATCAACCTAAATGCCCATCAATGATAGACTGGATAAAGAAAATGTGGTACATACACACCATGGACTACTATGCAGCCATAAAAAGGAATGAGATCACGTCCTTTGCAGGGACATGGATGGAGTTGGAAGCCATTATCCTCAGCAAACTAATGCAGGAACAGAAAACCAACTGCTGCATGTTCTCACTTACAAGTGGGAGCTGAATGATGAGAACACATGGACACCTGGGGGGAGCAACACACAGTGGGCCCTGCTGGAAAAGGGGTGAAGGGGGAGGGAGAGCATCAGGAAGAATAGCTAATGCATGCTGGGCTTAATATCCAGATGATGGGATGATCTGTGCAGTAAACCACCACGGCACACGTTTACCGACGTAACAAGACTGCATATCCTGCACATGTACCCCCAAACTTAAAAGTTGAAGAAAAAAAGAAATGATGCAAGCAAAAATATAAGTAACATCTTTAAAGTGCTAAAAGAATAAAAAGCTCTCAGAATTGTACATCTATTGAAAGCATCCTTCAAAAGTGAAGGAGAAAGAAAGACTCTCCCAGATAAACAAAGCTGAGGGCACACACTCAGCAGACCTGCCCTATGAGAAATGGTGAAAGAAGCTCTCCAAGCAAAGGGAGCATGATATAGGTCAGAAACACGGAGCGAAAAAGGTATAAATGTCGTAAGAATGGAATAAACGAAGATAACATATCTATTTTTTCTATTTTTAATTGCTCTGAAAGATCAATGACTAAGCAATAATAGTGCTATGGTAGGAAGGTTGGTGTCCCCCGTACAACTCATCTTTTGAAATCCTAATCCCTGAAGTGGTGTCATTAGGAGGTGGGGTCTTCGGCAGGTGATGAGGTCATGGCGGTGGAGGAGCCTTCATGAGTGGGTTACTGCCCTCATAAAAGGCACCCAGAGAGCTGCCTTCCCCTCCCACCACTGAGGACACAGTGAGAAGCTGCCATCAGTGAGCCAGGAGCTGGGCTCTTACCAGATGCCAAATCTGCCTGTGCCTTGATCTGAGACTTCCCAGCCTCCGAAACTGCGAGAAATAAGTGTTCGTGTTTAGAAGCCACCAAGCTGAGCAGCCCAAAGAAACTAAGACAAATAGTACCAATGTACTGTGTGTATAACATGGAAAATAGAAATGCGTGGGAACGATGGTGGCACAGGGATGGCAGAGGGGTTGGGGACATCCCGCTACAAGGTCCGCATGATGGCAGAGCAGGGTGGGGACACCCCGCTACAAGGTCCGCATGCTTCCAGTGAAGCAATAGTATATTACTTGGAGGTGGACTCGGATGATTTAAAAAATGAGTATTACAAACCACAATTCACAACCAAATGTTTTAAAACAGGTTCTACATGATATCAACTGAGAAGATGAAATGGAATAATAACAAATGCACCATTAAACTCAGGCAAAGCAGAAAGAAAGGGAAAAAAAACAGAACAAATGGAAAAATACAAGACAACTGAGAAAATGGTAATTATTACTCTCATTCCATCAATAATCCCTTTAAATGTGGGTGGTCAAAGCCACCAGTTAACACGCAGAGAACGCCAGACTGGACAGAAATAGGCAAGCATCAAATACAGGCTGTTTACGAGAAACCCATTTTAAACATGAAAACGTACATCTGTCAGGAGTAAAGCAAGGAGAAGGAATACTATGCTCACACTACCTGAAAGAAAGCTGGAGTGAAACATTGATTTCAGGCCAAGTGGACTTCAGAACAAAGAGGTTCTACGCTGACAAACAGGTGCATGTGCCAGGAAGACGTGACCATCCTAAACACCCACCGCCTAACAACACAACTTCAAATTACACGAGGCAAAAACTGACAGAGCTGAGAGGGAAAATTGACAAATCCACAATTAGAGGACTCTTCTATTCTGCACTCTTGGGAATTGATAAAACAAGTAGGCAGAAGATCAGTAAGGCTATTGATGACTCGAGCAGTATTATCAACCACCTTGACTTCACAGACATTCCAGGACACTGTAGTCGGTAACTGCAGACTGAGCATCATTCTCAAGTGCACAGAGGTGCTCGCTAAGTTAGGCCATCAAATGAAGACATATAGATCTTGAGCCATAATGGAATTCAAGTGGAAATCAGTAACAGCAAGACATCTGGAAAACCCCCAAATATTTGGAAATTGAACAAGACATGTCTAAATAATCTAAAGTCAAAGAGGAAGTCTCAAAAAATTAAGCATATAAATATACATAAGTGAATATATAAATAAAAACATAAAATATGAAAATATGTGAGTTGCGTTTAAAGCAGTACTGGACTTTCAGATCATCACAAGCACAGAGTTAAAAGAAGACAGTGTACCATTATTCACCAAGGCTGCAAACTTAACTACCTTCTCAGCTTCATCCTACCTCGAAGGAAGATGTGGCAGTCATTTATTCTCCAGAAGCAGAACTTCAGAATCACTTTACCTTCCACAGAGCACGCAGCCCACTTGTCGATGGTAACCTCCCGTCCTCAGTGAAAGAAACCACATCCAGATGCGCCCACAAGTAGAGTCTGGGTTTGGACAGTTAGTACATTTTCTTCTCTGAATGGCTTACTATAGAATTGACTTTTTTTTGGTAAATAAACAAGGATGTGATTCCTAAGCAGCCAGCACCCCTCTCGCTAGAGCATGGGGTGGGATTGATCTGTCCCAGCTGGACTCTGGCTGTGGAAGGACACCCTTAGATTTTCTGGATTTGCT